>NW_024527488.1:0-649828 GCF_017590135.1 Pyrgilauda ruficollis
GACTTCCCGGGACTGGAGCCCACTGAGCAAACGGAGGGGAAATGGCTGCAGTGGTTGCCAGGCTGGTACCAGCAGGAAGGAAAGAAGGAATGGAATGGAAAAATTGCACATTTAACCAGCAGCTGGATGGCAATAACTGCTTTAGGCCAACACCAAATTCTGTCTGGGGCCATTAATTACGTGAGCCAAGCTGCTGATCTGAGTGGGAGGGAGGGAGGGTTTGCAAACCACAGACAGCACAGAAAGGATCCCTCCCAGCAGCAGCCTGCGTGCTCCTGTGTGCTGACCAGCTCCTCAGTATTTACCAAAAAAAAAAATAAAATAAAAGTCCTTTTCCCTGTTGCTAAATGCAGCTTGACACCACTCAGTGACCCTGTTAGCCCAGCTCAGCCTCTGAAAACACATCCCTCAGTGACTGCAGACAAACCACAGCCAACAGAGGCAGCTTTGAGCTCTGCAGCCGCCGTAATCCACAGCCACAGGGATGGGAATGAATAAATGGAGCTGGATCCAGTGATGACCTCGGCCCAGGTGCCAGAGAGTGGCCCCAGCAGTTACCAAAAGGAACAGAAATGAGCTTGAGGAAAACACCGGGCACCTTATGCTCCTTGTGCTTTTGTGCTACAGAGATTGGCATTGTTATTCTTCATTTACCATCATGCTGATGAGTGCCTCCAAACTGCACATGGAATTTCCACCAGGATTTCCATGGCACAGCTCTGCTCTCCATCCCATGCTCAAGGCTCCACTGGATCCACTGAGAGGCTGGGAAGGAAGGAGGAGGCCCTGGAGCTTCCTTCTGCTGAAGGGGCCTGGAGGCTCAGGAGGGATTTGAACAGAGAGGGAAAAGGGGCTTTGCCAGAGCACTGTGTGGGATGCACAGGGCATCAAGGTCCTGCTGCAGCTGGGGTCAGGCAAGGAAAGGTCAGAGAGTTCTTCAGAAATCATAACGTTGTAACAGAGAAACAAATCAATCTCTTGGAAGTACAGAGAGAGACAGACTCAAACACATCCTGGTTTAACCCCAGCCAGCAGCTAAGGCTCACACAGCCCCTCCTTCATTCCCCCTCAGTGGGATGGGGAAAGAACGAGAAAAGGGAGAGTGAGTGTGCTGCTCAGCAATGACAGAGTCACTGAATCACCAGCACTGTCTGAGCACAGATCTGAACCCAGCCCTGTGCCAGCTGCTGTGAACAAAGTGAACTCTTTCCAGCCAAAACCAGCACGCCTGTCAAAAGCATCTGCACTCACAAGAGCAGATTTGGTGTGTCCAGAGCAAGTATTTTGATTTCATGTTGACTTACAGAAAAATATGGCCCAAGAAATCTTTGGCTTCACAAATATCCTTTCCCTCACCTCCCTACAAAGGGAAATGTATTAGAAGTGAATTTAGCTATAAATATTTCAGTTGTTAAGATTTTAGTTCCTATTAGCTCTTGCTCTAATGCTAACTTTAGCACAATCCTTCAGCTTCAACAGATTTTTAAAACACAGGAAGTCCTCTGAACACAAGGTTTACTACAAGGAGTGACTTTTGGATTATCTGTACACTTTTCAAATTCTCATCAAAATCAAATTGCCTGGTGAAATATGTGTTCCTGCCCCTGGAATGTCCACATGGAGAGGTGAGGGGGAAATGTCACTGCACCACACTTAGTACCAGATACATGAAACACACTGGAACCATGACATACAAAGAACAAGAAAAAATGTGGGCAACTCCTACAAGTTACTGCAAGCATCAGAAATCTGGCTGGATTTTCATCATCTCTCAATGGAGAACGTGCACACATCCCAGCAGAGTTTTCCATCTCCAGGTGAACAAGGACCAGCTGTCTCAATAGCTCTCCGAGCTTCTTTTGTGCCTTCAGACCAGGAACAGGGTGTCAAAAATGTCACATACCTGACAAATCCGGAGGGTGACGCAGGGTGCTGTTAATGTTTCTGTGTATTCAGCTCACAGGCCATAAAGCACACCCTGGCTGCGCTTCACAGCTTCTCTCCAAAAGCCAATCAGCCCTTCCTCATAAACAAAACAAACCAAAACACTGAAACATGCCACAATCTTTGTCTTTCTCACAAATCCCTTGATTTCTCACTTTTAGCCACAATTTCTCCTCCTCATTTTCCAGCTTACATAGCCTGGATCCAAATCCTTTTCCAGAAAACATGGAAAAACGAGTAACAGCTATTTCAGAATAAACACTGACTGTCACATCTCTTCAAAGCCTTTTCTGAGTTTCTGCCCCACCCTGCCACCAACACCTGCAGAATTCCTTGCAGACCTTCCAAGCTGTGGTCCTTTTCCAGCCTCTCTAGCCAGTATCCCATTCAACTGCTGTGGTCCCACCACCCAGAGGGCAATGACAGCGTCTCTGGTGACATCCAGACACATCCTGCCATTTCTGTGTGCATGGCCGAGCAGAGGAATAATTCACCAGGAGGAAAATGCTCTCTCTTGTGAATGCCCAAGACGCATCAGCCCGGGCTGCTTTTCCCGTTGCCTTTCCCAGGGAAGCCCTGCAGAGAAGATGAGGCAGCTGTGAAACGCTGCCCTCGCTGGCGCTGCCGAGGGGCTCCCGCCCTTCCCAGCACAGCCCTGCCCGCTTCCCCTCCCGGCCAGAGCCAGCCCCGAGCGCTCCAGGGCACAGCACTGCCCGCAGCGCCAGCCTGAGGAAACGCCCTTCCCGCTCTGCTCCTGGAACAGGCACGGCTGGCAGCCGCGGCAGGCACCCAGCCGTGCCTCCTACGTGCCACTCGAACGCCACATCTTTATTTAGAGAGGGAAAACCCACCAGCCTCATCCCCCAGAATGTCACATCCATGCGTCTTTCAAACACACCGAACCATGTGCACCTTCCTCCGAGAAGCTCATGGCTCCAACTCTTGAAGATACTTTTCCAGATAACTTTCCAGCTTTTCTGTCCACAAGAATGTCTTTGGGAAGGAGGAGCTACTCTCCCTTTCTTAGCCCCTCTCTGTGCACGAGGCCTTCTCACCTTCTCAGCCACCTCGCTGAGCCTGGAAATGTCCCTGCTGCTGCCCCCTTGGCAGAGCTGCCATTGGCAACAAAACCAGTTCAGGATTGCCTTCCACCAAATGCCATCAAGTGGCTTAAAATCACCATTTATCCTGGATTAATCAAAATTAACTACCTGAGAGCACTAACTGCCATGTTTTTTTAAGACATGATACTCTTGGAATTTGGTTTACTGCACTTTTCTGAATTGAAAAAACTCACTTCCTTGTCATTCCTGCCAGTCCCTTCCAATATTTAAGTAGGTGAAAAATAAGTTACCTATACTTAAGTAACTTCAACTTATTTACATACTTATTTCCTCTCACAATAAATATATTTTATAAAATACTCTAACACTGGTATAATTTCATGTGGAATTTTCCTGTCATTCCCTTCAGGCAGCAGGGGGAATGATATTGAGCGCAGTAAAGCCAGCCTCAGTTGTTTTGAGCTTTCCCAGGAATCAAATAATCTGTCTTGATTTGTTTTCTGGACCCAAGCAGGTTTTGGTGGGATGGCATCAATTCTGCTTAAACAGTGAGCAAACACAGCTCAGAAATTAAAGTATCTCAAATTATGCACAAATAACTGTAGGAGTGTCACTGCAAAAGGAGCTCAATAATGAATTAAAACAACATTGCCATTCCCAGTTCCTTATACGTGGTACCCACAAACACATGACAAATTGCATTACAAAATCCTGACCACCAGCAGGAACTCAGGATTCCCAGTGAGTTTTTCTGCCCAGAAATCTTAAAACCAGAAACTCTTGAAAAACAAACAAGTGGGAGTTAAGTGTTGGTAACACAGACATTGCTCATGACTTGGTTTCAGACACATCCAGAGAAGTGTCAGGAAAGCCAAAAGCCACCAGAATTTCAGCTTTAGTCTGCAACAGAAGCAGCAAGGGCCCTGCCTTTCATCTCCCTACAATTTCAGAGCTCCAGCACATGCCAAGTATTTTACTTGGGATGCACCTAAACAAACTGAATCCTCAAATAACACCATTACCTGGGCAATAAAATGGAAGATTTGTAGATGGTTTAGGATCTCCAGAGAGTACAGGGCAGGGGGAGGGAGGGTGAAGCCTTGTGAATGGAAATACCAAGTGAAATTGGAATGGAGGCATTTTGGGAACATTGCTGAGCTGAATGGCAGTTCAAAGAACCCTCACTAAGTGACAGATAAAAGCCCCAAAACAGCTTTATTTTAGGCTTGGCTGCACAGAGAAGTGTGTGCTAATAAACTGAATCATCAAAAATAAATTGTTTCCATGTTCATTTATTCAGAATGAATACCTGTAACCACGGCTTCACCACATTCACTAAAGCTGTGCTCTGACGTTGCACAGGACAAGCTTTGAGGAACTGTGTTCTCTGCAGAGAATTGGGCTACTTGCTTTTCTACAGGGAAAGGTTTTCTCTCCCAGAACAGCAACTATCCACAATGATGGGTTTTAACTGGGGACAGCTTCATGTACAGTGCTCAGTCTTTAGGCTGCAGGGGAAAATTCTGAGAGGACACTGAGGAATCCAGGCCATAATGCTAATGGATTTCAGCCATTAGCTGAAATACTGAAGGACATTGTTGAATTCCCTTATAATGAATTAAAATTTATTGACCTTGACCTTTTTTGACCAAGGACAGTTATAAGCACCTTTTTGTTAGAATTTTATAGAATATTAAACAAGAGATATATTAAAAATGTTTCACTTATTTTAAACTAGAACAAACAAAAATAAACATACCAAGATTTTACAATAGTTTTACCAGAAAGGAAAAATGTGAGTTCCTTTCCTCTCACGTGTTATGGAATTAAAATATTTAAGTACCATCTTCAGATTAAAACTTTCTATTTCTGTTTCAGACTGGAAATGTATTAGTGATTCAAACAGGACTGTGCTTTTCTCAGCTATGTATTTTACTCTAATAAAAGTTTTGTCTCTTTACAAATCCTACCTGCCCAGGCACACAAACAGCATTCTCACTAATTACACAGATCATCCCTTGCTGCAAGAAGCAGGGTTTTGGAATTCCCTCAGTTCCTGAAATGGTGGCAGTAGAGGGAGAGGGTGGCCTTTGGAGGGGGGCATTGTTTGCTAAACATAATTGTTGATTTTTCAGTGATAAGCAATGACAGTTCCAGCACATCTCATGGAGCCTGATCTGGTAATAATTTCGCCTGTCCCAGCAAACTAAACTTCCACCAGCAAGGACACAGGTAAAAGCCTGCCCAGCACTTCAGGCAATTCTCTGCCCAGGTCAGAGTTGCGCTCGGGAGCCCTTCTCCTTCTCACTTCCACAGGCCGTGGAAAAGGACATTTACTGAGCACATACCAAGGTCTAACGCCAAGGCTTCTCTTTGGGAGGAGAGAAGCAGATACACAAAGTTTTCTGTGCCAGCTCCAGAGGCATGCTATGCTCTGCCACATCCTCACTTAAATACTGATTTTAAGTATCAGAAGCAGCCTCTTTTCCTTAGAGTTCTGGTCTGCCTTTTATTTTATTTTTTTTTTTTTTTCTGTTACAAAACCATTTTCCTGTTGGAAAAAAACCCAGGATGATCCTTTACATGAGAATGTACCATTTAAATTTTTTTTCATCTGCTGCTTTACCTAACTAAATACAGTACTTGAGAAGGGATTTCTTTCAATAATTTACTCTCTTGAGAGAAACTTACAATTAGGCATGAGTCTCAGTAAACATGAAAATGCTGATATGCTTCCAAGTGCCTGCACCTAGTTAATTATGTTTTGGTTTATATTTATCTCTCAGCCTGTGTGAAAGTCTCCCATGTGGCAGGAGCACTGCATTTCCTTCCCGTGTTCGATGCCACCTCACCTTCCACAGCTCCTGTCTCATCAGGAGGGGAGAGGCTGCCCCAGGCTGTGCCCCAGCAATGACAAAAAGGATGTGGACTGAGAGCTGTCAAATAATGGCTGAGTCACTGCTCCCAACCCAGCTCTGCCTAAACCATTCCAACATAATTCCAATCATTCCAAACACTTCTAACAACGGGGGTTACCCAGCACAGCTCAGCCCAGCACTGCCGGCCTGCGGAGAGGCTCCAAACGCAGCCACACCGCCAGGTCTGAGAGGCGGGGATTCCAGGGAAGGGTTGGGGACGGCTGAGGATGAGGCGGGGAGCAGCAGGAGACCTGGAGCACAGGCACAGAATGCGAGAATCCGGCTGGCAGCAGCGGCCCGTGCTGTGCAGCCGCACGGGGCAGAGGCCCAGAGGAGAGCGCACAGCCCGGGCAGCTCCGGCCCCGCCGCCGCCCGCGCTCAGCGCCCTCCGAGCGCCAGGGCCGCAGGGCGCGGTGACAGCGCTGCCGGGCACGGTGACAAACCCCCGGCAGGGACAGCGGCAGAGGCTCCCGGAGCTCCCTGCCCTGCCCCGGACACCCCCGGCTCAGCGGGAGGCGCTGAGGAACAGCTCGGAACGAGCTTGGCTCCAGAGCAGCTCCAGGGAGCTTTCCAAGGCACCCTCGGCTGGCCTGAGGCCTGGAGTCGGTCACAAGGGAAAAGCAGGGCCGGGATGGTCGGAAGGAGCAACCCCTGCTCGTGTGGAGCAGGGCAGAGCTGATAAATGCGCTTCCACAATGCCCAGGAATATTCTTCCCTGCCTCTGCCGTGCCAGCTCAGCGCACCTGCCCAGGGCCCTCCGGTCTCCCTCAGCTTTAGGAACACCTTCCCAGCTGCTCCAGGGCCGGGAGACGCCTCCCAGAGCCCTGAGAACTCCTCCCTCCCCCATCCCGCTCCCTCTCCTTTCTGCCAGCGGCTCCTGCCAGCCCAGCCCCTGAGGAATGGCAGAGCCCGGGACACCGAGGGCTCCTGCAGCGCTTCTGAACCCGGCTGTGCCCCAGGGCTCTGCCAGCAACACCCAGAGCCACGGCACCGATTCCTCCCTGGCTTTCATTTCACGAAAACGCCACCAAGTTCTCTGTATCCACAAATGAAACTGGAATTCTGTAACTCAGAAACCCCAGCTCTGCTACTTCACATTTTTCACAAACAGAAAAGCATCACTTAGCTGAATACCTCCAATATCTCTTTTGTAAAGATATGTAACACAAAGTCAAGAAATGCAGCAGCAAAAGAAAATAAAAACAAATATTTTGCTAGTTATTTTCCTTTCAACTGTATTAAAAAGCCCACAAAGGTGTTCCCGAGGACACTAAAACATTGAATTTCTTACTTAAAAGATGTGCAGAGTCACAAATCAGGCGCCTTCCTCCTTTTCTAAGTCCTCCTTCATAGCTGGATTCTTTAACAGGCTTCCAGGTGATTTTAAATATAACTGCTTACCTGTGGTCACCTCTTTTTGCCAACTATTAGCTGGCACTAATACACTATATACACCCACTGTACATAACCTTAAATCCCAAAGGGTAAGATTTCACTTTGCCAGTATAATTTCTTTAAGGAAAAATGCTCTCTCTTTTTTCTACCTTCTTACCATGTTCTCAGAACAACCCCTAAATACCAATCATTTCCATAAGTGAAGGACCTGTTTTTCCAGCCTGTGACTCCCAGCCTTGCCATGAGAGATGGTGGCTCCCAACCACTGGCTCTCAGCAGGGACCACGGCTTGCAAAACAGTCACACACTAAGGGCACAGCAAGAATTTACACCATAAAGCTTAATTTAAACTCTTCCCTTCTCAAAATATAAATGTTATCTGGAAACAGTTGGTTTAAAGATTAACAGCAATTCTAGGGGGAAAAAAAAAGATCTCTTGATATTTTCAAGAGGAGAATGTTATTTCTTAGCCTTGTTTAAATTGTAGTTTACACTGGCTGTTTGTTGGAGATTTAGGGTTGGGAAACAATTTGGCAAATAAAGCCTGAGACAGTTTCTAGCTACCTGAAGTTCAATTCCATGAATTAGAAAAAACCCCTGGCACTTTGAGGAGGAGTTGCTGAGAGCACCTGATGGCTGCAAGTTACCATCGGCTTCAGCCCCCTTCAAACCCTCCCATACTGAATGCAGACATTATCCTGAAACATTTGTATAAAACCCTTTTTCCTACTGCATATAGTCATCATATAGATCACACAAAAACATCAGAATTATTACAGACCAGAAAAATGCCAACAAACGTTTCAAATCTGTGCATATTTGCGGTAATGGCGGCGGTGCCGAGGCAGGGCCGGCCGGGCTCAGCGCGCTTGGAGCGGCAGCCAGGGCTTCCACCGGATCCTGGGATTCCCCACAGCCACAGCAATGAGCTTTCCAGGGAGGCAGCCCGGGAGCAGAGCTGCCAGGGACGGCAGCTCCCACACCTCGATCCCATTTCCATGCGGACTCCGGGAGGGGCTTCTGCCCTCGAGGCTGAGGGGGCTCCGAGCGCTCGGCTCTTTCCAGCCACACCAGCTCCCACTGCCTCAGAATCCAAGCTTTCAGCAACCAGCACTGAAATATGATGGTTCCTTGGAAAATCCCTCCATTGAGACTATCAAGTTTTAGGTGGAAAACAAGAGATTTTGAGCAGCGTCACAGAGGCACCTCTACACCTACCGCCCTCAGCGACACCCATCAGGCCTCAGAGCCGCCCAGGCCCTCAACCAGCAGAAACTGCTCTTTTTTTGCCTCTGAAACGAGTTTAAGTTAGATTACAGCTGTCTGGATGGGCAATCTTTTGCCAGCAAAGCAGGATGTTGGTGTTGTTAACAAGCAACTGACCACATGCCCCATTATACTGTAAAAAAATCAGGTCATTTTGGCAGTCACTGGGATTTGGACCATATAGAAATGGTGACTAGAGATGAAAAGCTTTTACTCCCATTAGCAGTTGTCAGTAATTTCTCACTTGTAACACTTCCAGAGCAAGGAGAGGATAAGGCTCAGAATCACTGAGCTGCTGATGAGCATTTCATTTGCCACAAGTAAATGAAGACTTAATTTGAGCATGCTCTCCTGGAAGATAAAAAGCCCGATGAGTTTCTTCCTTTCCACTTGCATTAAATGCATAATGTCTCCAATCTGATTTGCGCTGCCGGTCTAGGCCTTGTCGGAGCAGGCTTTGAGTCCTTGGATTCTTTTACACCCTGTGAATTCAGTGAAGGACTCAACACCTGCACTGACAAGGTACTCAGGATGTGTCAGCATTGGGCTTCAGAGGGAATTTAAGACCCCGGTCAGGTGTAGATCATTGTGTGTAAATCAGCCATCAGCTGGGGAATTCCATGCACTCTCTGACACTGGTGGTTGCAGGGAGCTGGCTGGAGTGCTGGAGTGCTGTGCAGGCTAAGGCCTAATGCTCTCAGGGGGTTGAGGTTCTTCCCCAGCACCAGTTTGTTGTGTGTGTTCTTAGGTGCTGAATGCTTTGTTCAGAGGAGTGGAATTCAGGCGCCAAACCTGAATGAGCAGTTTTGAGATGATCATGGAAGTTAACTGGCAGTAAGCAGTGGAATTAATTTTAGAATACTCAGCTAGTTTTCTATGCCCTGCTATAGATTTCAATATCCAGAGAGCACTCCAAAAAAGGATACATGAACATTTCACACCCATTGCATTGAAAAAATCTCTGAATCCTGTGGCTTTATAAAGATAACACTGAGTAATGTGAAAGTGAGAGACAAATGAACCCACTTTCTGTATGTAATAGAAATGGTATTTTCTCCTTGCAAAATTACTGAGTTGGTGGCAACTTTATTGCTTTAACAGAAATGGCAACTATGTAATGGGCTCAATGTTAATGTGGAAGACAGCTGCACAAATCCTTGTCATAACAGGGTCATTTTCATGGGCTGAAAAGAAATCAGTGGGCAAGTTCTGTGAAACAGAAAGTAATTTTGATTATAATTATTGCAGCAATGAAAAAGGAGAAAAAAAAAAGGCCTAATTTGTGTAAATCTGAGTTAAATACTCCAGTCCTGCGGTTTATGGTGATGCCAAGCACTGCACTTGCAGTGATACTTGTCACTGTCATGCCTGCTGTCACCACATGCTGTTTTCTCCACCCTCGTGTCTTACTGTAGCTAACACTGCCCAGGCAGGCCAGAGCTCTGCTGCAGTAGCTCTGCCAGTAGGAACAGCTTTGGCTTACCTGAGCTTGGTTGTGAGCAACCCCTCTTTGGGACACTTTCCTTCACTTGGATTTGTCTTCTCACCATTTGACAACAGCAGAAACACACTGAAAATGCTGAGGCCATGTAAGCTGCCTGTCTTGAGAGTCACCATAGGAGAAGGTGACCTACAGTGTACGCACTGCTGGATGCCATGGCCATAAAACCTTGGAGAACTTGGGAGGTATGAAATAAACACACACACAGATTATATTTAATAATTGCTTATTTCTTTACACAAATGTTGCTGGTGTCATTTTACAAATGAAATGGCAACACATACTTTTTACAGGGTATTGTCTACAGCTAAAAAGTGCTTGTCTTGGCAGCTGAATTCAGGCTGAGGACTCTTGTAATACAGCCACTTATTTCAAGAGCTCTTGGTCAATGACAAGAATGACTGTATACATAAGCTGTTGAACCAAAAAACTATGCATTTTCACTGCTTATTGTGGACATTAAATAATTAATATAAGTAGCAACACTAACATGTTTAAAGGCACTTTTTTCTTTACTGAGGCTTAATCTTACTTTTGAGTGTTTTTTGGCTTTCTTTGAAACACTATTTTATTTAATAATAGCTTTTCAAGCTTGGCAAAATTCAAATCTCACATTCAGAGGCCTTGGTCCTAAAGAGACAGAGAGACAGATGAAGTATCTGAGGTATACAGCCATTCCAAAGGCTCTGGCTTTCCAAATACTACCTTCAATATTGGTATTAGCAAAGGCTAGTTTTTCAAAGCAGTGACCATTGATTAAATCAGTCACGGGAGAGGAGGTCACTGCAATAGAACTGGTATTAAACAAGAGGCTTCATAGCACCACAAATAACCTTTGGTTAATGTGTCAACTGTCTCACAGCTGATCTGCCACAGAAATCTTGAGGGACAGGTTTTTATGAGTTGTGTTGGGAATATTCCAGTTAGCAAAAGTACTAAATAAAGCCTAACCTGTGCAATTTTGAAAATGTAATTAAGTAGTACGCTAAGCTAATTGCTGCCCCCAAGTGGACAGAACTGTACCGTAATAGTGTGACATCATCTGCCAAAGGTGGCAAAAGGATTGTTTGATTACTGTTCTTCCTGTGATCCCTGTTGTTGTTACACTTACTCAAGTCCAGTTATAAAACTGAGGCATTGCTGTCTCCTGGATAACCCTGGCTGTGGAAGTGTTTTGTCTTTTTGCATCCTCTGTACAGGTTCTGATCATCTTTCCCAGCTCTGGTACCACTTACGACTAGCAAAAGGAATAATTGAGAGTTTTCTAAATTGTCTTCAAAGAAAGGTATACCATATATGCTTTTAAGCATTGGTAGTCTGAAATCTGGCAATTCATGTAGAGAGTCACGACTCCCAGAAGATTAATACCTGAGTGCAGAACTTCCTATTCTACAGCTTAAGAAGTAAGCAAAATACTCAGGGGGAGGTGGGATCAAATGAAACTGTACAAAAAGAGCACAGGAAAGGGTCAGGAAAGCGCAGCAGAAGGCCTGGGCTGGTGGAGCTGTGGGCCAGCCTTCAGGCACCAAAAACTGTCCCTCCTGCAAAGGCAAAAAGGAACTGAACATTTTACTTGAGTTGCCTTAACTGAGCAGCTGGCTGATCTCTTTGTGAATGCACACAAGGAAATCCACATAGGAGGCTCCTCCATAAATACTCTTGTCTTCTACTAGGAACTGGCGGAAAAGCATCTCTGGCTGCTCCCGTTGCTTCACTATCATCAGCTGGAAAGATAAGAGATACAGACAGGCAATTTTAGGACGTAGTCAGATTAGATGGCAGCACAGTTTTCCCTATGTCTCTTAGTGGATGCTCTTGAGGTGGGGAAAACCCTCAAAACTAATAAATCTCCACATTGCAGAAGCTGGAGAGACTAAGTGAATTGAAGAGTGCAGAATAAAATGGTTACCTTTTAAACTTGACTACCTTTGAAAATCAGTTTTGATTTGGAATAAAGTACACTGGAGATGCCTGTGCCTACAAATCATGCTGGAACTCATTTACGTGCAGGAAGACTCCCGATACCTAAAAAACCTCTTACAGCCACTGGTAAGTTTTGGCAAAACCTGGAATGTTCCTTTGAACAAGTATGAAGAAGGAGTTCAGGCAAAAAGCGATTACCTTCATAGTGTGGGGCTTTTGGCTCTGGATTTGCTCCAGGATATGCTTCAGTTTCTTAGAAAATGGATTGTCCAGGTTAGGCAGGGATGTCTGTCAAAAGGAAAGCAGGTTGTTATAGTCCAGTCACATCTCTAACCCAGACTAGCTGCTGATAGTTACATTCTAAGGTACTGTGGATTTCATACTAAACCAGGAAACTCCATCTCTTTCACTAGAAGGTCTCATCTTGAGGACTCATTAATCACTATATGAAAATGCATCATCAGGAAAACTTAACCATTGCAAAGTGTTTTGTTCTAATTTTAGTAATACTCACTTGAAAGGACTTTGACATCCACAATGAAGTTTAAGAAGGTTAAAGAAATTGTGAAAGCTTCTGTCCTCCTAGTGTTCAGAGTGTCAAAGTGTTAAGTTTTATGTAACTTAAAGCAATTCTGGTGTCTAAACACCTTTTGCTGGTCACCTGTTCTTGCTTTTAAGGCTGATGGATGAGAAAAGACCTCACTTGTTTCTCTGATTAGCGTCTGGTCTTGCTAAGTCCTCAATTCTTAGTCTGCATCTACTCACGGCCTCGGAGCTGATGTGTGCGAAGGACGGCACGTTGAACAGCCCCTGGATGAGCTCTGGGGACACGCTGGCTCCCAGCCACAGGAACATGCTCAGCCCGTTGGCCAGCAGGAAGGCCCCTCCCTCGGAGAGGCGCTCCTCGGAGCAGCGGACGGCGGCTGGCACCGCGTCACTCTTCAGATCCAGGCTGTGCTGTGGGGCAAAGACACTACAGCTGTGGAATTGACTTGAAAAGTAACGACTGAAAGGCTTGGTACATCTTAGTGGTTCCTCTCCAGGTAAGAAGGGTTAGAAATCAAAGTGAAAAAACCACCAGCGACTCACAATTGGCAGCAGCAGGGGGTAGAAGAAGAGCTGTGTGTCAGCCACCCCCATGGCCATGACCAGCTGGCGGTGGAAAGCCCTCTCATCCGTTGGGATTTCAGGTCTGCTGGCCAGCACACAGCTCTTCAGCAGGCAGTTCATGTACACGGGCAGCACCTTCATGGTGTCTGGCAGGATCAGCTGAGAAAACAACACATTTAATAAGAATCCAACAGAAATTATTTGCTCTATAAGCTGTAGTCGCTGTCTTGGCTGCTATCATCTCCCTGTAACACTGTTAATTTTTGGAGCGCTCCCTGGAGAACTGAGGAGAGAAATAGTGGCCCACAATAAGTGTCTCTGGTTTTGACATATTTGGTCCTCACCAACAATGGTGAGTTCAGTGCCCAGGCTCGTGGTTACTGGCAGCACCTCTGGGATGGAAAAGCCTGAGTCTTTCTTTGAGTTGAATCACTAAAACGTGACTGAATAAATTAAATGGAAACAAATCAGTCACTCTGCTTAGTCAAAAATTAGAATACTACAACTATCTATAACAACATAAGAATTAAAAATGAAAGCTTTGTGAGTCAGTGTGTAATTCAGCAGGAAGAAAAGGGCTGGCTGAGCTCCTTTGTGTGAGTACCGGCATCAGTTTCATCAGTGGCATTGCCTTTTGTTCCAAAACAACAGTTTCTGTGTGCTCTAAGTGCCACCACTGAATCCCACCTGTCATTAATTCTATTTGAAAGAAAAGTCTGTCCTGAAATTTTGCTTTCTGGCTCTGCTGATGTTGAGGGGTGGTTGTGCACCTGTGGCAATGTCTGGGTAGGTAGGACTGGGTGTGGGTTTTACCTGGCTGACAGCTGCTGGGCTGGCACAATTCTTCTTGTAGCAGGCCAGCATGTGAGCAGTCTGATTCATCAGGATGTCCCTGACTGTCTTCAGGGGCTGGCTCAGAATGGCTTTAAAAGCTACAAGCACAGAATAAAAGTGTGTGTTAAAAAAGACACTCTCTCTGCTGCTAGTTTCTGATTTTACAGACCTGAGGGCTGAGGCTGCTTTTCAGTCTCTTCTACAGACACCCAGAAACCCCATCAAACCCCCAACACTGCAGTAGGACATCCATTGGCACTTACTGTACCTGCCCAGTTCTGTGTATTACCTACACACAAGTATTACTTTCATGGCAGTTTGTCTAAAATAGGTAATTATTTGTGTTTTCAATTTCATAATACTTCAGGAATTGCTCAGGCATGGAGCAGCAATTTATAAAAAATGATTTCTCACTAGGTAATCATGTCAGCCCCCTTTCCTTCCCTTTCATCCACACCAAAGTAAAAAAGAAAACAAAACTGCTCTGTGCTGTACCTGACTTAGCAAAGAAGTTGATAAGTGCATCAGTCTCACAAGTCCTGTAGACATCAGCTAACTGGGAGCTGCAATTCAAACCGATGTTGTGTATGCGGATTCGCCTCTGCCCACTCATCGAAGTGTACAGGACAGCACACTGCAACAGAGGCACAAAGTGTCCCCACGGAGCCACCTTCTCTGGGCGCAGAAGGCAGATGACACCTTCTGCAGCCAGGGCAGCCTGGCACTGCTGCTGGCAGCTGTAGCACCAGCATACCTGTGGCTCTCAGGGACATCTATCAGACATTACAGAATAAGTTATTATAATTACAAAAAGTTCTATAGTCCACAGAGGGGGCAGTGAGATTTAGCAATAGAGCTGCTCTTGAATAGAGAGGTCACAAGGAATGCCATAGCAATAACAATTGCCATATAAGTAGCAAAGAATCTCTTACTCCACATAAACTTAATTGCAGTGAAATGGAAAAAAATGAACAGCTGATGAGGTCTCAGTGAGTGTTTAGAAAGGATTTGGGTACCCCTGAATAGAACATGCAGCACAGATCTAGGGGAACACACTTTTAACTAGTGGTATTATGGCACAAGAGCCTGGGTAAATTGTGCCTTGCTCCCATTACTCCTACAACCATCACTTCTCTGCTCTGGTTGCAGAAGGTCTTTCTTACCATTTTATGGTATACATGAATTAGGGTTTTTTACCTGAATTAAGGCCCCAGTATCTTCATTCAGTTTGTCATCATGTTTGAACTCCACTGTCACTGCTTTGTCACAGTCAATCGCTGCCATCTCCACATCTGTGGTGTTGTTCATGTAAATGGCCCCAAAGAAGTCTGTAGCCCTGAAGCCTGCAGCCAGATTAATACAGAGCATTTAATTTAAAAATGGCAAATTAAATTGCCATCACTTACTGAAGCAGGAGCCATTTCCCCTCAGGGAGTCCCAACAACTGTCTTTGCTGATGGCATTTGTGAGAGCTGGAGAAAGGGAAAAGCTGTGACTTGGACACCCAGAGCTTCTGCACTGCTGGCTTGGCTTCTGTCCTCCTAGTGTTTCTAATACTTTCTCTAATACTTGCATTTGAGCCAAGAATGAATGAAAGAAGTTGTATAGACACAGGAATGTCATTTGAGTATGAAAATGAAGGCACAGGTCAGTGTCCAGCAGCAACACCTTTTTATACAACCTCCTTGCAGTCCATGCTGTGTGCAGAGTGAACAGAAGCCTTTCCCAGTCTTGAAAATCAGTTATTAAGGAGGTACATACAGGAAGTACATGTATGTACATGTATATGTATACAAGCACCAATATATACACACAGAGCCATGGATTTTGTCAGTCTATTAAATTAATTTTCAAGAGGTACATAATGAAATTAAACCAGCCCGATTTTACATGTGATTTGCATGGCACTACATTATTTCAAGTTCATTCCCATGGGTCCTATTACCTGTACTTGTCCGAACCCTCATTGTTGCATCAAATCCCATCTTCTTTTGGATGTCCTTCCTGAGGTCACTTAAGAACTGGGGGCTGTCAGTTTCGAGCTGCAAACAGAAAGCAGAAGGTTCAGAGGTTCAACACCAAAGTGCAGCAGCACAGCAGTGCCCCAACATCCCCTCCCATGATCCCCATCTCCCCACAGCAAATCTGCTCACAGCTCTTGAGTCCTTAAAAAAGGATATCAAATGTGATTGCTCTTCTCAGTCAGGTATATGCAAGTGTCCACCACTCATTACCAGGCCTGAACATTAACTGGGCATTCCTGCACTTAACCTTTCAGCAAAATTTTAGGATACCAACCAGCTTATTACTACTTCAAGATCCAAATTTGAGCCTGATGAAACTATTTCAAGATCCAAACTTCAAGATCCAACTTGCCATTATTAAACTTGAATTTTATGCCCTGGAATTGATAACCATGTTTTCCAGACTCACTCTGCTTTTAAGTTAAATGTCCAAGCACACACTGAAATAAGATGAAAACCAACAGCAACCCCCCCTAGCAGTTACTATCTGGAAGGCAGGAAACCCGCACCACTGACCTGGAAATTGTTGTACTTGTACAGTGTTCCACCGGTGTACATTGTGACAAGGCCCATGGAGGCTACATCCATGTACTGATTTGGGAAGAGGAACAAATTCACACAGCAGCCATTGGCCACACAATCCTTGGCTAAGGCCTCATAATTTCCCTGTGGCTGGAAGAGGGTCTGCACAGGAATAAAAAATACAAGTGCCATCATGTTAGATATTAATCACAACTCAAAGGGCCAGATGAAGACACAAGGATGAAGTGGAAGTTTGAAGCGAAGCATGGCTATCATCAAAAACATGCTTCCCATGCCCATGGATACAGGGAGCACCTCAGCAGGTTCTTGGAGAACCCATCACTACAGAGGCATCATGTAACCAAACACTTCTGTGTGAAAGAAAATACATTAAAAAGGACCAATGCCCTGTTAGAGAAATGCAGTGTAACAGCAGTCCCCTCTTTGCTCAGAGCAGAAAATACCTTTTCCTTATCTGTATTGAGCAGTTTTTTGTCATCTCTGTTTTTCAGCTTCCCCGGTGCTTCCGCAGTTGGCAGAGAAGAGTGGAAGATGAACAATTTCCCAGCACATTCTGCAGCCTGTTCCAAAGACACCACATTGGCACGGTTACTGCTGCAGGGTTAACAGGCCCACAGTCACACTGCGGGGCTCAGACAACAGCGGCCACTTCCCGCAAGCTCCTCAGAGGGCCAGAGTTCATCTCCAGGCTCACAGCCTGATGGAATAACCCCACGCAAACGGGGCTTTTCTCTCAGGAAGCAGCAGCCCAGCACACAGGTTTGCTGGCTGAGGCATTCCAACAGCACTTTCTCCAGAGGCAAAAGGATGGGCTCCTCTCTTGGAGACTTTCCAACTGGACACAAGCATTATGCAACGGGCACCAAAATACAAATACTCAAGAGCGGATCAAATTTAAAGGAAACGGAAAAATTCAGTTCAGGCACGCTGGTGTTCCATACATTGTTATAAATGGGTGACAATTCCACCCCTGTAGCAGGTTCCACATTGAAACCTCCACTGCCAAGATGCAGACACAAATCAGAAATCACCACGTTCACAACATCTTCCACCTTTCAAAATAAGCTGTGGCATTCTGGCAAAACAGAAGTCTCTCTGCTATGGCAGAAACATACCTGAAGGCAGCACCTGACTTTTCAAAGAGCTGAAATTTCAACCCTGATATTTCAAGAACAGTTACTTTTGATCACCAATGACAAGTTCTTAAACTTCTTTAAGAAGACTTTTGCTGAAGGCTGAAAGACTTCCCAAATACCCATTTGTCCTGATATGCATCAGTAATTATTGACATCGGCTTGACAAAATTTCTAAAATATACATATTTTTAACACAATCCATTTATTCTTTTTAGACAAGAACTGTTTTCTTCAGCAAAGGTATTTGCAGATCAATAATTCATAGAGAAAATCCTTACAAATTATAACTTAAAAATCCTGAGCTAAATAAAATGTTTAATCAAGAGCTGCTTTCTTTTATAGCCATCATCAAAGGAAATTTACAATTATGGCCCTTACATTTGTTTTGTAGAAGTCAAATATTAGGAAAATGCATTGCGATGTGCTCTGCACACATACCTGCTGGTAATATAAATAACAATAAAGCAGCTATTAATTCAATATATAAAAAATATATTTGAGAGATGTTCATTTTTGTTTTGATAAATTTATGTACTCAAAGTTCATGCTTTATTCACAAAAAGCTCCCAAATCAACCATTTTAAAGCACCACTGGCTGTGCTTTGCCTGTACAAATCTTGTGGTGAATCAGGGTGGTGTGCATTTAACTGGCAATGCTCCACTGGAATGTCAGCACTCCAGGGGATTTCCCAGATATACAGAAAGCAACTGAGGAGCACCTCGGGCTGTGGATTCCCTGCCAGCTGTATCCAAGCTGGGAGAACTTGTCAGTTACAGGAAACTCTGCAGCCATGGCCTGATTCGGTCACACACAGATAGTTCTAAATATTCTGTTTTGTTTTTCTGTAAGAAAAACAAGTTTTGCAGAAGCAAAAGAATTACCAGAGCAAAGTCTGATGTTATTATTATTAGTATACTAACTTTCCTGCCCTTCACGTGTGCAAGGACTGGATATCCGTGCAAACACAAGAGTATTGATTTGTTCTGCAGCGGTTACTAAACATGTCTTTATTTCTCTTAAATGCTGAACAAGAAACTGACTCCTGCTCTTCATCTTCTCCTAAACATCCCTCCTACGAGGAATAGACTCTGGGGACTGGTTTCCCTCAATAAGAACATCTGGGAACAGATGTTATGCTTGTCAGTTCTCATTCTGCACTGCGGTTGGAAGGTACTGTTAGAATAACAGAACATTAGTGCTGGAAACAATCAACGACCTTTTCTCCCCTAATTTCCCATTGTGATGGGACTGGCTTTCAGCAAACCTGATTTCAAGCTGCTTCTCTGACAGACAGGAATGTTCTAACCTTTAGTGCCTCCATGCCAGCCTGGATAACTGGAGCGAAGATGGTCTCACTCTCGTTAGTGTCTGCAAACAACTCCGGAATCTGGTCCAACAAGCTATGAAAGAGAAAGGATCAGTGTCTCAACTGGTCAGTGTAAGGTAATCCCCAAACACACCTTGCCTTCACATAGGAAGATGCTGATCATGAAAATTTATAGTGCAAAAAATAATACAAATTTTCCTTGTTCAATTTCTTAGGATCCCAGCCAGAATAAAAGAAAATATGCATTTTTTATTTCCATGAGATGCATTGTTTCAAAGCTTGTAACTTAAAGGAACAGGCAATAAATAAAAAAATAGCTAACCATTAAGTAGTTCTGGTGTGCTGTAAGGACTTCAGAGTCCTAAGATCATATCCAGGCACACATTATGTGCATTGCAAGAGGGAAAACACCACGTGGCTCAGAGCCTCACCCTCCTCCCCGCTCTGAGGCAGCACAGCTGAAAGGTGGCTTACACCTGGCCTACATAACCTTTCCAGTTTGGCACCAGAAGGCCATGGCTATTGCTTTTTCTTTGCCTCAGAGGAGCAAACACAGGCCTTGAAGCATCTGCAGGCTTCTGAAGTATTTCAATAGATACCTGTATACCCCCAAAGCCAACCGATTAAAAGACGTAATGCACATCATAAGCATTCACATCTTACTCTCATGAAGTATAATTGTACTTTACTTGGTAACAACCGATCGGGATTCCTCAAAGTCAACAAGGAAGCCATCCAGCAAAGGGACAAAAATTTCTGCCACATCTGTGACCACCATCATCTGAGGCTGAGCTAAGCTGCTCTTTACATTGAAGAAGTGGAGGACCTTGTTATAAGTGACAAAACCAACTCGAATTGCCGAGGATGCTTCTTGCTCTTCTCTGTAAGAAAAACAAAACCCAAGCCGTTGTAATTCTGAAATCTGACCTTGCAGTAAAAGCATCCCTTCCACATGTAACACTGTTCTCTGGTCATTATCGGTACAGGGAACAACAAAGCAAACAACAACCAAGCAGAGGTAATGGCCTCAATCTTTGCCTTAGGTCAAATTCAAACACCTCGATAAAATCAACTGCTCCACTGTTTACTCTTTAAACAAAGGTAATAAATTCACATCAACCTATCAATTGTGCATCTCATTCAAACAGTCAAAAACCCCAAAGATAAAGAATAAACCAGGCTGACATCATAACAAAGAAAGAACAGCACAATTAGTTATGGAGCCGGATGAGGACAAAGTGCTATTCAACTTCTATACACACACCACTTTGCTACTTCAAAGAGAAGCATCCACATCATCCCAGTCCCAAAGGAGTTACACACCAGGTGTTTGGGACCTTTATTCCAGATATTGCTCTTACCAGCGTCAGTCTGCACTGCCCCACTTCCATCAAGTTCTATCATTGTTTTAAGGGTTAGCTTTAAGCAGCCAATTGTCTCTGTAGCTCACACTCTAGTTATTTTTGAAGACTCACAAGGAGAAACCTGACCCATATGCACAGAAATGCATTCAAATACTTTTTGGTTTTTATTTTAAATTATATACCTAAAAATCATAATTGCATAACTCATTACTCTGGTTTTCTGAACTCATAAGCACATTTGTACAAACACATTTCTCAGTATTTCCCAAAATGAAGTCAGGGAGGGGGTTCTTGTTTGGAACACAGGTTTGAAAACATCTGCTGTAAAATTTCAGCAATTCTTTTGCTGCACAGATTTCTTTGGTACCCCAAGTCCTTCCTCTCAAAGATACAAGCTCAAGGTGAATTCCCTGCAGAGGCCTTTTCCCTCGTGTGGGAACAGCAGAATATTTCTGCAGGTGTCTTTGCCCAGCAACAGAAAATGAACACACAGTGACCTCTGTGTCTAAGCAACATAGTAAAATTTTCACCATAGATTTTGGTGGAATGTCTTCTTTTAAATTAATATTGTTTAAGCCAACAGAAAAATCTGAGGAAAATGAAGGGCCTGACTTTTTTTTTAATTGCTTTTTTCAGCAGACATGAAAACTTCAGCCCAAATGATTTCACAACAGATCTCTCAGAGTGCTGGTGAGAAGGATGAGTACGTCTCCTTTGTGATATGGATACATTTGCTTTCATTCCTCCTCTACTTGCCCCATTCAAATTTCCAAACTGCCAAATGCTTTTTGTTACTCCATTCATGCCTCTTATTCTCTTCAGAGTCATGACCAATCCTGATGGAAAACTCTGAGATATGTCTGGGATAATATCAAACACTTGTGTCTCCAGTGTAATCTTCAGTGAAAAACTACTTGAGAGATGGCCTTACATGGGCATCTGATAAAATAAGCCCCCACCCGGGACTGCAATTTCTTTCCGGCACAGGGATCCCAGAAGGCCATAAGGAAAAGATTTTTAACATATCCCAGATTGTCCCAAGGATGTCACCTCCCACCATTCCTCACACTGCTCTCTCCATTTCTTAAGTCTGTTCTCCCTCTGCAAGCATTGTTATTTAGAAAGCATTTTCTTTTTGGATGTTTTTTTAATATGCTTTTATATGTAGACAAGAAACATCTTGCCTACTTCATTTCAGTCTTTCACTGCTCTCATTTCCCAATGTCTGTGTTATTTAAACTCTATTGAAAACTACACTAACACTAAAATTGACACTAAAATACACTAAAATAATACACTGTCAATAATACTGAAGACAAGTAACACTACTGCTGTGTGTTTCATGCTCACAAAGCACACATGCTCTATTTCATAAAATGGTTGTTGCTTACAAGATTTGCTCTCTCAGATACAAACCAGGACAGAAAAGTCTCACAGTGCAGCAAGAAGCTTTTAAAGTTTTGCTAATTAACAGTTAAGTCCTAAAGATACAAGGCACCAGCAGCATGGCTTTAGAGAGACTGGCTGCTGCTGAGTATTCTGGTTTGAGTGTTTCCCTGTTTAGTTCAGGGAGAAAAGCAGGGTCCCAGCAAACACAACTGCTGCCAGTGAAGTGGAAGCTACGAGCTGTGACTGAGCTGACAACACCACTAGAGTTCACTGCAAGCAAGGAAAAGAATACAAGCTCCAAGTGCAGTAGCATGGCATATTCCTTCTGTTCATACAGTAAGCCCAGACATCCAAGTGTAACAATTGCCAGCAGCGTTAAAAATTAACATTTGGTCCCTATCATTTAAAAAACTCCTGTTCTGGAAATTCTGACATTTTCCACACCTTGGCTTTGCCTTTCAACATGCAAAGCTGCATGAAAAGTGCAGCCTAGTGAGTTAAGCCAAGCACACTAATGCCTCTTTACCTTGGAAGTTTATCTAGCAGAGTCTTCAGTTCATCACATATGAGTTTCACTAGGCCACTCTTTATGTTTCTGTATGATACATCAATCATGAAGATAAAAGCTGGTGGTTTAGGAGGCTTCTTGTCCTACACGGAAGAAAAAAAAAAAAAGACTATTTACAAGGAAAATTAGACAGTGTCCTGTTATGAGAAAAAAATTTAGAGGTGGTACCATAAGGCAATGCAAATACAGTGTTCAGTTGTTTAAAAATGCTGTGAATCGTAAATAGTAACTACTGCCGAGAGCTGACATGTATTGGGTAAAGTCCAGCCCTGGAATAGAACACTATCCCTGGAAAACAGCATCCTAACGGAATAAAATATCTAAAGGGTAACAGTTCATTAGATAACATGAAGCACCAACTTTTCTGCTGGAACTCAAGTGTTTAAAAAAATTTGTGTTTTGGCTTTTTTCTGTACCCCTGCTTTCCTTGGGGAGTTCCTCTTATCCACAGTGTAAATGGCACACAAATCATGCACACACTATGGACAAAAGTCTCTGTAAGTGAGAAAAAGTAAGAGGAAGGTTTGTTAAAAAAAAAAATAAAAGCAATGCCAAGAGATGTACCTAGGAAGTTAATACAAAATGAACAGAGCAAGAGTAAACATGACACTCCCTAAAATGGGTTTTCTTAATTCCCATTAAATGAGTAGTAGTCATTATTTGGCGTCAAATTCAGGACAGTTTTTCATTACAGTTTCACTTCCTTCATACAGAGTTCTGACCTCTTAAATTATACTTGTTAAACTAAACTCTAGAAAAATTCTAGTTAAAGAAAATTAATCTAACCCTTCAATTATGACTTATCCTTAGTCCCTGGCAAACTTTAAACTAAACTGAACATTATACCCTTGATCTCACTCATTTGACTCACACAAATCAGGATTAATTCCAGCAAACCAAAACCAGGCAGTATCTTTCAAAACAGTTCTCTTTACTGTACTTGGATGCTTGTTTCAGAAACTGCACCAAAAACTGCTTCTACATTCTTGTATCAGATCAGCATTTATAAAGAATCTCTAAGTTCTGACAAATATATGGCAGAAACAAGGACTTGTGCTCTCACCACATCCGCTTAGCAGGAGTGCAATAATGCAAACCAGCTGGGATTTGTTAACATTCTTTGTAGCTGTTCATCCTTGTCATTTGATAAGCACAAAAGGAAATGACTTCTCAGTTCTGGTCTTGTACTGGATTTATAAAAGTAGGGAACCAGTGCAACTTGGAGCCAAATGAAAAGTGAATTACAAAATAATGCCACATTTAATGACATAGCATTTCCAGCGCAGAGTGTTATTTTGTAAGAGATTTTTTTTTTTTTTTTAACGTTGCAGTAAGTCTGGGGATGCATCTTTGTAGCAAGCAGGCAGACCAGAACGATAACCTGTAGAGGAAACTCCCTGGCTTAAGATAGGTGACTAAAGTTGAGGCTTCAGAATTTGATGGAACTTCACTGGATGTACACTGAGTGTCCCACACTGTATCTCTGCAACATCTCTCTGCAATTCTCTCCTGCTTTGGGGTTTAACCCAGGTTTCAATCAAATCTTACAGGTTAGCTCAGAGATCTCACTGGGTTTTGGAGCGGTGCTCTAGTGACCAAGCAGACCCAAACCTTTTCATTTTCTCCATACCAGCAATAATTTGATGGTCCGAAGAAGATACTGGTAGCTACTTCAAGGTTTTGTAGGATCCAGTTGCCTTTTCTAACCTTATGATGGCCTCAGCTCCACTCACAGGAAAAAAATTCTGCTGGATTCCAGCAAGAACAGAAAAATATGTCTGTGCTGCAGTCAGATGAAGTCACATTTGCAGTTTTGTAAAATGAGCTGAAGTTTGAAAAGATTAAGTAATTTATGCTTTCAGAAGTATCAAATAGAGTTCTGTAATAAAACCAACTACAAATATTTAGAGTACCACGAGTGGGCTCTGGATTGAGTTCTTCAGTGAGTTGATATTAAAAGAGAGAATCAATCCCACTGTAACTTATTGGTCAGAATATTAAGAAGACTCTTGCCAGGAACAGATTCCAAGGTCAAATTCCCTTGCTAAGGTTTTGGGTATTAGGAAGGCTATTTAGGCATGCGTTGGTCTTCAAAATCAGTAGAAGACATACATCTAAAATGCAACAATGCACCAGAATTCCAAAGCTATCCCCTGAACAGTGCAACATGCTGGTAAACGTGCACATGTCTCACTTAAAGACTGGTGATCCATGATTTTGCTGCACTGCTTGTTATTCTTTCTTGCATCATGTTCTGCAGCACAAAAGAACAAACCATTGTATTGTCCACACCTATCCATACTTCCTAGAATGTTCCTGGAAACTGATATGCAGCTTACAAGTGCATTTACTCTGAGGAGCTTGTTTGCTTTGCCATAACACTGTACACTGGTGTGCACGCTGGCAGTACTCACTCGGCAATAATCCAAAGTAGCCACGTATTCGTAAGATCCCAGGGACAGCTCAGGCCTCTCATAGTGGTCTATCCGTCGGCCCACGTGGTCCAGGTGTTGAAAGAAGAACGGGGGGACTACAAGCCAACACAAGAAGAGGAAAAAACATTTGTAACTGGGGAAAGAGAGGAACAACACAACAAATTCTCTCAGCAGATATACTCCAAAGCAGTAAGAAATCAAGTGGGTGCACCAACAATTTACACAGAGCCAGTTCTATGGTTCCTCAATGAATACATACTCAGAATGCTTATTTCCCACATTTTTGCCTGAAAAAGTGCATATGCCTGTGAGTGAGGGGAATATCAACCTAGTTTCTTAGCCATTTTTAGTTCTTATCAATGATTTTTTGTTTCAGTAAGTGCTTTCTGACTAAGACATTGTAGCAATACCAGCATGATTTAAAATGATACTGCAACTTAAATGTCTTTCTTAAAGTGCTCCCAGTGCATCTAAATTTCCCTTTATGAGAGTTTCAATTGTTAACTAACGATGAAATTTATTATCTGCTATGCCTGCACAAACATTAGAGCTCCAGGCAGCAAAGCAGTTGGAGGGAGTCTGACAAGGTTCACGTTTCAGAGTTGAAAAGATGACTGTATTAGGGAAAGCACCATACCCCTGTGATCCAGCTGAGGAAATCCAGCTTGATACAAATGTCTAGAAAGGCTAGTTCTGGCAAAGATTTGGGATTTCGCCAGGAGCACAAGAACAGTTATGAGTCACATGCAGCACACTTGAACAAATATGGCATGGTATCTTCTGTGAAAACCAACACTTGTCACAGCAAGATTAATAGATTATTCAACCATTGCACCCACAGTCATGCACAGGGAGAAGCTAACATGCATCTAAATATTTGCTTCTTGCTGTAAATTTGCATTTCTTAAAGAAATTAATGTTTTCTTTCAGCACAAAAATTGCTTTCAATTAACAACACAAGCAGTTCTGCATCCTGTGTTGTCACACAATTTTTAAAATAAAGTTTTGATCATACCAGACTGGACTTCATGAGTCAGCATTATTTTTCATCTATTTTTTTTTTAACTGTACTGAATAAACGTTTCCCTCTACTATTCTTGGGAATTGATTTTTTTAAATTTGTGAAATAAGTCTAGTTACTGCATCTCCCTGAACTATTTTTTGTTAAATCGGCAAGTCAAGAAAATAATTTTAGAGATAGAGTTTCTTTTTAGTTTTATGGAATTGATTTGAATCCCAGATTAGAGGAACATCACTCACCATCATTTATACAGTTACAAAACCCACACTGGTACCTCCTGCCACCTTCAATGAACTGCATGAAGGGACACATGTAAGCTTTGCAGCGGTTGCACCGGATGGGGCCGGTCTCCCCATGGTTTACGAGATAAAGAGGTGTCTGTGGAGGAAGAGGTACAGAGAGAGAGCCATGTCAACATGACACCAAGGACAGCTACAAAGAGTTAATTCAGATTTAACTCGTTACAGACCACCTGATTAAGAGATCATTTAATTGTTCAGCACTCACACAAAAGCTGTTGAGCCCCAGAGATCCCCTCAGGGGCTACATTCACAAGTTCACAGGCTATATTCTGATGTTTATCAGAAAAACAGGAAGGATTCAGACCAAAACCCCACAACATTTTGCAAGCATTGGCGTTTAGGGCTCCAGACTGATTTTCTACAGCAAAGGGAAATTTTTACAGCTCACTAAGAAAAATCTTCTGGAGTCAGGTCTTTTGGCTTCTGTCAGATGGAACTTTTCCTGAAGAAATCTACACCTGATTGTCAATCACAAAAGGGTATTTGCTGAGAAAGCCCTTAATATTTTGTCCTAAATGCTGCCTCCCGTGCTGCCTTGTTACATGCTACACTCCAGTTTAAATGATGTCAGAGTCATCAGCTAGAGGAGAAGATTTAGGAGAAATACTAATATTTATTGAAGGCAAGTACATACAGCAAACAAGTACAGTACCTCAAGCACTTGTCAGTTTAATTACACTGACCATGCTCACTTACAGCCCCTGCCAAAACCCATGGCTAAGGGAAGACATTTTCCAGATGCCTCTTTCCATAAAAACTGCAGCTATTGAAACATTCCTGTGATTATTCTCAGAGTTAGAAAAGTCATACTTGAAACCGTTGCAAAAACGGACATTTGCTCAATTATTCGTGAAACACTAATTTTAAATTTTTTTTTCCTTACTCCCATCATCCCCAGCTAAAATTCTCAAAAGGCAGGAATATGACATGTTCAGAGTTTGGACACAGCAGATCCCTACAAGAAGAAAAATGCTGACAATGCCTTTCAATGCTAGCACATCACACCAGCACATTCCTTTTTTTTTTTTTTTTTAATAATTATTCTGTCTCTTCTTAAGGAATGGGTGTATTTCATCTACTATACAATTTATTTTTTACTGCTGCATAAGGATGCATTTTACCAAGGATTTTCTACATAGAAGCAGATTTTTACTACATGGGTTTTAAGTGCTCCCTCCTGCTCCACTGAGATATTCTTTTACTTTGTGTTCCTTCCTCTTTGCAAATTGAATTTAACCCAAATTAACCAATAATGCCAGCTGGCAAATATCAGGGTCATTTTTCAGACATGAAAGCTTTGGCCATGAAACTTGCTCATCAGCCTCAATGGCTTAATAAGGTTTAAAAGTTCTGGGTTTTGTTCATTATTTGGCCATTTTCTGATTATCATTCTGCTGTATAAGTTTAATGAGACCTGGATCTGGTTTGCAGTTAATATTATCATAACATCTGACCTGGTATGGGAAAAAAACAAGACCAAACCAACTCCTGATGCATTTATACACATTGATGCAGTAACTTTCAACCTTGGTTTCATACACTTAACATTTAATATCCAAGAAAAATTACTCCCCAAAAGTGTTCACATTTTGACACATGAAAATTTTTACATAAAAGGCATAAAACAAGAACAATCAAAAAACAAATGCCATGAAGTTCAGAGCCCAAGTACCTACATTCTTACACACATGTAATAAATTACCTTCTTGAAGACAAAAAAATTAAGATCAAAAGAAAAAAACCAAGAAATAAGCCAACTAAAAATGTACATGACAGAATTAAGGAGTTCGCCTAACAAAGAAAATTTTTTAAAGCAGCCCTATTTGTCTCCTTACTAATTTATTTACTGGGATTTTTAGAAAATAAATGAAATTTACATCTTAGTGTTTTCTTTAACACTTCAGAATGTTACATCAATAAAATTCCATTTAATGGCAAAGCTATCTGCGTGATAACTGCAGAAGAACTCAGACCAAAAGCATCCAAAATCCACTTCTTGATGACAACACCACAGTTGTGAAAGAAACTTTGTCTCCAAAAAGCTGCCATCAGTGCATTGCACTGTAGAGCCTGACATCCCACCACCCCATCAAGAGAAAGGAATTCCTATTTCTGTGTGCAAACTGCTATTGCACTTCCAAACATCAAAGTAATTTCTGTCATAGTAAACCAACTTCTAAAAAAAAAGTAGATTTCTGTGGGAATGTACAAAGTCCTGAGTTTAAATTAAGGATACATAAAAGCAAAACAGTAAAAAAACCAACAAAACAAAACAAAACACCAGTGATACTGAATGGGAAAGTCTTGTTTGGTGTGCTCCATTCTCTGTAGATGTCACTGTACACCAGAAGAAAAAGCAGAGATATCTCTTCATGCTCCCATGAAACTTCTGCCATGAAAGTGACAAACTTTCATAGCAGCAGGGGAATGGGGTAAAATTTAATAAGAGGTTTTTATATTTGGAGGGGGTGGGGGGTGTGTTTTTACTTTCTTTTTTTTTTGTTTTTTTTTTTTTTTTTTTTTTTTATTTTTTTTAAGTAAATGCAATACTCCTGTTTCTTTTGCCTTTCCACCTACAAAGTATCAGCATTTTCTTTCTCTCTTGTCTCAGAAAGAATCTCCCAGTTTTGCTGGGAGGCACAACATTGCAATTTTATGTTAAAAGCAAAGGAGGATTGGGCAGAAGATGGAAAATGCTGCAAGTGACCTGCACAAAGTTAAATTCCTCTGGAACCTTGAGGCCCCACTGAAGTGCAAGCCCAGAGTGTTGATCTGATAAACCATAACTTAACCCCGAATATAGCTGCAATAAGAGGAGTTTTATTTTGGAAATATTTCAGCAAGACCATCTCTCAAGAGTCAGAAAAATATCACAAAGCAACAGACAGACGTTGGTGGCACAGCTCCAAGATAAAACACATCCATGAAAATTTCCAAAGGGACTTGAACCTGCACTTTAAAGTCTGAGAAAGCTGATTTTCTATTGCTTGCTATAAAAATGAAGTCCTGACATGCTCCTGAGGGTGATGCCTGCAAACTATCACCATATTCTTATTGCAGGATGTGGACCACAGCTGCAAATTTTAAGTGTAGGAGTAAGGACTGTGCTAAAGCTCCAGATCATCGTGGCACACCTCTGGGAAAGCATTATAAAGAGAAAAATCCTAAGTGAGAGATCCTCTGGAGAACAAGACAGGCACATACAGATACTGAAAAAAATTACCCATTTCTCAGACAACAAAATAAACAGATCAGTGTGTCTATCAGACCCTTACAGTGTAAGCAGTGCTTCTAGAGTTGTTACTAACAGTTACACTGATGAAAATCTAGTCACTAAAATATTTCTATGAAAATTTCAAGATATGCTATACAACATAACTTTCCAATGAACAAAGGAGAAGGCTTTATCCAAGCATGGCACTATTGCCCCAGGAAAATGCTGTGTTTAATTAGTACAGTAAAAAGATGACAAAAAACTCCACTGAATAATCAAAGGGAATTCTGAAATATAATACTGATGTTTTTTGAAAAAAACTAGGTCATGAACCAAAGTGTCTCTGTTTCCTAGCACTGTTGAAGGGGTTTGTTTTCTTTTTTTCTATCATCATAGATTGCTTTTGAGAAAGATTAACCAGTCTACAAATAATCCCTTGGTTTTGAGCTGCTTTACTGATTCGCATTAAAACGTCAAGAAAGCATTTCCCTTTGTGATGTTCCCACTGTCTTTTATCAGAAGCCATTCCCTCTGAAGGCAGGAGTTATTTTGCCTGTTCTTGGTTTTCAGTTGTTGAACATGCTCGGCCTCCTCAGCTGATGACTCAGGCCAATTTGGACTATCTCATCTGCAAGGTTCACAGCAGGTTCAACTATTTTCTGTACCACACTTCTTTTCCTTTGATTTCCTTGTTTGCTCGCAAGACTGCAGCAAGGCTAAAGCATCGCCCACGTGATGCAGGGTCTCCTGGCCCTAGCCTGGTTTTCACAGACCACATAAAAATGCCAAAAGCATGTTCAAACCTCCTTGCTCAAAGCCCCTCCAGGCCCAGGCTGCACATTCCTCTGCATACACAGCACTGCAAAACACACCATGGCATGGTAGCTGAATTTCAAGTGGACCCTGCAAGTGGGATATGATCCAGTATGTAGGAAAAAAACCAGAAAACTATTTATCAGCTTCTGTGTATCATACCTCAGCCTACCCCTGAAATCCTTACTCAGCATTCCCTTTTTAAGGGGAATTTTGCAATTAACTGAACAGAGCTGGCACCGTGAAGAGTGTAAATACAGACTACACTCTATTTATTCATCATGACAAGGATTTGTACAAGTTTGAGGATAGGGGGAAAATATACGTAATAAGGATAAAATGTTGATGTAAAAAATACCAAAATTAGTTAGCTTACTTCTTTAAAACTTCTGTATCATACCGGGGGCCAAAGCAGAGGGAAAAAAAAGACAGAAGTTCATTGTGAGGATGGGGGAAAATACATGTAATAAGGATAAAATGTTGATGTAAAAAATACCAAAATTAGTTAGCTTACTTCTTTAAAACTTATCATACCGGGGGCCAAAGGAGAGGGAAAAAAAAGACAGAAGTTCATTACCCATGCCTGAGAGAGGCACCCCAAGTTCTGCTGGTCATGATCCCAGGGTGGGAGCCCCAAGCATTAAGAGAGCAGTGCTCTGCAGCACCTCTCAGCTTTGCAGTGCTCACTGCTCTTTGGATGCAGGCACAGGCTGTATCTGGAGGCAAGGCCAGCAGCCAGGATTAACTGGTGCTAGAAGCAGGAGCGTGAAATTGGCTAATCAAGAAACAGTGCTGCACAAGGCACTTCCACAATGTTAGCACTTGAAACTCATCAGCTCTCAGCCAGACCTGCCTCAGCGCAGTGCACCCTGAACCCAGCAGGAGAGGGAGCTGCCGCAGAGGCACAGACCCAAGGGAAGAACAAGGCCAGACAGACCTGCCCCAGGACAGCACTGTTATTGCTGTCAGCACCCCTGAGGGGGATAAGCACATGTTCAACCACATGCCAGGGCTGAGGTTCAGGGCTGTACCAATCCACAGCTCCACTTCCCACCTTAGCGGTATCACCCCTGGAGCAGCACTGCGCTCCTTGTCTGAGACTTAGGCAAGATTGTTACACTAGCTGTAAACCACTGAAAAGTAAGACAGGCAAGGTTCAAAGAGCTTCTCTACAGAAGTTGTAAGTAATAATTACAAGGGATTAGCTTTACTGGTCATAAGATTTTCACATTAAAATTAAAGTTGGATTTTCAGTGACATGGTATCTGCATAGCTTATTTTACAAAACCAAACAGAACTCCTAAAGACACCTCATTCAGGTATGATTTCTGTTTTTCTGCAAATCACTGCAGGAGAGTTCCAGAGAATCTTCAAAACGTCAGACTGAATTTGGGCATGAAATACTGATTTCTGGACAGGACCAGTCTCTTACTGTATGGTGCTGTATGATTTATCAAGGTAAATTTATCCTCTCATAATTTTTTTTAAGCTAGCTAAATAAATTATCAACTCAACACCACAGTTTAAAACACAGGCACAGCCTGTAAAATACAAAGATAATGGCTTACTTGGCACATCAATTCTGTTTTAGAAAGTCCAAGACCATTTAATGCATATTAAGCTGTGACCATTTCTATATCCTTAGGACAGGCAATAAAGAAATAATCCAAACAGTGCTCATGGAACATGCAGCTCTAGGTTTACAGAACAACTATTTCAGTTTATACATGAATCTAAGTATGCTGTAGTGACCTCTGAAGCAACACTCTAGTCCTAGAGGAAATTCTGTACCAGAACATTATCAATGCTGTTCACATCTTCACAGTAACAACAAAACCAAAACTCCACTTTGGATTGCAGATCCATTTTGGCCCACTGAGCTATCAGCAAATTTAGGGACCAATTAGGCTTTGGGAATTTTTCCTTTTTATACACACACACACACAGATACAGGTGGATAGACAGATGTGTGTCCATAGACATAATGTATTTTATCAGCATTTGAGAGAAAAGCAATTGCTGACCTGAGACCATGCATGAAAATCTAATGAGTGGAAGGTTTCCTTCCTTCTCAAAACTGGAGCTCTTTCTCTTCTGTTAGAAGACATTACTTTGACTTTTTAACCTCACTACTCATTTTGCATTCCTGAGAACTTTCACAACAGGAACTGTATGGTTCCTGTTTTTGCCAAATATATTAAAGAAACTAATTGGGAAAAAAGCATAGAAATGTTTAGGAGTATTTTAATTAGAGATGGAAAAAACAGTTCTGCTTATGTGCAGCCTTTCCTGGTCAATATTTATTAGTGAAAATACCTCTAAGGCTAATTAATTTATTTTACAGAATCACAGAATTTCTAGGTTGGAAGAGACCTTTAAGATCATCGAGTTGTCAGTGAGATCAGTAAGAACTGGGCATAGTTAAAGCATCATGCTGCATTCCCAAGCCAACTAGAGCTAGCCAATTGCCACAGGAGAACTTTGAAAGTACAAGGAGAATTTTTGATATGTGAACAAAAAGCAGCACTGAACAATTTTACCTCTGTAGCAAGGACATTTGGGATGCCCTTTATAAATAAGTCAAGTCTTTTCTAGGATGGTGGTTTTGAAGGTCAATAGTAAAACTAACTGTTACTTCACAAATACCACATCAGGTCAGAATGTTCCACTCTGAGTCCCTCTTTCATGAATATTTTTGCTACTACAATAGCTGGGATGCTTCAAGCAGACTCCAGAACCTTCAAACATTAATAATATTTGTATGTGACTCGCAACCACCCTCCTCTCTTTTATTAGCACAGCTGAATGTAACAACTGTGTGGAACTGAGTTACAGCAGTGTGCTGCTTTGGGCTGGGCTACAGTTTGTTTTCCTCACAGTGCCTGGAATGGGGCTGTGTTTTGGATATGTGCTGAACCTGGGAGATAGCACAGAGATGGTTCTGTTTCTGCTGAGCAGGGCTCACCCAGGGCCAAGGCCTTTCCTGCTTTCCACATTGCCACACTGGGAGGAGACTGAGAGGAGACACAGCCAGGAGAGCTGACCCCAGCTGACCAGAGGGATATTCCAGACCTATGGCCTCACGGTCAGTAAATAAAAGCGGGGGGGGAACAAGAAGGAATGGGGGGAACAAGGAGGAATGGGGACACTTGGAATGATGGTGCTTGTCTTCCCAAGGCACCATTACTGTAATGGGGCCCTGCTGTCCTGGGGATACCTGAACACCCGGCTGCCCATGGGAAGTGTGAACTAATTCCTTGATTTGATTGGCTGGTGTGTGTGGCTTTTGCTTTCCCTATTAATCTTTGTCTCAAGGCATGAGTTTTCCAGCTTTTACCCTTTCCATTCTCTCCCTGATCCCACTGGTGGGGGAGTGAACTGCCTGGGGTTCAACCATGACATGAGGAAAGCAATCCTGGAAGGACACAGACCTGCTCTACTGAGATGATCTGTGCCTCTACTTAGCAAGCACACAACTTCCATGTAATAACACACTTTACATGGTGGCATCCAATGTAAATACAACATTGCATAATATGCATAGATAAATTAAATATGCAAGAAGGAGAACTCCAGTTTAAAAAGCAAAATACAAACCTTTCCTCTGGAACTTACTCAATACCAGTGTGCTCTGGCTCTCTGAAGTTTTCAAGAAATAGATCAATAGCACAAGTGATTTTTAACTTGATCATCATTTTTGTTGGCAAAACAAATTATCAGTATTATTGGCTAGTTAATTAAATGGATATAACTATTACTTTTTATTTCCCTTTTATATGTACTGCTGCTTAGTTACACTTTTCTTCTGCCATTACAATTCTGAAGGGCAGTCACAGTCTTTGATTACTAGAAACTGTATTACATCATCCTTATAAAGGCTTCTTCTTGGTTCTCCCTGCATCCACTAGGCAGGCTACCTAGTCATAAAAGGTGACCAGGTTGGTTAAACATGACCTACCCCTCCTAAACCCATGTGACTGGCTCTGATACCCCAGCCATCCTGTAAATTCTGTGTGATGGCATTTAATATAAACTGTTCCATTATCTTGCCAGGTACTGAGGTCAGGCTGACTGGTCTATAATTACCAGGATCCTCCTTTGCACCCTTTGTCTCAAGGCATGAGTTTTCCAGCTTTTACCCTTTCCATTCTCTCCCTGATCCCACTGGTGGGGGAGTGAACTGCCTGGGGTTCAACCATGACATGAGGAAAGCAATCCTGGAAGGACACAGACCTGCTCTACTGAGATGATCTGTGCCTCTACTTAGCAAGCACACAACTTCCATGTAATAACACACTTTACATGGTGGCATCCAATGTAAATACAACATTGCATAATATGCATAGATAAATTAAATATGCAAGAAGGAGAATTCCAGTTTAAAAAGCTTTCCTCTGGAACTTACTCAATACAAGTGTGCTCTGACTCTCTAAGTTGTCAAGAAATAGATCAATAGCCCAAGTGATTTTTAACTTGAGTGTCATTTTTGTTGGCAAAACAAATTTTCAGTATTATTGGCCAGTTAATTAAATGGATATAACTATTACTTTTTATTTCCCTTTTATATGTACTGCTGCTTAGTTACACTTTTCTTCTGCCATTACAATTCTGAAGGGCAGTCACAGTCTTTGATTACTAGAAACTGTATTACATCATCCTTATAAAGGCTTCTTCTTGGTTTAAATTTCAAACTTGTGTAAAATCAGGAACTCTGATTATAACATTAATAAAATTTATATAAATGTCATATTTTCAAGTCACTGTTCTCATCTCTATCATAATTACATCCTTACTATAACAACAGTGGTGCAGGGACCAACATACCACAGAAGTATTGTAAAGAGTACATTTTAGGACTATTTTTCAATGTACACTAAAAACCAAAAGCCAGAAGAAAGTAAATGAGAAAATTTGCTTCAATTAGAAGAAGCTCTGCTGCAAAAGCCATTGCTAAACCTGCCTCTGAATGCTCATTCTAGTTACAGAGTGTAGTTACAGGCTAACAAAAAACTTTCTCCTTGATGATGAAGTCTTGGGAAGCAATCCAATTCCAAATGATTTACTACCAAGTGCAGACCAGCACAGGGCATACTCCATAAAGAAAGCCTCATCTAATACAGGATTTATGCACCTCTAAATTAGGCATTGTGAAAGCAAGCTTACAGGCACTGATCTCCAGAGTGGTGTAACACTTTCTGGGTGAAGCACCTGCAGATGTTTGAGAGTTCTGGGCTCTCCACACCATGACTGGCAGAGTCTGGCACCTCAGAGGTGCTTAGCAAAATCCCCAGACATTAACCTGCCACTAGTTAGCTGAAAAAAATAAAATAAAACAGCTTTGACAGAGCAACAAAGATTGCCCTGCCCCAAGCAGACTCAAAACTATGAGCCCAAAGTCTCAGTCCTCTCCCGAACAAGACCACCAACAAGGATGCATTAGAAATGGTTTTATTTTAATACCTGGAAAATGTGTATTTAGGCTCACACCAGCATGATATACAGCAACATGTACTAAGGTACATTACATATGCAGGGTTTCTATTCCCACTATGTTTTAGAACAAACACAACAACCCAAAGACACAGACAAAATCATTCCCTGCTGGATCTTGGACAATCCAGATACCAGAAAACACAAAATAATCCATACAGGCAGCAAGACAGAAGTGTCAACAGCAGGTCTTTTCTTCAAACAATTTCCTCAGAACCATCATCTTCACTAGCATTATGCATAATTTTACTGTCTAACTCTGCTCTTGTAGAGGGGAGCCACCATACCTGGTGGCTGGCTTGACAGAAATGAGGACATCTCTCTGTCATGACCTGGTTGATATAACGTAACCCTTTTGAAGGAAGAACATTTCAACAGAATCCCTCGTTAAAAGCTCTTAAATTAGCCAAGCTCCCATGCTCTATGCAGTAACAGCCTCCTAAGAATAAGTAATCAAATAAAAGACAGAAATCAAAGGGTAAAACCCAAATGAGGGCTTTTTACAGTGTGTAGGTGTTATCAGCAAGCACCTCTGCTCTTCAGAGCCAGCCTATTAACACATTCCTAATAGAAAGGAGCCTTCAGCAGGATGTTTAGTTGGAATCATTTCATCTTGCAGACTAAGTAATCCTCACTCTCCTCAAATCAAAGTTCTGCACAAGCACATAGCTGCTAATGAATCTGTGTGTCTGTGCAAACCTGGGCTTCAAACTACAGCCACAGCCTGCCCGCCCTGCTCACCAGCTGTGAAATCAGGGACAACAGAACCTGGGTCCCATGGAGTCCAAAGTGGATTAGAAGAGCATAAGGACTTCCCAAAACCAAAAACTACACTGATAACATTGGATCACATTCTAAATTATGCCCCCACTCGATTTTTAGCTGCTGCCAACCTTACAATTCCATCTAGGAACCCACACTATTATCCCTGTAAAAACTGTGGCTTTGCAAACAGCTTCGCTGCAGTGGGCCTCACCAAATTTCACTACTCTGAAAAGGTAAAGTGGCTTTTAGCTCATGAACCAGGATTTCTGAGAAGCAATTCCATTCTCTTAACTAATTAATTAACTGAGGAGAAAATGGAAGTGAAATATTAGATTCCCACCAATAAATATTTCTAAAAGCCAATAAATTTAAATAAATAGGAAAGAACATGGCAGAGAACAATGGCACAAAACTACTAAGGAGCAAAGAAGGCAAATATCTAAAGCTAGAGATAAGTATTTTGAATTGTTTATATTGGATTTTACAACATGAAATACTCTTTTAACTAACTTTTGATAGCAAGTAGTATTAATGCTAAATCAAGATCACATGGTTTATTCAGGCTCTGGAAACATTCATCCATCTCCAAAACAAATTCATGCAGGGCTTGGTCTAGGATGATAACTGTGAGAGCTAGTTTATTTTTGTAGATGGTTGCTAAAGCACTGGTGGACTAAAAATAAGTTCTGTCAAACAATGATACTGTACTCTCAATCTATAACAAACAAATACTTTCCAGAGATCATCCAAATCAGGAGAGTGAAAACGAACTGTTATTTTTGAGAAATGATAAATATGGACTTGGAAAGATAAGACTCTGAACTCTGTAGTGCTTTTAAGACATTGGCAGAGGAGGGAAGGCATGAATGTTTTAACAGCCTTTGTTTCCAGTGATAAATAGTGCACAGGCAATGTTCACTAGCTCATGATCTTCTAGATTGGCTGCAGGTTTTTTGGAGAACCTCTAAAAGAACCTGTGCCCTCCATGGATTTTCCCCCACTAACTTTCAGCTTGAGGGCTTTTCTGAATAAATCCCTTTCACTTGCCCTTCTGAGGCTGCATGCCAAGTGCTGCTACCTCATCTGTTCTTGAGGTATCAAACACAACCCCACAACCATCTTTGCCCAGTGGTCTTCACTTATGCCTTTAAATTCGCTCTCATGTGTAATTTCACATTTCTGAAGTAAAGCCACACCTGTGACCTTTTCCTCAGCGTGACCACTTCCTGTCTCAATTTTAATTATGGCTTCTCTACAACATTTTCGTTGTGTTGAAAGCTTTACCAGGTTACATTGTGTAGCTCTACCAGGTTACGTTTTTCATTTTTTTCTTTCTCACTGCAGGGGCAAATCCTGTTTGTCTGGGGGATCACTTGAAACACATTACACTTATTCAAAGACATGCATAACATCCTTTCATTTACCATCCTTGTATACCAACATTATGATTTCACTTTCTGCTCTTATTGTCTCCTACAGAGATAACTTATATCCTATTCTTTACTAGAAATGGAGATATCTGGTGTACACCCCTCCAAAAGACAACCCTGTTCAAGTTTTTGACAATTATTTTCTCCTGGTAATTTTTTATCAGATCTTAGCTAAAATAAATTTTAAAAAAATGCACTTTGCATGTTAATATTCCCACTTCACTTTTGGAGGCAGAATACCAGCCCCTCTGTGCAGACATTCCACCCAGCCAAAAAGAACCCACATGGACTTAAATCTGTCTTACAGACTTTCTGAAATCCCAAATTACCTTTTCCCCTTTGGAAAACCTTCCAACTGAAAGTGTGAGAATACAGACACGTCACCAGATTTAAACGTTTTAGTTGAAAGCTCCCAGGATCTTTTATCTCCATCTCCCCTTGTATCATTAGTCAAAGGAAGCAAATCCCCAGAACTCAATTTCCAGTTGAGTTACTGTCTCCATGAAGGCAATTGACAGTTTATTTTCTAAAAACAAAATCCATTATATTTACAAGTCATCCACCCAAACAGTGACAGTGCTCAATTAAGAAAGAGAGTAAGATATGTACAACTGGGCTCTCTCTTTCATACACATACCTAATTCTGTTACTGCCAGAAGACTTGGCTATTTCTCTTCTTTCTTAACTAAATTTTTGCTGCAGGTATTGTGTAAAACATGTTGTGTATCAAGAAATAAAGACATTAAGACATATTTTCACTTTGTAACTCAAGAGCACATGATGAGCATCACCTGTAGACACTGTTAAAAGGCACTATCTCTAAAATAGGGTGGATATTCTGAAACAAAGAACTTCCTGTGCCTTGCAGTCACCAGTTTCAGGCAGAACACACCATACTAGGAAGTTCAGAAACAGGAATAAACCCCTGAATGTATTTTACCTCTATAAAAAGCCCAGTTCTTTCAAATTAAGCGGCTTTTCAAAATTAAAGTAGTTATAAATCCCATATGGAAGACCATTTTTATTAGGATATCTTAAGAGTAAGATCTTATTTTGGCAGCAGCAGTGAAGACAAAGGGCACATGCAAGCCATGGAAAAACTGCCTCAGCTAAGACTGCCCAGCTCTTTCCACTCCAACACTATCTCCTTAGTTCTTACAATTTTACCAAGCTGTAATTGTTCTGACTAGAATTTTCCACACTGGGCTTTTGCCAATTTTGAGAGACATTTTTCAGGCTCCTCCAAAGGAGAAACTAGGGAAAAACACACTGCTCCTTACAGATTAATGAGCCCCACTGACCTTTCCAACAGCTTGAGAGCACTAACACTTCACAATGGGTGGGTCACCGAGCACATCTTCTTGCCAGCCTCAGGAAAACCCCCCTGAACTTGGCTGAGGACAAATGTTTGGATATACTGCAAACTGATGTATGCAGAAGAGATTTAGATTTTAGCAACTCATTGATCACCCTGTCCAAACACAATGCAGGAGACAAGGAAGCCATGTGTGGGAAATAAAGGACTAGAGGCACACTCTGAGTGCAAGATGCACAAATGAAAAGCCAACGTGAAAATGGATTTTGTAAGTGCCACCTGGGCACAGAAACTGGGATCAAGGGTGGTAAAGAGCAAAGGTTGGCTGATAAAGTGAACGGGTGGAGAAGCAACAGCAGGAGTTTCATCTAGGAGAAAATGCAGGGCAGGGGCAACAAGCCAAGTGTGCACATTTCCCTCAAGAACTGGAATGAAATCCAAAGTTGCTGTCTAGCAGACAAATGGTGAGACTTTGTATCTGCAGAGCCATCAGTAATACATCCTATTTCCCTGTGGACCACAGAGAAGATAACTACAATCTACCCTGCTGAAATAATACTTCCAATTCAAACTACAGAGGTCTGCTGGATTGGATGTCATCCATCCTGATAAAGAGCAACATCTGCTTTTTTCCAACATATATTTGAAAAAAAAAATCTACCAAGAATTTATAAGCAATAAAACAAAGTTAAAGAAAAGTCAGACTGCAAAACCAAGCACTGAATGTCTTAGCAATTTTAATTAGGCTTTCCTGTGGAGGCAGTTTATGAGGAGTTTTTGAAGACACAATCACATACTACAACTTTGATGAAATCCCTGCTTTTTCCCCCATGACACAGCACTCTGGAGTAAATCAATGTAAGACATGAAAAGGAAATGCATTCTGCAGACCTCGCAGAATTTAGAAGCTGAAGAATTTAGAAGCAATGGAGGACACAGCAGATGAAGACCAAGCAAGATAATCCCACAGATGATGTAGCTAAATGCTGCAGTAGAAAAATGGATTTATCCCTGCCACTGACAGAATCCTCTGGGGGTGACAGGAAACCTGGATAATTGTTTTAAGACTAGAGAATACTGCAGAAAAAAATCTGCAGAAGAACTAGGGATACATTTTGAATATGGAGGGTCATTAGAGATGGTTATGTGAGAAAAGGTCAGTGCCTTCAAATGAGCGCTAAAAATGGCTGGTTACATTTGTCTTCTTTCTATGACTCAGCTCATCCAAGTAGAAAACCCAATTATCTTCTTGGTCTGTTGTGAAATTAAATTATTTTGTAAAGACCTCAATGGAAAAATGTGTTTCTTCCAATCTAACTCTCCACATCTTAAAATTAACTTCATACAGTTTGTGGTCATCCTCTTTTAATATCTTTGCCTAAAACTACAGAGTTCCAGCAGAGTAAGCAATTGACAAAACTGGCATGAACTAGAAGCAGTTGGGGAAACACCAGGAATCCAGGGGAGTCATAACTCCTGTAGCTTTTCCAAATGAAAACTTTTGTCCTTTGAAGTTACACCATGACCCAAGCACACCTCAGTCTTATGCCACCTCTTTATGGTCGTGTCAATTCATAGTGTGAGCTAAAACACCTCCCCACCAACCCAGTCACAAAGAAGCCTGCACCAGTTTGGAGACAGAAGCCCGAGGACCGACCCCCAGTACTCCCTACCTCGTTTGGCGGGACAGCAGCGAAGGGCTGGATGACGGCCGCCAGGGGGATGCGGGCCTGCTTGGCCATGTCTGAGGTCACCGGGAAGCAGTAGGTGGTACAGCGGATGTACCGCGGGCTGGCGTGCCCTGAAAAACACCACAGAGCAGTGAAAGGCTGGCAGGAGGAACCTGCCCACCCCAGCCAGAGCAGGAAAATCAGAACAACACAAAGCAACAAGTGCATGTGCTACATTAAACACATGCTTGCTTTTCCTGCCATGCAGGCTTCTACCCATCTTTATTTCCCAGCCCACTGCCCCTCCCTCTGGTTAAATATTTTCTTCCTGAGTTTAAAGCAGAGATTTAAACATGACAAGAATAAGCCAACAATTACTTGCAAGAAGAATCTCAGTAGGGATTACTTGGAAACATCCCATATGTAGGCTCTTAGAAGAAAATATGGATGATATCCCAGTGGACATGCCAACACTACATAAAGGAATGAGGGCAGACTGATATTTACTGTTAAGACTGCTCTCATGAGCTACCTCTGATTCAGAAAACACTGTGTCTGTCTTAACATCACCATGCTCACCCACATTGCAAAATACAGGGTGCAAAGTCACCACCACCACCACACTTCCAAGAAGACACTCAGCACAGGCCCCTCAAAAAGAAACTGCTGTGTGTGGCAGGCAAGAGCACTGAAAGGAGTTCAGGAATCAGCTTCCTGATGCTCTCTTTGTAACCATCAAAGTGCAGCTCTGCTCAGTTTCTTGAAAGGAATTTCTTGGATCATCAGAATGGATTTATCCCATTCTTAGATAATGCCAAAAAATCTTGGTGTGTGTGTATGTTTTATACAGTTTATCTCAGCATTGATAAATTACTGCTGGGCTGAATAACACCATCACTTTAACCTGTATTAAAATACTGAGCCTGCTGTCAAGAGCAGCATGTGGAAGACTGTAACCCCAGGCTCCAGGCAGAAGCAAAGGCAGATAAATTTTTGCTTTGGCCAGCGTACATCAACTAGACAGCTTGCACACTGCCTCTATCACTTTAACAGAAATTCCTATCTTAAAAGGTAACAGTGCTAGTCTAGTCTTACTGCTTCTTCTAGTGTCCACCTTTCAAATTTTCAGAATAATCCAGAAAGGATTTTCAACTTGAAATGTAACACCTTCAAAAATTTTAAGTTAAAAAGGAAAGTTGTCTCAACTATTCATAGTCTTTGAAAGGCCAGGAAGGGAAAAGGAGGTGTTAAGACAAGGTGTAAGAACTCAACTCCCACTTCCCTCCTCCCCCCTTTTTTTCTGTTCAAAGGAAGTTTGCAATTTCATGTACAATTTAGAGCAAAGACCACCACTTTCAGATGAGAAATTTGAGAATTTAGCCTTTGTTTTATCTAATTATATTAGATTTCCCCTAGAAAGACTCCCAAAGCAGTAACAAGAACAGTTACCTTGGTCCTGGATCACGCAGTTGGTGGTGACGAGGGGAGGAACCTGTCCTCTTGTGTTTGTGGCATAGACCTGCCCTCCCCTGGCAGCCTTATCATTCTCAATCACTTGAATCTGATGAACAAGAAGCAAGAACAGTGTGAGGAAGGCAAGTCATGCATTCAGCCACACTCATGAACAGGCTAAGACCTACACTAAATAAGACTCTGGTTGAAGCCTAATTTATAACAATTTACAATATAATGTCATGACATATTCAGGCAGCTGACTTTGCTGCCCAAATTCCTTTCCCATAGGCTGCTCACTGTTACTTCTGCACGATCCCTTAAGGCTGACACTTCTCAGGATACAACCAAAGTTATATAAAGCTGTATTTTGTTCCACACCAGAAATCCAATCACTGATACTATCATTCCTCCTCTCTCCTCAGCAACCTGGTTTAGAGTGCCCAAACAGCTGTGGGAGGCAAGAGGAATGAAGACAGGGAATTTCTCAAACTGGCTTTGCCACTGCTGCTGGTACCTCATGGAATTGTGTCTTTACACTGTACATGAACTTCTAATAATAGCTAGGGAACTTCAGAAGCCTCTGTTGGAAAGCAAACAGAGAAGAAAAACTAAATTAGGTGCATGGAGTCTACTGATCAATGTCCAAGAGGTATTTCCTAACACACTGAAAATAGTCTGGGGCCTGTAATTTTTTTTATCAATAAAGTTTTCTGTACTGCAATTTAAATATACAAGACATTCCTCAGAGAGCTTGTTAGATCTTCTGCTTGATTACTTTTCCCTGCCTCCTTGGCTTGTATACTTATAGCTAGGTCTTGCATTAGAAGGAAAAAGGTTTTGCTCTAAAAAGGTCCACTGGCTGAAGAAAGCAAACCACTCTGAGACTTAGCTCTGCAAAGGATCAATGTGCCACTGTATTCTGCAGCTAACTGACCTAAATATATCATTGCTCTTGGAAATAATTGTTGACAAAGTCCAGATGAGAGTTTTCATAGATGTTGTCAGGGTACATATCAGCCTCTAACATATATAAGAGAAATATAAATCAACAATGGCTACAGATAAGAAGTAAATTTATCTGGCAACACTACTATAATTATATAATGTAAATATAACAACAGAAATACACATGGTCATACTTATTCCTCATTCTGAATTAGCTTTTTGTCCTTTACAGACGTTGACCCAGATCATGTTTCTTTTAAACATTCGCTCTGATCCTCTCTGTAAGGCTTAAACAAACCTTTTAACCTATTTTAACATGGCTGTTGCAGTCAAGGCTGTTTATACTGTGTGCATAATTGAAACAAGACATCAGCCCATGTTTTCATGCCAGACCTCCTTCCCTCCCTGCCCTTTTTTTTTTAAATTAGACAAGATCATTTTATCCCTCTACTGTAAAAAGCACTGCTCTGAAACACTAGGAATGACTGACTTAAGGGCATTTGTTATTTATACAGACACTTGATTCAGGGGTTTTTTTGCACAATGCTTTTCAGTTAAAAATTGCCTTTAACGAGGCAATTGCAGTTGTTACATTAACCCCTAAGGGATTATCAACAAGTATTTTTCCAAAGTTATGGGGCAGGGGGGGAAAGGGGGGGGTTGCATCAAATTAATCACTGGGTAAAAAAAATCTTTTCTAAAAGGACAAACGAATACCCCAATTTAAAGAAGCAAGACAGTTTCACACTAGACAGTGTGAGGCTTTTGCAAAAAATGTTCCTCCTGTACAGCAAACCTGCCTCAGCAAGAAGTGTAAGATTCCTTTATCCAGACTAGCCTGCTGTGCAGTGGTGAAAACATTTTTCTAAAGTAGCAAGTGCGAGGTTGAAGCTGCTTCAAGAATTCTGACTCTCTGAGGACCTTTTGATCTGTCCAGGTGATTGCCAGAACCACTCTAAGTGTGGGCACCAGAACATTTTCTCCATGAGTTTAGCACACTATTGCTTTCTATTTCCATCAGCTGTTTCCAATAAAGAAGTTAAGTGCTGCCTGTGCCTGACCAGCCCTTTCTTTGCATACCAATTAGACTATTTCAGAAAGATGGGTGCAACCATAATCTTGTTTTCTCTAGCACCATCCTAAGAAGAGACACTGCGCCACCAGTGGAGTTCAACAGCTGAGCCTCTTCAGCCTGCATGAAGCTTAAGCATCAGGTATATTCCAGGCTACTGAAATCTTCACAAGGCTGCAGCAACTGGAAGGATGGCTCAGGCAAATAATTCTCATTGCCTGAGAAACTCTTGAAATCAAAAGGTGAAGTGGCTTCTGACCATGTGACTTCTCAGCGTTGCCAGGACTGCACTTCCCGAGCTCATGTACCGATACTGTGTACAAATCCTACTTCTGGTATCTGTTACCAAGTTCAAGCCTTCAAACTTTTCAGAGTGAAAAGGAAAGGAGGTAAGCTACAGTGAACACAAGTAGTTCTTCAGGACTGGTCACTGTCTCATTAATAATCCTGTTGAGAATTCCTAGTGAAGTATTTCCTACAAACTATTTGGGACACACTCATGTATGAGTGTCCTATGTTAGATAAAGTTATAAAGACTCTTCAGTACTCAAACTAATTTCAAACACTAATTGATCCAAAACTGACAGCACAGAGTACAAAACTGCATTAATTAGAAACTGCAAGAACTAGAAGGTATGTTGAGAACCAAGCCATGTAAGGCACATGTAAGTGCCAAAGTATGTTATGAAAAACCCCACCAGCTAAAATGAACACAATGTTAGCATTTGTCATTCCTTTATCTTAAATGAGCAGGAAGTTACATTTATAAAAAATTAGAACCATGTTACTTACTGGGCTTGGAATAGAGTCAGGATCAAGCTTCTTCTGCGGTGGGCCTGAGAGCTGTGCCGGACTGCCAGGAAAAGCACCAGGATAGGACAGTTGAGATGCTGCCATCTGAGGACCATAGTTTGCTGCAGAGTTACAAATGACAATTCATTTGAAATATTTAAGTTCCATTATCAATGCTCAGCATCAACTTCTGCCATGCAATCAATTCTTACTCAGCTAAGTGCAACTCCTCCTTCCCCTCTGTTTTCAGCAACTAAAAGAAATACATTTCTGTGGCTCAGTTTGGTTTTAGTTTGTGTTTTTAAAAAGTAAGACCACCACCAGATGCGACAACTTTGGCTCCAAAGTTTTCAGTGTTATGTCAAGTAGGACAGTTAGTAGAGATTATCACAGCTACTCACACCAGGCCATTACCTCACTGAGAATCTCTTCACTAACATCAGTCAATGCAAACTGAGATCATTAGCATCCATTATTGCTATAGCAAAGCATTTTTGAAAGCTGCTTATGACAGAATCATTAGCTGGCTTTTTCTATTGAGTTACAATCCATTATTGCTATAGCAAAGCATTTTTGAAAGCTGCTTATGACAGTACTACAAGACAGAAAGCAGCCCATACCTCTACAGAGTGTAAGAAAAACCCCTTCCTGCAGTGTGGTGTGCTTTCACCAATTACTAACCACTAATTCCGTTTCTGATCCAAATTAATCTCCTTTTTCTTGTTACAATCTCAACAGAGTGCTAAACTTGTGAGCAAAAGCAGAGCCTGTCTCAAGCGTACTGACTGACAATGCACATCCTTCCCTTCTAGAGAAAGGGAACTCATATCTCATTTTTCCCAGTCAGCTGAAGATTCAGCCGTGAACGGACACAGTTCCACCAGTGATTGTGCCTGCACACCTTGTTTTCAACCACATAACAAACATCCTTCCCTACCTTGCTGAGGATGATATCCAGGCCCTGGAGGCTGTCCCGGCAGGTGTTGCAAGTTAGGATTTGGAGGGACAGGTCCAGGGATTCCACCCTGCCTGGCCATAGGAGGCAATGCTGGCTGAGCACCAAGGCCATTAACACTGTTTGCTGGTGGAGGAGGCAGCTGTGGTGCAGGTGGCAAACCTATCTGCTGCTGGGTTGGGGGCAGCAGTCGCGGGCCCTGGAAAGCCGCCGGATGCCCGGGAGACACGCCGGAGCTTGGAGCAGGGCCAGGACCTGAGTGAGAAATGATGTCAGGTGAGTCAGAAATTATAACCTCCCAAACCTGTGTCACAGGTGCTCTGGTTCTGCTCAATACATTTCCATAACATACAGGCAATATTGGACACATACTGACAGCGCTGCCTTATGGGACTCTGTGTCTGATCACATGACAAATCGTGGTTTAGGCCTCAGCTGATTCAGTCATTTTATTTCTTTTGGCTCTATTTGTAATAAAACCCTGCACCTGGGGTAGATACTGAGAGAAGCCAGAGTTGGGCAGTTCTTCACTAGAACACACACAGATCACTCAGCTTTCAAAATACTACTTCATTTCAGAATGTGAAACAACATTCTTTTTGCTCAATAATCCATCTCTCTTACGTGGCATGTTTTTGTTAGTCTGCTATTTGTATTTCACCATTACAGGTTTGACAGAAAATAAACCCAGTTGATACTAAAAGATGAAACATGTGGGAATTATTTTGTACACACTGGCAAGGAATTGTTTGTTGTTTATAAGATCCAGATTCCAATTAGAATTAAGATGACTCTGGAAAGAGTTTTTTTTGAGACTTACAATCTGTAAACACTTATTACTTTACGAAACCTACATTTTTAAATCAGATTTTCCTCCAAAGACAAAACAATTTTAAAGTGAGCTAGAAGAATAACCAATATTAGGTTTGAAGCAAAAGAAACAATGTGTTCATATACAAACACTGAAATACATCTTCTGTCACACATGTTAACTGAAAAAAATCTTTACATGCAAAATACAAGCCTCCCAGTACATAACATAAGAACACTGTTTTTTACATAATTGTTTTAAAATTGTTTATATAATATATTTTGCATAATTTAAATATATATCAGCATACGTGGTTGGAAATAATTTACATGGAAGCATCACATGATCACATCTTAATGGCCTAGGTTTGAGATGGTACAACATCAAAATAAACGCAGATAAATTTAGATTAAAACCCAAAAATGTTTAGACAAGAAAAAATAGTTTTGTAACTAGAGAAACTGTAAAAGTTGAGAAAAACCCTGTCTGCACAGTATTGCTCATGCCTTGGCTGTTACTGACTGAACTAATGTTCACTAAGTATTTTGAGAAACGACTGATGGGACATCTGAACTTTACAGAAGGTTTGTCAAACATCAATTCAGAATTAACCCAATACTACTCATTTAAGGAACTGGATGAGATAAAAAAATGCTAAGAACTGAAGCCAATGATGGTGGTCAAAGGTCTCCCTTTCTGTTTATACAGAAGTTCAGTAAGTTTTTAATTATCACAGTCTTAATGCTTTAACTGAGAAGAAGTCAAACAGATAAACCCAATTACCATAGCTATTTATCTGCATGCTGTTGAGCTGGTCAGCAAGTTGTGCTGTAGAGGAAGCAGGTGCAGTATTCGGGAAGGCTGCTTGGGACTGGTGACTGTAGGGAGGATAGGAAGGTCCTGTGTTACTTGGAGGTGAAGGGCCTTGAAACCTAAAGGAAAAAAACAGTGCAGTTATACAAAAAAATTACATCAAACAATCGTAACTCTCAAAGATCTCACACCTCCTCAAGATGGTGCTGAAACAATTAATTAGGACAAAACCCTAATGGAGTATGCCCACATTCTGCTCAGAAAATGTGCACTTGTATTAAAATAGACAAAGCACAGAGAGACTGCAAACTTGTTTAATAAAAACAGACAGTCCATGTTTGTTTGCACAACTGTTAGAAATGAAGCAGAGTGAGTATATGGCATGGCAAAGTGAGAGCAGTAATAACTGTAAGGCTGAAGATTAAGAAACACAAGCTTCTGAACATATCACAGCACTCCATGGCCTTTCCAAACTTAGAAATAAAGACTCCCTACCAGGGATGGGTGAAGAAGATTAGGAGAAAAATCTGTGAAGAGAAGAAAAAGAAGTGAGGAATGCTTGAGGAGTTGTCTGTAGTAGAGGAAAAAAGATGCGGGTACAGAAAAACTTCATGATTATCAGGTATGGAAAACGTGAATGCAAGAAAAATAACCACAGAAAGCAGTAACACACACAGCTTACAAGGGCATTTTCTACCAGACTATTTCACTCTGGTAAAATAAGATCCCAGGCAATGCCCCACAGACATTCAACACAGATTTTCCTGTGACCCCTTGTAAAACTGAGGATAAGCCCAGCTATTTCAAGAGAAGTAAAAATCACTTTTCTTGAAATTTTTGTCTAGATACTTCCTGGCCTAGAACAGCAGCTCTGAGCAATTTTGGAAAAAAAACAAGACCAGGTGAAGAACAGGAGATGCGCAGCTGTCAGGGCAATGATGGGAAGCTAGGGAAGAGAATGAGTATTTTGCTAGGTCATGTCAACCTGACTCTATTCACCTTGTTTTCCATCTTCAGGACAACCACCACTTCTCCCTATGCATAAGTACATCATCTTGAACAACTGATCACCAGTCTTTTTGGGTCCTCCTTCCCACAGTGAAATGAAATAACTACACAAAAACTAAGAACCACAGAAGGAGATTAATATTTCAACCAGCTACAAGAAGAATGTTAAATGGTGTCAAGTTCCCTACAACTGAATGACCTATGGGTACACAAACTAATTTTGCCACTCCTGGGAAATGTGGACAATAACTAATATTTGACAGAATTAAATTAAAGAGCTGCATATTGACTCACTTTACCTACAACACAAATATTGTGCAATAAAGCTTGGCTATCCCCTCATACAACCTTCTTGCAAACATTTCTTTCTACAGCTTTCACCTGTCCCCGTTTTCTCCCCTTCCCATTCCTGCCTCCTTCACAGAGAGGTAACAGAGGTCAAACAGCTCAGATGTCAGGTGTTGATCCTTTTCAGTCACCTGTGAGACTGCTGTCCTGGTGTACCAGACCCATTCTGGAAACTGGCCTGGCTGAATTGCTGTGCACCAGGTGGTGGAGGCCCAACAGGAGCTGGAGATCCAAAAGGCACAGTTGATTTCGACACACCTGCAAAAGATTAAGCACTTTTATGAAAAACCCTTAAGAAAGAACAAGATGGGCAAGAAATGCAGGTGTGCAGCTCTGCTCCAGCATTAAGAATAACAAGTTTGAGTCACCCTGCTTAAGCAGAGGGGTTAGACCAGAGGTCCCTTCCAGTCTCAGTGATTCTGTTGGAAAGCACAGATTTCAGCTCAGTTATAAAAGCAGATATGAAAAACTAAGAGACAGAAAAAAGCAAACAAACAGCAGTTCTTAACTTTCCAGCAAAGAACCGAAGAGGAACAGTAAGAAAAAAAACCAAAACAGACACTGCAATTGCCAGTTTGGGGCAGTGCTAATTCCCTGTCACCCAGCTATATTTCAAAGTAGAAACAAGAGGTCCCTTTGATTCCACAGACCAAGGTAAGAATGAAAACTTAAAACAACTTGTTAAAGTAAAAACAAAAAGAGGTTCCATGTGTGCAACCTGCACTCCTCTGCTCAAAACTGTTCCTAATTCAGACCTAGTACAGAGACTATGAAGAAACTGTGATTTATGTAAACAGCAATGTTGAATGAACAGCCTTTCAAATTGCATTTCTTGACTGACTATATTCAGCATTTAATTAGAATAACACAACTGCTGCTGTTTTTAACAAGTTTTAGAGAAACTGGGTAAAACTTTGTTTCCTGTTGCAGTATCAGTGTAAAATTTACACAAGGTGGAAAGACATGCAAAACACCATTACAGAAAGGTAGACTCTGAAAACAAATTTTAAGCCAAAATAATACCTGGTTGAGGTGCTGAGTATGCAGAGTTAGGGTCCCCATAATGTCCATAATGAATTGAAGAACTGGGTGGTCCAAAACCTCCTATTCCTGGCTGTGACTGGGAATATGGAGGAGCTGCAACATAACCTTGTTGACTCATGATGGCAATTTTCTCATTCCAAATACTGTGTCCACTACAGGAATCTGCAACAAGGAAAATGACACCTGCTACTATTAATCACTCTGTGCATTCTAAGAGGCTGTGAATTGTATTCTCCCTCCAAAAAAGATTAAAGACACATTTGAAGGCAAAAAATGACCTGAAGTCAGGGACATATATAGGTTTTGCTTGATAGTTTAGTTTCCTTGGCATTACCACATGCTGCATTTAAATGGGATTCAGCTCTCCCAAGCCCATGGAGAGAGCTGTAAGCAATGGATGTGCAGAAGGAAAAAACTCTCACAGAGTTTTCTCACAGTCTGGAAAGTCCCAGACTATTCTTTTTACTGGGAGAGCCTTGACTTCAACTACACATGGAAAATACACTGTGAATCCTGCTCCCCCAATACCAGCCATGCCTAACAACCCAGAACTCACTGAAAAATCAGGAAAGGCAGAATGACCTCCTGTGATCTCCTGTGCTAGCACACCTTATTTTAGAGGAATACAACACCAGTTTTCCACCAAACCTTTCACAAACCTTGTGCATCAACCCCACTCCAAGCAAGTGATGGAAGATTCCTTGCTTTTGATGCTGGTGAAACAGAGGCTAAAACACAGGATAGAGAGAGTTCCTAATCCTGGTTGTCTTCTGCATTACTGGCCCAGGCCTGAGCAACCTTTTAACTCCAGAACTCCCTAGTGTGCCAAAACTGAGCACAAGACATTCCACAAGGGAGAGCTGAGGCAGTATGGCCCAACAGCACTGTATGTTGCCCTTGTTGTTATCAGGCATCTTCTCCGTAAGTTTCACATCTCGATCCTGTTGTTGTTAAATAAATGAAACAAGCAACCCCCAGAACTAGATAGACAGCAATTCAGAAAGAGTTTTCTAATGATGAGAGCATTCACAAGACATGATATTTCTTTCTTGTAGTCAGATTTTGTTTAACAGAGTAACATTTTAGAAAACTTTCAGGAAAGAGTGTCATGGTAACTGCCATCATTTTTAGAACCAGAAAATCTGAAGAATCCTGCATTGACAAACCATATGATTGTATTTCACCAGATTAGTTTTCAGATACAGAGCCCTTGCCACCAAGGGATCTTAAAAGTTATTAAAGTTGTACACTCTTCAGCCTTGATAACAAGATTCCTCTTTCCCTTGGAAGAGTTGTACACTCTTCAGCCTTGATAACAAGATTCCTCTTTCCCATGGAGAGCTTCCATTTTGATAGCAGATTGAATTTAATAATAACAGAACTTCACTTTCCTGAGGCCCAAATTAAACTGTTATGAGAAATGCTGAGGATTCAAACCCTGAACAAGCATTTACTACTCTCACAGTGTCTCAAGCACATAAGCCAGGCATCCCCAAAGAACTACACAACATAAATTAGCATTTCAGGTGTTAAAGTGTTCCTTTGAAAAAGCTTTCCCAACCACCTCTACTTCACATTCTTAAGCTCAAGCTGTGGAGTCATCTTTAAACATGGAAACTGGATGAAAATAAAACACGAATTGTGTTTCAGAAGCACACACAAAGGCACCTCGAAATTACAGCTCCAAGAACACACTGATAAATTTATGCTGCACTGGCACATGCCAGCAGAGAAAAGTTATCCCTACCAGAAAGCCCATTCCTAGGCTTCCCAAATGAAACAGATATTTCTGAAGAAAAAAACCTCAACAGTTTTATTGATCATCCTCATCAGACAAGAAATCCCTCTGAGCTGTGTACAGGGCCTGTGGCCCTTTCCATACCCTTCAATGCTGCAGCACAAGATTTCTCAGTTGCAGTGGTTAGCTACTTCTGGGAGTTAATCCTATGGAATTCTCTCCTATTTATTGGTTAACAAGGTAAATGAGAGTGAAAGTAACAAGGAGAAGAAAGAAAAATGTTTAATCAGAGGCTTGGTGCTGCCAGCTGTACCTTCTTCCCTCCCCCACCTCTATCAGAAAAGACGTGGCAGTGAGAGCTTTAGTTGTTCCAAAAGACACTAGATTAGCATTAAATTACCTACACACCAGCACAGACATATACATACTTTATATCTATATAAAGGAAGAGATTTTCACTTAGAGGCAGCTGCAACAACCAACAACTTAAGCTGCAAGAGCATTCAGAGGAAATTACTTCCTCCACAGCTTACTCACACACACACAAAAAAAAAAAAAATTTGCCACGTCAAACTTCCCACAGACAGTATAAACACACAGAGGTTGTGCTGAAGTGAGACAGGAGCTCTAACCACAGATAAAATAATACAAGTTCTTCAACACAGTTCCAGATTCTATTTAGCACCAAGGAGATTTAATCTCTTCTCACGATAGGTATATATACCAACTATCACAAATGAGTATTTTAAGGTTGTCTGAAGGATTTTGAGCATTTCAGAGGTTATACCGGGGGGAAGGGGGGGGCTGTGGATGCATCACCACACAATGAGAAGAGTTCATGCAGAAGGTCATGAAAACTTTTTTCTTCCTGTCTTGACACTACTTTACCTTATATCCCATAACCTGGGGAACAACACCGACACTGAAGAACAGCTACAGAATTTAATTGACTTCTATTACCGAACAGGCTGCCACCTTTTTCAGAGGATCGCTGCACCTATGCAACGCTATGCTGTCTCTGTGAAGATGTAAAAGTCAACTATGTGCAAGCAGAGGTAGGACAACAGAAACAAAAACAGGCTGGAGTCCTTGGCTCCCTGAAGGAGAAGTATTAACTTTGTATTTCTCCGGAGACACTGCGCTCCCCAACTCGTCATGCCGGCAGAGGAGCGGTCCCTTCCCCTGCACAGCGTCACTTTGGTTACCGAAGTGCAATACAGCTACACACCTACTTCAGGGCTCTTTTCCGGTACCGCATCGCGAACCAAGCTATGAAAGCAAAATCTAAATTTTCCCCCGTTCACCGTCAAGCCTGCCGAGCTTTACTACATCTTTTTACGCACGTAACTTTCCTATCCCCATCGCCTACGAGTTTTCAGCCGCCGTAAGCTCGCAACAGGTCCGGCTCCGCGCCCGGAGCCACCGCCCGCCCCGCGGCAGTACCTGTGCCCGCCCGGGGCCGGGCTCCGCCGCCGGCTGCTCGCGGCTGGGCGCAGCCCCGGGCTCCGCGCTGCTGAGGGCGGCCGCAGCCCCGCGCCCGCCCCGCCGCTGCCCGCGCCGCCGCCTCAGCCGGGGCTGCCGGTTGGGACCGTTACCTGCGCCCGCGCGCCCGCTCCCTCACGCGCCCGAGTGCCACGTCTGAGGCGGCCCGGCGCGGACCGCGCCTGCGCAGTGCGGGCGGAGAGGCCGCGCCCGCGGCCGGGCCGTGCCCTGCCGGGCGGGAGCGAAGGGCAGCCCGGGGCGGTCACACCGGGATCAGGGATGCGGTACGTCCCGCTCCTAACGCGGAGCCGTCGTACTAAAGGGATACTTGGTTTTCCTCGTTGTGTGCTTGATAAACAGAATCACGGAACCCGTTAGGTTGGATAAAGACCTCTGAGATCATCGAGTCCGAGCTGTGACCGAACACCACGACGTCAACTAAACCATGTCCCTCAGTGCCACGTCCAGGCTTTCCTGAAACGCCTCCAGGGACGGTGACTGCACCGCCTCCCCGGGCAGCCCATTCCAATGTCCAATTATCCGTTCTGTGAGAAATTCCTCCTAATGTCCTACTTAAACCGACCCTGGAGCAGCTTAAGACTGTATCCTCTCACCCTGTCGCCAGCTGCCTGGTCGAGGATGTATATATGTGTATTTTCAACTACATTTTACACACACACATATATATATATATCTTGCATATCTGTATGTAAAATTATGCCGCCTGAATATCTCCAGCGAAATGTGATGCAGGTACTTTACCTGTTTGCATACTCTGGTTTTAATTACTGTTGAAGTGCGTTTAAAAATGCTGCCTTGGTTACAGGATAGGTAATGTTTTTCTAATTAACAAAGTAGAAACATGGGAGTAACATGAGAGAGAGTGGAAGTAACATGAGGAAGATGTATTTGTAAAGTTACTTTTCTTCCTAATCACATTAAAGTAAAAAGGAGACTGGCAGATGAAAAAACACAATCACTCGAAGAATCATAGAATCATAGAATATACTGAATTAGAAGGGACCCACAAGGATCATCAAAATCCAGCTCCTGGCCCTGCACAGGACAGCCCCAAGAATCACACCACAACAGCTGCATAACTCACGTGCGTCTGGAATTCAGGCTCCAGAGGCTTTCTTATCCTTGTTCTACAACCTTATGAAGTCTTCTGAAAGTACTAAACAGGTTTACCTAGAGCTGTACCTCAGTAACGGCTGTGAGCTCAAAACAAACTGTCCAAAGCATTCATTGCTGTACAATAAATTTCTGAAAAAAACCCCAGGGCCTTTGAAACAGGTGTCAAAATGAAGATACACGGTGGCATCCTTTACATGACAGACTAACTGGAAACCTCAACAAGCAACACAAAGCAGGCAAGAATAAGGCTTGATCTATCTTATTCTTGCTAACCAGAGCTGGATTCACCACTAAATAATATAAGCTGGTTTTCTATGTGCTATTAGAGCCAATACATTGGATATGTCAGGGGAAGTCTAAAACCTTTCAAATCTCTCCCAACTGTCTAATCAGAATGGAAAATTTCATCCCTGAGGTGACAAGCATCGGTTAAACTGGATGTGGTTTTGGCTGCAAGGTATCAGTGACTCTTTCATAAGCAGGATGCAAACCAATGCCTTTCATCATTGCTGTGCTGTAGTTTCATCCCTTACCCCTATCTGTTTTCCTGGTTATAACAGACACATTAAAGTTATGCAAAACTCTTCTGAAATACCATGCCACTGAGGAAAACAAGAGGTTTAAGTTCGGACATTCCCTGTTTTGCCAGGGAGACAGGCAGCCACTGTCCCAGCAGTGCTGCTGTGTCTCGCTCTGAGCTATTAACAGTAAGCAGCTGTGGATAACTCAGCACTGAGGAACCGTGCACTCACTCGGCCACTGAATACTTACTATCAGATTTCTCCTCCCAGAAATCAGCTCCAGTGAAACCGAAACATGAGATCAGCAAAAGATAGCAAGGAGAAGCCATGGCATTGGCAGGTCTTCCCTTAATTCAGGCCCAGTCTGGAAATGGATCAAGATGCCTCTTTTTTTCGAGGATGCTCCTGTTGTCCTTTAGCTTGGCACACTGAGACAAAAGGCATGCAGCATGTCACAGTCTGGATGTTTGGAACTACAACTAGGATTTATCTACTATTTTCACCTATAACATTTAAAGTATTTTAAGGTTTTCAATTTCAGAAACGTGGAAACATCATTAAAGATTAAAGTGTGTTATTGGTCTGGAATGTAATTTCACAAAAATGAGACTGCAGGATTGCTAAACTGTTGCAATTTATTGTATTAAATCATTTTAGTTAAACTGTAGCATAAAATCTGAGAATCAGACTGGTTTGGTTTCGATCATTGTCAGCGATGATGACCTTGTGGGTTAAATTACTTTTCTTAACAGAATCAATTAGGTTGGAAAATTTATCCTGTAGTGGTACCTATGCAATGCTGCTGAAAATGAATGTGATTTCATACATTTCAGACCCAATTTGGAGTAGTATACAGGCTCTATAGAAGGCTAGCTCAAATCTTTCTGAGACCATTATTAAATTGGTTCTTTAGTTAGTATTGTTTTTCAAATAATTTGAGATTGGACTGTTCCCAGAAATTACTACTGGAGGTCTATAAAAGTCCTTTTTGAGCAAACCATGCAGATCTCCTGTCTGTATCTCAGGTCTCCTGTCTCTATCTCAGGTCTCCTGTCTCTGTCTCATAGCACATCCCATTAAGACAATGTGTGTGTGATTCCCAGAAACCTAAATCGTATCCTAAACTGTTCAGTTACTGCATGTCCTTAAAATACAGCATTGCTACAAGGTGCCAAGAGGAATCAGAACAAACCTTTCCCTATGGGAAGATGTGGGCAATATTTGGCATGTTCTTTAAAGAAAAGACTATTTCATCACAAGGAATAGTTCATAAAGCTCCAAGGATTATACATTTTAAAAGGTGCTTCTTTTTGTTGAAACTGTTTTTCTTCTTTTATTTCATTTGTATGTCCTTCAGACAAGCTACAGGTTTGCTTTTTCACATCAGAAGAGTCCTAGGAGCTATTTACATAAAAAATTTACTTTGTTTTCTTATCTTGCTTACATATATTCACTAAAATCTTCTTTAATGCTTTGCCTACTGTATATTTGAGGTCTATGAAAACCAGCTTACAGCTCAGTGTAAAGTGTTTTACAAGAAAAATGAAATTATATTTTAAAATATTATTTGATTAAAATGAAAACAAGGACTTTGGTATAAAAAACCCCAAACTTTGAAGGAATTCTACTCCTCTCAAAAAATCATGTGTCAGATTAGAAAATGCTGTATGAAGGAAAAGAAAACATGTAATATTTCAGGAATCAGAACACTACTGTCAGAAGAAACACATCAATGCTGTGACACAGCTACATTTCTAATATAAAAAGCTAAGCACAGTAGAAACCTGAAAGAAGGTACAGCAGAAGTGAATACTGATATTTTGATTCAACAGTCTCAAAGGCAATTAGAAAATACTATTGGAGTACACCCTTTCAACACTGCCCGATAGGGAATGAAAACATCCAAAGGTTTCAGAATAGCAGACTGATGTCTGTAGGTGTTGTTATTCAGGACAAACAATACAGGAATGTTGAAATCCTGGGCATGCATTCATTGCTGTATATTTTAAGTACCCCATGTTAATAGATACTTCCTACAGGGACTGTCCACTATCACCCGTTTCAGCTCAGGCCACAATAAAGGAAGAATAATTCCTTACTGGTTAGTTGGGTTTTTGTTCACCAAAGTAACTCAGGCTGTGGATCAGAGCACCCAGGACCACAGTGGGTCCTGGCCAGTCGAGGAGGCCACTGGGAGGCCATTAGGGATTGCTGAGCACATGGATCATGCTGGTGAATCTCCCTTTTTTCCTTCTGCTGAGTGCTGACCGCTTGCTCTGATGGTAAAGCTGTGCTACCCCTCAGACTGCTTCCCATAAAGATGTCCTGGCACCTTGTGCTCATTAAAGTTTCCAAAGTATTTTTAGATGAGAAGAAGTGGGAATCCAATTCCAATTCATAAACTTGTATTCTGTTTGTCTGAATTAATCTGCAAATTCATTTAGACTGATTATACATTCTATTCCCTGCTGTGAACTGGGATGTTGTGCTGCTTGCTGGTAAGCTTTAGAACAGCTGCACTGTTTGACTCTAGAAATGGTTGAATTTTGTTATATCCTGCAGAGAATGGGAGGACTGGGAGTGCTTCACTCCTTCCCTGCCCCAACCTTTTTCAACATCCCTGGCAACTGGGAAATCCACAATTATGGCCCCTGTTGTATCCATGCTCCCTAACTCCCCCAGAGGACAAAAACCAACCAGCACAGAGGGCATTCACTGCCTACCTCAGAGACTGTTGGTAGAGCTTGCTGGCATATCTGCGAAGCAAAAAATGCTATTTAGGCACGAAAAACGATATGCAAGTGAAAGAGACTTCATGCTATTATTTACTTAGGAGACACTCTGGGTCTTGAGAATAGGGCACTCGCCTTAAAGCCAAGGTCCTGATCTCTTGTTGAGTTGGTGCCTCTTGGCTAAAACCACTTTCTTTCCCTGAAACTCAGTAAAACAGAAATTTTTATAAAACTCTTTCTGGTCCACATGTGGTAAGTTCTATGCAAGCCACACGTTACAAAAGCAAATGTGCTTTAGAAAAATCACTGTGGCTGTTTTCTCCCAAAAAATACTTTCTGGCTGGTTCAAGCATCTGGATTTCCCAATATCTGCAAGCTGTGAGACTCCTCCGCTTACTCTCACTGACTGTTGCTATTTTGGTTTCCTAATGAAATCAACATTCTGGCAACTCGATCTGGAACATTTACAGGAGATAGATGTGGTGTTCTGAGAAAACTGCTGTGATGTTTCAGTTGGGGAATTTAAATTATTTTTAAAATTCATTTACTACTGTCTAAGATGCATGAGTGGAAGGTTGCACTACCTGTTCTTAACAAAAAAAAACCCCAAGACTTGATTATCCTGCTGTAATTGCTACTTAATGAACTCTAACATAAAAACAAAGATGAGGTCTTAGTATAATCTGATTAATAATGTATCACTTATAAAGCACTGTGAATAAACATTAGCCCACCAGTCTGAAAGAACAGGAGAAAGTTAAACCATCCTTTCTGTGTTTGCTTGCTGAATGTATTTCTCAAATTTCTCAAACATTGATGTATTTTACTTTTACATTCAAAAGCATCTGAAGCAGCTTTATTTACATTGGGTTTCATTTTATGTTTCCTGCTTGTGTTTAAAATTTCTCATATAGTAGTGGAGTCTTGCTATAGAGCAGTACTCAAACTTACTAGCAATAAAAAAGAGTAGCTGCGTGAGTTCTTTGTAACAAACTGGTGATTTGATTAAGATGCAAGTACCTCTATGTGTGTTCTTACTTTCACTGTGCTTCTGCTTTACTCCACCATTAATGTTGAATATCAGTCTTGATTACAAAGTATTTTTCAAAATACTGGGTTCATGCTATTTGGATACCTTTAGTATAAAGCAATTGATGCCTTCCACATGATCAACAAAAATAAACATCTGAATTATTTTTTTAAAGACCCATCATGTTATTTTTACACCATAGAAACAACAGAAGGATAGGAGATGCAGCTGCAATTAAAATTAAGGGCAGAAGCAAAATTCTATGCCACGCTTGGTGTCACAGCATGTGTGGTAGCTTTGCACTGTGGAGGCACATAAACCACTTGTTCAGCATTTGCAGACATGGGCAGATGTGTGGAAAACAGACAGATCCATGTCAAGGTCAGCTACAGAGTACAAGAGCACCAAAAGCAGAGGCCTGTATCAGAGGCAGAAGGAGCTGAGAAGTCTGGAAATTGGTTCCTAGCAAGAAGATGCAGCGCAACAGGCAAGGCTGAAGGATCAGCAGGGGTTAAACATCAAGGTGTTTTTGGAGGGCAGATTTTTCCAATAGAATCTGCTCCACTTGGAAAGGAATTAATTATCAAAGAGCTGGAATTCTTGTTCCTATTGCCAGGAATGAAGATAGCTGGATTGCTTTTTAATCTATTGCAGTTATTTGGATGGGGGGTAACATTTCATGCAGGGGGGTCCTGGTTGTGTCACCCCTGCTTCTTTGGTAAAGCCTAACCAGAACCATTCAGAGGCAGAGTGAGCAATGCTCTCTGCCTTTTGCAGGCGGGACTTGGTGCCAAGGTGACTTCTTATGCCCTGTCCTTTTGCCAGATGCTGTAGCTGGAACCACCAACGTCAGACTCACTGGGGCAGACACTCAGCAAAACACTTCACTGCAGTTGAGAGTGTTAGAAACTGCTCCACAAACCTTACAGCTTATTTTGTAATACAGAGGAAAGAGGGAAGGAAAGGATACTTCAGGAGGACTCAAACTACCAAACTACAAGCAGAGAATTTCAGAAGTTTTCATATTTCTCAAGATTTCACTGTATTGAGCAGCTATTTCTCCCATTTTCCAGGCCCAGACCAAAAAATGGGAGTTTTCAAGTTTAGTAACTTAACTCCCAAACTTCCCGAGACCCACACTGCATTGTAACTCAGTTTTTCTCTGCTTCTCCTGTTCTTGTTTTCACTATGGAAAAATTCATTCTTAGGAGCCTTCCAAGTAAGAAACAATACCTGCTTTAAACTGCAATGCAAAAGTAGTTGATTTTTATGCTGGACTGCAGCCATGCATGTAATTGAGCTCTTTCAAAGCAACCAGTCAAGGGGAGTGAATCACCTCTACACTTGCTAACAGGAAACAAAATTTAAAAGATTAAATCTGATGCAGGAGAGTATTCATCAGACTAATTTTAAATATTTGTGTTCAATCCTAAATTCCACATTAAACCATCATTTCAAAATTTAGTAGATTATTTGGACCTAATCCATATCTCAGCTATGATGAAAATATATTTTCTAACTGAATATGATGTGATTACTCTTGATTCATTTCATTGTTGTACATCAGAGGAGAGTTTGGCATGGTGTATTTCTTTAGCCCAACACGCTGGCATGAAATGTTCTTTCAATAGGAAGAGGGAAGACCATAAAATCCAACTGTTTTTGATGAACAGATGGATAAAAGGTGCTGTGTTACTTAACTGCCCCCTTTAAATGACAATTCAAAGCACTAGGGCAGAGGTGAGGAAAGTGGAACACCTGCTTGCATTACTTACATGCGTGTTCCATTCAAGGCTCTTCCAAGCTTTGGCAAAGAAGATCAATTTTGATTCTCTTAGGCTTTGTTAGGAAGAATGGGATGCAGCATCTCCCTGCCAAAACCAGAAAGAAAATTACACATAAATAGTTTTCTTTTTACTTTAGAGGCTTTTATCAGAATTTTTCCAACTACTGAAGCCAAAAATGTAGTCATCCCATCTCCTGGGAATCAAAACGAAAAGGAAATAGACACCTAAGAGTCTTTCCAAGTCCCAAGAGTAAATTAGTTCTTACTTGCTAAAACACAGGGATAAGTAAAACCAGCAGTGGAATGGCACCTGGAAACATGAATTCTAGCCCAAAACATTACTCCTAGATTAATAAGAAACAGTAATTCCAGCATCACAATTTTTTTTCCCATGTTCACAAACCTTGCAGTGAATGTGTTTTACTTTCTCTCACAACAAAGTCTTGTAGCTATTTTGTGAACTAATTTTTGGACACAATCTGAAATCCTTGTCTTTTTATAAAGGAAAACCTAAAAATATTTTTCTCCAAGAAGTCCAGGGAAAAAAAAAAAGGTTTACTTCTCTTTAGCCAGTTTGGGAAAGTATTTCCTGATTATCTGAGACTGGCTGTGGTAGGAACAGGTAGGACAATCACCAAAACACCATGAGAGGCCTCTTCCCCAGATTCTCTTTGAGTTATCCATGCATTTTTATACATTCTAATGTCTTATATTTAATGGTGCAGGTCTTTGGCTGCAGAGGCCTATGTACATGCTTTGAGAGCTGCTCATTAATTGGATTGTAGTTACATTCTCTACACAAATTTCTATTTACTCTTACATAGTTCAGCAATGCCCAATGCCAACAACACTGTTTCTGTGTTTTGGAGGAAAGTGGCTTCTTTTGCCAGTTTATTTGGATTTTTCCCCTCACAATAGAACCAAAACTCCTAATCTAGGATGGCACCCCGTAACCTAAATGCTGAAAAATACCCTCCTATACTTTTCTTTGCTTCTTCCACTGTGCTTCATTTGCCAGTCTTGAAGCTGGGCAGAAAAACAAGAAAGCAGGACTAGTTCTAGAATTCAAACCCATCATACACTACCTTGCCTTATAATCCACATTAGGGATAAAAATTAAAAGCTTTTACCTTTAATCATGAGGAACTGCTCAATGCCTCCTATGAGTGTGAGCAGAGTTTTGCTGTCTAGCCTTATAGGTAGCTAAGAATTATCTATGACCTGTATATTTCATTTGTTTTCACTAAGAACTTGGTATTACTGGTTGTGGTACCTTTGCCACTCAATGTCTGTACTTCCAGTGAGCAAATCCTCTTATCTGGCAGTGCACTGCAAGGTTCCTCATGCAATCAAAACGTCTGGATTTTATTAATTTGTCTTGTAGGACAAGAGAGTTTTGCTGGGAAAAGATGAAGAGAATCAGCTTTAATGGATGTTAGCTGGAGCCACGCATTTGAACCTTCCATCAATATATTTAATTCACGTTGTCATTTTATACCTCTTTTGAAAATTAAATCCTTTCCATGTGTCTCTGTTCCTTGTTGCTTCTTAACTCAGGAGTAAAAAACTTAAGGGTCGCAATTAAGCATAAATGTATTTTTCTACTTCCGTAACATTTGTGGAAAATGATGTTTAGATCTGCCTTCAAAATTTACTTTTGCCTTATGTAACTATTGAATTGTAGAACTATGAAGGAAGGTAAGTTATTAGGCAATGATTTGGGAAAAGAACATGTGCTGAGGTGCCTGACATTGCCCAGTTTGCAGAAGCCACTTTAAAAAAATCATTTGAAGGGGATATATTGGAAGGGGTCATCTTCCCTTCATTTGGAAGAGACTGTGTCTCATGATTTCTTTAGTGGCATGGCTGTGATTTTATAATTTTTTTTTTCATTAAACCAGCTATAAATTTACAAGTGAGGGATTTTCCCCACATAATTAACAAAACAAAACCAAACAAACAAAGTCCCCCAAAACCAAACCAAACCAACAAACAAAAAAGCCACCAAGAACCCACCAAACAAATTAGCACTGGCATTTTTAAAATCTTTTTTCCCCCCTGCTGATTCTCGCATTTGGCTGAATTCACATTCTACAATAAATTGGGTATTTTGTTAAATTGTTTACAGATGATACAGTTAAATGTAGAAAGCTGTTAAAATAAGTATTATTAGGGAACTAGCTTATGTTGATTTTAATGTGGAAAAAATCAGATATGAAAAGAAAATGAAATGCAGAAAAAAGAGGAAGTCAGACCATCTGGGTACTTACAGCAGTAAAATGCTGCCCATAAATTAGAGATCATGATATCCCCTTTCCCTCTGTCTCTTCCTCATTACTAAGGAATGGGTGGAAATGTTTGCATTTTTAAAGAATCCACAGACCTAGGATACTACTGTAGGTGAAATGAAAGCTTTGCTTTTATTGCTGGATGAAAAGACGAACATATGTCTTGTTTCTTCTCACATTTGAAGAATGTCTTCTGAACTCAGCTGCAGAAATACTTGATTATTAGATTTTAGATAAATCCACTTGTAGTAAAACTGTTCAGTATCATAAATTATGACAGCACAAGGAGAAAATATATGGACAAGTGGCGGCAGATGAGGCAAAGAAACTTAAGAAGTGGTCACCAAGACCACACAGCTGTAGAGGAATTCAAAGCTGAAATAGCTGACCATTACTGAGATTAGAGAGTGCCATATTTTAACTAAAGTCTTCCAAGAGAGACTCAGAAAACAAGAAGTCTGTCAGCTTGATATCTATCCAAAACAAAGAGGTGGAAGCTGTAACATGGAACAGTGGACGTCTGGATAAATATGACTTATCTGGGAAGAGTTAAAAAGGTTTTCATAAAAGGAAGTCCTGCCTCACAAGCATAAGGCAGCTCTTTGAAGGGATCAAAAAACACGTGGATAAGGGTGATCTGATTGATCTTGGATTTACAAAAGGCTTTCAACAAATTCCTTCAGCAAAGGCTTTTAAGAAAACTAAGCAGCCATACATGGCTTAGAAGTATAAGGTAATACACATTGGGGAAAAAACCATTAATTCACATATAAAACTATGTGCTTGGAACTGAACAGCAACAGATAAGATTTGAAGATTTTGAAAGATAATTCCAGGAACACATTAACTCTGCAGTGTCTGAAAAAGCAAATTCGGAGTGTTGGGGTTAGCAACTAGAGAACAAGACAGATATCATCATGTTATTGCACAAATCCCAACCTTGTCTGCTCCCTGAAGCATGTGTGGTGTTGCAGACGGTCATTTCAAAAAGGATTTAGAACTATAGAGGATGTAGCGAAAGAAAATGAGGAGAATGAAAGGTGTGAGATAGTAAAGGATGACTAATTATTCTATTCTCTCTTTGAAAAAAAAGTAGATGTGCAAAATGTCTGTAAAGTAAGTGCCTGGGAAGCGTGCCTGCGGTCACAACTGGTCACAGTTTTCCTTGATCCATGAACCAGGGGACATCAAATGAATCTGTAGGATCCAGATTCAAGGCAGAGAAGGTGATTATTTATGTCATTTATGTATTTAGTTAGGGATGACTTCCCATGCTAAGCTAATGATACTAAAAGTTATGTGGATTCAAGAGGAAGCAACATCCAAAAGTTCATGGAAGAGAAATTCCTGGTACATAGTACAGAGCTGCCACATCCAGCTGAGGAAATCTTTGAGTGGAGGCTCCCTGGGCAAAGAAATGCACTATTTTCCATGTTCCATTTTCCATCTATTATCAGGGACAACATTTCAGGATAGATGGTCTCACTTTGGCTATTCTACAAGTATGGCTATTCCTACCTTATCACAGCTCATCCAGGCTATTGTGCTGGGTTTCTTGACTGGCAGTTCTTGAAGGGAGATGAGCAAGGGGAGGTTTGACCTGGAAATGTTGTAATACAGATCTCATCATACAAGATTAGATTGAAGCCAAAGCTTTCCCTGTATTTGGGCAGAGATAGATTGATTTTGAGTGAGTTCTGCCACTTGTCATTTTCCCAGTTTATAGGATTATTTGTGACATCAAAGTTTTATCACTTGTTGCCTAAAACTGAATCTTTAGGTTTTAGTGAAACAACGGAGATGATGGGAGTGGTGAAATGACTGTAGTTAACATTAGCTTGAAATTTTCCAGTGTATTTTGAAAATAATCTCATAATTGATGCAATTTCTTTAAGCTCTAGAAATTACAGAGACCAAAAAGTCATAAACTCCATTATGGACTCCACTTTAATCTTGATGTCCAGTTTCTGACCAGCATTCAGAAATGCCACAGGATGCAGGAGTGTACAAAAAGATATGAGGTGTATTGAAAAGCAAAACATGCTGCAGCATAAGCATTTAAGAAATTAATATAAAGCAACTGGGAATTGTTAAGGCCTATGGAATGTTCTTTGAGAGATTAAGACATAGGAAGCTTTGGGCATCCCCATCATGGGAATAATTTAGTTACAGACTTCAAATGGTTTACTGCAGAGCAAACAAGAAATTAGCCCTTAGAAGAAAGCAGCAATTTGTTTGAAATTGTTGTTAGAAAAGTCTCTCAACATGCTGATGAGACAAAAGTTATTTCTCCTATTTTTTTTCCTCCTATCAGGATCACAGCTCTTGTCAGTTCAAGCAAAGAGTCCTGTATCACTTTAAATGTACCAGGTTAAAATATTCCCAAAGCTTTATCATACACCAAAATCAAACAGATCCTGGTGTTCTGACTGGTCATTTTTTCAGCTGAGCAATCACTAATCAAGGTTGTTCTGTTCTAATATTTTGCACAGTACAGTTATATGGTCAAAAGTGGCAGAGACATCTGTATCTAGTACAAATTCCCATCACAAATGTGAGCATCCAAATGCAGGGGTGATTAATTTGATTTCTCCAATAAGTATATGAAGAAGTTCAGAAGCAGAGATCAGATTTGATAATTCTCCTTTTTACCAGAAGGATAAGAGACTAATACAAGCTCAAAACACCCTAACAGTAATTAAGCATTTCATCACAAACTTGTAGCATTTGAAGGCCTAATAATTATGTGATAAATTCTGCTCAAACAGATTTTTAATTTTTGTATCTAACAGAGTGTCATGGAGCATTTGTTGCATCTATTTACTGAAGAGTTTTATTGCCATAAAATCTATAAATACTTGTATCATTAGCTTAAAATGAGAGAATTTTGTCTAAAGCAAGATTCTACCTAGAGAAAAAATAAAAATCTGTCTGCTGTTGCACCATATCAACACTGCAGAAGATAATAAGCAGTTAGCCACCTTGAACTCTTTCAAATGAGGTGTCTGCACTCAAAGGTTGTCTAGCAAAGTCCCTTTAAAGGCCATCCCCTTCCCTAGTATGGGTTCTCTGATGTCGTTTTCCTTAAGTATTTAATTATATGGCAACCTGTGCCTGTTTTGCTTCTCCAGAGCTGTTGACTTGTAGTCAATAAAGCAAGCACTCTTCCTCCTACTAAATCCTGTTATTGAGAGAGTGACATTTTCCTCTGTTTGATCAGGGATCTTCTCCCCACCCAGGCTTTGTGTTACCTTAGTGTCTTAGAGGACTAATGAAGGACACAGGCTCCTAAAAGTCTGTCTGCTTTTTCCAGCCAGAATATTTCAGTTTGACAGAAGATCCTCTCTCTACCTTGATACTTTGTCTTTGAAGCATCACTCAAGGGGTCACTTAATTGCCAGATGCACTGGATAGGTTTAAGCCCTCAGTGGTTACCCTGCTGCTTAGATGCAAAGTCATGTAATTTAAATGATGAGGGTTTCCTATATCCCCAACATCTGTGACAGCTTAGAACCAGCCAACGAGCAACATTTCAGAGAGGAAACACTGAGTGAATTTATACTGTAAGAAGCTGTGTCCCAGTACCCTGGGTCTCAAAGCAAAAGGTGCTTCTTTCAGAAATTTGTGCAGACATTAAAGACTGCTCACCTGCTGAACACTCTCCTTTAGAACCAGCATAGTTCAAAATGCAACGTGATTTAAAGCAGGCTACCTGACTTTGGGCTGAGGTGATAGGAGATAATGCTGTTCAGTTGTTAACACCCAGCTACAGGTGTATTCATCCTGTGCTGAAGAACAGTCACCTCTTAAACCACCCCAATGAATTTGCTTTTTTTTGGTGCTTATAGTAAGGTTCCCCTTTAACAACACAATGCAAACCATCCATTGATAGCATCCGTAGATCTGATACTTCATTTTACTAACCCTCTTCCCCTCTCTGGTAGGAAAGGCAACAGGCTTCATAAGAACAGGTAATATTAGGGTCCAATAGTACAATAGTAATCAGGTTATCGCTAAATTGCACTACATGTTAAGCTATACTGAGGCCAGAGAGAAATAGAAAAAGAAGAAATTCTATGACAGGGAAATGATAAAGTTTTTTTCCTTTTTTTTTTTTTTTTTTTTTGCTTGCATGCCTGCAGTGCTGTAGAAAGTACATGCAGAGCAGAGATGAAAATCCTAAAGCCAGTTCTGTCTAAGTGAATCGGTTATTCAGAGGATGTATGTGGTGCTTCACTTGAGATTCTGCTTGGAGTGAAAAGGCAAGAAATGAGTAAATTAGAGTTTAAAACATCTGGCACCGTTTACCATTTTACCAATAAAATAAACTTATTTCCCAAATTGTAACTCTTCTTTTTGCTGTTGTTTTGATTTAGCTGGCAGGAGAGTCATGTTTAAAGCCAGCCTTCTCTGCCTCACGGCAGAGTCTCTGCCTGCACTCCCTTAAGCTCCAAGTTCACTTACTTTACTTTGAAGGTGGGCTGAGCATCGGAATCTGACGAAAGAGTGGGCTGTGCCCTCGGTGCGAGGGAGCTCTTCCATTCCCCTCAATGACTACATTTGCTCGTGCAGTACACAGCAGCAGCAACAGTGTGGTGCTCTGGGTCTCCAGCTCTGCCCGGCAGACGGATCTGCAGCTCGCTGAACATCTGCAAGCCAAGTTTTTCATGTTCTCCCGTGTGTGAATGCTGCCCAACTGCACCAGGAAAATGGGCACAGGGGATTATCTCTGCATTGCTATGAGCGGAGGGGCGCCGTGGGGCTTCAGGCTGCAAGGGGGCAAGGAGCAGAAGCAGCCTTTGCAAATCGCCAAGGTAGGAGCATGACAGAAAGATGTTGGAATTTTGTGGGCACGGATGACAGGACCACTTTGTTTAAATCCATCCTGCTTCCAGGGAAATGGTTGGTGTGGATCTTGTTGTGATGCTTGTTTGAATTCGCTAACGCGTTTTGCAGAGATTCTACAGGTGCTGATTCTGTCGGTTTCAATAAAAAGGGATTATTACTTTTTGGTTGCTTGCAAGTGTTGCAAGGGTTTCGTTAGATGCTGAGTGTTTCACTTGTGACATGATGTGTGCCTTTGAGCTCCTGTTGCCTTCGCTCTCTGGCTTTGAGTGCACTCGGCACATCGCAAAACTCAATCTCATATTAGGAAATGCTGCTTCAGTCATCTATTTATGATAGTTTTTCTACTCTGGTCATAGAATAAATACAGTTTTATCATGAGAAAATGTTCTTACTATTTTGGGAATCCTGGAAAGCATTACACTGACTTATCTCTGGTTTTGGAAAGTTATCCAGTCTCAGAAGCAGCTTTAATAGATGCCAAACATCCCCTCTTATATTTCATGAGCAACGCTGAAAATTACTGGACACTTTACAAATTATCTGCACATATAGAAAGAGGGCAAGACCGACAGTAGAAGTTTACAATAAATTAAAAAGAGGAACTGGTAGCCCCAGCTTGCAGAAATAATTTTTCAGACACAGTTTTGTTAAAAATCAGTGCTCACTCCAGTGCAACAATGAAGATTTGTCACGGTTATTAAGGCTTATGTAACTGTATGGAGCTGCATTCTGTTCTCATAGACAAGAGAGACAAATTTTGTCCAGAGCTCTGAGCTCAGCAAAATACCACTGGCTGAAACAGTTCGGGGACTGATCACCAGCCCGTGAGCTCTGCCTAGTTAAACTGAGAGAGAGAACGTAAAATGTGCCTTATCTCCTTCCAGTATCTTGATAATGCAGTACACTGAGTGTGTTGGTTTTACTTTGATATGGTATTTTAGATCAGTAGTTTAGTATTTAAGCTGTAACTTTCTCAGGCTGTCAATGCACTTGGTTATTAGTTAATTTTAATTTACTGTATCAGTTAACTTTTTCACAAACAGCAAAAACAATAAATCGACCTCATTTTATAGGAGAAGGTCCTTTTAGCTCCTCTGTCAAGAAAAGAACATCGTTCACTACTCTTTTCACTTATTTCCAGCCTATCATATCAGCCATATCCAGTAACAGAACTGTGATTTATTGAGGGTCTGAATAATTTTTCTCATTCCTGTTAAATTTTTTGTTTGCTTTTCTATGTTTTGCAAAACTGGAACATGTTCACTTTTTTCCTACTGGTGGGCAACTGTTGCTGTGCAAGTAAAGCCTCCGGTACCAGATGGCAGTGGACTCCTGCCATCTAGTGAAAACTTGTAGCTAGAACTTAAAAAATGGTGAGCAGCGGTAAAAGGCAAGTGGCCTTGATAACATGAAATCAAAAGTAAAAACCACAAGATTCTGACTAAACTTTAGTTTTTCTGATAAAAACGGTCTGTTCAAGGGTGGGTTGGGTATTTTTTTTTCATGTCCACGTCCTAGACTGGGCCACTTAAGCCTGGGAACTAAAGGCTGGGACTTGAGGTAGTTGTACCTTACTTCAATGTATTTTCAGTAATACACAGCATTACTGAATATTCAATAATACACAGTATTTTCTAATGGGAAAATCCCCAGGAAAATAGACTCACATATTATTTAGAAAATAATAATATGTATTTTTAGGAAAAAAAATCACAGGTACAAGTTTGTTTTCTTGTAAATGAAAGGAAAGGCTCCAGAGGGGTTGCTTACCCTTGTCAGAATGGAGGGAAGAGCACTCAGGTTCTGGTCATGAGTGGAGAAGTGATTGTGATACAAATGTAAAGTGGAGAGGGATATGAAATAGAGGGAAATGAGATAATCCATTAAAATATGTCAGGACACAAAATTCTCAGATTCACACTACCTAATCTTTGATGAAGGAAACATATTGTTTTTAAAGCTGATGGGATAAGTCACTGCAGCTCACTGCCAGAAGCAGCTTTTACCAGTTGTTTTATGCATTTTTAAATAGTTTTATTACATTTATAAAGAATATGTAAATCATTCCCCCTCTGCCTAGCTCCTAAAGCATATATTCAAGTAGCATTCCCACTGAAATCCATGAGAGTTTTGCCTAGAGTATTAGGCAAATTATTGTCTTCCATTACCATGAAAAGTGTTAATGGAGAGATAAAGACAAACTTTTTACCAAAAAATATCCCGGTACTTTTTCACAAGTACTTTTGCAGATAAAACAGGCAATTTTCATTAGCAAATAATTTTACAACCACTAAATTAGATTCAAGACCTTTCAGTAGTTTGTAAGTGTGAGATTGCTACAAATGGATTTTTCTGAAGTATGAGAAAGTCTCATTCTGCTTGTCTATTTTAAACCCTTATTCAAGATATAAATTTGAATCATTTTCTGTAGAGGTATAAGAAGTATTTAACAATTCTCCTCCTCTAAACCCTGGCTCTGTACACCAACTTACTTTGTGAAGTGTGATAATGTTGCAAATAATTCATAGAAACTTATTTTCAGTTAAAAAGAATTTGCATATTCTATATACTGACACAATATTAAATAAAGTGTTTTAAATGCTATGTCCAAAGACACACTGTGCTAATAAAGTTATCTAATAAATGGATGTTATTTAAAAAAAAAAAAAGTTTAATCATGAGTCCAAAGCTAAGGAAAACAGTGGCTGTGTGTATCCCTTCACTAAACCATGTCAGTGCTGTGCTGTAGGATGGCTTTCCCAAAGCAGGAGATGGGAAATCTCAGTGTAGTAGTGACCCTAGAAGGATAAGTATTCAAGATATAGAAAAGCCAAGCAATGCATGATGTCCTTTCCATTTTGCCATGAGATATATGAAAGAATATTGTTAAAATGAATATCATTGTGGTTTTTCTTCTTGAAAATTTCTTTGCAGTTTTTAATTTAAAATATGTACAAAATAATGGCTGATTTTCTGAACTACCATTTGAAAGAAAGTCCTGTGACTTTTTCTATGAATACTTAACAATAGTTAACAGTAAAGTTATATCCTTTAAGAAGCATGTCTTTTGCAACAGGTAATTTAATGGAGTTGTCCTACAGATGACTAGATTTATATTCATCTACAATGTGGCTCTGTTAAATCATCTTTGCAAGAGAGGTACATTATTCTGAGCATACTTGTTACCTGCACCAAACAGTAATTTGATGAACTCATTGTTTCTATCTGTCAAAGTCTTGGTAATTCATGTTTGGGAACTTAACCAAATAATTCTAGTATTTAAGGGAGGCAAGTTACATAACTCTGACCTATAAGCACTTCAAAGGAAATCCAGATCAGTGTCCTAAAACTAAAAATGAATGGATGGAGAAGAAGGAGGCTTCTGCTACTGCTTCCCAAATGGTAGCTTTACCTTTGGCGTAGTAAGGACATGTGACAACTGGCTGCCTGGTCATTTTAGACTTGTGCCCTTGTCCATCAACATGCTCAGATGTCAAGTCTCAGTTTCATTCTTTTGGATTCATTGGAACCTGAAACAGAAAGTGAAACTCAAAGACTTGGGAATAACCTGAACCAACAGCGTGAAAAGTAATATCTGAATTTGATTACTTAACATTGGATGCAAACAGAGATGGGCTGTGTTGTGGTAGTTTGGCTTTTTCTCTGCGTTTATCCAAAATACTTAACACATACAGAACAACCATAGGAGGTTTTTATCAACTTGACCTCTACATTTTGTCTAGCAGAAAAAAAATAAGGGGTGAGAGATGTTAGCACAGTTATGCTTTGGATCCTGAGGTAAGGCAAAACACACCACTGTCACATATATATCTGTAATGTATATATAAGCAAGCAGTTGGTCTATCCACAAAAGACATCACAGCTGCTGGGTTTAAGGAAACCTTTTTAAAGTTGTTGTCATGCCCTTACGTTGCTCCCACTTGCGGGCAGGTAAATGAGGTTGGTGAAAGCAGGATCTTCCTCTCCAGCACTGCTTGGAGCTGCAGTTCTCAGCAAGCTGGGTGAAGGCTCAGCTCTGAGCTAACACCAGCCTGCTGACCCTGCCTCGTTTGTATCACTTAACATTTTAAGCAGGATTTGAGCACAACTTTATGCAATAGCAATCAGCAGAACAAGTAATGTTTAAAAAGTTCTATTTGAACATTGGCAGCAAAGGAGGGGAGTCCAGAGTCAACCTACATGATTTTAAACACAACTTGCCTTACTTGGCCTGTATTTAAAACTGTTTGTTTAAATTTGCTGGCTAATACATTTCCAAACATAGTTTGTTTTTGCAGCCTGGACAGACTCTTATTCTCAAATTCACCCTTCAGACCATCTGACACAGCTGGTATTTGCTGATATTCAGAAAACTCCGTAAGGCATATTTACATATTCTTTCACATAAGGAGTTATGTGGAAGATTGCGGGTTTATCTTTCTTTTCTGGAGAGGATTTTGACTGTGTTACAAGCCTTGACCCAATTTAATAACCAATACATTTTTGCACGTGTTTAGATGACACAGTTCAGCTTGTATTTAAGTAAATTACCAAACTTCCATTGACAGACTGGAAGAAGCTGGGCTTTCTGGAGCTTAAGTTAATTTATTTTGCAAAACAGAGGAACAAAGTAAGGTTCCCCAAATCTAGCTAAAATAGACCACTGTTAAATAACTCTGTTCTGAAAAATCTGCCAGCTCTAGTTGGAAAAATAATGAAGAAGAATATCCATACACCTTAACCAACAAAGGTTTACATGTTCTTCTAAAGGTTAGGGCTCTGTGTTCCCTACTTTCAAGCTTTTGCATTCCAGCCATTGTGCCAGTGGAAATGTTTAGCACTGGAGTCCCATCTAGTTGTTTAAAAGCTGCAGGCTGAACTAGCACATGAGTGTATACCCCATTTTGGATATACAGGACTACATACCAAGCTGGTTTTGGCATGTTTCCCACAGTATTTAGCCAAACACAAGCATGTTTTGGATACATGGTATTATTCATTTTTCTTATTTCCATCTGATGCTTTTCCAGCTCTCACGCTAGGCGAGTTTTCAATGGAATAGAATGAACACCATAATTCACACTGATTTAAACTAAACAAACTAAAAAAACCAAACAGTGTATTCCTACTAAATTAGATTAGCTGCTTTGTATAGAGCTTTGCTTCATTTTGTACTTTCTTTGCTGGAAACATTTAAAATACACTGCAAGACATTATTACTTGTCATTGTTCTGTATTTTCTGCCATGGCATTCTTATTGTGAATGTGAATGTAATAGTAAGACTTCTGGCCAAGTTCACATTAAAATATCACAACAGGAAATGTTATTTACAGAGTCCTCTAGGACTGTGTCTGATTGTTTAAGAAGACACAGCTAACAATTTATGCATATCATGGAAGGCTTTTCTTTCAAATGCAGAACTCAGTGTTCTTCCTATTTGCAGCAGAAATATTTAGAGCAGAAATTACTTTAAGGGACCATATTTCATAAGTTAAATGCTTAGCACTCTATAAAGGGAGAAGGATTAGCAGAGATAGCTTCAGCTTTAAGAGGAGCAATTCTGTGCATGGAATTAGCTACGGACAGAAATGATAACATTTAGACTGCAACCATACTCATGAGCACTGGCTGGAACAAAACTGGCAGTTAAAAAAACCCCTGGATATCAGCTTGAAGGTTTTAAATTTCAAACCTAATGTATACAAGTTACACAGAGGATTTTTTTTTTTCCTTTTCAGTAATTTATCCCATCTGCACCATTTCATTAGAATCTGTAGGCCATAGTCAGTGGGAATTTTAGGATCAGACTAACACACATTTAGACTGGAACACTTCAGTGTGCACCAAAATCAAAGTGCTGTGTTTTGGTTACCTGCCAATGCAACCTGGTGTTGAGCACAAAGGCCAAAAATCTTCAAAACACCTCAGGACCTTGCTCTCAGTGGAGGGCTAAGAACAATGAAAAGTGTCTGTCTCTGTCTTATCTGGGGCTTATGTGGAAGGTAAATTATAACAAAAACCTGACCCTAAGCTTGCCAGAGACAACAGGTTTAGAACCTGAGCTCTCTACAATGTTCTGCAGTCCTGGGCACAGCACAGACCGTCCCTCTGTTATTTAGCAGGGAAACTCTGTCTGCAAGTTGTCATTCTACTTTATAGAAATAGATTTTGAATGCTTTCAGTATCTTTCTTTGTTTTACATCTTCCTACATCTGGGACTGGGCACTGAATGCACGGGTAAACTTTTGCTTCAAAAGAGTTATGTCATCCTGGACTGAGTAGCTGTGGAATCATTATTTTATGAATTTGCCTTTTTGTAAGTATATTTTAGAAATATGGTCCTGTTTAGGAAACTGGACGCTTTGGGTTTTGAAGCATGTTTTATATTACAATTCATTAGCAGATGAACTGGTGATGGGTCAAAACTATGAAGAAAGTAGATAAACTGTGGTGTTCTATACTGCTGGTTTCATTTGATACCTTCTCCATAGCATAAACATGCCACGTATGGCATAAATTGGTGCAATATTGAATTTCTAGAAAGTTCCTAAAATAAAAATAATGTAAGACGCCATATGTCCATTGTGGCTCTTGACAGCAACAGAAAGAAAAGCAAACAGAATGACAGGGGAGCATAATTTAATAAGACTAAATTTGTCCTTCCTAGTACTCTCTGCCTAATACAGGAATACCAGGAGCTGTTTGTTGTCTGATGGCAAAAAGATGGCAAAGCTGAAGATCTGTTTTAAAAACCTAACAGTTGAAATTTCACTAAAGGAAGCCTTAACAGAGGAGTTACTTTTTGTCCCATGAACTCATTGGGAGCTTTGCCATTGACTTCAAAGGACAAAGTATTGGACCTTAGTACATATAATATAGTGCAGTTATTTAATTGGAAGCAGATATCATGAATAAAAATCCTCATTGGGAAGAGTGTAGCAGATTTTGTTATGGATCTATTTAGTACAGATTTCGGTGTCTAGCAGAAGTAATTTCCTTCTAAGGAACAAAAAATCACCTTAGACTTCGCGGTATTGTGATAACACAGTTATATAACACAACTTTTATTCAAGTTATTTGGCAATTATTGGATATATTTCTTTTCCAAACTGTTTTGGAAGTCTGTGTGAGGACAAAGGTACTCACTTGAGCTGAAGGCATTTCAATCTGCTTATTTGTAAGAGAAAGAACTGATTGCTAATAGTATGGAGTAGACTGACATCACTAGAAGGTAGAAGCCATGAATTAAAGGACTGATAATGTATCAGTGTAAGCTAAGGAAAAAATTTAGACAGTGGCCATATCTCTCAGTTGCAAATGTTTACTGGTTGAAGGCACTCCTAGTAACTGCCCTCTCACTTTCTTTAGCTGTGCAAACAGACTGACCTGTGTTGGATGAATGGTATTCCCTAAACAATGTAGATTTCAGGGCTTTGCTAACTCACCTCATTTTGCCTGACAGCTCGGGCAACAGTCCTACGAGCAGTTTATCTGTCAGGTTTGAAGTGTAGAAGTCCCCAGGCGAGGAGAGGAAGGAGGAAAGGGAGAGGAGTGCCAGGCAGCTGGGGGTGACACTTTTCTAGCAGGCACAGGTGTGGCTGGACAAGTCTGTAACTCTTTGACACACTCACCTTGTAGATGTGTCTCCAACACTTTAAGTGGCATCCCTTTGGAAAGGTTCTAAGGGTCCTGCTTTTCATCTGTAAAAAAAAGCACCTCCATGGAGAAGTGTGCAGCAATAATTGCAATTGTTGTCTGTACCTGTGTAACAGGAGGTGTTCCCAAGATGTGCTGCTATCAAGGGGAATCACATAATGAGTTCTGACATCTTTATTCATCCACCACCCCTGAAACAGTAATCTCTCTACTTACCTTCTAAACCCTCATCTTCTCTGCCAGGAATTCTTGCTCTGCTTTCTCTCATCATTCTCACTGTAGTATTTCTATTTAAATACAAAAGTACAGACACTTACTTAAACATCAGTTTCAGTGAATTCACTGCAAATTGTGGGAAAAAAAAGCCTCTTACTTCAAACCTTGCTATTTGGTTAGAATACTGGCCATCACTTCCACTGATTTTCCTTTGGACTGAAAGAAATACGGGAAACTTTCTACTTACACAAACTCTCTCAGCACAGAAATTTCTGAACTACTAGAGCTTAACAGATGTGTCTGGAATAGAGTGATCAGCATTTTGTTCCACAAATTACATTTTCCTATTTTGCAGAGATCACTTCAAAGGCCAGTTGCCATAAGCCACTGATTTAATTACAGAGGATGCATATGGAAGTAATCTGAAAGGGATAAATAGCTTTCTTTATTATCATGTATTTATAATGAGCTTTCTGCTGAAATTATACTTGCAGGATGGATAGTGTAAGACTTGCTTGCAAAATCCTTCAAATTAGGAAAAACTATCATTAAGCATGGATGTTTTAAGCAAATTCCAACATGTGATAGTATTTAATGCCTAAGATCCTCATGAAGGAGCAGCTGTTAGACATCATTCATAGAAAAAGAGACCAAAGTTTCAGAATTGTTGGCTTTTCAAAAAAAAGAAAAAGGATATCTAGGAAATTAGAAGTGTTTCACCTAAATTGTCAGCCAGTTGAATAAGTATATTATGCTGATCAATATAAAATAAGCCATTCACAAAAGTGGAGAGTTTCATTATGGAATGCATAGTAAGATTACAAAATTAGCTTTTGAAAAAAAAATTAGTATTAAAGTTGTTATCTCATGGTATTCATACTGTTAGTCAAAATCAGTCTTTAGATGCATTGTGCATTTTTGGGGGTATCTGAGGGAAGGTACCTGACATTTGAAAACCACAACTAGGACACTGTTTCTTTGGAGCCCCCCACAGCCCCTTTGGTAAGTAATTTGCAGTGTGCCTTTAAGTCCACTTCAAATAATCACCTTTTCATGATACTGACATTATTGATTATCACTAGATGGTGCTCTTCACAATCCCCAAAATCATAGGTAAGTGAATGTAAAAAGAGTTCCACCTTGGAGGAGTTTTTGTTGAGAGGTTTGATGTTTTCTTACTGAAGCTGAAAGTGTTGTTCAGCTCAGTTCCCCTCAGACCACATAGCAGAATTAATGCCCTCAGGAAAATTTGTATTTATACCAAGTCAAGAATCACAGAATATCAAATTAATCAAAATCACAACATCAAATTAGTAATTCCAAATCTTCCTTTCACTTCTGCTTACTAGTCCCTGCACACAAATAAAATGTAATACCCTTAAGGAGGGCTCCATAAATTTGTCCTAGGGTTTGACTTGTGGTTTCGTAACACTACAGTTAGGACAAATTTTGATCTTAGAAAAAACCTGACTAAAAATGATTTCAGTCGTATTGCAGAAGAAGGAATCAGCTGTAATCCTTTAAAGAGAAAATAAAAGTATTTCTGCACCTGACACCACATTATGAACATTACATAGTAATATCACACAACTATTGATTACATACAGTGAAATAATAATTAAAAAGAGAATGAAAAATATTATCTCAAACCTCAGTTCCTTGCAGCCCAATATGACGACAGCCTGAGCAGACAGGGCTGGGAGCCCTGGAGGTGTAAGAACTCTCCCAGGTCTTGCATCCAATTTAAATCAAATTTTGAGCTATATTAAAATGGTGGTTTTAATAAATTCCTCATTATCCTTTCTTTGCTGTTAATTTTAGTCATGACTTCACCCTGTAACACTAGATCTTCATTTTACTAATTTGCTTAAGAATAGACTAACATGAAGTACACCAAATCCAAGACTGCATCACTGACCAGCCATGGTGTTGGAAATCTACCTGAGTTTCACAGCTTAAGCCCATTTTTACTCAAATAGTTTAAAATTAACAGATCAGTAGTACAGGTGTGATGTAACTAAATTTTTCATGGTTGAATCTTCCTTTCAAGGACCCTGATGCAGCTCCTAAATGTGCTAGATTTTTAAGTCAGTTTCCGCATTCCCACGATAATGTTACCAAAGCATTTCTGATTTCATGACACAATTTGTGACTACAGAAGGGGTTTGACTTTAAAGCCCCTTGTCATTCTGCTTCAGTTTTCTTCCTTTATATTTATAGGAACTGTGAGAAACAATCCAATGAATCTTAATGTAGCGAAAGACCCATGAATGCTTCTTTTTCTACACTGGCTAGAGCAGTACAAAGGCTACAATAATTAAGCCTGAGGAGGTAGTTAGGGTTGTGGCCTGTCATTTTTTTTAGAGTTACACTATGAACAAACAGAGCACTGAAATGCATGGCCTGAGAACAATAGTACCCAGCCCTGTACCAGCCTCCTGGGTCACTCACTGCTTGTTTGCTTCCAGGCCTGGTTTGCATAAGAGGACTGGAAAAGTTGCATAGGCTGGGAATTAGCACAAATTGATATGGGGTGCTAATTGACTCAGGCAGAAACTAAAGATGCTCTGACCTGTTCAAATCAGACTTGCATTCAGGCCCCTGGATTCCTGCATCATCCAGTGCTGAAGAATTAAACCCTGGCATGGTTCATCAGCTGCTGGGCCCTGGGATAAAAATAGACAGGCAGATATGGGATCATGTTTTAGCATAATCAGCTGAAACTGCAAAGGGTGGGAAGGAGCCCTTCCTCTTATGGGAAATGCTTTCTTGTTGGCTGTTTGCGTGTTGCTGTAGGCAACGGCATGGCAATTGAACTCACCAAAAATGAGAGCCAAACCAAATCTTTCCCCAAAACCTTTTACTGCCCTAGACCCAAATAGTTTTTTAAAGGTTGAAAAATACTCATTGTTCCATGTTTGTAGGCAGGTATGGTCCATCAAGAGCAAGGAATATGATTTATTTCAGTGACTGGATCAAATGTGCCAGATGCAGACCCAGTGACTGACAGCTGTAGGAGTCACCTCTTGCCTCAGCCCTGTGCAGTGCCTCTCTTGTCTGATAAACAACTAAAAAGCTTCTTCCAATAGCTGTCCATCAGATCATTACGAGAAGAAAGGATATGTTATGAAATCCTCTCTGCTTTTAGAGGCCTGTAGTACCACAGAAAGCAGTGTTCACCCATGGGGGTTCACATAATCTCATGTTATACCTGTATATCCCTTAAAGCAAAAATTGCACTGTTTAGTTTAATTTAAAAGTTTTCATGAACTTTTGTGGATTTCTTCAATTTTACATTTGCAAGATGCTCTCAGGCCAGATATTTTCACATGCTTGGGTTTCCTTTTGGCCATTTAACTTGGCTCACACAGGCCTTTTGTAGCTCTAGTTTCTCCATTATTTGAACAGATTTAGTCCCACCCTACAGCAGTATCTCGAACAGAGATCCTGACACAACTGCACTTGGCTGGTTTTGACTAGTTTCTTCCATGCTAAAAGAATGTGCAATCCTCTCCTATCACGGTGACATTAAAATGCTTTTGCTGTGCTCTTTCAATTAATTATATAAGTTAATAAGAAAAAAATATGTTTCAGGACAAAATAATAAAGAGAAAATGAAACTGGACACTGATTCTAACACTTAATTTAATTTATGGAGGTTCTGGCCTGTGACATCTTTTTATAGACTACATCATCCTTAGAAAGTGTGCTTCCCAGAGAAACTTGAGGAGGTACTTGCAGTTCATATAATAGAAGCTTTCTCTCAAAATTATATTAGTAAGAGGTGTCAGCAAAGTCTTCTGAGGCAGTCTGAGTCAGTTTATCATCTTTGAGGTGAAAAAGAGCACTGTACATTTTCACATTCCTATTCAGTTGCTTAAAAGGTCACTCCTGATCGTCAGTTAGTTGTAAAATGACTCCTTACATCACCAGCATGCTGAAAACTGTGACTGTAAGAGTTTGTTAAAAAGCTAAAATCAGTGCCATGAGATAAGGAGTTATACAACCTATCAATTTTCAGTGTACACGGTAATTTGAATTGTTGGAAAGCACTTGCTCAGGAAACAAATATAAAATTATGGAACCAATTCACATAAATGTCTTTTCAGTTAATACCTGTGCCTTCACACATTCCTCCTGGCCTCTACTCCCTTTGTTTGGTGCTTGGCATTTGGGAAAATGCTGCAGATCAGGGCTGACTTTGACATTACCAGGGGCTTCATTACACTCTTTGGAAAAATCACCGGTGAAAACTCTGCTGTCATATTGCCAGATGTTCCTTCAGACTGCTTTTTCTTTCAGAAATAAGCTCTGAAAGCAGCACAGTGCATGAGCGGAGAAGGCAGGGATGTCCATTTCCTCTTCAGCTTTTGTCTCCTGTTTTAAAGTTAGTATTTGACATTTGTTGGGAATTGACACACTTTCCATAGGGAACTGTCACACAGAGTATTTTGGATTTGTAGCTGCCAGAGTCTTCATTTCAAAAGTACTTACAAAAGGTGCCTCTTAATTGGTACAAGATGCAGTTATTTGTTGCTTTCCTATGCAGTTTTCAGTCTAAAAATCAAGTCATGAGGATGTGGCACAATGTAGGATTTAAACATTGTAAGGTTACTTGGAGGTTCCACAACAATGCAGCCAAGTCAGATGCATCATTTAATAGGTGAAAAATATGCAGGACATCTTGGAGCAAAGTTGGAGCAACAGTAGCCATGCAAAATGAAAAGGGATGCTGCTATCCTAGAGTAATACAACTAGGGCTATCTGAAATCTTTCTATGACCACGTTGGGCTGAAATCTGATGGCAAGCAGGTTTGTTATAGCCACGTGTTAATCTTCTTGAGCAGGATGAGTTATTAAATTAAATCCTTAAAATGAGCAGCTCTTTCATGTGCACTTATATTTTCCAGATGTATGATACAGTCAAGATTATCCTGTGCATTTGCATGTACTTGTTTCTTTTGTTGTTATTTTTAGAAAATTCTTTAAAATTATTATTGTTCTAACATCTGAGTAAGATTTGAAAATATATTTTTATTTTCGTCTCATGGCATTTTCCTGTTCTCTTTCTTAAGAGAAGTTCTTATTTCTATTATTCAAAGTTTTGGAAGAGACCAGGATTTAACTTAAACTAATTAAGCAGGTAGGAATTTTGTCCTAGGTTTCACTCATTTGAGAGATTCAGCAACATCAGTGACATTTATGTCACATTTAGCATTATGGTTTTATAAAAATTTCATCCATGCTAAAAATAAAAGCTGTGCTTCAACATAAATAATAGCTCTTCAGATGGTGATGTTTTTCAAAGCCCTTCCTCCTTGACAGAACCAGTGCTGCAGAAAGTCAGTGCTGTGCCTTCAGCACGTGGCCATTCCCTGCTGAGTCCTTCCCTCAGTGATCCTGGCAAGAAATGTGCACCTGGAGGTTCTGACCCTCTGCAGGAATTTCACTTCTAAAAAATATTTTAAACTAAACTTCCAACTCATGCCTATGATCTAATGGCATCAGTTAGCCTGCATCCCTTTCCTCTGTGAAAGGTTTCTTAGGAAAACATTACTTCAGCTCCCAGAAGGAGCACATCTGGCTGGTCTTGCTCTAGGATCGATGCATTTCATGAATGTGTGGGCTGCAGCCTTCTGTCTGTGGAACTGCATCCTTGACTTAGCATATGTCTTAAAGCTGGCACAGGTCTTAGACAAAGACCATGAAAGTACTTCAGGATCTATCTGGGATGAGAGATGCCATATTACGTTTGTGCTAATATATAAAAATAATAATTCAGAGGAAGAAAATTAAATAAAATCACAAAAATGTATGCCAAAGGTATGAAACAATACTCCAGCTTCTTATATTAGGAACTGTCAAAATGGCAGCATTAAAAACAACCCCAGCTGGCTCCTTCCCAAGCTCCATGCTTTTTGGATTTCCTTAAAAATTCAATCTACAATTTCTGAATAATGCATCCATTGTAATTCAAGGACGCTCCCCTGCTGGTTTTGATTAATTTATTTCAACAACACAGCTAAAGTCTGCTGTAGCTCCTCTGGTAATATAAATCCCTTTTACAAAGGATTCTGTTGTCTCCACCTCTCTAATAAACTATAGTGTCAGGGGTTCAGAGCTAAATGGATGGCAATACAACTTTAACAATTCATCTCTGCTTGTGTCTGAATTAATATCAGGTTTTTGTCCCCTTCAATCTTTAACTAATTTATAACTCTATTCTTACCTTTCTGTATAAGTAACAGATCCAGTGAAATAGTTTAATTTGCATGCAATCACACTTTAAATTTTTAATTTTATACTATAAAAATTAATATCTTGAATAGAATGTCAGATATCTTAAAAAATCCCCATAGCCCAACTTTTTAAAAATTACTGTGGTTCTCCTGACTAATGCAACTTTCCTTACAGTAGCAGCTACCGGAATCTGGTTCTTACCTGAGTTCCAGCTTCCATTAAAATTAGAATACATTTTTGGATACCCTGGATTGCAAAGTGATCCCACTCCCAAGGGAGAAAAAACCCCAAGTAATAAGTAATCCCAAGTTTTTAATGTTTTAATCTTTTTTAATGTGGTACTAGAGAAACTGGCATTTGCTGGTTGCCAGGCTAATGGAATAAGCTTGGCAGGCCCACAGTCTGAGAACAAAATGCCCAGTGAGAACACTTAAATACCTGTTACAGTTTCTAAGGACAGAAATTGAGTAGCACAACAAAGCTGCTATTAAAATAACAGTGGCTTTCAGAGGTTCATAGATTGTCACAGCAAATTATGGCATGCAGATATTTTCCCAAATCCTAAGAGCATATGTATTGTCTAGCATTCAAGCAGCATGACTCCTTTTGGGGGAGCATACAGCACTTTAAAAGAAATTGCTGTTAGCTTACTTATACAATTACATACTCTTGAACTGTTTTCATTTCACATAAATATTAAATACTCCTTTGTTTAAACTAATCGATTTTAAAATATTATATGAAAGGAAATCAAACAAATGTCAAGCTGTTTCTTACAGATTTCTGGTAAACTTGCTGCTCATTTGACATGTTGCATGTGTCGTTCCAACAATGCCCTTATGTGTGAGTGTATATACAGATGCTTTAGGCTAAATTAAACAATGTTCTATAGCTAGGACTGTTTTTGTAGTCCAAATAAAGTAGGTAGTGTTTTTATAACTATCAATTCTTGGGTTATGGAGAATGTCTTCAAATAGAAACAGAAAGAGGTTTATCTTTACAAACAGGTCTCATTCCCTTAAAAGGAAGTTGTTTCTTTTTTCTTCTGCTTCTTTGGAGAACTGACTACAAACTGGGAATGGTTATTGTATGACTCATTTGGGAAGAATAGCTACAGTGTAAAAAGTTCAGAAAGGATTTTAATAAAACCAAACCAAATTATCTTCTCTTTTGGGCATGATAAGGATAGTTTGAAAGAGCAAAATATGAAGTTTTTCAGAATGCTGTAAGTCAACCTAATACTGTAGTGTTTTAAAGGGAAGGGGGGAAAGGTCAGGAAAGGCTAAAACATTCTGCCCTAGTTTCAGTTCTGTAGATAAGACAGAAATCCCCTTTCTTAAGGAAATTTTAATTTACTTCATTCTGGTCTTATCTAGTCTGGCAGTGACCTCCCACATGCACCAGGAAAATCACTGGCTGCCAAAACCAGACATGGAGCTGGGGAATGATCCCCTACTCAGCTTGTACAGGTAATGAGACTTTCCTGCTGCAGCCCATGTACTTCAGGTACTTGGAAATTCCCCCAGACACCAACACGATCAGTTATACTGTTAAAAATTATGACATTATTCCAATAAAACAACTTTGTTGCTGTGCACAGTAAAGACTGCAGATGCCACAAGGAAATGTTATTGTATTACTCCCTGCATTGCCTTCCCTGCAATGCCACAAAGGATACAATAGTGAAGTTAAGACAGAAAAACTTATCTTAATGTTTATTGCTCAGCATCCTATCCTTACAGCCCTCATCTTAGTTTTTTACAGTTTTATAAATTAAATCATGTCTTCAACATGCCACTTACAGTTCTGTTTATCTAGTGCTGCAGCACTTGAGTATCCTCTGCCTTTCAGGGGGAGAAACTGGGGTTATGTCTCATAAAGCAAAGTTTTAACAGGGTTTGTGATCTCTTCATCTTAGGAACATGCATTGAAAAAGTGCAGGCTTGTTCATGCAATAGCTGGGTGAGGGACGCTGGCTGTTTAGCAAGTGCTCCATGCAAAACATGGAAAAAATGCAAATTTTTTTCCAAGTTCAGCACTAGTTATTTGCATATTGTTAATCTAGCAGGAGAATTTTATAAAATTTTTATTTTCTTTCTCCTTAGTGTATACACAATATAAAGGAATTTGTCCCTTGTAGTCAAGCCACATTCCCTTAAATTTCAGACTATTTTAGACTTTTTGTTTGAAAGTTAATTTCCAGTGTTGTCCATTTTTATAAAAGTTTCCCAAAATGCTAGTAGAATTTTTTTTATTATTTTCTCATGCCTGAAGCACTATGAAACTTTTCCCTGAGTGTTTATCCTAAGATTAGCTCAACTGAGGCTCAAGTTAATAGAAAGTGACCAAGTGATTTCGATGGGAATTTTACACTTGGAAAGCAAAATCATGACAGTAATTTGGCAAGACTATTAATCTGGACTCTTATTCCTAGGAATTTTACAGGAAAATGCTGAGCATTTCAAACTGCTATGAGGCTAACTGCAATTGAATCTTCTGAACATATCTAGAATGTCCTGTAGTCTTCAAGTTAAGTTAAAAAAAAAAAAAGCTTCAAAACCCTCTTCACCCCACTTCCACCTTGCTCATGTTGGACCATTTGGGAATGTCCTGGCCAAACAAGGTTCATGGATGTGTCACAAGCACTCAGTTCTTTCTGCAAACCCAGAAATAATGACTCTGTGCTTTACAGTCTAGCCCAGGTTTTACAGCAGAGCTTAGACATGCACTGCTGATGCTCTATGAGGTACCTTTGATGATGGGAGATCTACAGGCAAATAATTTACCACTGCAGTAGATTGTGGATAGACAAATTATAGAATTTGGATATTTTAATAGATTAAAAAATGTACATCTTTTATAGATCTCATATTTAAAAAAAGGTGTGGGTGAAACTGCTGCTGCTGTCCCAAGGTGCTGCTCATTGTGAGGGTCTAGAAGGTTGCTGCTTGGGAAGGGTCCTGCTGCTGGCAATGGCAGGCCAGATGGGACAGGAGGCTCATTCTTGACAATAGTCTGGATAGTGCACCGCCTGATAATGAGGGAAGTGATATTTCAACAGACTGCAGAAGAGACTCTGCAGTGCCTCTTTTAAAGGCCTGCCCTGGACCTGGTTGCCAGGGAGCTGCAGGAGGGCGAAGGCTGGCAGCAGAGAGGGAAATAATTCAGCTGAATTCAATTAGAGTGCATCAGTAGAACCAAGTGAACTATTTAAATAAACAGTTTCCCTAAATCAGAAAGGGTTATGGCCACAGAAATTGGAGCCTTTACAGATTTCTTTACACCATATTGAGCTATTCATGCTTTCTAACATGAGCCACTGCATTGCACAGTTGCAAATGTGCTGAGCATATGACTGTGTTGAGGCTGGCACACGTGGCAGGGCCCCACCTTGGCCCCTCTGACACTGGTCATTTTTCAGGATCCACAGCAGGCAGAGATACAGCAAGGCACTGCTTTCCCCACAGAGACTGAGGAGCTGCTGCCTTGGTTTGTGGATCAAAGGGAACTAGCAGTAACAGCATGAGAGAACAGGACTGAGCAAACCTTTCCTTCCCCCTTCTGCTGAGGACTCCTGCTGAACACCTGCAGAGAGGGCAATGGTTCCTCTGGTAGAATGGCTCCAGATTTTTCAAATATCCTGATCAAACCACTGGCCAGGATATAACCCTAATGGAGTAGAAACAACCCAACACTTTACTAATGCCTTTGGATATCCTGGATCAATTTTCCTCTAAGTGCTACCTAATTGATGTAATGAGAGTGATTTTCTTGATTTAAAAGGAAGCATCCTGAGTATTTCCTGGACTGTAGATTTGAGTTATTTGGCACTGGTATAGGTATTCACCAGCCAGCAAACACCTAGTATTTATGTACAACAGCCATTGCACTTCATACTAAAGCCAGAGATTTAGGAAGAAACTGGGTGTGAGAGAGTGCTGCTTGCAATTGAGACAAGGGGGTTCTTTGAGCCATATAGGAATGCATTTCCCTACTGCTTAGACTTCCTTGATGGTAGCTTTTGCAGATACTTCTGTCTAAGTGAAAAATCAAAGTGAAGAAACATAGTAATACACAGCAATAGCTATGAGAAGAGCACATACTGCAAGAGATTGCTAGGTCATATATTCAGGGGAATAATATAATGTCCAGCAGAGACAACAGAAATACTTACAAGTGTTGAATAAAGAAGTGCCTTAGCTTTTAGGTGGTATTCTCAAATTACGATTTCCTGCCTAAAAGAAAAAAAAAGGATAATGAAGATAAACACAAGGCAACAACGAGAAATAAAGGAAACAATCTTATAAAAATACTAGGGCAGGAAGCAACACACATTTTGTATATGAAAAAAAGACTCCAAAGAAAGTGTAGTGATAGTCCATAAAAATGTTACCTCAAAATGCTGTGGAATTTGCAGTTGAGCTCCCATTTCCTTCAAAGGTTGAAAGTGACAAGTTCCTGTAAAGCAGCCTTCTCAAAGTTGCAAAGGCCAATGGTTTAGTTTATATTTTTCCTACTGCAGAGCAAATGACTGACAGAGGTCAAGCACAAAACTTGAAAGTTAAGTCCTTCCCCCGAGTCCCTTTCCTGTTGCTGCCTCCCCTTAGTGTTCCACTCTCTTGGTTTCTGAGTTCTCCTATGCATTAGTTGGCAGCCTCAGCTCACAGCAGCACAAATTTACACACAGCACCACCAGAATTCCTACTTGGTGTATTTTGAAAGCCTAAATCAACCCTTATGGAAGAAAACTTATCAGATACTTTTGCTGGAGGAAAATCTCCATGCTCACAATATAAAATATCTTTTGCCTGCTTTTTCGCACTCAGAAGCAGAAACCTAAATTGTCTGAAAGATTTTTTTTTTTTTTTTCTCCAAGTAATACCTTTTTTGGTTATGGACCAGTGGTGCTGACAAATATCCAACTCTTGCCAGGAGCTAAACTACTAAATGTCAATCTAGTCCGTTTTTGACAGTACACATGCAAGATATGGCCACAGCTGTAAAACAACATTTTTAGCATGCTCCTTAGAATAGCTAAAATCAAAACTGCAAGAGAAAGCACAGTCAATTTCAAACCTTGTTGTATAACTGCAATAATTACTTCTGAAAGAAAATAGCCTGATCCACAGAACAAGGGTGACAACAGGTTCTATTAATCAAAGTGTACTCTAATGGAGCTAAAGATGGAGTACAAACAAGAAAGTCAGAAATATTATTCAAGTTGACCCATTTTAAACTCCTGAAATGTGGGTGAGAAGGCTGTAATATTTTGTGCTTATATATTTTGAGGCATTTGGATGCCAGGACCTAATTCTTAGCTTGGGCCCAAGACTGCTTCAGCAAACTCATTTTAGAAATACAGTTTAGTTTTCATATTGATGTGATCAGCAGAACTGGTTACTGGCAATGTAACTTGCTGAAGGGCTCCGTTGGAAGAGCTGGTTCCAGTAATTATTGCAGCAGTTACAAAGAGCTGATGAGGGGCAGGGATGAGTTATGAATCCACACAGAATAGTCCCACATTACAGCCCAGGGCCTAAATTCATGAGTCAGACACAGCTTTTTCTGGAAATTGGGCTTGGGTTTCCAACTACTGCTCTTACCTGCAAACCTGCCTTTATCACATATGAGTCATTAAGTGGATCAGTTCTGAACACATTTTGAACACATTTTGCAGTCAGAGCCTCATCTGATGTCTCAGTGTCCCTCATCCCTCCGTGGGCTCTGACACCCATAGTGTGCTCCTCTGATTTCCTTTTCACAGAGACATGAGCACACAACTTCCACCCTTGAATTATCCACTTCTAAATTAGCTTGGTCTAAAAAGCTGCCTTCAAACACCTTGTATTTCTTAGTCTAACCTAACCCCTAACCTGGGCCCTATTTTCTTCTGCTCTGTCCTTGGTTTTCTGGTCCTTTTCTTCTAAATCCTTCCACATACATCAACTACATCAATTCTAATATCAGTTGGGCTCTTAGGGTCATCTTTTTGGTCATTTCTATCAGGGGAAACAGCTCCACTATGCTTCCCCCTGTTTAATGGCATATACACATCTTTCCTAACATTTCCCATTCCTTCATCTGTCAGGTGTTTTAAGGAAGGGAACTCAACAGGCATGTTTGAAACAAGCCATTCCAGGTAAAGGTACTGGGAAGCCCTGATGCATGATGAGTACAAAAGTTCAGTCTGGGATTGTGAGGGTTATCAAACAGGGAGGAACAGTAACTAAAATGTATTAACTGCTTCACTACAAACACTGTGTGCACAAGAAGATGTAAATGATGATGACAGTAGATTACACTTGGTTCGCAAGCTTTCAAACATGCACAGTATGAAATTCTTTCTCATTTATGCAGCTGAGCAAATTTACTTCAGCCAGCAGTTGGGGGGTCTAAGAAAACTGTTTGGAATATAGCACAAGAAGACATCTGTACTGCTGAGAGAGCTTTGAAGACATGCCAAATTTATTTGGGGGTTTTTGTCTTTCAATAAGGTTAAGGCTCTTCTAGAAAAATCCTAGTATTACTTCTACTCCTCACACTAAAAATAAACCCCAAATGAAAACAGCATCAGGGACAGTCATGAAAGAACTTTTATGGCCCTATATATAGGGTGTCCCAAAACAGAACAATATACAAATGAAATATTGAATAGTTTACATGTTGTGCATTCAAACAACCATCAGCCAAATATGTCTTTAGAAGTGTTGATATGAGATACAGAAGTTGCCAGTTCCCTGCAAAAATCACCTATAAATGCTTGCAAATAGCAACATCCTGTTACAAGATGCTATTACTATTATGCTTCAGTATTTAACTAGCCTTGGCAGGCAGAAGGAAAAACAAAAATATACTCACATTCTGGCAATCTACTGCATGCTGAATTTTAGAGCATTGGCCATGCATTGTCCTATTTAGGAAATTTTTTTGTCTAGATTTATTTGTTTGGGTTCGATAATGTAACTGCAAGCAGATCCAAAATGACAATAAGCTTCATTCCAAATGCAGTAGGAGAACACAGACACAAATGCTGCTTCACTGCTTGTCCATAAGGAGGATTGCAAAGGATCTGTTAGGCTCCTAAAGGAAGAAGTCTGCTAGCATTTTTCAGGCAGAATTTGCTAGTATTGCTGATTTACTACATTTGTACACAAAATAGTAAGGTACGTAAATTTCAAGACAGCATATCAAATTCTCACACAACATAAATGTTCTAAGCATGAAGCTTGGAAAGACTGGATTGTATTCAAAGTTTGGGTGAAAAAAAAGTAGCAGTTCCTCTTGTGCAGCTAAATTTGGAAAACAAGAGACCCCCAGGAGTGCCCTGCAGTGGTTTGTGGGCTTCTTTAAGAACACTATGCTACTCAGTGCAAGTCAGGCCCACACTATCCCATTCCTCAACAGCTCCCTTGCTTAATAAGTGGAAACACTGGAAAGGTGTTTGCTATTTTCCTTCTATTTTTTCTGTCCCCCGCATTACATAAATCTAAATTTTCAATTTAAGATTACTAAAGATTCAAATTCAAATGATCCTAAATGTGCAACTACCTTTTGGCCATATCTAGACAATTGCTTGGCCTCCTCCTTTTATGACAGCCCTTCATCATTAAATCTTTTTTGTCAAGAGAGGTAACTGGAAATTTCAGGCTTCCAGTTCTCTATTCAAACTTGCTTTTGAATCTCTAAAGGATGCAAGGGGTAAAGCACATTGGAATTTATTTATGAAGCCCTACTGGTAGCTTTGCTGTTAGATCTCCTGTGGCCACTGTGGGGGCGATGGCTCCAGTCCCCATGGAGACATCTAACAATCCTCTTTGCTAAGTAACTGGACAAGTAGCCATTGGTGCAGCATCACACAGAGTGCTGGCATATGTTTTTTCAGTCTTATCTTTGAGCTTTTTCTCCTTGGATGAGTTAATTTTTTCAATCCTAACATGAATTTGACACGATTTTTGGCCAAAAAACAAGGCTAGTTCTGTGCCAGAAAAGCCCAGGATAAATGTGTCAGAACCTATTTTCATCTGCTTAGTTAAGTTTTACAGAACAACATTTAAGCCCTTCTCCCCATCCAGAACTATGCCTACCTTGAGTGCTTTGTTTATTTTTACTCAGGATAGCTAGGCAACAAGGGAACAAGTGCCCATGACCTGGTAAAACTGCATTGTATTAAGCTGTCTGTGTCCAACTCTATTTCAATGTCAAGAGATAAATCAAATGCAAAACCTAGACCAAAGCCATGGAGCTGTGGGTTTCTAATGTTATCTTCATCTCCTTTTTCAAAAAAATTAACACTGCAACCACCCAGCATCACTGACTGAAACAACTGTAGATTTAACTTCTGATCCAAATCCTGCACACTGAACTCACATTTGATTTTTAACCATTGGCTGAAGATGCAGTTGTGATGAACCTTTATCTCCTCCCTATCAGAGTGCATAGAAAGCAATGCATCGTCACCTCTGAGACACCCAAAACCAGCTCTTGCCAGAGGAAGTGTGTGGTACCTATGAGCTGTGGCTCTGCAAAGGGCTCTGGCATATGACAGAGCCAGGCAGTGTGGAGTCTGTCAGGCTGAGTGCGAGGTAGGCTTGTCTGCCCCTGTATCCCAGTCTGGGATCTGGGAGTACTGAGGAGCACCGTGGAGGTGCAGGAGCCGATTGCATATGTTGATCCAGGTGGAACCAGATTGATGAGCCCAAGCTCAGGGCTGTGGCTGCAGCCAGCAGAGGCAAGGAGGATGCTGCAGGCAGCTGTGGGAGCAGGGTGAAGAGGATATAATAGAGAACAAATCTGGCCAATTTTTTCAAGTGTGGTTTGGCCTCAGAACTGCTCAGAATCATTACTGTGTAATATATTAGATGTGCCTGAACAAGTTAAATGTCTTCTTTTCTTGGACAATGAAACAATATTCCTTCTTTTCTGTACTATAAATTACTGTAAAATACAAATTGAGATATCCTGTTGATATGTGGGTTTTCTTTCTGGTTTTGTTTGGTTTGGTTGTTATGCCTGGTTTCTAACAAAGCATAACGTTCAGTGCACATTCATGTCAGCAATGGCCTTATTTGAAACAGCAGTTCTTCTCAAGGTACCTCGCAGGGTGGTGACCCTTAATTCCAGGCATCCCAGCTTTGATTAAAACCACATGAAACAGTTCATCTTTGTAACCCTGCACTAGTGCATCGCCTGCTTTCCTCAAACTCACAAAAAGCCTGTACTAAGTCTACCCTAACTCATCTTTATGTTGGTCACATCTTCTTAAAATTGTCTGTCTCTCACAGTTCGAGCTCTGAACAATTATTACAATCACAAGCATTCCTCCTGAATGAGGAGCAGAGTCATTTTCATTTTAAATCCAAGAACAAAACCATCTTTTCCTATAAGACAAGATTTCCTGTTTTCTCCTTCTACAGAAGTAAATTGCCCATTATCTTTCCTAGGGTTATAAGAAGATGAAATCATGTACTGCAAGTCAGTGGCTATTCCTGTCCCTCCCAAAAGTCACTGGCTAGAATGGAGAGGAGAAGGAAAAGAAAGGAGCACAGAATGCAAGAACAAAACCACAAAGCTCTTTGGGGAATTGAAAATTTTAAAAAAGGGAAAAAAAGGAGGCAACACACAACTGCCACCACCAGTAACTGCAAAATCCTTGAAGAGGAGCTGTGAGGAACTGCTATGGTTTTATCACCCATTTTAAGACAAGATCAACAAATATAATACAGGGCTTTTCAACACAAGCCAAACTATGGCCACATTCACACTATCACAGTGACACAGGGCACCTAAATCCAACAAAGACCACCTTTTCTGAATTCTCTTTCCCTCTGAGCAATCACTACCTTCTCTACTGATGTTTTCTTTTTGTTTAGAGGTCAAAAATATTGTTGGTTGGGCCCCTGTGTTTCTCTCTCAGGCTTTCACAGAGGGTTTTTGACAAGTTGGTATGTTCTTCCATGATCATAGTTTTATGATTTCCATTTGAATACCCACACCCTTTTCTTTCCTTCTAAAGCAACTGCTCTGATCATGCAGGCCTTGTATCAATTCAAGTTTTTAAAACTGCACTGGAGATGCCTCAATCCAATCAGACACTTGTGGAAATTGATTAATTGATTAATAATGAATCCTATCCACATAAACATCTTTTCATCCATCTTTTCTCTCCCTGGGGAAAAAAAAAGTTCCCACCTAGCACTTTAACAGATAAATAAATGAAGCATTTGTAAAGTGTCAGCAGATCCCCAACTCCATCCTTACTGTTCAACACGTTCAAGAGGGACCCAGAGTGAGTACAAAAGACATGAAATAGTGTGTGAGTGATCCTCTTATAGAATAGTATCTAATTTCTAAAATCTAGCTGTTGTTTCTGGCTTCTGGTTAGCAAACTAATGCAGATTGGGGTTTTGTGAGAGCACCATACAGTGTTATGTGCTTTTGTGACATTCACAGTGTATCTATTGCATGGACAAGAAGTCATTTCTAAACCAGTGTAGACTAATTACAGCACACAGAGTAAAATCTCGTGCTCTGAAAATATAAAACACAGCCACAGAAATTATCTTGAGCACCTGCTTGCAAAAGTTGTAAAGCTTCTCCTTAAATAAGGAAATGCAGACAGAAGATTTAATAGATAAAACATCAAAACAGAAACTTTCTGACTTACCTTCTGTCCCTAGGTGTGTTGATGTTTTCTCAAGGTTGTGAAGTACTAATTATCCCCAAGGCTAAAAGCAAATTCCTCATATAATAAATCCTAAGCATAAAGCAGCCACTACAGTTAAATACTTTGAGAAAAATCAGTTGATCCTCTAATAGTTCAAATTCTGGCTGCAGAAATACCTCTGTTCATTGAATGATGAGACAGGAACCCTTTACAAGCCCCTGAAAGTAATTCAGCCTTACTAATTTTCCATCAGAACTTGTAATCTTGCCTAAACATTAAATTCCAGATTTAAAAAAGAATTCAAAAGACCCTTAAAACCAGAAAAGTAATTGAATACTGTTTTTTCAATTGTGGTTTCACTTTCTGTCGGAAGCAAATGTTCCTGTGGGGATCACCTGAAGGAATGCCAAATATCCACAACAGACTTCAGCACTGCATTTCATAGAGTAGTGCAAAACTTTTCACAAATAAGCAAGCTCGGAGGAGCTTAGCTCTGTTTCAAATAAGCATGAAATTGCTTTGTTGTTTCTTCAGTTTTCATGTGGAACTAAGTGAAACAGAGCAATTTTAATAGAATTTTGCAAGGAGATTTGTATTAGTTCATTTTAATTCAATTATCAAGCATATAAGCTCTTTACGTGGACATACCCAGAGAAAGAAAAATTTAAGTTTCAGAGCCATGCTTGTGACCTTGAAATGTGAAGCTATAAAAACCACATACTTCAGAGTTTATAATTAAATGAATGACAAGTGTCACCTCTGCCTCCCTCTTTTAAACATCTGGAAAAATTAAAGCTAATTTATCACAATATTTGATTTCTTAAACATTAGGGCCAGTTATGCTTCTAGAAGAAGCATCTTTGCACAAGCTATATATAGAGCAATTATAAAATTTACAGACAACAATATACGTGCTTATAATCTGGAGCTATAAATAAGCAACCAACAAAACATGGAGCGTTATGCTGTGCTAATGTAATGAAGGACAAGGTTTCTCAAAAAATCTTGGAAGATGTGTCTTTCAGTTCTTTTGGGACTGAACCTCTAACTCATAAACACAGATTCCTATCTACTCTGTCAGCCAGAAGTGGTACATGATGTGAACTAACAGCAGTCAAAACCCACCAGAGTGCTCAAGCACGTAATTTGTATAAATATGCATCACTAATTTATACAGCAGCTATCTGCTTAGGCTCACAATAATGCTGTTGCAGCTGGCTGAACCACAGCCCTCAGAACTGTTACACAGTTACAATCCTGCAACCAAACATAAAATAGAGACAACAGGAGTAAAAACTTCTCTATAAGGATTTTGTTGCCGCAAAACTGGAGGTTTTCACAAGCCCATATGAGACTACAAATTAATGCTGATGATATTTGCTATACTGGTCCAAAAAAAAAAAAAAAATCCTCTCACTATCTACAACACACAGATCTTTTTTTTTTTTTCCCTTTTGCAAGAGAATTGTAACTTGAGTTCTATCTTTAACCTGTTGAAGTGATTTCAAGTGTCAAACCTCTGTACTAAAGAATGGGACAGAATAGAAAGCACACAGAAGCCTCACACAGACCACTGGGGAAATGCTGTGTCCTAGTGACAACAACAATGGAAAGGATAGGTTTCTGCAGCTAAAACCCAGAGCCAGACAGGTGCAGATGTGTGGTTTCCACTGCCATCAGTTTAGGTATCCATTCATGGGGTTTAGAAATGGAGATGTGGAAAAATAGTTATGCCAGCAAAATTTTTTGTGTAGACATAGTCCAAACTGAATAAATCAACTGTTTGGAGACCCTGTGCTCAGAGACCTGGCACTCGTCTTCTCCTGCCTTCTACAACACCATGTAGACATGATTTTTTTTTTTTTTTTTTTCTCGGAGACGTAAGTTAATTAAAAAAAAAAAAGATATCACATTGAATACAAAAGGATAGGTTTCTGCAGCTAAAACCCAGAGCCAGACAGGTGCAGATGTGTGGTTTCCACTGCCATCAGTTTAGGTATCCATTCATGGGGTTTAGAAATGGAGATGTGGAAAAATAGTTATGCCAGCAAAATTTTTTGTGTAGACATAGTCCAAACTGAATAAATCAACTGCTTGGAGACGCTGTGCTCAGAGACCTGGCACTCGTCTTCTCCTGCCTTCTACAACACATGTAGACATGATTTTTTTTTTTTTTTTTTTCTCGGAGACGTAAGTTAATTAAAAAAAAAAAAGATATCACATTGAATACACAAAGAGATGACAAGATATCTTGGGAATGAATGTATTCACATAAAAAATAAACATTGAAAAAGAGGAGAACAGAGCTGAGTGAAGGAATTTTTAGCAGCAGGAAACCATAGTGTGTAGGTAAAAATATACAATGATAAAATGGTAAGAGTTAATAACCTTAGTCTTGCACAGAGAAAAAAAAAAGAAATAAAAAGCCTGAGCCTTGTTGAACTTTAGAAGTGTAATATAGATGTAAAGCACTAAAAATTATTGCTCTCATCTTATACACGTATCACTTTCTAAAGAGTTCAGGCAGTGCCTTTACATCAAAGAGAGCTGGAATGAAGCCTGGTCTGGCAGCCTGGTGTCTGGCTGAGCCTGAGTTCCCTGTGGATTTATACAAGTGCTACAGCCCAGAGCTGGGCTGACATGGTCTGGTTGCCAATCATCAGTTTATCTTTTAGGGTAGCAATGATGGAAACTCAAGGGCTGGGCTTGAGCAGAAGCTCAGCAGTCCCTTGCACTGCTGAGGATATAAATCCAGACAATTCTTCCAGAGGACCTTGCACCAATGCTGAGCAGCAGAAGGGCAGAGTTGCAGAGGAAAATACACACAGTGAGTAATGCTAACTGCAGTTGGTTTAGCATAGAAAACTGTCAGGACTGAAGCTAAAACAAAAGTTTGGAAAGAAGAGTTTATAGTCTCTGAATGGAATGTGAAACTGCTGTACAAGGCGTGGATTCTGTTCCAACTGCAGCCATTGCAAGCTCTCCCCCATACTGTATGTCTATTCATATCTGATTTGTCTGGAGAGAAAAAAAGATTAAGGAAAAAAAATCCTCCAAAACTACTGGTGAGCTAATGAGGACTTCTGTACAAAATGACTTTAAAGTTTTCCAACTTGCTTCATGGATTCCAACGATTCATGGATTCCCCCGCTATTTAGCTTCAGTAGACCACAAGGAACCAAGCTTCCAAACTCTCTAGATCCCATTTTTTGTGACATATTTAGGCAACAGTTTCTTGAGGATCTTTCCTTGTTCAATTTCCCTAGTCCACATACTACTGAGATGCACTTAATTTTCTTACTGAAAGAACACATTTCTTTTAACTGTTTTCACAATACTTTCATCTTTTTGTGGAGAATACTAAGGATAGTAAACAATAATTCCCACTCTCTCACAGCAGAATATGAGCAATTTTGATTGGAATTAGTACATCTTTTTCTAGCCAGCTTTGGAAGAATCAGCATTGAGTAAGGTCCAATTACAAGCAGATTTGTTGGATGCATTTTCCTTTCAGCAACAGAATTAGTCATCTGAAAATGTGTGTGGGTGTCCCTGCACTTATATTTTTCTATACTTCATAAAGAAACTCTCCCTGATATCTTTAAGCTGCAATAGGCAGGCAAAAATGTCAATAAATATCTTTGTCATCAGGGTAAATGAGCTATTTGAGATCAGGGAGATCCCAGTGTGTTCCCTGATAAGGGAATTACATAGGATGGGCAGCACTGCTAAGACCATCCACTGTAATTATAGAACATTAAAGTATGTGTTCAATATTTTTATCTGCTCACCTTAAGAACACATCATGAAAGAAGGTATTTGAGGGCAAGATATGGTCTGAGGAAAAAAAAACTGACTTTGCCATTAAATAAAAACAACAGTCTAACCTGCTTAAAACAGCCGATACAGGGTGACACAAAATGTGATAGCCACATTCTGTGGAAAAAGGGATAACTGTAAAAATGATCTCTTAAATCTGCTTTATTTTGAGAGTTCAGGATATGAGAAAATTCATATTAATAACATCCTCTGTTTAAAAAAAAAAAAAATACAGACCACGAGGCACATGGGATTGCCATGACTCTAAGTTTATATTTTAGGATAATGCTCTCCAAAGACTCTTTGAACATTTCCTTGCTTGGCTTTTGTACAGTAAGTATGCTGTGAGATTTCAGGCTGACCTTTAGCTTTTGGAAATCCCTGAGTCCGTGCTTGCAGAACAAGCCTGCACATTTCAGCTAAACAGAAGAAGGAAAAACAGTGAGGAATGTTTTGTTATGAGACAGATGAATTTCTTTTAAACAAAGGAAACATTGCTGATTCAACAAAATACAGCTAGAGATGTGTTAAGTGGAAAGTAGGAGAAATGTTTGATCTAGCAAGCAAAATTTAAGGAAGGGGAGATTTTTCTACAGCTGGTTGACAATGGTTGCCATTACACAGAGGGTGAGTGGAAAGACACTGCTTTTGCCTTGCCATTTCTTGGGTCTGCAATGCATACAGCCTGAAGAAGCAATGCTTTTTCCAGATGCATGTCAAATCCAGCATATTATCCTTTATGAGGGAATGGAATAAGCCATCTCATTGACTTGTTGGGTGCAGTCTGCTGTGGGAGCACATAACATGCAAGGGAACTGTAGGATCAGCACCATCATCATGGTTGCCAAGCTCCCTGCTGGAACTGCCCTTGCAACTTGTCTCTCTCAGGCTGCACTGTGAGATAGAAAGGGGTAGCACAAAGGTAATGCCCTTTATTCATCTCCTTGTCTGTAGGGAGATGTGCACCTATGCCCTAATCAATATTCATATCATCTAAGCTGCTTCTTAGGGAAAAAAATCAAATTACAGCTAAAAGTTGTTTTATTAAGAATTAGCAACCTCAATCCTTTTTTGAGTTCTCACAAGCCTACTTAAAACACTACTAAAATTAGATTTTTGTCCTTTTTAATTCATTACAATCCAAATAGCTTAGGCTGAGACAATGCTAGTGGTTTCCAGACCCACTTTTCCCAGTAGATTGCTTTAAGGGACTTTTATACTGGGAAATAAAACTAATGTCTTGTTTGTTCTCAGATCTGACTGGGGACAGCAGAGTTCCAAAAGAAATACAAGAGTTATTTGTTTATGTTAAGATAAAGCCCTGATGTAAGATGTCATCTCATTTATGATTTCTCCCATAAATTTAGTGCACTCAGAACTAGATTCAGAGAACTTCTTATTCAGAGTGATTAATTTTAAGAAAACTTCCTAGTATCTGGGTTTAAGGTTTCTCAGTTCATTTCATTTGAGTGTGAAAACAGAGAGGAATGAAGTGCAGAGAACAAATATTGTTCCAGAAAAAAAAATGGAGTAATTTTTCACTTCATAACCTGCAGTACTCTCAGCTCTTCTAAGTACAATACTTTAGGCTAGTCAAAACTGGTTTGAACTTCTCATATTTCCTGCTGGCATTACTCAAATAATTTATAATTGAAAATCATTAGTGCTTTGAATGGGAAAGTTGAGCTACAGAAAAATGAGAAGCAGGGGTATAGAAAAGAGAAGTCTGAGGGCCTTAACAGTAAGAGAAACAGTGAGCTCCAGTGCCTTGTGTGTGTCCACGCTCAAGTTAGTTGATGATTTCCTTATCTTCCTCAGCATGAGAATTAGGGCAGATGAACCATATGAGTGTTGTGCAATCCATACAGCACAGCATGCTTCCAGGTATTTCCTCTTTTTGTAACGTACCATAGAGCAAGGAATAATTCAGAATAATCATCAAGCAGGGGGATTCTCTGATAAAAACAGGTTAAATGTGGTCTTCTGTAGGTGATCTCTCTGAATGCAAAGTTACTATAATGCCCACAGGCAGAGAAGAAATTGCTTAGAAAGGAAATAAAATAGTAAAAACCAAACCACTGTCAGAATTGGACAGGAAACAGAAATTCCATTTCACTGCTTTTTAAGGTGTATCTTCAAGTATAAGAAGTTTCAGTTTTTATAAATCATGTTTGGAACTGCTGCAGTCTTTGTAAATGACAACTGACATAATTAAGCCAACTTCCTCTAAGCAAGCTAGTCATCAAAAAACCCTTGATTTCTGCTTTTTTACAAGAGATTTTGAGAAAACATGTTAATTTAACATATTAAATATCCAGCTGGACTACACAAAAGTGCTAAAAGACAAATGCGTGATGCCTTATAAGAATCTTGCATGTTGCAAACTTTTGTTCTTATATGCTACGCTTCTAAATACACAGATACTTTCCCTTAAGGAAAATCTGGACAACAGACCTGGATGAAGCATAAATCTCTACATTAGTCATAATTAACTGTAGGGAAAGATTTTATCATTTCATGGTCCACACATACTTGGTGGTCCACACATACATGGTGCACACTTGAGGGGTGGTATATAGCATTCCCACATTTATTGCTCAGAGCTGAAGCTACAGTTTATACGTATCCAATGACTCTCTACAAGGCATTAGTCTTTGAGTGAATCTCCTGACATTTTGGTACTTGATAGTGTGAATAGGAAGCCAGCACAGCTGTTGTGACACAGTGCTCACAGCAAGCCTAAATGCAGCAATTGATTGAGAGGGTGGACAGCAGTGCTAAATCAAACAGTTAATTTCCTTACATTATTCACGCCAGGAATTGTTTGAGTTTTCTACATCTCACTGCATACATGCAGTAACAAGAAGAGACTTCCAGAAGTTTTTTGTGGGTTTCAGTCTTGAGCTGCTCTTTTTCAGTGTGTAGGGCCTCTTCAATGCAGATGACTTTTAATGCAGTATTCTCCAAATGCAAGGTGAACAAGCATCTGCAGTGGATTAGGGTGACGTCAAAGCCATTCCAGATTCTCCATATTAGACATGAACTTGGGACAGGAAAGAAATGAAGCACTTGTTCATTGAGTCATCCAGACACTTAACTCATCTCAGCCATACTTTGGGAGGTAGGTAAAAGTGATCTGAAATCTGTTTTGCCAGATGAGTCCAGATGCCTGATAAAGGCACTGGGAGTTATAGGAGTCTTACTTTCCATAACCAGAGTTTGCTAGACACCAACAAGTGGAGTAACCTTATCAAGATGATTGCAGAATCCTCTCTAGCACAGACTGTAGCTTCCTGCACTGACCCCAGAAGAATGGGAGAGATCATATACTCTCTTCTGTGTCTGCTGCCCTCTTGAGTGAAGCCAGCCTGGGCCTTGTGGAGTCTCAATTCTGCGCTAAGTTATTCCAGGAAGAAATGCATTTATCTTCTCTTATGCTATTTCTTTTCAGACACAGAGGTAAAGTGCCTCTGTGCTTTCAAGTATTCATGTTGCAGGCACTCTTTCTCTCAAAAATATGGCTGAGATGAACGAAGGCTGTTTGGGGCACCATTCAATACATGTTTGCGTGGGCCTTTTCAGTTCTGTGGCAGCTACACATTCAGTCAGGTCCTGTAGACTGGGCTCCTGGCTGGTTTTCCCCCTTTCCCATAAGATTATTTGGATGGTTGCTACCATTGAGCAGAGATGTGTGGGGCTGCTTGAGCCTTGAGGGGCTGTTACTCCACTGATTGGAGCTGAAACACCTCACATCTACCAACCACACTGATGACCTCTTGCAGTGGGGTTTGTCAAAACCTCAGTCACCATAAATCAGGACTTGCGGCCAGAGTAAAACTTCACTCAAGAACCACTGTAACCAGCTTCTAGCCCAGAGGATTAAACCAGCATAGGCAATTCCTGACAGAAATTTACCTAAACTCTTCTAAAATCCTTCAGTGAAGGAGTTTGCAGGACTCCTAACTTAGCAAAATCCTTCACTGTCCTCAAAAATACTGAATATATAAACTTGCATTTTCTTCACTGCAAAGTTGATTTCTTGCTGTTTTAAGCCTCCAAAAAAGAATCAAAATTTTTCCTGCCTTCTTTATAATAGTTTCCTGCTGTGAAGAGGTTATGTCCTCCCTCCCATCTCTATTCTTGGTTTTGTGGGGTTTTTTTCCAAAAGAGAAAGAGTGAACACAGTAAATTCCTCCCCAGTCTCCTCATAGGTCGTGCTTTCTAACTCTTTGAGCATAGTTACTGATCTACTTTGGACCCTTTCCAATTTGCCCACATCTTTCTGAACTTGACAGGGTACTCACAGCACCAAGATGAATAATTACCTCCCATGTTCTGCAGATTGAGCTATCCTATTAATATGGCCCAGGATCATGTTTCCCTCCTTTCCTAAGGAAAGGACCCAACAGACAACACAAAACCCTACCACCTATCTCCTGCCCCAGGCTTCCCTTATTCAGTTTAGAACTCCACTAAGCCCACTCCAGAACCTCTGTGGCTGAACTGGTATCCACAAGACACATCTTGATTTATAAATTCTATTTTCCAAGTGAAAAAGTTTGTGTTACTATAACAAGTTATAAAAATTTGCTTTTTGTCTTGCCAGATCATTTTCAATGTGGCTCTTTTACAATGCCAACAATCACACCTTGTGGGCTCTCATTAGTCAATTATATGTGTGTACTCTTGCTTCATTGAGGGATTAATGAAAAGAAGTAATAAAAGGGCATCCTTTACCTAAGTATATGTAAACAGTATATCCAGTATATAACAGTAAACAGTATATGTAAACAGTACATCCAACACTGCTTGGATGTAGAATGTTACTTTTTTTTTTCCTTTAAAATACCATTTTCCAAAGGATCTAACCCTGCAAAGTCAGACAATAATGATAAATGCTTGATACAAAGCATAAGTGATACAAGCTTCAAAGGCTTGCAAGGAAATTTCTTCCCTGGTGTCTCAGAGTACAACATTAGTAGTTTTCCAATCAAAGATAGAATCTTCTGGCAATAAAGCATGGTATGCTTTGTGTAAGGAAATACAGAAACTCACAGGAGATCTGTCATTAATGATAAGAGCCAATTTTCAATCCCATGGGGATACTTTCCTGCACAGAGAGATTTGGTGAAAAGCCTCAAGTTCTCACATCAAATAACACATGAGAAGACAGAGAAGAACAAGAAATGCTCTATGAGAATGGTCTTAGTGAGGATAAAAAAAAAAAAAGATAAAATGTTCCTATCTCAGCTAGATCAAACTTGTGATTCTTACTGTTAATCTGAAGAGATTGTAAAAATGGATTAAGAAATGTGAAAATGGTACTGAAGAATTTGCAATACTTTGAATGTGCAATATGAATGTGCTTGCCTCCATCAGAAATTATGTCTTTTAATAAAGAGCTGCTAGAATATTTCACATCAAATTACTCATCTTTGTAAAACTGAGTTTTAAAGTCAATAGCTTTGAGGAGCAAAGAGTTTTAATGAAGGAAAGTCCCAAGCTTTCTGGGTTTTTTGATTTATTGCATTTTGGTGGTTTGTGGTTTTTTTATCATCCTCAGCCTATCTGAACAGATCTTAGTGCTCATATTTCATTTCTGTCAAAAAATATTCAGACATGGAAAATTACAAAAAAGACACCCACTACTGTAGTAGCAGCTAATGTTTTTTTGTGGTTGTACTACTCCTTTTCCTGAATCTTAATTTTGACCTTATCTCCTTTTCTTTTTCCCTTGTCCTTGTTTCTCTGCTCTCTTTCACAATATATCAAGATAACAGCATATGCAGAGTAGCAAACAGCACTCTGGCCTGAAATTTACACTTACTTACAAAACCGTCTTAGTTTATTGAATTGTTTTTTTGAATTGAATTACGACTACTAAGTAAAAAAAAAAAACAAAAAAAACAAACCAAACCCAAACCAAACCAAAAACGGCAGGACAACACATCATGATACCTATATATTTAATTTATTGAAATTTACTTTGAGTATGCCTTTCAGTGGCCATTTCTGATAGGGAATGACTAGGAAGCGGGATTTTATGGAAAGGGGATGATAATTTTTCTACGAGCAGACATTTTCATTTTCCTTACGTGGGGATTTACTGCCCTCTGGTGTTTGAGACGAGCACAGAGCAGCCAGGGCACAGATTAACTTCAGCTGTAACACCAGCTGACTCGGGAAACCTCTAATCAGAAAATAGCAGGCTCGCCTGACAAGCACAATTAAACTTTGCACCGGTGGCAAAGCTTTCCACTAAAATTCCACTCAATTACCGTGAAGGTCGTTGTTATTGTCTCATTAAAGGAAAGCGACATTATATCGCATTGTACAAAGGGCACAGCATGTGTGTGTGCACTTAGCAACAGGAGCCAAAAAAACCAGTAATTATCAAAACGGATCAAACTCCACTGCCCTGCTTCAATACATAATCTGGCTTGTTCAAAGAGAGATTGGGGCCCTCTGGAGGAGATGAACATTCATAGAAATCCAGAATTTTCTAAAGCTAGAGATAGCAGTTACAACTCGTCAAGATATGGTTTTAATAGCGTCAGTTATGTTTTTATATGCATGATTTATGATAATTCCATAACACTTTTATAATGTTTTTTCTGTATCAAAGAAAAGCAAGGATAGTGGTGTAAAAGGCAAAAAAATCCCATCCTACGTTTGCCTGGTGTACTTTATCTGTGATGTTCAAATATTCAGTTCTAATGACGAGCATTTATGGTCATGTATAATCAGATAATACTTAAAAGTACTCACAAGAAAAATAACCATTTAGCATTTCCCCTCAATCTCATTTCTTTTACCCAGTTTGTTTACTTCTTTCTTGGATGCTCAGAGCAAGTATCACAGCAAACATGTTTCAAAACAGCTACACAAAAGGACTCTGGGAGTAGTAAGATGTTTACAAATATTTTGGAATTGGTGGCTTCTCAAATAAATCTTTATCCTTAACTACTTTCAGGCTCACACAAACACATGCACAGTGCAGCTGGTTTTTGTAACATTGTGCATTTTGTGCTGCTGAGTTATCCTTCAGCTAATAAGAGGAGGCCTGAGGAAATAATTGTACAATCATGACTTAAAGACTGATGGTGTTTGTTTACAACACAGTGGTGTTGCTTAATCCTATTTGTCTCCTACAGCAGCATTTCAGTAAGAAAGTGCTGCTTCTTTTGTGTTAAAGAAGCGCTTGGGCTCACTACATCATTTAGGACTTTTTAATATGCAGAATATGTTACTGTCTGACATGATTAGAGACTACTGAGCCCAGAAAACAGAAGTGTGCTTATCTAGAGGGGCATGAGAGACAGACATTGGAACAAATCTTCAGAAAAAATTGCAGATTGAGTTTATACTGGCACCAAAATCTTGAAGTTAATATTTCAAAAAGATTTTGCAACTGAAATATGAATATAAACCAATTTAAATGATCAAATATGTATCCTTGTACTAACCATTGCAGATGATCAATCAATGATGATTAAAATTTCAGGTGTGATGTTGTGTCTCCCTGGTTTTCAGGACTTCCAAGTTTTTTCTTTGACATGTCCAACCAACGTAGTGAGAAAAGCTCAGGTGATGCAGGATTATATTCTTTGCTGTAATCAAACTAAAAAGAGATCTTGCCTCAGTAAATACTTCCTTTTCTCAGGTCCAAAAGTGCCTTGGAGCTTATAGTCTTTTATCATCTTGGCATAGGCATTTGTATATTAACATATTCATATTTACATTTTACAAATGGAAACACTATGTAATACATTCCTATCATTAAAAAGGTAGTGTTGATGAAATGGAAGCTTTTAGTTATTTAGCAATTATCAGGTCTGATCTCCCTATGGACAGTAGCTAACAAAATAAAAACAAATTAAAGCGCAGAACAGTGTCTTACAAGTGAAGCTTGAAAACTTCAGTGGAAACCACACTGAAGAAATTAATTGAGAATACATTAAGACAAATGACTGAGCAGATGTACAACATTTTAAGAAGCGGCTTGTCAATATCAGAAAATCTCTGCATCTGTTATTAAAAACGAGACGGAAAAAGTTCATTGCCACCTGAATGCCCAGCAAGCAAAAGTCAGAATTAATTACCCAACCTTCAGCCAGTTGCTCGTTCAGCAAACAGTGCGGGGATTTGTTTAATCCCAGAAGGAAACTGTCCAGGAACTGTGGAAAGACAGCCCGGGATTCCTGCCTGGAGACAGCTGCCAAGGGGATCGAGTGAGGAACGCGCCTTTGGGCAGGGCTCGCCGGCACAGTGGGCACACGGGGAAGGACGAGGGGACGGCCATGGGGACATTTCTGAGGAGCATCCTCAGGGGAGGGACAGAGGCACCTCAGAGGGAAGAGACACTTCCGACTCCTGTACGGGTGAGGGGCTGCTTTGTGTGGACGCCCTCCTGGAGAACGCACGAGGCCTTTAGCAGTACGGTACAGCAGAGCTAGGGCCACGTTCCTCAGGTTTTTCAGGAATGACGCCTCGCCATTCCTGCAATTCCCTGACGGCGGCAGGCCCTCAGCGCTGGCCGCCAGGGGGCAGTGCGAGACCGCGGGAAGCGGGGCCCGCTCCCGCCGGGCCGGGCCGGGCCGGGCTGTGCCGTGCCTCGGTTCGGGCCCGCAGGTGCAGCCCCCAAGCTCCAGCACAACAAGGGCCAGCCGGGCCCGCAGCTGATCCCGGCCTGCCCCGTACCCGCACCGGTGCCAGGAATTAAAGCTGATTTCACCGATAACTCTGCAAAGGTGCCCGTGTGCCCCGACGTACTTGAACTGCTTCTCATCAAGTTAAGAATGAGCCAGGATCAGTACGTCCCGTGTTTCTAAATGCTCGTAATTTTATTTCTTTTGAATTTAAAAAAAAAAAAAAGTCAAAGTAGAGGTGCTATTCCTGGCTCAGTGCACTGAGTGGATGAAAGAATTTCCCTCATTCAAGCTGTTCAGCCATTGCTGCCCATACTCCAGCTTTGCCACCGACTTGTCTGCAATGTCTTACCCCCTGCACAGCCCAAGAGCACTGTCTTTCCTTATGTCAAAGGAATGCACACATTACTTCCAGTTCCTGTTATTTTCACCCCTCATTCAGTGTAGCTGTTCCCCATTTTTTTCCCCTGGAGCCAAAGGGGTTATGTCACAGCTAGCCAGACAACATACAAACAGAAGTAGAAACCCTGAGCAAGGTAAGACCAGCATCATTTCAGTCCCATCCCTAACTCAGAATTCATCACAGCAGCTGTGTTGGACTACAGAAGAAGTGGACCCGGTGTCGCTAATTTAGTTCTGTTACCTCATTTAGTCCTTACTCAAAGCAAAACCAAATTGGCTCCAGCTGCTGTGCTAACATTGGCAACAGCTGCTAAAACCAGTGTCACCTGGGCTGCCTCTGAAAGTCCAACCAGACCCGAAATCCAACAGCTCCTCTCCAAACTGCCAGAGAAATCACAGTGAGAACATTAATTGAGAGCACAAGTTTGTCCAATTCTGTACAGATTTTTTTCTCTCTATTAATACAAGCCCAGAGATTAAGGGTAACAGAGTTAGGTGTTTCCTGGATGATTCTATGTGACTAAAAATCAAGCTTCAGAAGAAGCCTCCCCAGCAAACCAGAACTTCAGATACTCGTCCATTTTCCTGCCATTAGCTATGACTACTATTCAGAGCCCACCTGACCACTGTCTCTGATGGCTTTGCTGCAGCACCTGTTCAGTTTAGGTCCACTTTGTACTCAGGATAACTAACAAATATGTACCTGTAAAGGCTGAATCTGTAACATCAAGCTTTACTTAGTTTCCCCATTAAGAAAACAATGATTATTTGTGGTGTTTTCCCTTGTGTTGTCACATGTTAGCATAGCAAGTTGTCTTTCGGCATCAAACTCTGCTTGGAGGTCTCTCTTCCCTCTTGCATCATCATTTCAGATCAAGAGCCTTGTCTGACATTTTAAATGGCTAAAGCACTTGTTTCAAGAAGTTGAGAGAAATTAGAATATTGAAAAACAAATATCGAGTCTTCAGTTTTCCTCTCAGTTCCTTCTCACCCACAAAAGACAACCAGATGACAGTATCTTTGTGGTTTTCACTTTTATACAGAATTTTTCTTCCCAACTGAGTAACAAATACTCTTCTCTATAATAAAAAAGTAATGGTCTCCCAGCACAGCCTTATATAGTTCTTTGAGTAGAATCTCTCTCTAAAAATAGAAATCTCTTTGACATTGAAGCTCCAGGCAGCAAGGAAACTGTTGCATTTCAAGCTGAAGCTTTTGGAAAGCGCGCTCTGTATTTCCTTTACGAGTGTCCCACAAATGTTCAAAATGCGTGACCTGTCCTATCGTGAACTTTGAGCAAACAAGATTTTGTTTGCAGCTGGTGCTGTTGCAGCAATACCTTCTTAGAAACAAGCAATAAAAAAAGATGCAGCACTGGCAAAAGGTGCTGGACTTACAGCTCTGCAAAAATAACACTTTCTTTCCCCCCCACCCCTGCCCCCAGACACAACTGCCAGCTTTTCCCAGACTGCCTGGCTGGGCACGATATCCTGAGTTAAGCCAAACACTTGCACTGAGGACAACAGGACAGAGAAAAACAAACAAACAGAAATCTCACACATCAGGGTAGCAGTTTTTTCCAGTTCTCAGGCAGACATTCCTCTTGGGAATACACAGAAAGGAATGGGCAGGGGGAACACAAATCCTCTTCATCCAGCCTTTGAAGATGTTGACAAGTTGCTCTTACTAAAGTCAGGGACTAAACAAGGCAACTCTGCCAGCATGCTGGAATTGGAGACTGCAAGAATAGGAGGTCTAATTCCTGGGAGCATTAAGTCCAGGAGCATTAAACAGAGCTCAGCACCTCTATGTTAGACTGGCCTCAGACACAAATGTGCAAGGACAACAGCCACCGTTGGACATGGGAGCCAGAAGTCTGGCTCAGCTTCCACAATTACTGTTGGAGCAAAACAGCATTTCCTCAGTGTTCTGACTACTACTATCCATTTGCCATGCCAGAAGAGTTCATCTTCTACCACTGTAATATTCCCCTGGAAGCATATTTAACATGAATTTGAAATTGCTGTCATTTCCAAATTATGAAATGTGGGTACTGATCTTAAAATCTGAATGAGGAGATGGGAATATTATTCTAGCCTACCCTGGGAGAGATTAATTCTTCGTTCAGCCTTTAGTTCCAGGGCAAATCTCATGCTCTACTTGATTTTAGTTACTTTGGTTTTAGTCTGGTTGGTCCCACACCTGACTTACACAGGATTTTATTTAGGAGCTGAAAGACAGATCATGAATACTATGCTCTATGTCAATTTCATGAAACCTGCATGACTATCACATGTGTTCAAGAGCTGCCTTCACAACAAAGGATTAAGGGGGTGACAAAGTGATCTTTTCAACAGAAATACTTACTCCTGTTTATCATTATCTTTGGTTAAAGCCACTTCAGATTAAGCTACCAAAAAAGAAAGGTGAATTCTTGTGACAGTTTGCATGAATCCATCTATGGCCATTTTAGAGCTTGATAAAAAAGATAAAATTAAAACTAGGCAAATTCTGAAAATATTCTTTAAAAATTGATTCTCAGATAAGGAAATCTTCATGGCAGATTATAGGCTTTAATATTTTTGTTAAAAGCAAGGTTAAAAATCTTGCCCATTGCTGTTGCCCAGGCAGGTGAGAAAGCCCACAGAGGGAATATTTTTGTCTCTTAATTCCCTGGACGTTTTGAAAACATCTCTCAGGATGTTTTCCCCATCATTAGGGCTTCCAGCACAAGCACAGAAACTTTGTCTCCTCTTCTGGGAGGAGAAAAACTGACTCCTCAGATTTCCAGCCTCCTCCATGCTTGGATATCCTTGGTGTACATCCACTCTCAGAACCATCATTGCTCCTTTCCTGGCCAGTTTTATTTGAGTCGCCAGGGAAAGGTGAGGCTGATGAACATCCAAATTTCCTGATGAGTCACAAAACAGGAGCTGTCCAGGACAGCAGCCAGACAACACTGGAAGGCCTTCACATGAACCTACATGTTGGCACTCACAGAACATTCACCAGCTTTGGCAGAGATTTTCCTCCTAAACACCAAGGTGGGTTGGCCTGAGACTGCCTCAGTTTTAAAATGCTGTTTCAAAACATTACACCCTAAGCATGAGGGATGCTAAGGAAATTAAAATATTGATAATTGATTCTGCATGCTTTCTTTGACTGTTTGTTTAAATTGTGAGTCTTGGAAGACTTGTCTGAAACTACCTCATGGCTAAAGCTACTAGTCAATATAAATTTGTACACTAGTTGTCTAAGATATGAAGAATTGAGCAGTTAGAGAAATGACAAGGAAGAGTGAAAATTTTGAAATTTGTCAATAAGAACTTTCCTGGGAAGTAGGGAAGCTTGAATCTAGCTGACTTATTTTGAGTAGTGGAAGGAATAGATACAGTTCGGAGAGAGCAACATGGTAGAGTTTCATGTGAAGCCCTGGTAAATAAATCTAGCAGCTTTCACAGAGGACCATTTTTCTTTAGACTAATTCTAAGTTTTATTTAGTTGAACAGTCCAGGTGAAGATGACCACAAGCACTGGGGGCTGGAATGCAGCCCCTGTATGGAGCTCTCAGCTGAGTTTGGGCCACTGTTTGATTCATACTTCTCAAATGACTTGGAAGACTGTGCTTTCCTGTGAAGATTATTTGGCATTGGGCACTTTGCTTGTGCATAACACAATAATTGTTTGATGTATATTATCTAGATGCTGCCTTTACCAGATGCTCATGTTATTTGGTTTCTTTCAACAATGTCTCTCATTTGTGCTAATACAGCCACCAAAGCCCCCCTAGTCCGTAATCTGAGATCTGGCCCAGTTGTGCTGAGCTTTGTACACACAGAAAGCTCCCACAGTAAACACAGGGCCACTGCATTCTCCACTGGGAGTGAGGCAAAGCTTCCAGTTACCTCTGCATGGTGTTGACTGAATTGCTGCCTCAGCAGTGAGGCAAGTAGCAAGAAATACATCACTGGGCACACATTTCAGGATAACCTTGACATCACTGACAGTGATAGCTACAGCCCTTGCTGAAACAGAAACCTGTAAGACGGCATTTGTTCCTTCTTGCTGCCTTTGCTATTCCTTTCGGGAGGACGATCATATGGCATGATCATGTATTTGCAAGCTCATGACATAATGTTAAGGGATTGTAATAAACAATACCATTTTGGGGAATAGACTGGGGATACTGAACATTTTAACTGTCACTGGAGCAGTTTTGCTTTAAGGATTAAATGTGTTGTCTCAAATCCAGATTTGTAATGAGAACCCTCCTGTCTTTCCTTCTCTGCCTGTTCCCATCCCCCCTGCATCAAGAGAATTTGGGCAGGTGACCAATGGAGTGAAAATGAGACAGGGGAGCCACACAGAACAGAGTAATTGATACAGGATATGAAGCTAGGAATGAGTGGATTTGACAAAGTGCACACCAGTAAACTGAGTGGCTCATTTGCCTGCCAGCAGGATGGATTTATAGGCTGTGTGTCACTAAGAAGCCAGTCATCCCCCCTACTGCTACCTCCCCAAAAAACCCTCATGCCCCTTGTGTCCCCCTGCAAAACGTTGCTTAATCTGAAAGGCAAGTCACAAGTCAAAGCATCAAATTACACAAACATGCTTTGGACTAAACTGGGGAAAGTACAAAGACCTCCAACAAACTAATTTCTTTTTCTTTTTCTTTTTTTTTTTTTTTAAGAAACTGAAGGATTCAGTTAACTCTCACATATCTTTGCTGTTTCTCCCAGCAGCCCCAAGTCTAGGCTAGAAATGTTCTCTTTGTAACAGTGTGCATATATTATATACCATCATTCTCTTAGCAGCACCAGCAGGTAAGTACTTTCAGGTAGCAGGTTTTGCTTTTCACCTTTCATTTACCTGTGCTTTGACTGCAATTTTGGTACAAGAAAGGTGTCCCTTTTCCTACAGGAAACTCCTATTGTATGGACTTGGAACCACACAAATTGCAGTTCCTCTACTCATCAGTGACAAGAGCTCAGCCCCAGGTTAGGCAGTGGATATACTTATCACAAGAACTGTCTATTGTAGCACTTGTTGCCTCCAACTGTTATAAAGACTTTAGATCTCTATTTATTCTCCCTTGACCTTATCATTGTAGAAATTCTAATCTCCAGGACATAAGGTATACTGCAGTTAAAGGCTTTTGATTCTACTTTTATACCAAAGCACTCAGTAAAGGTGCATTATTTTCTCAATCCCAAAGAAGCATTGACAATGCAATTATCTCTCTGCATGGGGAGCAGTGGGAAGGAAGAAATGAAAACATAGCTACCGTGCTCATGGAGAGATCAAAGTTGGTTAGGACTTAGAAATAAGGCAGGAAGCATACAGCCAGTCACTGCTCAAGCAGTGCAAGAAGGAAAGGGGAATGGAAATAGAGCAGACTGCACATTTACAATACTGAAAAGCTATAGCATCATTCCTCCCCTTGTCACATGTTCCACTGTAGCAAAAATTCACTGTAAAAAGGTAAAGCAGTACAACATTTTGGTTTTGACACATTAACTACAAGTATGCCATGGTACACTCCAAGAAAGGCTGTGCACTGGATCTGCTGTACAAAATGAACAGCAGATTGAAGTGCCGTACACCCAAGCTCACTGTTGGGAAATCTGCTGCGTCGCCAGCATACCACATCAATATTTCAGAGGTCATTATCTCATCTCTTCTTCAGCTGCTAACTTTGGATTTCTGCCAGAAAAAGGCAACCGCCAGTAAGATGATACACCAGTACATTAGGCAAGGCTTTTGGGAATTTGAGCAGGCTTTTCTTTTCACTGAGATCAGTCTGCTCTGTGGGTCCAAATGGCGCAAGTGCTCTGTCAATATATAAATGGCCAAACAGGTTCTGTAACCCTCCCACGACAGAATGTGCAAGAACTGCATTTGTCAAATAGACATTGCAAAGAACCGAATCTTTATGTAAGTACTTCTGACACTGTGGGAAGGAGGAGACAGCAGTCACCGAACTGATCCAGAATCAAGAAGTATGATTTCATATGTACAGTGCAGCAGAAGAACTGGAGACAGACTTAACCAAAAAGTAAACCAATAACTATCTGGTACCATATCCCCTCTGCAAGAACGTCCCATGAACTTTTACATGAGCAAACCATGATTAAAGGTCTGCTTTAGCTGTGAGTTGCTAAGTAAAGCCAGAACCTTTGCAATGGGATCCATGGATTTTAAAATTCAAAAGTACCTTTGTTTTATGTGGCTTGGCATCCTAGATGTGTGTTGCCTTGTGTTGCCATAAGCTACTACAGTATTATACCAGCATTCAATTTTTCCCGTGATGATCTTAGTGATAATCAATGGCAGCACTTGTGTGCATTCAAAGAGTGCTATCCTACCTCCCCTTCTGGAAAGGCTTTTTGAACATTTAATAATAAAACTATGTCTGGACATATTAACTATTTTCTCCTTTGATGTCTTTAATGTTATTTTGTCTCATAACCCATTTAGAAAGATAATTACCTTTACAGACAGACATGAAAGTAGATGTCTCCAGAAGGTTTCCTTTAAGACCAGAAGGAGAAAAGGGTGAGCTGCACTGCCCAATTTCCAATATCATTGTTGTGCTACTGGGAAGAATTTGGTGAGAGGAAATATTCTGTGCTTACCTTACAAGCCAAAGATACTTCATTACTCAAAGCTTCCTCTCAGAAAAACTCTTTGGGAGATAACTGAGAAGTATCTTTGTTTAACCCAGTTAGTTAACAGGCATTTGTATTGTCTCACGAGCCTTACTGTGTAAATCCTGTATACAATCCCCAAAGGAGGGGACACAGAGACTTCAAGGTAAAATATAGAAAAGTAGTTTATACTCACACGGTCTCAATTCATATTATCTATATTTATAGTAGCTAAAGTAACAGCACTTGAGCTTTAGCTCTGGGGCAAGGCTCCTCATTGCATTCCCATACATTCAGAAGAGCTAGGGAGCAGTTGGATCTCACAATCCCAGGGAACTTGCCCTGTCTGAAGCTTTTACTTTGTGGCTTTTACCCTGACTGATTGTGAAAGAAAGTTGCTTATCTGGTAGAGAAATTCAGTCCAGAGAGGATGAGAACTGGAATCAGCTTGACGCAAAGTCACCTCCAGGCAGCACAGATGCAAATAGCTTGAGCCACATCATGCAGCAGACTCATGCTCAAGTACAGGCATGGCTAATGAAAGCAGACTAAAATTTGGTATGCCAGCTCTAAAGAGGCCCTTTATAGGAGTAAAATGCATGCAGCCATCGTGGAGGCTGCATACAGAATACATACACCCAGGTAAATCATCCTACTCCAGCTCCATCAATGACACTTTTATCTCAATAGCATTTTACTCATTTTGCTCAAAATGCAATCCATAAACTTGAGCCCTGCCCTGCCAAAAATGCCTTCAGTTTAGACCAGAACCTGCTGAATTTATGTGGATGTAAAGCAAGAGTTCTAGGCAAGAATATTTCCTAATTATATGGCTCTTAAAACTTTTCAAGGAACTCCTCTGCTACCATTACTCAGTTAAATCTACAAGTGGCTCCAATTCCCTCCATGAAGATCTGATGACTCTTTCCTGTCTGCATATCACTATCTGTCTACTAACAGCTACTTTCTCTTTATATGCATGGTAAAACAGAAAATTAAGAGCACAAAGGTCTCGCAATTTTCCTCATTTATGAACACTTTTTTCCTTAAGACTCTTTATTTATACAGCCCACATTATAACTTGTGGTAGCAGTGCTTGGGGATGGGGAAGAAAGCATTAAGGTCAAAATACATTTGGATGTTCTCATTGTGAACCTGACTGAAATCCTGTCCAGAAACCATGGAGAAAACAAGGGGATGTGAGTTTGTCCCTTCATCACCCCTCTGATTTAGCAATAGCACTGTTTACCAGCCTGGAGTCTCTGAGCTATTTAAAGGATCTATGGAGATCCCTAAAAAACCCAAGCACATTAGGAGGTAGGCTTAACTTACTGTACAGTCCTTCATATCTCACTCCTAAAAAACTCACTAACTGAAGGCTACTTTTCTGTGTAAAGGACTCCTGCATGCATAACCATTGCCAAACAAGGCCCTAGAGCCTTATTTATAAACTGTGGCTGAATTAATTTGATTTGTAACTTCATTTTTAATTCCCTAACTTCATACAAGTCAAACTGCTAATACAGTAACATTTGTCACTCTGCCTGCTTCTGCTTCCTTCTCATAGCAAAGTTTTGCTTATTTTATTAGAGTACAGATAACTTTAAAATATTTTTAAATACATTTACCAGCCACTGCCCTTGCTCTAGGGTTTATAACAGAAGAGATCAAGTGCCTTTTTTGGGGGGTTTTCAGATTTTCTAAAAATACTGTCTACAGGAAACACTGATCTTTGATCCCTGATCCTGAACTTCATGACTAACACTTAGCTAATCAATTAATGAGAAAATATAACTTCTGGAAAGTATGACCTAATGTCTGATAGAATTAAACTAAGTAGTGAATACATTACTTTATTTAGCTGGCCTCAAAACATATTTAAGAAAAAACATGTTAGCCAGATAAATTTATTGCAGCAATTAACAGGCAGCCTTTAATTATTGCAATATTAATTTGTACTTAGTTGAGCAGCACAGCTGAGTTCCACTATACTTTGTGTACTTTCACTTGTAGTACTATCTGTCAGTTTGTCAGCAAGCAGAATAAAGCTTTCTCTAATGACTTAGATTTTTGATCACTTCATCACATCTCCTGTCTTTGCAATCACTTTGAATCACCACCTCTTTTATGGCCAGGACTAGGCCTATTCAGGTCAGTTGGCTTCATTGTTATTTCTGACACATAACCCATTTAACTTGGATTCTTAACTTAATTATACCTTCTCTCAAAAGTAAGGTATCTGACTGTATGTAAAAAACCATAGATTTAGAAACTTCAGAACTGTATTCAGGGTGTCACAGTTAAAGTGCAAGTTGTTTCTTTTAGAGAAAATATGACTTGTGAAAGGAGTGCATCACCCACTTACTGCTTTAATATTAGTACAAACATCAAAAGAAGCAGCAGTGTCTCTCCAGCCCCACTTTCTTGCATACTGACACCTATTTTCTCTGCTTCTTTACCATTTCATATCTCTGGCAATACAACAGAACAATTTAAAAAACCTCAACACAAGGCACATTTAAACAATGCCACTCTATTATTTCATAGTTAGTTAGTTAGTTCTACAGAGAAAGGGTACTAATCCCAAGATTTAGGTTAATGATTACTTTAAAAAGGCTATTTAATAGAAATGTATTAAATATATTTCTGTATTACTGATAACAAGAAGACATCAAAGGGCAGAGTTTGCTACTGTAGTAAAAATTACTGCTTTTAACGTTGGCTAGTTGTTGGGTCTGAGAAGGTAACATTAATCTGAGGAATCATTATTCAGTAAGGGCATTACAGTAGCCAAAGAACATGTCCTTTGTTATTGATGTCTAATCACCAGTTTAAAAGAAAGCCAAAAAAAAAATCACTGCTGGTAAAGTTTGAAGTTGACATAACTAAAGTAGTAAACAATAATGAGGATGAACAACTGATCTACAGAAGTCCCTTGCCTGGTAAGCCTTGCTATTTTGGGCAACATATTTCATCACAGCAGAACCCAAGGCCAGCCACCAAAGACCCAAACCTACCACTGAGGACAGATATGTGAGTAACATTCCAGGAACCAGCTTCAAACCTTGAGGGGCAACAGCAGCTCAAATGAGGCTTCAGGAATCAGACAGGATATCCAACTGAATTGGCTCTTCCAGAGGTGACCCCTCAATGAAAGAAACTACTCTGTCTGTATGAACAAGGTGCCTGAAATTCAGGGAAGGATATTTCCACAGGCAGTGGCAATATTTCCTGTTCTGCTGTTTAAAAGCTGCTGGCAAACTGAAAAAGGATGAGTAAATAGTTCTGAAAATAACTCATGGTTTTGGAAAGCTTGCTTTAAATTCAGAATTTTGCTGTGCAAATATATGTATATTTTAAAGCTACATAAGTCTTATTTTATTAGATACAATTTTAGGCTAAATGGACTGTGCTTATGGTCATATTGCTCAATTCCTCAGATTGGTTGCTCAGTCAGGCTATACCTGATGCACAGCACTTAGACACATGTCCCAGATAAAAGTTTGTACTCCTGGCTCCAGAATAAATTAACTCCAGAACAAGAGTAAGATACACATCATCCTTAACAAAAAACACTGGTAAAGATGATGAAAACATGATGAAAAATCCTAATAATTCCTCATTGAGCCATTAGAGAACCTGGAGTGCAGAGTGTCCTCAAGTCCATTTGCCTCACTTTAAACTACACCTCACTGACCTTGTTACCAGGTTCAACATTCCTCAACCCTGATCTGCTTATTATAGAGTTCAAACATGCACCCAAAATCATCAGCTGGTCAGCTGAGCCCCAGTTGCTGTCTGTGCATCCACTTGCAGCCACAGCAAGTAACAGGTGCATCTACTCCAGCTTTTTAGCTGCATCGGGATAACATTTTTTGAAGTAAATTTCCCAGTTATTCCTGATTTACCATACTTTGTTTCATAGCATGGGACAGTTCTGGGTTGTAACTGGAGTGCTTTCAGATTAAATCAAAGGAGATCTAGTTATGTGGGAAGGAGTCACCAGCTGGCAGAAGGAGACTTGATCTAGTTTAAATTAAAAGCACCACAGTGTACACAGGATGAGGGCTGAGCCCTCCCGTTTGCTTTCTCTAAAAATACCTTTTCCCCACCCTCACATGAGCACAGCCACTGTGTATCCACCCATTTATTCTTTACTGGTTAAGAAACTGACTGGAACTGTGAGCATCCATGGCTGCTCCAGACCCAGCAGCATCCCACAGCCACCACCAAAGTTCCTGTCCCATACTTTCCCCATAAACCTGTGTCTTTGGGAGGTGATCTTTCACCAGGTCAGCACAGCACCCAGACCTTGCTCACTCACAGCTCCCACCTGAAGCCTTCACAGACCCTCCTGAGCAGCCTCTGGACAGCCCCCAGTCCCTGCTGCCTCTGAACTGGTGCCAGGGGGTCCTGGATTCCCTGGAGTGCTCAGATAACAGTGAACACTCAGGCTAAGTTCTTCACATAGCATGGAACAGTTTTTCCTAAGTTTAATATTTCTGTGGATGTGAGGAATTGCTCAGCACTTGACATTTTAATCATCAAAGAGCACTCCTGATAGTGGGAAATTCTAGATACAGGAGAAATCTTGGAATAAAAAGAAATTACACACTTCAGGTATGTGAATAATAAAGAGTCCTGACTGAGGGGGAGCAGGAAAACAATAGAGACAGCAGCAGCAGCTGAAAATGGGGTGGAGCTCTTCAAGGTGCCCACTAGCAACTGGTATTTTGACAGGTTCAGCACCAACAGCACCAGCCCAGTGTTATACTGGTATTGCAGGCATTGGAAAACAAAGAAAATATTTCCAAACTTATTTTTCTTGTGGTGAGATCCCATTCAAAAAAATTTATTGGAAAACTCACATTTTCTTCCTCAGGAAAACTTCAACTCCCAGTACATTGGAGAAACAAGTACCTGAGAAAGTCAGGACTGCATTATGAGGCAAGACCAATCACTGGTTTTGTAAGAATCTCTCCTGCTTTACAACCAAATATGCCTTGCCTTAAGTCCCCAAGAACTGGATAAAGGTTTCTTACTGTCTCCTGTGTGACCAAGTTGCATTTCTGCTAACAAAAGCAACTTTTGTTTCCCAGTGGGCTCCTAAAGGCTTTCTGCCAAAACTTTGAAAGAGAACTGTTCACTGAACACATATTTTACCAGGGAGATCTTTCTTTCCACAAATGTTCTTGGAATTTTGTTGTTGTTCTGGGTGGGTTTCTGTCTTTATTTTTTATTTATTTATATTATTTTTTCCCAGAAATCTGAAAAGTTTTGGTTTACATGAGTAAATTATTTATTCATTTTTGTGGGTTTCCAGTGAAAACAAATAAACAAAGACAGAAACAATTACAGCTTGCCTGGCAAAGCAGTCTACATATTGTTGTGTAAGTGGGTGTTATGCTGAGACTGAAATAACATGAATGATGATGGGATATTCTATCCTAAAACCAACCTGCTATTTACTACACAATCTGCCCTTGCCTATTTTCTTCTGGGTGCTCTCTCTTACCTTTTATTATTTTAACAGAAACACCAAAAAAAAAAAAAAAGGGTTAATACTGAGGTGATTTTATATAGACATTGTTCAAATTTGGGAGGGTGTTTTTGCATGCAGTTTCATATATCTCAGAATTGTGATCTCTCAACAATTCACAAGGCAGAAAAATGGACTGAGAGAACCTTTTAAAAACTTTGAAAAGAAAATCAATCTCCTTGTCTGTTTTTTTTTTTTTTTTTGGTTTTAATGCTACCAAGGAGTCCCTCAAACACTAAATAAAGAAAGAGAAACAAGTTTTCTTCTCACAATCCAGGTATCACATTATGCTATTTCAGAGTTCACAGGTTTCTATAATGGATGTTTACAGATTTTCTGAAAAAGTCTCACTCAAAATTCTTCATGGCATCTACATTAAGTATTTACATTCAGGCCAAGAATGTCTTGTAAAATTTTAATAGTATACCCTCCTAATTAAAAAAAGACAGTAACTAGACCTCATCCCAAATTCTAGCTCTTATATGAAGCAAAACCTTCTAAACACTGTCTAAAGTGTCATTTCTTCCCAAGGCACAAGGATGTTTATGCTCTTGTCCAAGGGGAGATAAACAGAGCAGCATACCACTCCATATTTGTAAATGTTAACTCTGCAAGGTAGAAACTGGCTTCTGTATGCACCAGGCTTCTGTTCATTTGCCGCTCCAAGAGCCATAATGTGACATATGGGAATGTGTAAATTGAAACAGCAGAGATAGATATGGTGGCCCTGCCACAGAAAAATGTGCAGTCCTACTGCTGTGCCCCACAGCATCCTGATTCCAAGGAACTTCCTTTCTGAAATGTACCTTAGGTACCAGCCCAGTAGCTTAATAGAAAATTTGGGACAGTTCCATGACTCTGTGGGGCAGTTCCACCCTCAGGTCCAGAGTATACCAAAAGAAGCTTTCCTACAGTGAGTAGGGACTGACTCTGCTACTGTGAGTGTGGTGGAAATGCTATTTCTCTAAAAATTTTCAAGAAAACACTATGAGAATTAACAAGGGAAACATGCTGAATGAACAACTGGATGTGGTATAAGGCCAAAGTACTCACAGCAACAGGTAGAAGATTGAGCTCAAAGAACTCAAGGTCAGCCCTTTTTTGTGTATATGTCATTCTAAAATAGACTCGTGCAAGAATCCTGGTTAATATAACACATTCTTTGCCAAATATGTACTTCAAAAATAGCCATCAACTGTAGGCATACCTTGAGTGGTGTTAGAGCTGTCTGGGCTTTGTTATGCAAAGAACAGTGATAAGTTATAACACACTGCCAGTGGAAAAAGGAGTGAAACTGAAAAACTGAGCTGTACAGGATTCTTGAATGAGAACTTAACAGGGAAGTTTAGACCATAACAGGCATGCTTTAATAAATCAGGGCACTTACTCACATGACTAAACATGGATTTAGGAGCTCCAGGGATGCAGATGTCTATGGTTTGGAGACTAAAACTACAGTTGGGCATCTAAGGAAAAAGTGACCAGCATGTAGATATTGATACTCTATCCAGAGAGGCCTGAATTTACAGACTCATCTTTTACAATCTCAGTGCTGATTTCAGCTCTTAGTAGTCTTCATTTTCAGAGAAACCAATGGGGCATTTTTTGCAGTTCTGCTAAACTGTGATCAATTGACTATTGTCTGTCCCAAACTTCCATGTCTCCCAGTTTTAGAAGAATTCATCCAGCCTGTTTGACACCTAGCTCACAAGCTCAGCAAAGCAGAAGGTTTTGTATTATTACTGGCCGGAATAGTATTAACCTCAACAGAGACAAGTTATTAATTTGTGTTACCGTAAATGTTTTTCTGATCAATTTTGTTGATCCTTTTGCACAGACAAAAAGTATGCTGAGGACATGGTTGCTGCTGTTTTCAAATGAACACTAATTCTGCAATTTGGAATTTTTCTTTGACAATTTGGAATTTTTATTTCATTGTAGGTTCGCAGCAAAAGCAAAGCAGCCAAAGCTGGACTGTGTGAGGGGGATGAGGTGGTGTCTATCAATGGCAAGCCTTGTGGAGACCTAACCTATGCTGAAGTCATTGTTCTGATGGAAAGCCTGACTGACGTCCTGCAGATGCTTATCAAGAGGTACAGGAATGCTCAGGATGCTTTGGTGCAATTCAGTGAATCACCTGGAAAATGCTGGCTTTGAACACACTCGTTTTGCAGACTTATATGAGAGGTTCTGATAGTCCTATTGGTAATGTCTGTAACTCTGCTTGGATGGAAAGGAAGACAGAGAATTTGAGCTGAAGGAATTAATGTATATAATTTGAACAGCAGCAGTCAGGCACAGAATTAATAGTACAGTCTCCAAATGTAAGTATTAATACTCGCAAGGTGTCTACTACCATATATGCATACTGCAGAGCCTTGAGTTCAGCTATTCCCTGCACCCCTTTGAAGCAGTGAAGTGTTGTTATTCCCCACAGATAGGGAAGTGAGGCTTACATAAAACAAAGGCTGCATAGATGGAGAAACTGTGCTACCCAGATATGCCTTGATGATGACATGGCAAATGGTCTTCTTGGGTGGCAAAATGTATTAGTGGTCAGGAGGAAGAGAGGGTCTGGAAGTCATGAATTCTATTTCTGTAGCTGTTATCACCTCACTAGATGAGGTGGGGGAAGTCACAGCTCTCTGGGTCTCAGTTTCTGCCTTTGTAAAATAGTTGAGAGGGAATTTCAGTTTTCTTTGAAAATGCTTTAAGTTTCTTAGAGCAGAGAAGCTTCATGCAAACTTGCAAGCAAGCCAGCATTACCGCTCACTGAATATCAGTCTATTCCAATGCCTGCTCTGTAATTGCCATCAGTGTAATAAAGACAACCTGGGTTCAGAGCCACCTACAGGAAAGCACATTGTCCCCAGACTGTGAATTCAGACAGGATGAACTCTGAGTTGCCTTCAGTGGGGGTCAGAAGAGGAAGAAAAGTCTTGAAACTCCCACACTCCTTGTAAGGATTTAAGGCTCCCCCCAGAGCTACTGCAGCTCCCTCTCACAGGCAGGACCAGGAAAGGATCAGAATTCGTCATGACAGCTACCAGAGCAGTGTCCCTGGAAAGGCTGAAAACAGGCACTCCTCTCTGGTTACCAGGGATGTCTACACAGTATGTGAAATTCCTCATGGTTCCTGCAACCTGGAGAAAGGAGCTTTCCTCCAGTGCTTAGCAGTTCAAAGTGACAGTCTGCCTTCAAAACTAGATGCTCTCAAGGAATGCTCATTTTATTTATAACAGACATTTTGCACGGCCTGTGTGTACATGTTTTCTGGGGCTGAGTAATGGATCACTGTGACAGGATCAGGGGGAGAGTGGTAGCTGAGGATTAGAGCTTACCTTCCCCAGAGTGCACAGCTCCTGCTCCTGCTTCAGCAGGGGAGCAGCTGAGTGTTCCTCATGTGATAGCTGCATTCTTCTGCTTTTAATTCATAACGTGGCTATTGGAGCTGCACTTGTAAGAATGATATTTGTGGCTGACCAGCTGTCTTCTCTTCAGCCATAGAAATAGCTCCACATACTTTGACTCCTGCCTGTTGCTGTTCCATAACTGATATTTCAGTTGTCTGAAGGCCAAAGGATGCTGCAGCTGAAAGGGACTCTCCATTGCCCCTGCTAGAATGCATGGTGAACAGCAAGGCATGTCCTGAAAATCAGAACCCAAACAGAGTGTTTATACTATATAATTCAGTGTTTCATGGAATCAAACCATGACAAAAATTTTAGGAAAATTGAAGTTGCTCAACACTCTGAAAGTGACTATAATGTCCTAAAGAAATTCACTGTGAGAATCTTTAAACTTCTCATCAGCTCATCTCTCCCAAATCCCAGTCCTTGCTGTCTGTATCTTCTCAGGTATGAGAGAATGGACTCAAACACTTCTCTTCCACTCCCACCTCATTTGTGGGTATTATCCCTCTCAGCACTACCCCAAGAAGGATTTTTCAGGAAGTGTCTTAGCATCCTTTGAGAGCAATGAGAAGCAAATCCTTCCCTTTCTGAGTAGCCACTTGTTAGCATCCACCTCAAGAAAATGCTGGAAAGCATGAGGAAAGAATAATTTAAGTGGTATTCCACTGGTGATTTTTACATCTAAGCATCTTTTCTTAGCAGGGAAGAATATTTTCTATTGGAAAGTCCCTGAATTTTTTTGCATGAAGGATGGATTTTCACAGACATTAATTGCTGACCTCATTCTGCTCTTACAAATCTTACTGAGAGGAAAATTGGGCTTTAAAAACAGTTTTTAAAATGCTACTTGGCCTTTGATGTCTACAAAAGTTTTCCCAATGCCGTGTAAGCCACAGTGAGTTAGTGACCAGCAGCAGTGCCCAGAAAATGCCCAGTTTACAGGATGAGAGGAAAGCGACACCTTGCAGGGTGGGCACTCCCAGATGCCGTGTCGGAGAGCATCACACTGACCTTCCCGGCAACTGCTGAGCAGATGGACCTGGGAAAGAGGGGACAGACACCGAAACACCAGCCTGGCCTTCTCACATCAGGGTTAGCAGCTCCTGGGCTACTGCTGAGCCTGGAGAGAACATTTCTAGGGGGAAGAAGGGAGTGCTCAGGGCATGCCGACATGAAATACACCATGTAGGGAGGAAAAACATGAGCCTGTGACAAACCCTGCCGTGATGACTCCTGGAATTCTGCTTCCTTCCTGGAATTGCACCAGGGCTGTTGTTCCTGCAGTGAGCTGGAAAGGCCTGAAACAGAAACAATCATTTGACAAAACAGAATCTGAAATTACAATAAAGAAATCATAACCCGGTATTCTGCCTTTTGATAGAGGATACACAATTATGTCTATATAGAGTAGAAGTATATCCATACGTAGCAAGGGCCTTTTAAGGTGGAAATCTTTCTCTCCCACACATACACACAATCATTCAACTACCAATAAAGGCTAACATTTAGCTGGCCCAGCCCCCAGTCCATATCTTACAAGGAAATGTTTACAGATTTCAGTAATTTATCTGTGCTCAAGAGCAGTACAATTGATCATCCAAGCAGCACCGTCCGATGGGATCCAGCAGCACTCACAAGGAGCTCCCTAAATTAAAATCTGTCTGACCTTTACCAAGCCCCATCTGTGGTGAAATGGATGTTACACCCCTCGTGTTATTTGAGGCAAACCCAGGCTGCCACAAGCATTAAGCTGCATGCGTGAAAAGCAAGCGATATTGAAGTTTCTTCAGCACACTGACAAATTCATTCCTTCTGCTGTTTCTTCCAACCTTTATTTCTGGGGGGTTCCAAAGCTTCAGAATAGCCAGGGCTGCTTTTGATTTCAAAAACCTCTATAGTACTTGATATTAATACTTTACTGAGAACACCTACCACTTCCCTCATTTGTAAAAGTGCTTTGCTACCTTCTAGCAGATAGAAACTCTTAATGGTATTCTGCAGCCTTGCTGTACGGGGAAGGTTTCTCCTCAAATGAATAGTACTCAGTATGGTCCAGAGTACTGCAAGAAGGTGCTAAAGAGCACACCAGGTGTCCTAAGAGCAGTACATCATCTTAACTGTGCCAGAGGAATTAATAGTTTAGAAAAAGGAGCTACACTGACATATATTGTAGGTTTTGTAAGTGAGAACAACATTTTCCAGTTGGAAATAGTATATTTTTAAATAGGTAGGAAATATTGTATAGGTTCACTACTCTTTTTTGCTGGCTCACCAGAATAGGCCCAGAATATTTCAATTAATCCATAATATATAGGGATGATGATCCTCTCAGGAATTCTTTGAATGTATATTTCAAATACTCATTTCCTTCTTTCTGATCCTTGTCCAGTACTTCTCTATTCCTTAGAGAGTGATTGATTTGGGACAGGAGCCACATGTAAGGATGGTGCCTAAAACAGTTGCAGTAGTGGCTACAGAGCCAAAAATTAACCACTCCTGTGGTGTCATGCAAAGTCAATTTTCTCACGGACATGTGAAATATGAAGAAGTATTGTCTGAAAAGTCTCAGCAGCATTTCTCTGGAAACCTTATAACAGAAATGTGTCTGTGAAAGCACACTGATGTTAAGAATGATACAATTCCACATTTTAGGTTAGTGGTGGGGTCATAGTTCTACAAGAGTAATGTAATTTCCCTCTTACTGCACTGCTAAGTTGAAAAATTTTCAAAGATACAAAGGTGCTTCTGTTTAAGATGTCTACATTCTTCTATTTAAGTGGACCTGCTAGAAGGTGCCACAATTAATTAGGGTGGAGAAATACTACGCAGAAATTGATTTTGCAACTCTATTTACAGTGGCTGTGCTTACAGAAGCTTAATTTCTTGAATTGTTTATGTATGTGCAGATCCTCCAGTGGAATAAATGAAACCTTGAACGCTGAAAGAGAAAACGGGAAGCACGAGAACATAAAAATTGAGGATTATGGGGAGAACACCACACTGCAACTGAACACAGCGCAAGAGATACCCCATGGAGATTTATGCATCACAGAGATTTACAGTGGGACTCACGATGGAGCAGCAGACAGCAACACACACTTTGCTGAAACAAAACAAGAGACCACACAAAGCCACAGAATTCCTCCTAAAGTGATAGGCACCCCCAAAGTGATCGTGACAGATGAGGCTGGTGTCAGAGGGACGACAGAAGAAGGGCCAGGTGCTATGGTTGAGCTGCAGGTGTCCCTTTCAAATGACGCCCACAAGGCCACCAGTGCTCCTGCTGTGACTCTCTTGGGGGCAGAAAAGCTCCCCCCTTCAGGCAGAGGACCCAGTGCACAGCAGGGCGGGAGCAGCCCCCTCATCGCAGTTCCCCTGGGTGTGAAGGAGAGCAACATCCAGTGGTCGAACAAAGTAGTCCACTTTTCTAGCAGCAAGGAGGTCAAGAGGATCCAAGGTGCAGCTCTATCTATCCCCAGGGTGGAGGTGATCCTAGACTGCTCAGACAGGGAGAAGGAAGCGCCCAGGTCTCCGTCTGAAAGGGGGTGTGTTGATTCTCAAGTAGAAGGAGGGCAGTCAGAAGCACCTCCTTCCCTCCTCTCCTTTGCAATCTCAGCAGAAGCCACAGTGCAGGGAGAAGACAGCAAGCACTCGGAAAAGGAACACAAACCTCTCAAGCACAGGGCAAGGCACGCAAGTGAGTATGTCCCATCTAATAATTTGCACTGCCTGGGGGCATCTTTTGTAGCTTTGGATATAATTTCAGGATTTAGAATGCATTAGAAAAAAAATGTTTAGAGATTTTTTTCTGCAGTTTTCTAACTTTCCCTCTCTCTTTTTCTTTTAAATGATGATTCTGTTCTTGCTTTATGTATTTTTTCAGGGTAATACAATGCTCCTGGTGATGAGCCAAGAGTGTACCCATGCCTTAACTGTGCTGAATAACTTTGCTTAGTAGACTTCCACTTTGAAATTAACTCATGACTTTGTCCAACTAAAAATACTTACTGAAAGGGCTGAACTCTGCTGGTCTTCTAACTCATATTCAGTGGCAATCTGTAAAATATTAACAAAAAGAGCCAGTTGCTTGCACATGTCTAAGTGAATCCTGTGGCTTTCTCCTTTTATAGCAAAAGCTTTGCGTTGTCATTTGCATCATCTAAAACCAAAGCCATGCCACTGCTTTGAAAAGTTAATAAAAAAGTCTAGCAGCAAAGCTTGATGTCTGCAGAAGAGATTTTGACAGACACCAGCATGTGTATAACTGTTACATGATCCTTTTGGTTTTGTCAGCCTTCTCTAGACTGTAAAGTGAACATGTTATTTCTCCTGACTCCCAGACCCAGAGGTCAGCTTCAAAATGTGTCCAAGAAGTTTACATGGAAGCAAACTTGCCACTGGAGCCAATATTGATTAACTGGGTGTAGAGGTGTATTATTTATTAGTCAATCAATTTATTTCTTTGTTATTTTATCCATCTGGGACCTTTCTATTGGTTGCTTTCTCCTTCCCAGCAATGTGAAGAATCCTGTCTGGGGATTTAGTAGCAGTATGTCAAAGGTGCTTGAATGTGTGCAGTGAGATACTGTAGCAACAAACTATTTCATATGCAGTGCTGGAACTCCTCTGCTAACCCACTGCTAATTCCTCTGGAAGCATATTTTTAGCATGATAACCATTTGTGTCTCATTGGCAAGTGGATTAGGCAGTTACTTATTCCTAAGTGCCTATATGCAACCCACATATTTTGGGCATATTAAATGAAGTATAAAAGAAAAGTGCACATGCTTCACATTTTGGCTGTGAAGTCAGAACCAACTGTGGGACTATGCCTGAATTTCTTAGGGAATTACTTGCAGTGCCTGTTAAAAGGCAAAAGTACAAAGAATGAACTGCTTTTTACATGGTAAACTCTTCTTTCAAGAAGAAGTCCTGTCCTTTTTCCATGACAACTATGACAATCTCAGTCTCTTCTAAAATAGTGGCAGGTCATTATCCTTAGGAGCCACTGATTTAATAAATTTTTTTGCATTATTATTATTATTATTATTATTATTATTATTACTATTATTATTATCCTGTCTACACATTAGAAAAATGAAATTGCCCAGCACAGTGAATGTTCGGTGTGCAGCAAAAACTATGCATGATTTCTGCAAAAATAGAAGTTGTTATGCAGCATTTAAGTCTGAACTAGAGAAGAACTTTTATTATGGGTGTTTGATCTCTTTAGCAGAAATTTTCTCTGTAAATATTATTCAGATTATATATACCTGAATAGGTAGCACTCTACCACTAAAACCCATAGTTTTGGAAAATACCTTCAGTGACTATCATAAGCAATTGGATTGTCACAGGACTGAGCCAAGGATTTTGTGATCCCGCTCTCCAACCATTAAATATTACATACTGCAGGTTTGGGTGCCATGCTCTTTTCTCTTTTATAGATTCTTGTGAGGACCATTGTGCAGTCATCTGGCATAATGGCAAAACTCCAATTGTCTTTAATAGGAGAAGTACCAGACTCCATCTACTGACATAGCTAAAAGGATCATGCCTAGAAAACACATGGCATGGCTTTCTTTAATAAGTTTGTTTAATTTATGCCAGAAAAAAGATACTAAATTATTTACTTTTATCAGAAGCACGTTTTTTTCCTCGTGACTATTGATTTAGTCAGGAATAGCTTTAAATTCCAGGTTTTTTGAAGGGAGGAGCTATTGAGGCTGTCATTGATGAGGTTCAGTGGTAGAGTACAAGGAAGGGAAAGCAGCAGGGACACCACCTGACTACCATTGCCCCATGAGGCACACGCTCCGTGTCCCATTACAAGGAAGAAGTTACACTGATGTCCAGTGCATCCATCAGCCTTTCAGCTGCATCTGTTCCTCTTTCACATGACCTGATGAAAACCAGAAGTTTGTGCTTTCAGAAATATTGTCATTGATACTCCAGTGAATACCCTTGAGAAGTTAGTTGAGTCTCCTTGGTTCTGTTCTTAAATGTGTATTAACTCTTGCCCCATTTCCAAAATAAATATCCTGTATATGTCATATCTAACAGAACTCGTATTTCAGGCAAATAATGCTTGTTTAAAGACTGAAACCTGCTTTCATTGCATACCATGGACAAACTCCCACATCTACCAAGGGGCTGAAAGTTAATGCTAATATTTTCTGTGTATGCCCTTCTGGATGTATACTTGCATTTATACAGCTAATACACAGTAAAATATTGACTTTTACCAAGTTTGCAATTTATAGGAGTAAAATAAGCACCCAAATGGCAGAAGCTGCTGCCACTGTGAGACAGAATCTGCTCATTTGGTCTCAGATATTCCCAGTCATGGGCCTGCCTGGCTGGGAATGGCTGCTGTAAGCCTAGGAACTTGTAGTCAAATACTTGGAAAATACCAGACCAGAAGCTGGATAAATGAGAAAATATCACCTGCCTGTTGGTGCTGGGAATAAAAATTAAGAATGCTAGAAATAAAGACGTGTGTAATGTTCCTGTTGAGCTAAGAGAATCCCAAAGAAAATTATGTAGCCTTTGAAGTTAGATGGGTGTGTCTCCAAGGAACAGTGGGTATGGAATTTATAACACAGCTGATACTGTGAGAAAAAATCAAGTATAATGAACTTTCCGTACAAAAGAAATGTTTTCATATTTAATAAATTTCAGTACAGAAAAATGCACTTGTTAGTCTCCTTGCAGTTTCGTGTGCTGCATGAATTTAATGTGCACTCTGATTCCTTCCACAGGGCTCCGACGAAGCGAGAGCCTGTCAGAGAAGCAGGTGAAAGAAGCCAAATCTAAATGTAAAAGCATTGCACTGCTGCTGACGGCAGCTCCCAACCCCAATTCCAAGGGGGTGTTGATGTTCAAGAAGCGCCGCCAAAGGGCGAGGAAATACACTTTAGTCAGCTACGGGACTGGGGAGTTAGAACGTGACGAGGACGAGGAGGAAGAGGGTGAAGGTGAAGAGGGGGACAGGGAAAACACTTTTGAGGTGAGTTTGCTTGCAACGAGTGAGTCAGAAATAGATGAAGATTTTTTCTCTGACATTGACAAGGACGGCAAGATCGTGACGTTCGACTGGGACAGCGGTCTGCTCGAGGTGGAAAAGAAGACAAAGAGTGGAGAGGAGATGCAGACGCTTGCAGACAGCACAGGGAAAGGGGCCCTCATGTTCGCCAAGAGGCGGCAGAGGATGGATCAGATTACGGCGGAGCAAGAGGAGATGAAGGCAAGCACAGCGCAGACAGAGGAGCACAGGGAAACTACCGTGACAGAGAACTTCCAGAAAGTGAGCTCTTCCGTCTATCAATCAAAAGAGGAGGAAATGTCAAGACAGCAGAGCTGTGTGAGCAAAAGTTACACAGACATGAGCCAGAATCACAGCAAAGTGGTACAACAAAATGGCTTTGGCTTAGCACCTGGCACAAACCTCTCTTTTCAGTCCTCTGGAACTCAAAAGGCAGCATCTTTGAATAAAACAGCAAAACCCTTCCCTTCTGGAGTTCAAAACCGAGCAGCTGCACCATTTTCACCTGTAAGAAATGTCACCAGTCCCCTTTCAGACGCAGCAGCACCACCTCCTTACTGCTCTGTCAGCCCACCAGCCGAGGCTTTCTACAGACCTGTCTCAGCTCCTGTGGCCAGCAAGGCTGCCCCACCCGCATGGGCAGCCACCGAGCCCACGGAACACATCGCGTCCAGGGATGAAAGGATTGCCGTGCCAGCCAAAAGGACTGGGATACTGCAGGAGGCAAAGAGAAGAAGCACTTCCAAACCTATGTTCAATTTCAAAGATGCACCCAAAGTAAGTCCTAATCCTGCCCTGTTGTCCCTTGTACACAACGCAGAGGGCAAAAAAGGGACTGGAGCTGGTTTTGAGTCAGGACCCGAAGAAGACTACCTCAGTTTGGGAGCAGAGGCTTGCAATTTCATGCAGACTCAAGCATCTAAACAAAAGGCTCCTCCTCCTGTTGCTCCAAAGCCTTCACTCAAGGTGTCTCCTTCTCCCAGTACTCCAGTTTCACCGGTTTGGTCACCTTCAGCTGCAGCTTCCAACAAGCCTCCTTCTTTCCCAGCACCAGCCTCACCTCAGGCAGCGTATCCTGCACCACCCAAATCTCCACAGTATCCTCATTCTCCTGTCCATCCCCCAAGCACTCTCGACCTTGCTGGTCCTTTCAAAGGGCCTCAGGCCAGCCTGGCGAGTCCAAATGTCCCCCCCAAGGCAACACCAGTCACCCCAAGTGCTGGAGAAACAAAGCCTCCCTTTGAGATGCCACCAGCTATGAGTGGGAAAGGAGCACAGCTGTTTGCCAGGAGGCATTCCCGAATGGAGAAGTATGTGGTGGATTCAGAGACTGTGCAGGCAAACATGGCACGAGCTGCATCTCCAACTCCATCTTTACCAGCTTCTTGGAAATATTCATCTAATGTCCGAGCACCTCCACCCGTTGCTTACAATCCCATCCACTGCCCGTCTTACCCTCCTGCTGCTACCAAGCCTTCCTCTAAGGCCCCTGCTGCTACCAAAAACACAAAAAGAAAACCTAAGAAAGGTCTCAATGCTTTGGATATCATGAAACATCAACCTTATCAACTCGATCCGTCTTTATTTACTTTCCAACCTCCTAAGGAAAGCCTTGCCATGAAGCAGACATCGAAGCTGTCCCCTTCAAAGCAAACACTGCCTTTACCTACCTACCTTCCACCTGGTGCTGGCTCTCCTACAAGGGCCCGGCCCTCTTCGGTGTACTCCGTGCCAGCCTACGGCTCCCAGCCTTCGTTCCCGTCCAACGCCTCTCTCCCAGGGAATGAATCCTATTCACCCACAGGCTACTCTGCATTTTCTAAGCCAGAAACCACCACATCCTCTTTGTTTACTGCTCCGAGGCCAAAATTTTCTGCCAAGAAAGCTGGCGTCACTGCACAGGTGTGGAAGCCATCCGTTATTCAAGAGTAAACCTGGTTTCTAAGCAGAAACTTAGTGTCCATTTTGCTTGCAGTCACTGGTTTGCAGTGGTCACCTGGCACACAGACTGTGCCAGTGGTATTCCTTAGCTTACTTAAGAATGTCAGATGTATCACCTCAAATCTGGGTCCAAAATATTTGAACTTTTTAAAGGAATCAAAAGAGATCTCAAATTTTTAGCACATTTATGCATTTTATCAGGTGCTTTATGGAGATGACATCCTGAAATGGAGAGGTGCCATTGCATGAAGTGAGCAGGACACTAGGTTTTTGCTTTAGGGCTACAACAATAGAAACAGCGAGCAATATTCCTGGTATGTCAAATTAACAGAGAACAGCTTTCTTCCTGTCCCTCTCCCCAGCTGTGTTCTAATGACCTAGGGATTAGAGGACTTTGGTGTTTTGTTTTTTTTTTTTAAAGAAGTGCCTTATTAACTAATAGTAATATGTATTATTAACACAGCATAAAATAGATACAGTGTTAGACTCTGACTGATCACTAGCAGAACACAACTGGATAGACCTTTGGCCTGTACAGAGCCTCATGGAATTCACTCAGAATCTCTCCTGGCTCAAGGGTCCTTCCACAGGAATCTGATTGATCAGCCAGGGGCTTAGCTTGTAAGCTATGTGGATCAGCTGTGATCCAAAATCATGAATTGCCTCTGTGATTTCACAGAGAACGTGCTATAAGAGATGCTAGAGTGTTATAAAGACTAAAAAGAGGTGGAAAGACAGCTGGACAAATTGTTTAAAATTTCCCATTTTGGGGAAATTTCACATCCCACATGCAGGCATATTTTTAGCCAGAGTTTGCCTTGAACCCAGCAAGTATGAGAGAATCCTGTAAATCAAAATTATTGAGCAGTCAGAGAGGTGAGCTGGGTTTTGCAGCTGCAATGTAATGAACTAGTTTCTTGTGAAAGCACAGTGACTGAGAACTGGAGGGCTGCCTGTAGTGTAGAGTGCTGATTCTTGCTCCCAGAGTACTCTGTGCCACAGAAATTACCAGTAAATCATGATTATGACCACGTCTTCCTACTGGCCTCTTACACTTAAATTTTTTTCTCTTGGACCTCTACAGTGCTTCTTCCCACTTTAAACTTAAATCATGATTATGACCATGTCTTCCTACTGGCCTCTTACACACTTTTAAATTTTTTTTCTCTTGGACCTCTACAGTGCTTCTTCCCACTTTAAACCTTTTTACTCTGGTCTTTTATCTTTTACTTGTCATACTGGGGACTAAGGATTGAAATACTGCTACTGGGGAGAACTTTTAAGAGCCTGTGGTCTTGAAATGTACTGTATAATCCTGCAGTGACTCTAGAGTGAATATTTGAGTAGTTTAGCATGGCTTTCATCAGCATCAGTGGTGCTAGGGCTAAAACAAGGTGCTGTTTCTCACAACTAAGGGAATCAAAATCCATCCCAGGTGTGAAGCTAAAGATTAAAGCATAACTCTGTGAATAAAGGGGGCAGAATCTGTTGGTATATTTGTTTAAACTATCATTCAGCTAGTTACAGACCAGATTATGGACCTTGTATATCATAGCAGGGTTTGTAGAGCCATCTATCTCGATGAAGAAAACATTCCTAAGTATGAACAAAATCTCTGTAGTTTGGTCCCACGATGGTAACTCAAACTGCAATCAAAGATGAGAAGAATGTATTTGGTTGCACATGCAGAAAGCAGGCTGAATTCAAACTCTAATCAAACCAATAAAAAACCCTCCTATGAATTTTGGACCTCCAAAATTCTACTCTCCCCTTTAAATTTTTGTTTGGGATACTGACTGAATTAGAAGAAAATGACCAAGGGGTCCATCTCCCCCTTAAAATTCAGAAAAAATTATATAAAATTCAGAGGGAAAAAAAATTGAAAACTCAATAAATATTTATACTGCATTTACATGGAAATAGAAAGTAGCAATATTTTAGTCCTTTGGAGATTTCCCTTCCACCTGTTTTCCACTGTCAATATCTGTACTTTTCTTCTATCATTAAACTTGTCCCTTTCCTCTCTGCCTGTTTGTGGCTTTTTTCTTTGGTTTGGCTGCTATTTTTTTGTTTCACTTCCATGTACAGAGTGACAGTATATTTTTGGAGAAAGTCTATATCCTATGCTAGCCTGTTAATACGAAAGCTCCTCCCTCCCCTTCCCTCTTCCCTTTGCTCCCTCCTTTCTTCCTCTCTTTCCAAGCTCAGTCTGGAGTCGCACACACTATTTTAGGTAGACTTTAAGACACCAGTATGTACTTGGAATAAAGATCGCCCACCAAAGGTAAGTAGTGCTATGAAGAGACACAGAAATCCAATCAGCCTCATATTGCCTTCCATGATTTTGCTTAGTCTCCTTCTGTAAAGCACACCTGTAAATTATAATCATGCTCCTGTACTTGTTCACCCCACCACCAAAAGAATATTTCCCTAATGAGGACATTTGTGGCAGCTTTGTCCTTCCTCCACAAGTGTTGGTACTGATGCCTTTGGCTCTGAGACACAGGAGCTTAGAAAGTGCATCTGTGCTGAAAAGCTGAATTTTGATCATATTTGCATTCAAATACAAGTATTTTATATGGCCTAGAACAATGACAGAAGGATTTTTAAAGCACCAGTAAGAGTTAAAAAGTGTCAATGACATTAGTGCTCTTAACTCAGTTCAGATCTTTTGAAAATCTGATTCAAAGCTCAGCTCTGAATTCAATTTCTTACATACACATCATCCTACACACATGGAACTTGGATCCAACTTGGCTTCAAGGCTCTTTTTACTAATCAGGTAAGTCTTTAATTCTTATTCATATTTCAAAAGACTGCTCTGCCAAAAGTAACAGGTTTATCCAAGACGTAATCTCTTATGAAGCAGATATTTAGAGGAAAGATGAGCTGCTCATTGTCATGGGTCCAGATGAAAAGCTAAAGTCAAACGTAGCTGAAATGTCAGGGAAATGATTTTTTTGTGTAGAGGAACCATCTGAAATTTCGTTTGGAAAGGCCAGTGATCTTTTGTAAATGGTTTTCTGAAGAAGCTATTGGAAATATTTTATATAATATGGCAAGGCTGCCAAGATACAATTGTCATCTTTGCTATGGAAGCATATTTAACAATGAATTTTAAGCCATGTCCAATAACAATACTTCCAGTATGTTTTTATAAAAGGAGGAATTGAAGTGTTTTATGACTATTTTAACGCATTTAATTAGCACAGACTGGAAGTATTATAATGCACCAGTTTTGATCTCACATTTTAGATAGCCTTTTCATAAAAATAGCTACCTCAATCAAGGGTTAATATATCTTCAATTTATGATTAAGTTATAAACATCCTGCTATATAACTGAATTGAAAATTTCGTTTTGGAGATGAGTGGCTTTCCGACAAAAAGTAAAAATTTCTGCTGGAAAAATAAAAGACAAAATTTAGTTCTTCAACAAAGAACTGCTTAACTCCTCCTCCCTTCTCTAGAGGAACCACTCTTACCATGTTCCTGCTTAAGAAAAAATAATATATTATGAAACAACCAGAAAGAGATTTCAATGAATTTTTCCTGTAGGAACATTTATAACATAAATATTACCATCTCTTACACGTAAGCCTCATTCTTTTGATTTCTGCTCTCCTAAGGAAGAGACAAAAAATAAGAGGTTCATGTACCAGCAGGCTCCAAAAATAATAGAAAGTGTGGATCTTGTGTGTGGTTCAGATAGAAAAATTAGTGCTAAGTGGCAAAGCAGCAATTTTGAGAGAAAATACTGCTGGGATTAGAGGGAGGCAAGCTGGGGGGACAAAACTCCATAAAAAAAAGAGTGACTACACAGGATAAAATACGTGTCAGAGGATTCTGAAATCCTGAAGGTAAAAGAACAGCAAGAGGGGCTCATCTGTTCTGCTTTAGAGACAGCTGACTATTTCCAGACATTTCCTGAATTTTTTTTGTGCTGAACTCTGATAAAAGGTGACAAGCAGTTATAAAGAGAACTTCACACCAGATGATGTGATCTGGGAGGAACATTGCTTATCCAGGATGAGAGCTCAACAAAGGACCAGCCTGACCCTCATGTGCTGCGGCTCCGTTCTGGAGTGGGGAATGCTCTGTACACTGTGAGGCAGGGGAACAGCAGGGAAATGGCAACAACTAACACTGTGCAAAATGTTTCTCCTCTCTTTTTTCCAGGATCCTTTTCCAGATTTGCTAGCTTTAAAATTCCAAACCCTTTGGTTCTAAAAAGGTTCCCTCTTCCAGTCTTGCCTTTTTACATGATGCAACTTTCTGTACCTGAAGTCAGACAGCTGGGATTCCACTGATTGCTTTGGTGGTTTGGCACAGCAATGCAAATCTTAATTACACAGCTTGGCATAATGGTATTTTATAATGGCTCTGCTCAGCTTGGAATGGAAACACTGTACAAAGAAGAAACTTGACAAGATCTTCAAAACCCTGTGGATTCAGAAGCTCTGAATGAACTCACTGCTGGTAAATCTCTTGGGAAAATATGTAAGCCTGGTAATTTCATGGCAGTCTTGTTGCCCCCATCACAACTTCACAGTACCCATGACAACAACTGGTCTTATTTTACAGTAGACATTACTTTTGAATGCCACTACATAAAGGAGAAGTTGGGATCACTCAAGAGTTTTGTCTGACAAGTGGTTTTCAGGCTTACTAAAGGAAGCCCTTCAGGTTTTCATCAAATGATTTAAAAAGTAGAAAAAATCCTGAAGCTCTATGTTGAAATGATCTCTACAGATGCAGACTTGAACTCTTCCTTTATGAGCTAAGACAAACCATATGACAGTAATCCCATGGGTTTAATATTTGCTTCCTTAAGTAAGGCAGGAAAAGACTTTTTCTTTGTGTGCTAATCAAGTCTCCAGTTATCCTCTACAGCATTTAAAGGAAAAATCTATTCCTCATTGTAATGATCTTCACAAACTTTTTAATTGCAATGCATGTGAAACCTGCACAAACATCTGTGTTAATATAATAACTGCACACTCCTTTAGGCTGAGAAAACTCAGCTATGAGAGAAATAACTTCCTGAACTTACAGATTAACTGTCTGGATGAAGGCTTCCTTTGTGATGAATTCATGTTAAACCAGCATTTTCAAACAAGAATCTTCATTCTTTTGTACATTTTAAAGACAGAGATCTTAAACCAGAGACTCCCCTCATAACTCCAGGCAATTCAAAGATAAAATGCTATGAAAACAACCAGGTCATTTCTAAATAGGTGTCAAGACAACTTTTGAACAGATGGAGTGTTTCTCTTGATGTTTCCATCTAGATCTGAAACAGCAGATTGTAATGGTTTTAAGAAACATACAACAAACTGAAGAAAAGGAGGAACATCACAGAAGTAAAATACATTCCCAATTACAAAGGGTGACATGGAGCACAACATTCAGTTGTAGTGTGAGCTTTAACTGATTGAGAAGCAAAGAATTCAGCACATTTATATTATAAGCAAAAGTTTTCATACAATAAAAACCTATGGACAAATATTTTCAGTTTTTTAAAAGAAAATTCTTTTTTTCCCCCAAAAACCGTAAATAACTGCCAGTGATTTCTGGCTTTGATTTGTGAGAATGTTACTTCTCAGAGCCTCACTATGCAGGTTGCTGTTGGTACATGGCTCTCTGCTGCAAACAAAAGCTAAATATCTGGAATCTGGGTACACTTGGTTTTCTTCCTAGAGTACTGAAGGGGTACTGATGCAAGCACCTGACACTGTGTATATAGAATTAAGAGAAAAACAATATTAAACACTGCTGTTTGGATTGAACAGTGAGGCATTTGGAATTCTTGTTGCCTGTGTCAGCTTAATCCAACCTCCTTGGTTTGTGTTGCCAGAACATCTGCAATCATGTCACATCTGGTTCTTTTTGCTGTAGGACTCCAGCCAAGGATTCCCATCTGACAAACAGCTCTTTGCTGCTTTGTTTTGACATCATTCTGTGCTCAGCACCATTCCTTACTCAATGCACACTCCTCAAAATGTGCCCTTCATACTGAATTTTTTTCTTACAGATTTGTGCTGTTAGCACCCAAATCATTCAGAAGCCAGGGTTCATCTTTACTCTGTTGCATTCTACAAATGAGTAAATAATGCAGGGTTGAGCAGCACTGACACCAGGGCACTCTGTGGCCCTGGGTGTCCAGTTCAAGGCATTTCAAGGCACCTCCAGAGCCACGCAGCACAAGCAGCAGTTACTCTGTCAGTGTGATCCTTAACATCCTTCTGTGAGTATTAACAGCTGGCAGACTCCAGGTGGAATTCCAGAAAGGGAGCCCTCAGTGACCAGCTATGAATTCCAACCCACAAAACCACCTTTTTTTACAATATACTCCTGTGTTAAAGAACACTAATATTTCCTAAATGAATCCCTGAAATGGCACTGGTGGTGCAGAAATCCTGAAATTTAATCAAAAAGCATCAGCACTGGGCAATGGTGCTTTCATTTCAGGGCTTTGGAACAGCTGACCTTCCAACTTTCCTAGCATTGCTTCGAGGTAGCTTTTTAAGAGCCAAAATAAACCCTGGAATACTATCATGGAGCACACTGTAACAGGGGTTTGAACCACCAGATACTTGTAGGAATGAATGAATGAAACCCTCCTACCTTAAAGGATTTGGGGCTGGAACAGGCTGTGCTCCTGTTGAGCCTGCGTAAGGCTCTCAGTGTGAATGTTCACACCCAGGACATTTACACTGAAATATGGAACACTTGAGACACAAAGATTTGTGTCAAACCACTTCTAAAGCAGGGACAGGTACCACATCTCAAAGTAGAAAGGTCAGAAAATAGGGCCAAGTTTGTGCTGGTAGCTGTGCAATATAAAATCCAGAAGGTGGCAGCAAATATTCTTCCTTACAAGAAAGAAACAGTTCAGTCCAAGGAAATCTAAGGTGCCTCAGACATTTGCTTTCTGTAGGCATAAGTGTACTGTAATTAGAGAACTGCATATGGATAAAGATCAAATGAAAATGAAAAGCTAATTTTCTTTCATTTGCACAGGTGCAAAGTGAGCTAAGTAAATAATTTATGACAAGTTAGCAATAGTCTTTTGGTTTTTTAACCACACAGGCATTTTGCAGTAGTGAAGACCTAATTCTAATAATTTACTTTCCCCTTCTGTCATTACTTGACAATTAAAAAGGACTTTATTTTCAAAAGCAACATTTTTCACAAATTTTGTCACAAATCTTGTCACAAATCTTTTGTGAGTTGCCACAAAACTTATGTGAAGTGGCTGGCAGTAACTGCTTCCTTAGTTTGTTTCCATACAAATTATGAAAACAAGATTGTTCTCATCTGAAATAACACCACATTTAGAAACAATCTGAATTTAGAATAAATTAGATTCCAGTCCTCAAATTCACTATAAATTTTCAGAATCAAGCCCTGACAAGACAGCTTTGAGGAAGTCAGGATTAGGCCTGAACTTTGTGATTCTAATCTATTCCTGGTCTCAGTACAGCCACTGACAAGGTTTTAGTTGTTAGGTGAGATTCCCTCCCTCCCCAGCCATTAGCCACATTTCTTCATTCACATTTTAGTCTACTGTAAAATATTTCAAGAGTTTCAAATAAAAATTATTTTCCCACTTTGTTTCAAAACTTTTGGAAGTTGAATTGTAAAATAGCTGTAGCATTTACTGCAGAGCTGGCAGCATTTGTGAGAGAAATTATTTTTTCATTACATAAAGTTTAAATAATAAATGGTTTGGGACAAAAAAAAGTGGTAATAATATAAACAATATGTCTCCCTTCCATACTCAGCTCAGTTAAAAAAGCTGAAGTGCTTCTTTCATGTTAAAAAATGAATATAAGAAAAGAACTGAAAGGCATAAAAATTCAATATTATTTGTTTTGTCCTACCATTTTCTCAGTGGTTTGGTCTCTAACTGGAGTGGCCATTAGAAGCCCATAGAAGGACAAAGGAGCAATGCATGACTCTGAGCTTTTTGTAAAGACAGAGTCACTTTTTGAGATAAACCAACTGTTTTATCTGCTTCCTCCTCCTTTGTCCCCTTTCTGTGTAAACATCATCCAGACACTATTGTTCACTCAGATTTTAAAGTGCTTTGATACTGGATTAAGGATCAGTAATGAAAATATAAAAATAAATGAAAAGATAAAAATAAAACTGCTTTAATGACTTAGACATGAAGGTCCAACCTGTTCAAGTGACTTCATTAGGGAGGAGTTTATGTGGAGAGAGTTTCACTGGACTATTCAGAGTCCAACCCCCTTTTGTCTCCTTGACTGGTAAAAAGGCAGTTGTGGCATGTAAACACACACACACACACACACACACACAGAGCTTTCTCTTACTGAGATGTGCTGCCTGAGACAGAAAAACAGCTGCTGGGAAATCATTTCACTAAGTAGTATTATGCATTCTTATTTAGTCTGGAAAACAAAAAAGACCTTTCTGACTCCTGCCTTTAAAATTTGCACTATTTTATGAACGAAGTATTGTTCTTTTTGTCTTGCAGCTTTTCATAGTTGACAAGAAAATTGAAATAGCTGTAAGTTCCAAATAACCCATTTTTCCTGACTATTGGTAAAGATATTATTGAATCAAAGGTAGGAAGTCACACTCATCCATCTTACATTAACTAGGTCTGTACATGCACACACCTAAGAACTGCTTTTACATTCATTTGCTTGTATATTGAAATAGTTTCTTTTGGAAGTAGTATTACATAAATGTTAGTTCATGTTAACATACATCTTATAAATATCAGAGATTTTTGCAGTGTCATAAATGTTTGCTTCACTGAACAGTTTATAACTCATTTCCATTTTCAAAATCAGTGTTAATCTGAAACTAACCTAAACAGTTTAATATGTTTGTACAGACACCCAAGGCACTCAGCAGCTGTCAGGATTCTTTGATGGCAAAGGACAGCTCTAAATGGCCCTACTCTTCTTTACATTTAGGAATCACTTTCCCTTCAATAACTATGGTAGTAGAGGTTTTTCCCTTTGAAAACATCCAGGAACTGGATAAGAATAAATTAATCAGTGTAGAGGGTTCTAGTTTGTCTTGCTTTATAATACTTCAATATTCTAATACCTGTTTTACCACAAGACTATAGGAATACAAAAGGTGATAAAGTATTAATTCTGATAGCATTTCACGTTTCTCTCCTTCCTTGATTTCTGATGTGAAGAATGGAAAATCTTGACCCCTCTTTTTATGATTTTTTTATAGCTTAAAGGGAGAAAGAGGGGAGAGTAATTATTCTGTAGGTACACTTCATGTTTTCCATTGTGTCTGGGGTTTGTGCATTGTTTCTAGTACATGCTTGCCAACAGATGTATCTCCAAGATTTAAATATAAAGGGGAAATTTTAGAAAGTATTAGCATGTCTGGCTGCTGCTGTCCAGCAGATGGATGATGAATTCTAAGGATTGGAAGTTGCCTTAATTCCAGAGTTTCTTAGCTTGAAGGGGCTGAACACCAAAGTAGTGTGTTAGTTAGTTTGTGGGGATCTTCTTCCTGAAATTCCTTCAGGCCCTTATGGAAGTGACAAGGTTCTTCCCATGTACTTTAGCCTTCTTCCAGGTAAAACCTCTGGAATGCTGTTTACCCTCACAGGTTTTGTCAGCTCACAAGCCAAGAAGACAAACATTAGTTAAACCCACATACTGTTCAGTCATTACTTCATGGAAGCAGAGATTATCCTTACTTTACCAAAGCTAGGGGAAACAGATGTTCATTTTCACATTTTGGAATTTCAAAGGTAAAACCAGCCTATTTATTATAGATAATAATAAAAATCTTTAGAACTTTTTTCTAAAGACAAGCTATCAAGTGGGAAATGGAAGCCCAGACCAGAACTTCTACATAAATAATACAATAGAATGATTCATTTTAATAAAAAAGTATTAAAACACACTTAATAACTCACATTCTCTGATTACACTCTGTCAAAGAAAATTAGTTCCTGCTTTATAACTTATGGTTACACCAAAAAGATACTTCCATAGCTTGATGAACTCTGGAGTTTTTCTCTGAACAGGACAAACTAAACAGTGTCTTCATCTAAAGGTCTTGAAAAGCCAGATATTTTATCCAACACTTGTTTAAACAGCATCATTTCCCTCTCATCTCTGAAATCCTACAAAGTACACACAGGGCTTTGAACTGGAATTTCCATTGAAGAAGGGGAACTTCTGTGTTCTAGAACCCTACTGAGAGGAGCTAACACAAGTAAACCAATGAAGTGGGCCTGTTTGATCAACTTCTTCATCCCTCTCTATGACCTTATCTTCTTAATTACTTTATATTTTTAATTACCACCTAATTCCTTTTGGTTTGGGTTTTCTGATTAATTTCTAACATAGGGGAGTGTGTGGGTGGGATTAATAATGCTGGGGAGTTTTCCGTCTGGAAATACAAACTGGAAATAGCCAATCGTAGCTAAGAGGTGACAGGACAGTCCTGTCATAAAGCATCAGTTATAAAACCTGTCAAAACTCTCATGACGTAACCTCTGAGTGTCACTACACTTTTTAAAACGGATTCAGGCTAAGTATGACCCAACTGACTGAAAATTATCAAATCTGAAGTCTCTTCCTCAGTTTCCATCTCTCATACAGAAAGCAGATATTACAATCTAACTTAAAACCTGAAGCAGTGGTCTTTCAAGTTTCTCAAGTGCAGCAAGATCCTGTGGCAGAAAAACTTAAAATGTGAACATTTCTATGTGAATCTTTTCTAGATCAGCTGTACCTTGAATGATCACACACCTGATTAGCTGTTCTCTAGTTCATGCTCGCAGTATTTTAAGTTTGGGAAGCTCATTAGGAAAAGTAACACAGGCCAATATTGTTCAGAGTAAATTCTAGCAAAGTCTCTGGCAAAAAGAGCCAGGAATTTCACAGCAGATTTCAGCATTAAAGTAATTTAAGCACGAGGACATGAATCAATGAGTGTGAATCAGTGAGTTTAGGAACCTAAAATTTGTAGAAACTGTAAGAACAAGGTAATTTGTGTGACACAGAGAGCAGGTCTGGCTTGGGGACAGGCTGTACCTGCTTTGTGCACTGCCAAATGGCTGCTGCAGCAGAACCGTCTCACGAACACAGTTTCTGTTTCAAAGTGCTGCATTACTAAGAAGATTAGGATTTGTCAAAAATGAATGGATTGCTCCTATAAGTGGGTCGGAATGTACTGAAATTCCGAGGCCATTGCCTTTTAAAGAAGTCAAAAGTAGCGTCATGTAAGGGTATTAAGTGAATGATTGCATTAACGCCTTTAATTGCTTGTGTTCACTTTTGTGCCCCAAAAAAAGTGAAAACTAGGATAAGTCTAATAATTTTTGAGTAAGAAAAGCCTTTCTTAAAAGGAGATTGCCAAAGATATGTTCTTGGACAGATGTCCTAGACAGAGCCTGTTATCGAATGAATTAGGCTGTGCCTAATATTAGAAAGAATCTTGTAAACACACACAGAACTGTCACAACACGACTCCCTTCTGCATTAAGAATGGTCTTTTCAGAGCAAGGCACACCAGCTAAGTAGTGGGAAAGCTGCACAGTTGCTAATGCCACTGTACTTTTTCAGTAAAAGCCTGTCTTTGGTCTGCTTGCTTTCCTCAAAAATTCAATTTGCTGTGTCTTTGTTCCTGTTTCTTTCTCTGCCTCCTGCCTTTCCTGTAAATTAAAGTTCTAAAAGATACCCGTAGACATAAAAAGGGACTGCCAGGATGTCACGTGCCTTCAGTGTCTTTTGTTCCAGTTTGGAAGTGAAGAGAAAGGACTTCCATTCCTGCTGCTTAATAACTGTATTTGGTATTTTGTCTTCCTAGGGAAGGAGCAGTGGCCGCTCATTATCGCTTCCTGGGAGACCTTCTTCATTCATCCCTCGAGCCATGTCTCCTACTTCCCCTCTTGTATTTCAGCCTGCCCCTGACTACTTCAGCAAGCCAGACACAGCAGCTGACAAGCCTGGCAAGAGACTGACTCCCTGGGAAGCAGCAGCCAGGTCTCCCCTTGGCCTAGTGGATGAAGCTTTTGGCCCCCAAAGCATGCAGGAATCCGTTGCTGCTAACGTGGTATCGGCTGCTCGCAGGAAAACGCTTCCTGAGCCGCCAGAGGAATGGAAACATAAAGTTTCTTACGAGCCCCCTGCCCCGAGTGGTAGCGTAGCCTTACTGGGAGGGAAGCAGTCGGGGGTTCTATCACCCCAAAAAAGCACCCTGTCTGCCCCAAGTGCCCCCAGCCAGGCTGGCCCTAAGCTGCAGTATCCCTACTGCACTCAGCGCTCCACAACGGATCCTGATATCATGTCCATGGATTCCAGGTCTGACTATTGCTTGTCAACAGCAGATTCAAACTACAATCCACAGCCAAGGGGATGGAGGCGTCCAACATGAGCAGCTGAAGGGCCTGGGGCATTTTCCCTTCCTCCAGCTCAGCAAGCCCTCAGATTTGAGTTGGAGAAGGACAGTTTCTTGCTGGCCTGGTGATCTCTGAAGTAAAAAAAAATGAGGAGACAAAATTGAATGGAGCACAGTTTTCACATGACTGCAGCGCTAGCAGCCTCTAGAATAGACTCAGTTTTACACCTAAGATTGTTCTGTTTGTCAAAAGGCAAAAATATGCATTTCTTGGGGTGAGGGGGAGATGTAAGTGGGGCAATCCATGTACTCGATGCAAAAATCTAGCAAGGATGTAGAAAGTAACAGCAAAAATGCTTGCAGTTAAGCTAATGTGAAGAAAAAAAAAAAAAAAAGTAAAAAAAGGGCATTTTAAAACCAAGAAGTATTTTACAGGATCTTGTAGGTTTTCTGAGTATGGTTGACATGAGTTCCAAGTTACTAAATATAGTAGATTTGCAAAAGTTCTAATGGAAGTGGAAGACTTTGAAGCACTGGCTTATTTGCCATATGTTTTTTTACTGCATTTCTACAATGAGCTAAGAAAGTAAATCCATGAATATTTTTACTGTGGCAACATTAAAACACATTTGTGGCAATGGTGCCTGAATCACCACAATAGGTAGATACAGGAAATCATACACAGACAGTCATTGCAGATAGATTTCAAGACAGTTCCAATGAAGTTTTACATCTTGCAATTAATGTGAAAACACCAGGAAGAGAGGCATTATTAATAGAGATCAATACCATGATACTTGAACAACAAAAGAGACGAGGTCTGTATTTAAACTGGATAGCAAGTTATATTTGTAATAAATTATCAAACAAGTCAGAGACTGAACAGCCTTTATTTCTCTGTGAAATGCACTATTTGCTGAGCATTTACTGCTCCAGTGCCTGGTAATCCAACTGGCTGGGCAGTTATTTGTGTTTCTAAGGTAGCTCAATGTTTAGAAAGCTTTTGAGTTGTATCCTTAGTTGGGAAGACATAGATAAGTTGTTTAGCAAGGACAATTCCTGCTCTACGTAGAAGTTGGCATGTGACAGAGGGTTCCTGATACGTGGTGCATGGTATGAGTCTAGGAGCAAATATTTGGGTGGTTGGTTATACCTAAGTGATGTTGATGGACCTGAAGAGATGGTGAATAATTTTTACTGGTGAGATATACCTTGCATTTGCAGCTTATTTAAACAATAGAAATATATGGCTAGAAATGTATGTATTCCAAGCTTCCTGGGTAGTTTAGATGTTAAAGCATTAAATGACCACCCCAAGTTTTATGAAGTGCTGTCAATCCTCCTTATTCTGTGGGGAATTATTGAAGGGTCTGTCAAGCACAGTCAGCTGAAATTACTGCAAAAGCACTATTAACTCTCCTTAGTTTCAGTAAGGCTGTTACTGTGAGTGAAGGGATTTGATTAGAAAAAACTGAAACATGTATGCAGCAAGAAAAAATACAGTACAAAATATTCCTATCTGCAAAGCATTTTCACTTATAGCAATTATAAAATGTAATTGGTATGAAGGAGAAAGGAAAATGAAATCGAAGTTCAGTTGAGCTGGAACTTCCCCTAAAAGCAAATAATTACAGGAAAAAATACAGCTTTAATGAGGTTAAGTTGGTAGAATTTCTGTAGCCAGACAGAAGTCTCCCTGAAATTCAACTGATCTTTCTGACCAGTCAGAAAATGAAGATGTGAGAGTGGTAAACCTTTAGAATAGGATCATATTGCTATAGCACTTCACAGATTTATTTCACAATATGAATGTGTGAAAAAATCCAGTAGTGATTTAGAACAATTACATGACCAAGGCTGCCATGATATGCCTGAAAATGAGTTTTGCAGCTCAGAGTTATATATGCACATAATCGGAGTAAATTTTCCTGCCGCACAGGCAAAAATAGATGTCTCTCTGCAGACTCCCTTTATGTCCCCTTTTATCACAATTGGGAATATTCCACCTGTGGGACTGTGGAAGTCCCCTTAGCCTTGAGGGCTTATGCTCAGGTCTAACCCTATTGCCCTGGAAGAACATGCCAAGTACTCGCTTAATTTCAGTTAAATTATAAGTCAAATTGAAATTCAGTGAAATTTATAGTTCAAGGTCATCAAGGCCTTAACTATTCAATAAATACCAATGCATATGCATTTCACAGAAGGCCTACATTCTGAAAAGTTCATGCTTCTTACACATTTTGCTGACCTGTGGTCCCTATTACCATAGCAAAACACGTTCCTGTTTCCAGGTCAAGTTCAGGTTTCTAACTGTTTCCTTTACATCACTAAAAATAAAACCAGATTAATGAGTTTGCATTAAGGCATATTTTTACCCAACACCATTATTTTAATTCTAAGAATTGGATACCAAACTTTTACAATTCCATTGAATGTAGTGGTGTGAATTCTGAGATCATTCATCTACCAGAAGCAAATGTGTGCTTAATTTCAAGGTACATGCAATTAAAAATTGCCAAAAGTCTTTTTAAATTTTGATACTGCAAAAAGAGTTATGATACAAAGTGATCTTGGAAAGGCTTTAATGCTGTGATCACATGGCACTACAGGAAAACATTCTCTAGGATGAAGCCCTAATTCCCCACCCCAAATATGCAACAAACATGGAAGTGAAGAGTTTCAGACAGGATCACTGACTTTCTGTCAACTTTCCTAGAACAAAAAATGTGCAGCCTTATAATTTCATTCTATTCACAAGTAGGAATAAATCTCTGAGTACTTTTGTGCACATGAGAATCCCTGATGCTGAGTTTCATGTGGCTTTGTATCATATCATAGATTAATTTGGGTGTTTAACATGACCTATTCCAGATTTTTTTTTCCTCTTGCTGAGGATTTCCTAGCTCTCTTTCCCATGAGGATTCTCCCATATCTAATAGGGAATGACTTCCCAGTGCAGCATTTCCCTCAATAGCAACACTGGTAAGTGGATCTGGCCTCCCTGACGCCATCTATTTTTACAAAGTCTGTGGGCAATGGATTGTCTCTGAGATCTGTTCCTCTGCTGCAGAGAAATGGAACTAATAAACATTTTTGAAGTTATTAATGGGAGGACAGACATGAGGGCAGGCATGCAGACAGATCACATAGCCTTGTTTGGAAGGAAATCAAGCTAAATCCAGATTGAGATCATGTAGTGATTTCGAAGAAAGAAGCAGGCCCGGACCAGTAAATGAAATATTAATGCATCAGAGCTTTAGAAGGACCCCACGGCATTTTCCACTTTCTGTCCTTCACCCCATTCCTCCACTAGCAAAGCATCTTTCTATCAAATAGCTGTGACTGTTGTGTGTGAGTTCTGAATATATTAATGCAAGTATTTCATACATTTGCTTTTGAATGCACAGATCTGCTCAGTAAATGTGAGGAAAATCTTCTCTTGATATTTTAAATCGTTGGCTTTGTGCTCACCCTCAGAGGTGTCAGTGTTAACATGCAGAACATTTGAATGCACAATATAACTGAAAATTTAGTTTCTTTAGTTATGTTAGATGATGACGTTCACAACTCTTGTTCATAGTTTGTTTTCATTTTGGTGTGCTTTAACACAACCAAATATCTATTCACACTGCATTTCTGCCTAGTAGCAAGAGACTGTTATCTTTATAAGAGACTTTTCGCTTCTAAAGACTTTTGCTCATTGCAAAGGACACTTTATTTGACAGTGCATGCCAGTGATGTAAATTGTATCACATAATAAAGTGATTTGACCAATCAGATGAGAAACACAATTTTGTTTTCCCTAAATTCTTGTCTGTTTGTTTAAATAATCTGAACCCAAGTAAAGCCTAATCTCTTTTTTTCTGCACCATTTTTAGACTCACTGACTTTGCCTGTCAGTGACCTCGTGCTGGTATGAGCTTCTAGAAGCTTAAATCAGCATCAGGTCAAAAGGCAACTTATCAAATTTAGTGGAATTTCATTTCCATACTGACTAAGCAGGGGAAGGAAACACAGTGAAGTACAATCTAGACAGATTAAATAATACAAACAGAACAGTTTTTATTGTTTGAACATTTTCAGCCCAACCACAAAAATCTGCAACTAAAATCTACTTACTGTACTTACTTGTCTACTTTACTTGCACCTAACCCTCTGTTTAGTTCCTTGTTCACTGCTGTATTCTCATTGTTTATTCTCAATTGAAACACATTGTTCAAACGTGAAATAAATATTGTGAATAAATTGTGAACCCAGTCTGTACACTATGCAGGCTATTTGGATAAATAGCTCTTCAGGAAATAAAGCCAGCATATACAATCTAGCTGTGGAAAGTCAGATCAGATTTTCACTATAGACATGAAATGAATCCCAAAGCAGTTTTTGCATTTGTACAGCAAGCAGGATTTTGTCCCCAGTACAAGAAAAATGATTAATGCATGTAAGACTCGGGGAACTGAAAAAGCTCCACAATAGCATTTTAAGAGTTTTGCTCTACAAAGGATTTACAAGGTTATAAGAGACCTAGCACTATTCCCTTCCACGGCTACATTTCCATTTTTCTTTGGTAAGTTCTTAAATAGATCATAAAGAAAGGAAGCATAAGGCAGCTTCACAGTTTAACATAACTCCCTTGACTTCCGTAACTGGCAGCAGATTAAAAATCTCCGTGCCAGGGGAACAGTCATACGTTTTGTAGGATGTTTCACTCTTCAGAGAATGTACCCTGGGTTTCTCGGAATGCCCTCGATTTTCTGGTGCATTCATCAACGCTTAAGAGCATTTAAAATGACTCCAGTGTGGCAGACTGCTCCCTTGCTGAATGTGAGGCTGGTGGAATGAGGAATTTTAAGTCCAGAAAGGCAGACATTTCCAGGCCAGTGTCTGGTTTTCCTCAAACTGAACATTTGTACTTTGAAATTGTTCCTTGGCTATATTATTGGACCTTAAAAAGAAGCCTTGTGTTGCTGCTGAGTCAGAAACAGCACTCAAGATGCTGGAAAATGTCTGGTGTTTGTTCACACATTTTCAGTCCTAAAAAAGGCCTCAAGTATTTCACACTCAAAACAAAATGATCTTGGAGCGTCTGTGTGCATGCACATGAAGTTGTGGGGGTTTTTGTGGAGAAAGAAAGGTAATGGTCAATGAACAGATTTTAATGGAGAACTAGGAGGACATACTGGGCTGCACTACAGTTCAAACAGCTGAAAGGTTACAATACGCTGACACATATAAAAAAGAAGGTGCTGATAAACCTCCAGATCTAATTTTATCTTTAAAGTAAATCAAAACCCAAGGGTAATTTTGGCTGAATACTGAAGAGGTTCATGACTAATTTTTTCCCTATAAATAAGGAAACCAAAAGAAAGATATGCTAATTGCTGGACAAACAATATTGTATGTTGAAAATAATTTAAACCAGGCTGTAGACAAGCAGAATTTGTCCAAAGGCAAAAATGGAAAATAAGAAGCTTTACAGAATTCTAAATCAGAATAATAGATATATTGGTATCATTTCCCAGCATGAACAACCTCACAGAACTGTGGCAGCTTTAAAACAATTGCCACTCTTTATATTATTAACAACTGCTAGGTAATGCTCATTTTAGTTAGTCACTTCCTAATATCAATAGATGCACTTCAGTTTAATCTCAGAAAGTCAGTAATTTTTGAAAAACATGAATCAATATAAAGTCAGCATATTCTTAACTCTGTGGTATTTCTAATGTTTTGGGGATTTTTTTTCTAACAGAAAAGCTTATAAGCATAAACACAGCAGTTTTGATCAAGTGCACGTCAGCTACTCTGATTTTTAGGTCTGTTCAAGACAGTTTATATTTAAATGCAAATATTTGGCCTATGAAATGGTTTGTATACAAACATGGGACTTGAAGCTCCCTAGTGAACTACTTATATGCAAAATAGAATATTTTAAAGAAGATGATCAGTATTGGTAACTTTTATAGTTTCCAAGAAATTCCCCACCACAGATCCACATAATTTCATCATTTTTTAAAAGTTCAAGATCATTTTCTCCACTTCTCTGTGGAGTTCACCATTCTTTACTTCACTTGGCAGTTTAAAACCCCAAGAGATTTTCCATGTGGCAATAAAATAAAAAGATTGATGTAGAAATTAATAAATCTTCCTACTGAATCAGTATGCCCTGAGAAAACCTGCATTTCAAAGAAACACCAAGAATAAAGCAAGGCAACAAAACTCCTTGGACCACGTGAAGCAAAATCCTGTTACCAGCTAAGTCAACAGGAGCTTCATTAATTTACCACTTATACCAGCAGGGCAGGAACAGAAATGTGCAGCACCACAAAACGCAGCAAATTTACAAGCACTGAACTGGTGTCAGCAGTTCTCTAGGTTTTTGTAACCTGTAGAATTAAAAATGTGATTGACAAAACACTACAGCATTAATCAGATTTTTTAATGTTATCTTCTGTTGGGAACTTGCTCACTCGTCCAGAATTATAGAGAGTTATCTCAGCTGGGACTCTGCTGAGGCTCAAGTTGCTGTCTTGGCCTCCTGTATAATCAGTGTGGAGGGGCATTCTTAAAAAGAAATTAACTCCATCCTTAAATAAATGCCTAAAATAGGTGGACTGGATCCCAGGACCCCAGGCATAGCCTTACACAACTCCAAACTCACCCAGGCTTGGAGAGGTTTGTTTGGATAATTCTGTACTTGCAAAATGGATCATCAACAGACCACTAAAAACACCCAAGGACAGTGAAGAGATGATTGTTGCTATTTTGGGAGCCATAAAGTTATGGAAGTTTATGCAGATGCTTTTTCAAAATCAACTTGAAAGTTTCTCAAAGAAACAGATCACCACTCATCTCTTCCTACACTTTAATAAGCTGCTGTTTACCCTGAAGAATTAGATACAGATCACTGTGTTTTGGATGTTTACTACTGGAGTTAGATGTGACTCCTCTGAATGTAACCTCAAATGAACAGCAGTATGAATACAGGTTTGGAGAGCAGCAATCCAAACAGATAATATTCAAACAGAAGCAAGAGTAGATTTATTTTTCCATGCGACCTTTATAATAATTTCTAGTGCTCTGAATGTTCTGCCATAAACTGTGTACTGGAGGGCAGAGAACACAAAAGTAGTTAGGACTAAGTTCACAACCACAATGAGGATTACGGGCACTTCCAAGAAACATTATGATTTCTTTTCCCCTCAGATAATAATTTGATTGTTTTTACCTCATATTTTTACTTTTACTGTTTTTATCTCATATTTTTACTTATCTGTTTTAAATTCTTGCCATTATTCACAATCTCTCTTTCAGATACTACAGTGTGTATGAAATGCATGATACTTTTTGACAAAGCATATAAACCTCCTGAAAAACCATAGCTAAACTAAATACAGGAAATACATTATATTGAACACTCACCTACATATACACAGAAAGCTCATAGGCCACAGAAGATAGGTAGGAAGAGGTAGGCAGAGAGCAGGAGGGAAAAAAATAAAATCATGTTTTACCAGTAAAGCAGAAAGATTATATCTATTATATCAGACTGTAGGACATGGTAGATTTTCAAACTTCTATTTCCCTCTGCCTTTTAGGGACCGGTGCAATCTTTGGAACAAGGATGGTCAGTTTGCCACTAAACACTTCAAGCTTACTTATACAGTATTATCAGGTTTATTGCTCTAAAGTTGTGCAAGCTCAAAAGAAGACAAGCAGTTGGACTAAGCCTAGTGCTGTCCAACAGAGGGCAATGGTACACAATCCATACAATCCATAGTATTTGCTCTCCCTGACAAAGCCTGTTTCAACAGAGAAGCTGTGGCACAGTTAGAGATCTGTGGGGATACCAGACACCAAGCCGTGTCATTATCAGCACATCCACTGGAACTCAAATGCCATAAAACATTAAAGTTTGAGCTAAAGCAGATGATAGAGGAGGCATTGCTTAGTGAGTCCCACATAGACTGTAGTTAATTACTCCTGACCTCAGCAGCATGGCGTGGACAGATGTCATTATCTCGTTTTACCAGTGGAAGAGAACATGGAATGGAAAGAACACGTGCACTGCCCAAGGCTGTTGGGACAATGGCAGTGCTGCACTTGGATGGGGACATTCCTGGCTCTTACCTTCACCTATAATCCACTGGCTATTTACAGCAGTCATGCATACTTCACAACGAGCACAATTACATTCTTACAGCTCAGAAAAGAAAGAGGAAGGAAGCTCCAGGTCCTTTGAAGAAACAATCTAGTAATTCAAGAGACAGATCAAGTTATGTCCCAGACTGCCAGACAAAATTCACCAAATCCCATGACAGAGAATGTAAGGCTTTGGAGTTGTTTACTCATAGTGGCCACAGCTGAGTGAACAGAGATTAACCTCAAAGGGCAGTAGAAGGATTAGTTTAAAATATCAGAATTAAAGGAGAGTCCACATTTGCTTACCATAACAGAAGCCCCTGTCTTCTCCCATGTCACCATACTAGCCTCACCTAAAATCTGTAACAAAGCAAACAAAACCCATCCAAAGGAACCAAATCTTAAGTTCCTGTTAAATCATGAGCCTACCCGTGAGCCATTGCCAAATCACCACTGGCAATGTCTTCAGTCTGATGTCTGTTACTAAGAAGCACATATTGTTTCTGTATCTGTCCCAACAGTAATGTAAAACATACACTCAGCTGCTAACAAGGAGATCAACCCTGCCACTAAAGGGAAAAGAATGGCACAACCATACTCAAAGGCACCAAATGAAGGCATGTTTATATCAGGAGTCACTTCCCTTAACCTGGGGAAAAGGTGACACACATGAAAAATTATGAAAGATGGTGCAAGAGTTCTTCTAGTGCCTCCTTGAAAACTGCATAAATAAGAAACTGTGATTAATTTAAAAATGAGTGAGCAAAACTTGACCAACTTGCCACTTCTTTCTCAACAAAGTGAAGTTAACAATTAACTTCTCCTTCTTAGCAGGTGGCATAACAATAAATGTAGATAAAATCAGTTTGCAGACAAAGTATTTTGATGGACAAAAAGCTTAAAAAAAAAAAATATCTGTGCTAATGGATTAGCAATACAAACTCCTGTAAACAGAAACCTCCTGGAAAAGAGGGACAGAAAGTACATAAACAGAAAGCAACACAAGCACTGCTAAAGAATCTTCCTTGAATGCACAGTGGCAAGGAACAGCCTAAAGGTAATGAACAAATGTATAGTCAGTTCATGTGATTACGTGTCCACCAACTCCAGCCATTTCCATGCAACATACTGAGCCATAGTCTCTGGGGGAAAGAGAAGGAAGTTGGCATAATTAAAATGCATTATGTGCACAGTCAAAAGTCACACAGACTTTGTTTACAACTTCCTTGCCACGCAGGCCCAAGTTACCATCCACTTGAATGACAGTACTAAAGAGCTGTTTAATTTAAGTTCTAGCAGTAAATACAATTCAGGGGAAAAAGGAAAAACATTGGATCTGTCATCCCTAATCATCCATCCATGTCTCTTCTTTCCTATTGCACCAGAGCATGGCTATTTGTTCTAAATCAAATGTCACAGCATAAAGACAAATACTCCCCTAGGAAAAAAACCTTCAGCCTTGGTGTTTAAGTGTGTACATAATATATGATACCTATATTTTATTCCTAGTGCAATAACACTGAAGAATAACTCCTGTCAGAGTTTGGATGAAAGGGAGTCCACATTTCTGGTAAGTTTTACTCTTTAAAAAGCCTTAATTCCTGCACCAATGCCTTTTACTCTTGCAGCGCATTTTTTGAGGGGGATGGAACTATAAACACAATTCCAGACCTTTGCCAACAATAGTTTCTTGTTTCTTTTAGTTCTTTTAGCTCACTGTTCTAAGCAAAAGAGGAATTTGGAAAAACAATTAAGCTGCAAATGTTGGCAGCTTCTGTTTGATTTGACAGATAAGCTTTATCTGAATTAAGGAGTATAAAGGTGTTGGTACAGCAAGTGTTACTCCACTGGGCACAATGCCCACACTTAGGGCAGCTCAAGTAATGGAGAAATTACTCAGGAGAGTAAAACACACAATGTGTACAATGCCACAACGCGTTCCCATACAGTGCAAGGAGTTTTAATTCCACATCTGTAGAATATCAAGAGTAAGAATGGAAAATATCTATGGCATGGCTGGGCTCTTGTAAAGTGGAAAATATGAGATGGTAGGAGTTTTGTTTTCTGCTAATCATCTAGCAAGCCCATTAGTCATGGAATGCCTCTAAACAAAGTGAATCTGTGAAGGAAGAAACAGGAGCAACAACATTAAGAGAAAATACAGCACACTTCAAGAGAGAAATATTCCTTCTCCCATTTTAAATTAATCCTTCTTGCAAAGATGGATTAATGTATCAAAACCTGGCCTTTGATTCTTCGTATTTAAGAGCTATGTGAGTTCACAATTATTTGGATGCAACAAATTACTTTTTATTTTAAAAAACTTAAAGGGGCAGACTGATGATGGTGTAGCCCAGAAAGTCTTACTTCCAACACCATTGCTCACACTTGGTAAAGAATCGTGTCCAACCTACTGTACATTGATTGTATATTCCAAATATCCTCTAAAATATATCCTTTCTGTGGCAACCTGCTCACTGATCTTTTCTGCATGACTCCAATAACAGCTAAAGAAAAAAAAAAAAAAGGGAAAAATGCCAAGAATTAATCACAAACTCAGATATTATCCCTAAAACATGCGCACAGTAGTACAGTAGATGTGTTCCACACAATGAAAACTACTGCAATATTTTGCACTTAAAAGGGTCAAATTGATAGGTATCTTTGGGGGTATAATGCAATTGTGACGTGACAGTTTTAAAATTTATACTTGCCTAAGTTAATGACACAGCATTCAATTTCACTGACTAGCAGAGCCTTTTAAATTGGAAATTTTTGAAAGGTAAGGTCATGACATGACTTTACCTTTGAAAGGTAAGGTCATGACATGATGACACAGCAACAAAGAAATACTACTTCTAATTCACCACTTTTGTGCTAACTTATAAAAAGAACATCTGCTGAACTACAGCTTTCTACATTTCAGCCATGAAGTACTTTAATTAACTTCAAAGTTAATGGGAGCACCAGAAAATACCCAAACATTGGAGATGCCACAAAGCAGAGCAGCAACATCATGACTACCATTCAGGGAAAATTCACTAAAGATGGTTGCTACTTCACTGTTGAGTGAAGAAATTATTTCCCTACATGTGAGACAGGGAAAAAAATGGCCCAAAATCAAATTGATAGTTTGTGTTGTTTCAGTGGTGACAATGGTGTTGAATTTTTTTCCAAGTTGGATTTTTCCCACAAGGAGACCACTTTGGTGGTGGGCATATTTTTCCTCAGCAAAATTAACAGTGACAAGAAAGAAACTCTGAACCTTCTTTGATAATGAAAACACCAAACAGAAAACAAGTTCAGCCAGACTATAATCTTAGAAGTGAGGTCTACATCTCATTTCTGATTATTGGGAAAAAACCACAACAGCAATACACTCTACATCTTCTCTGCTAATACTGAGTCTGCCTGTAAAAAAACACCTAGAGAAGAACTGTCACAAATGTCAGAGACAGACTTAGAGCTTTAGGACTATTCCCTGACTAATAAATAATCATTCTGTGACTTTATTAAACAAATAATACCTGAAAGCTTCTAAAACACATCCAGGTTGCCTCACAAGACTGGTTGTTAAATGACACCCAATGCCTATAAGGTCAGCAAACATTGCATGGTTGCAAGGGGAACATCCCTTGCTTTGATCACATGATTGTCAGCTGAAGATGACCACAGTTTATTTGGATGACTTCTTTATTTCTGCTACCTTCACTATGTAAGGACTTAATTTCTCAGCCAAAATTGAACAGGTCAGCAGAAAAACTCAATTTCTAAGTACGCAATTGTCTGAATAAAGCTGATTCATTTTGCACTAAAATTTCTGTCTTTTTTGTATTGTATATTCATTTTCCAAAATAGAGCATAGTGCTTTTCCAGAAGACCAAAGTAAATTTCTCTCTTTTCAGAGGCTAAATAAGGAACTAATTTTCCTTGTACAACTAATACAGAATTAACATCTTACATATACTGTAAAAGAAAACTCAATCTGTCCTAAGGGTGAATTTTCCTCAGACCTCTTCACTGGAGAAAACTGACATCCCAAGAGAGGATCTGTTCCCTGAGAATCATCCACATCTACAGCCTCTAACTTACTCTCTAAGGCTACACATGGCCTGAATAGAGAGAAACAGACAGTTACTGAAAAATGTAGGTCCAGGTTTGTGGTTTGGTAACCAGCAATCTCTGCTTCAAAAGTCCTTTTGCCCAGTATCACATTTTAAAGTCTAAAAATAGCCTAGCCTCTATATTTACACTGTTGGATAAGGTAAGTCTCTAAATTCATGTTCAAAACATTTAAATAAAAATTACTTTGCAGAAGCCCTGAGATCTGAAAACAGTAAATGCCTAAATGCCCATCATGTCTTAAAATCAGCCCCCTGCTCATTAGCCTGAATATGGTGCTACATATGCAATTTTGGACACACAGATTTAAATGTTTTCTAAAAACAGTCTCAATAAAGCTGGTGACAATCTAAATCAGGAATTTAGAGGCCTGCTGGTTTCTCCCAGTAGTAGAGGTGCTTTCTAGCTTTGCCAGCCCAAATGTTTTCAGATGCAGGAAGAACAAAAGAGGCAGCAGGTTCAGTGTTACCCTCAGCACTCAGCTGCAGGTCCCCCTGCACTGAGCGCTCGCAGTTTCCACTGACGTTCAGCCAAGCTCTGCATGTGCTAAAGGGGAAATCTTATTTGGCAAGTGACACTACCACACAGCATTGCAATCCACTGAGTACAGAGACAAATCCTGCTTTCATCCTTCTGCAGCAGCAAAGCCACATTAGCCTACACTCCCTTCCCTGAACCAATCGTGGACATATCCTTGTTTTGATTTAAATATGTTCCTGTGCAGGAAGGGCAGAGGACGGTGATTTATTTTCACGGAAAAATATGGGCAGCTATAATGATTAATGGGAACACAATTTTTCATAACACTGGGATACTAAAAAGAGAAAGAAATGTGGGACAAGTTATGTAATGTGTACTTACTGAAATATGCTTCATGTCTCTGAAAGCAGACATGATTTGCCATCTCTGGAGTGAACACCAGCTTTGCCACTGAGGGAAACTTCAGCTGCTTTAAATCACAAATCGATTCCCCCTAATTTATTCTAATTTATGGCGAAATGTCCATCAAAAGCTACTACACCCAACACCAGAATATCCACTGCATGACATATTCCTACCTCAAAAAGAACAGTATCATGCCTGTGACACGTAGGCCTAAAACTCAGTGACACCAACTAGTACAGGAGCTGCCTTGCCCCAAACCCCCAAGGATAAAGCAAGGTTAACACAGCTGCCCTGTGTCAGGACTGAAGGTTCCTGCAGACTATGAGACATTAGTCTGAATCACTTACAAATAGCAACTGTACCCAGAGGAACAAATGTCTTGGAAAGAAACCACTGTTACCTAGGATGACACTTCTCTTGGAACCGTGCTGAAGTTTCCAGGACAGACTCACTTCAGTTCTAGGGATTAGAAGGCATGTTCACAAAATTTTTCCTCAGGGCAGCACAGGAGTATCACATCATTTCTCTGCTTTTCTTGTGAAACAGGATTAGGCACTCATGCACATGTCCGCATAAAGAAAGGGGATTTTTAGCTGTGGTCTATGGGACACTAAGGGCCAACCTTCAAACTTGTATTTTGGCCTACACAGTGACTTAAGAAAAGAATGCAAAATGATCCATGTCCCTTCTACTGCAGGCTGCCACTCTTCAAAGAGAGCTGTCTCGTCATCCTTTCTCCATCATGGAAGCATGGGCAGAGGCTTCCAGGCTGTGAGTCCAGTGAGAGGCTGTGGGAGCTACTTTGCTCAACACAAAACAGAAAAATGTTTTTCACCTAATAGTTATAATAAAGTGGATGTTGATACCATCTAGGGCCTTGAAAAATAAGTGATTAGAAGTCATATTAGACTGTATTCTTCATTTAGGCAAAAGAATCTGCCTGGAACATTAATAAACCAAAGGCAAAAAAAAAAAATCTACTTCAGAAGATGGTACTCTCTAGATACAATTACTCTTTATCTAAAGTTTGTTATTATACAAGAAGTCAGGTTGTCATTTCTGGAGAACAAAAAATACACATTAATAAATTCACACCCCAGTAAGTTTATTGGTTAGGGAAAAGAATTAGAGCAAGTAATAAATGAAACCTGAGATTCTAAAGGAAGGCTGACATTGGTAGTCAAACCAGAAGTCCACTGAAGTTCTACACAGAGGTCCCAGGCAAGATGATGAGCTGTACAGAGGATGAAACAGTGGAGGAAGAAACTGAAATAGTACTGGAAAATGCTTCTTTAATAGACCTGCTTCAGGAAAAAGCGTTTAAAATAGCTGAAACATGTCAGCAATAAAACAGGTACTGTGTTCCCCTGCTGCTGAGCACTCCTTGCTCCTCACTGCAGAGGCAGTGGATACCATAAGGTATTGTGTCAGCCACAGAAATGTTTTCACAGCAGGGCTACCTTTGGCTGGCAGCCAGAACGCCTGCTTTTCAACCAAATGTTAATAACTGTTCTCTTTCTCAAGTGTGGGGAAAAAGTAAGCTTTTCCACCTTATTTGTTTTTGTTTTCTTCTTTTTTAATATAAGGGTATTTTCCTGCCAGTTTTTTTCCTATGGAAACACTTAGCCAGCTGATTCCTTCTTGGGGTATTTTATTGACTATTTCCTGCTAGCACAGTTCCTGTGTGTGCACAACAGTGTTCCTACATAGCCATAACTGCATCTCAACCTTTGTGCCTTATACTCACATGGTGTTCTCAGCTTGACAGACTTATGTTTAATTTAAAATTATTTCAGCATGAAAAGCTATATAAACTGTACTTAACAAACACAGGGCTTGATGGTACGCTTGATGTACTTGGATGTAAAAATGATAGTCCAAATAGTCTTCTTTTTGTTCAAATTTGTTTCTAGCTCTACAACCTTTTATTTGCTCTTTCAGTCCACCTTTCTCTGAGTTCAACCATTGTTGAACTCATGCTTCAATTAATCCAGTCTTGCTTTGGAGCTGTAGCCCCCAGTGATCAGTAGACCAAACACACATAAAATTGAAAAGGTGTTTACTGGTAGGATCAGGATTTAATTTTTCTTTAAACCAAAAATTATTTCCCCTCACTCCCATTATTCTCAGCTTTATTTACCAGTGTTTAGCATTTTAAGGCTGATTTTAGGTGATGGCATTTTGATCTCTTCTTTGTTTATTTTGAAGAGTTCACACTGTCCTGACTTAAAAACAAACATATGAACTACAAACCACATATGAAGGAACTCACCCTGCTCATAACAAAAGTCTCTTGTCTTCTCTGAGTTAGTTTCAAACTACCTAGTTTATAGAATTTAGATCAACAAGATACTTGTATCATGAATACTGCCAGCATCACAAGCCAAGCTTGTAGCTGTCTTAACAGAGAAAAAAGATTCTATGCATATGAAGGCAGCAAGTTTTTTTTTTTTTCCTGAGTCAGGAACAGCAATGCTGCTAAGATGTCAGAATTTAATCTCAAGTTTTAAGGCTTTTTTGTTTGTTTGTTTGTTTATTTCCATCTCCTGCATTCATAAGAACTTGAGTCTTCCAATAGCTTCTTTTCAGAAAATTTAAAAGATGTCTGAAACACATGCCAGACAAAAGTTATTATGTACTTCCCCCAGAATGCAGTTAAATTCACATATTCTTTATAAACCATTGTCCAGAAGATGGCTTTTCATTCTGAATGGCTGGATTTGTCAACACAAAGTTAGGAAAATAAGTATGAAACTGATAGTATCAGTGGAGCTCATAAAAATCAGATACACAGCGATGTTGCCTTGGATCTGCATCTTCAAGTACTTTAAAAACATTCTACATACTTTAACCATTATGACATGTATTTTGAACTAAAATGTCCCCTTCACCCTGAAAAACAAAAGCCCCAAGATACTCTGCCAGTTTGATGTTTGGCACTCCCCAGCAAACAGGAGTTCAACAGCTTGGCAGAATAGTCAGTCTTTTCTTTGAACTCCTATTTCATTTGGAATGCTTCCTTTTAAAATCACAGTGAAAAACAACAAAATAACATATGAAAAATAACAAAATAAAATTCTCAGGTATCCAAATCCTGTGGTGAAGGTATCTAAATAGATTCTCTAGATATGGAGAAAGAATTTGGAATTGAATGCAGTACGAAAAGGGTTTATCTCCAAACAAACATCAACCTGCCAGAAAGATGTGCATGCCCTGCACTATTTAAGAGGAAAGGATCTTCTCTTTAAGAGCCCCTTACTGAGGCTGACACAAGGTCATACTGCAATATTGATGCAAGCAGGAGAGGACTTGTATCCTTTTGATGGAAGAATAAAACAACCCCAAAGAGTATGCCAGGCTCACAGTGAGGTGGACCACCCACAGAAATGAAGGAGTTTTCAACCAGTGACCATCAGAACATGCACGTACTGAAATAAAGCTCCCTGGCCAGCTGCTGGCTCTGATTAAGTCTTTGACAGCACAGACTGGTGCTTGTGGCCTTAGCCCTGGGGATTAAATCAGGCTGTCAGCTTTATGTTTTTTAAAATGCCTATTTCAACTGGAAATGAAGCATGAAAGTTTCAGACAACTGTGAGTAATAAACCTTGAGGAGTCACCCCATATTTGCTGTCCTTGTAGGCTGAATTACAGCCATACCCAGAGCACCAGCCCATCCCAGGCTGCTGGGGCAGGTTTCCCACTCTCAGGGAGAGTAGAGGCAATACTGTGCCTCCAAAAATGAAGCTCCATCCCACCACTGCACAGAAAATGTATTTCCCATGTGTCTGTACTAAATGCAGAAAGATCCCACAGCATGGAAAAAAAGCCACTGAAGAAATGCTATTTTTTACGGATTATTTAACTTCAGTCAAACACAGACTGGAGTCTCCTATGAGTTGTACCTATTGAACCATGAATATCAGTGAGAAGTATTATTTAACAGCTAAGATAATTAAACCAGCCTGACAGCCTGTGAGCAAGGGCAATATTAATCTGTCATCCTCCTTTAGGTCTTCTTCTATTACAGACAATGCAGGCAAAACAAGGGGGCTTTATTTCTCAGGCTTTTATGTGAATTGTTACTGAGTCTGATGTGGCAAATGTAAATCCTATAAAATAAAACATCCCATTTGTTTTAAAAAAACTTGAGGATAATGAGATTACTAAATCATAGACTGCATTTTAGAATGTCTTCTTATGGATCCCAGATAAAAAATTATATTCTTTGGATCCTGAACAGAAAGACAACAGTAACAATATTTTCAAAAGCCTATCAAATTATTGATTATACATTATTGAATACATCAATACCTCAAATGCAATGATCTTTTGCCAGTCTGCTCAATGTAGCTACAGAAAAAGTACCAATGAAGCATATAATTGAAATGAAAATACTTAATTTTTCATCTGAAAAAGAAAAAAAAAATCCCTAAGCAAAAATTCAAACTGGACATATTTTTTTAAAAAAAGGCTTTTCCCACACTTTTCATAGGCAGAGAAGGATATTCAAGATAATTCTAGAGTGGGTGTTTTTTTCACTCAAACATATATGAATTTAGAAGTGGAAATAGGGAACCCTGTACTGCCTCAGTCAGATTGCAAGATGTATTTCATGAAAATTTATGACAACAACAGCACTTGGTCTCATTTGCAACACATATAGGAGGCCTAGGTCCAGAATTTAAGTAAAAACAAGATTACAAGTACACTTAGATCTGTGGGGGCCAGTTTCATTTGAAAAAGCAACTGTTGGCAGTTTATCTCCAAAAAAAGGACCAGTTTAATTTTTAAAAGCAACTGTTTGCACTTTATGTCTACCTAACTTATTATTTGGCTCCAGACAGGTATTTTACAGTAAGTTATACCTGCAAATTGCTGTCCAAAGCACAGATGGACACTGAATACAGAAACATCAGCTTCATCATTAATTGAACAGCAACTTTGCCATTGTGTAGTAATTACAGCTCCCTTCTTACAAACAGATATTGCTCATATTTTGAATTATACACTACATATACATTAACAGCCTGAATAGTTCATTGATTTAAATTCATGGCATCAAGTTAGGCAGACATGCCAGTCATAGCCTCAGGTTGAATTTAAGCAACAGTTAAGAACTGAGGCTTTATTCAGCATTTAAATTGCCTCTGTGGAGAGGAGAGGAGAAGCAAAGGATGGAAAAGGAGAGAAAATGAGGGAGAAATGGCCCAGGCTTTTTCCACTTGCCAGCCTGGGTGTCCTTTCTGGTCAATTATGCAATTTAGAGGAAGCAGTGTGGTGGGAAAGAACCAATAAGGAGCTGGAAAAGACCAGACCCAAAGGAAAAGTCCTTTGGTCAAATAAAACCAATTTAACCAAGTCTTACTTGGTTAAATAAAAATGCCCTAAATGAAGAAGACAGGAAAATATTGCTTTTGTTACCAGGCTGTTACCATCCTAGTTTGCCACTAATAAAAGAGTTCTTGTCATGACATGCAGGGTTTAATTTTTATGGTGATGTCACATGGTACTGTAATTCTTTCACCTTCCTTAGCTTTTATTAAGAATTATGGGCATTCTACTAGTCACATATATATATTAATTTCAGCAACTTGGTGTATTTTATGGTGCCCTGGCCCTCTCTGAGCATTATAAAAGAGAGCAGCATTGAACAGGATCAGTTCTAGTTTTGCAGCCATGACAGATACACATTCTTTATTTCAGCTGCAATGACGTGCTTATTTCTACTTTCTATTTCAAAATCTTCACACACTAGTAAGTAGTAAATTAAATTCTGGGATAGTCACTCTACAAAAGATTTTTTTTTAACCCTCAGCTTCAAAACAATAACATTTATGTACTTTTTATTGTATCAAATAGTTAGTTAACGGGAATTGGAGTTGACTAAATATGAGACTATCCTATTTGAGATTTCCTCCTGGATTAAACATTTAAGTCAGTGTCAATCAGATGAATGCCCACTTTAGAATTGCTTTTGGATATGGCTTTGCTGAATTGCATTTGATTCCCACCCCCCACTTCCCCCCCCAATTCATCAGGCTATTTTAACATTAAAATTCTTCCCTCCAATCCCATTTGACAGGCTGGTGATGAACCACTGAGACTATTCAAAGTTGTTAGTTGAATAGGTAAGATTCAACCAAGACTGTGACTATGCTTCTTAGTACTGTTAGAAGTGTCTGATCAAGGCACAAAAGCTAGAAAAAAATCACCAATCAGCAATAGCAGCAGGTCGATTCTGATGGTGAGGATTAAAATGAACATTTCTTTGGGGCAGAGATGGCCAGGATCTCAGAAATATGTTTTGAAAAGCTAAGCAAATGCAATAGAAAGCTTGAGAAAAAATAACGCAATTTTTCAGTTGGACAGGCAGATTTTCAGGACATTGGATCAGGCACATACATTTTATCTATCTCAAAGTGCTTCTTGCTGGAAAAGGTCTGCATGTTGTGTTGGTTTATTTTATTACTCTCCAGATTCCCTTTACAGTCAGAATACATGCAATTTTCTGATCAATCCTCCAAGCCCAGTAAGACCATCATTTTCCATAACAAAAAGGAACTTCCTAGAACAAACTCAAATCCAAATCGGAAATACAAGGACTTCACCTTGCTTTTACTGCCCCAAAATTCATCTATCTGCATTCAGACAGGAGGGCAAGGGGGAAATGTTCCCTTCTGCCACTGTTTTATTCTGTCCAGTTGGTCACTGCCTGGAAATATCTGTGCACTACAAATCACGCATTTCTTTGATAAACTGACACAACACTATCCTGGAATGCTGGATATTAGTGAGCTTCAAATTGCTGAAGAGATCAAAGAAAGTGAAGGGATTTTGAGTAACAGTTTGTGAGGCGTGTACGTGTTGAGCAATTACTCCCTAGCAAGTATAATGCTGAAGAAAATCTCATTTCTTTGGCAGAGCAGCCTCTGTATATCAGCCATCTGCCACTGACTTTAGCCATCAGCCCCTAGAGAAGCAGGGTTTCATCTTTCACTGAAGGATTAGCCCATGCCATTCTCTGCTATAGTCTTGCCTATCTATACACTTAACGCCTTATTTTTAAATGTCTCCTTCCTGATGATAACACACAGATTACAATTCTCAGGGGTGATGAGAAGATGAGGAGACAATCTGTACATCATGGGGGGCATTCCATCGAATTTTCAATAAGTTCTGAAAGGGACATAACCTCTCTTTGTTGTGGGTGCAGTTGAATCTTTTCAGTTCTCTTCTTTTGCCAGGAAGATATGAGTGGCTGGAGTGTTTGGTTCTATATATAACTGGTTGATGTCAGCTGGATGCCAACCCCTTTGGAGAGGATCAGCCCCCCAGTTTGTCTCAGTACTAGGTACCATGCAGATCCCAGCACAAGGGTACAAACCATCCAGGACCAGGCAGGTCATCCCCATGCATAACTAACTTCTGAAGCCTCAGCTAAAGGGTTGACATCGCTTTTTATCTGCACAACAAAACAGTAGGGTAAGTGTATTGTTTCCTGAAATGTTTTGACATTGTCTGTCCTACAAACTGTCATATACAAGACATTTATGTAACCTCTTGATTCTGCAACTTAACAGATGTTTATATTTTTACTTAGTCAGAAATGCACCTTCTTTAAAGATACCAGAGGAACTAGTTTCACTCCTCAGATTCTTTATTACATTAAGAAATTTCAAAATGTAACATTTCTGAAAGCATAAACCAAGATGTAAATTAAAATTAGTTAGGAATTTACATCTTGCAGCATAACCAGTAGATGTGAGAAGACCTATACCACTGACACTGATTTTTGCTGAAGAATTTATGTAACCAACTCAGAGTCCATTCCTTTGAATCTTCTATCCATCAAAACATGTCCTAACATCTGTCTGCAAGCAAGAACTGCCAGTGCATTTTGCAGTGCAGTATTTCTCAGTCAGAAACCCCTGACTTCACTGTTCAGCCACTCTAAACAGGCTGTTGGGAATGAAAGTTGGCCAAACTGTGCACGCTGGCTCAACAATATAAAAAATGTGTTGTTTTTTTGCAGCAAGGAAAAGTCGTATCAGAAAATCACAATGTTATCAGATTCTGCCCTGGCCAAAGAGAGGAAAGAGCAAGCATCAGCCATTATGGATGAAATACACAGAAATGGTATAGCACTGAACCCAGCTTACTGCATATGCAATGTCCTCTAGCCCTCCCTAATACATTTTTTTAATCATACAGTTTAACTCTCTTACAGCTTTGTCTCTGGGTGTCTTGCCATAAATAATCTTGTGGGAGTATCATGCTGCCTATGGTAACTAATCCTTTTGTAGTTGCCTCTTTTCATTTGAAAGCTATTTTCAGACGAACAACTGCTGTGGAGGAATGAAGTAATCTAACAGCTGATGTACATTCTGCTAGGATAGCCTTTCAGAACATTATTTGGGGTTAATAACATGACTTCATTCCACATTAAAAGGCTATCATCTAAGAAACATAATGATCTGTACCCTCTTAGTTTGTTTTTCTTTTGTCTGTTTCACTCTGCTTTTTTATGTAAATGATAAAAAAATTTGAAACAAATGTTCACATCTCCATTCTTCTCAAATCTTGTCTGTGTAACTAACACATTTTACTAGCATTTGGCATTTTCTCTAATGCATAGCCACCAATTAATCTTATTTGACAGAAATTTTACTTCTCTGGAGTTGCACATTTGGGAAGGTCGTTTGATTTTCTAAAACAGGTTCTTGAAGCTATGCTTCTAGCGTGACACCTTAAGAAGCAATTAACTCCATGGGGAATACAAATCTGCTTGGCTTTCATTAGGCATGTGCTGGATGCTTTTGGAGAGCCTTCCAATCCTGCCCATGAAGCCTTTTCTACCGTCTGCATAAAAGATCAATTTTCTAAAAGTGATAAGCACCCCACAATCCCCACTGCAACCACAGGGAGCTGCATTAATATTTAGAATTTATGAAAGTTATACCATTTTCATGGGATGAAATATTGAACATGGAATTCCAGTTTTGCAAAATCTTTCCAGTGGGCTTTTGTTTCAAAGACCTTGTGGATGGTTTCTGCACTTACTTCATGACCATTGTGACTGCATGAAGAGTAGGGTGAGGGACTTAGGAATTTTTAGAACAAGAAGCTACAAGTTTGCCTGGTCCTACTCCTTCTGATTTTTCCAGAGGTTTTTTTTCCTGAAGTTTCTATTCCTAAACAAATACCTCTTTCCTGTTTCAATTCTCCACTGAACATGCACTCAAATCTAAAAGCCAGTCTGTCCTTCCAGATTTCATTGCAACCCCATTTTTTTTTTGGTATTGTAAACCCAAGCATGCATGTGCCTGAAATAGCCTGTAAGCTCTTCAGGGCAAAAGGAAAAAAAAGTCTTTCATATGTTTGTTTGGAACCAGGCATTTCACATGGTAAATGTTGCTACTATTCATAGCAATACTAATAAATGTAGCATACAGCCCTTGAAATCATTGGCGTATTTGGATAATCTGTGCTGATGCTTAACATTTGCCTCACATAATCTTCCCTTTTATTATTTACGTATTATCAGATTTACTGTCAAGATTCATACTCATAGTTATGGCAGCTTATCCTGCAAGATATGCTGTGATATGTGGCCACTGAAGGCAATTCTAACTCTTAGTAAAATTCTATTTTTGCCTCTTCTTCGGGTGCTTGAGATATTTATATGTTAACAAAAAATGAAAGTCCATGAAATGGGTGTGATAAGAGACTGAAATTTATAACTGTACAAGCTCAGTGAAGCCAGATAGAAAAGAGAAGGATAACCAAAGCTGTGGTGACACAAAGTATAAGCCAGTTCTTTGGGACCAAATCTGAACAAGCCTTGGAAAAACCAAGGAGAAATAGCACATTTAATTAACTAGATTCAGCTTAACTAATTTTTGACATTTTGTTTCGCCCTGAATTGTTAATTCAATGAGCTTAATTTGATATCTAGAAGGTGAACTGCTGTCTCTCTGGGCTTGGAATCACTATTCTTAATGACAGTCCTGCAACTGGTATTTACATCAAAACTAAATGTACAGTTCCAGTCAGTCTCACAGCCCTGTGAAACTCCCCACTGCTAACCCAGGTACACAATAACACAAGGCTCTGTTATAACATAACATAAACCCTAGCACCTTGGAATGGTGTAAGCGTTCCTACTCCACTTTTATTTCAGACCCTGTTTATTATAATGCTTTCAGGTAAACAGTGACTCTCCACTTCCTTGTTAAAAGACGTTCATAGCAGAAACAGTTGTCCAAAACCAGCCAAGTTTTTTGCCAGTGTGTGAGATCACCAGTCTCAGAGCAAGACTGGTGAAGACTGGAAGTCCACCTCTGCTGTTGGCTTGTGGGACATTACTTTGTCCCAGTTTTTAGAGAAAGTTAAAATGCTGCAGGAATAGACACCAACTTTAAAAATGCTGCAGGAATAGATACCAACTTTAAAACTTCTCACAGTCTCAAAGAGAAACTGCATGAGTAAATCAGTGGGTGCATATAGCGACCTTCTCAAGCCCTTGGTTTGTCACTGGCAGACTTGGACTAACCAGAACATTTCTAAGAACACTTGGTAAAGAAAAACTTGGATGTAATACATATGTTTAAGGAAGCCCATCACTTAAATCCCACATCCTGTTCTACATTACTTCTTAAATGTATTCTTCAGTATCTATGTGATTAACTGTCTTTTCTGATAGAGTTAAAAGATCTTATTTCTGATACTACAACAAACACACTTTCCAATATATATCATCAAAGTTTATAGTCCAGATTAAGATATTTAGAAGATTGTAAACTGAAGGATTAAAGGAATATTAGGTAATGAATGCAGGAGGGTCTATATAAATCATATTTAAGTACAATCTGCTGTGATTTTACGCACAAGATGAGAAGGACTCGGCAGAAGAAAATTAAAGAAATTACGCTAAAAGTTTAAGATTAGGATTAAACTATGAATTAAATTTTTCAATGTTCATCTATGACATTAATGTTCTCTTTCTATGATCCCCTAAATGTCCTCCTTCTCTCCTTCTCCATCACCTTATCTGCACTGACACTGAAACTATCCCTAGACACATCATAAAGCTAGACAGATGATTAGATTTTACTTGGCAAGGAATTCAAATGAACTTTACACTTATGATTTTGGGATGCTGCCTGGATACACAAAAGTACACAACTGTGGGTTACAAAGTAGCTTGGAGCCTTCAGTTAACATTAACAAGAACAGTGTGTATGTAAGGGAACAGCAAGGCCCAAAATAGATAACATCCAGAGTGTCCCAGAAGAATCCTGAGTGCTTTGGACAGGGCTCTGCAATTGCCTTGGCTCCCCAGTCTCTGAGGATGTGCACGCTCCCCATTCTGCGTACAAACAACAAAAACTTTTCTATGTGAAAGTGTTGCTGAATTGTGGGGTCAATTTCTTTCTTCTTGCTAATATAAAGCCATCCAGCAGTCTCTACCTCTGCAGTCATTTTGAGAAACGATAAAATCAAAATATCACTTGAGGTCTAAATTTCAGGCCACGGGCCAATAACCAGTATGGTTATCTCCATGTCAGAGCCAAAATCCCACCGCTATCAGCCACTGATAGGGATACACTGGGCAAGCTGAGTCATTTTCTCCCATGTTAAGAACTCTCTGTTTTGCAACTAGCTCTTAAATAACAAAAGGTTGTTAGGATTCTTTGCACACACTATTTTTAAAGCAGGAGTGCACAATCCAGCTCATGATCCAGTTAACTTGCTCTTGTTCCACTGAAATCCACTGCAAGCATTCAGTTGAAATTGGTATGGACAGAAATGGATCAACAGGGCACTCTAGGGCCCATCTACTTGTTTGATGTACTATGTGGAAAACTCTTGTCCATCCAGCTTCAGCTAAATATTTAATATATCTGTCTCCATTAAGTATTCCTAAATGCCAGCACATCACATTGTTTTTCCAGCATGAAGTTACTAGGAGACACATGCCAGGCTAAACATGCCATTTACTAAAAACAAAACCCTTCATATGCAATATTGACTTTGGCATTAGCTACCTTCTGAAGCTAATTAATTTGTAATGTTAATTTTAAACTGGGCTTCCCGCCTGCTTACCTGCTTACTCTGATAGCAGGATATGTATTATGTGTAATTTGTCCTCATTTCATTTTAATGTATTAAAATACATGTCAAAGTTCAGAATTTTAAATCCTAAGACCATAAGAATATGTGAAGCATAGAATGTCTTATTTTTGCTATATTTCTTAAATTCTGCAATGCTCTAAGCAAAAATTAATAAATAGAAAAGAGTTTCTTCAGTGTTTAGGTATCTGTGTTCTAAGGTTTAAGTTTTATCTCTAGGTTGAGGACATTCAGTGAGAGTTCAGTCATTAACCAATAGCTTGTTCAGTGCCACCAGCATCCCAGCTTCCAGAACACCATCATGAAGATGCCATAGGAATTCTGGCATTCCTATTCTCTTTTTACAATCCTGATTGATTTCCCCATCTCTTGCCTATGCAGTCTCCTTTTCAAATTCCACAGGATGTGAATAAAGACAGAAGAAATTTCCCCCAAGTAGTGAATAAAGAAATATGCATCCAGTACTTCAGTTTCCTCTTAGAGAGAATAAAACCCAAAAGGTCCTAAATGAGTCAATTCCTAGAAGCAGGTTGTAATTCTTTGCTAGGACTCATTTTCCATACCTTGAGCTTCATTTTGAAAGTCAGTCTAAAAATAGCATTTAATAGAAACTGGTAGGCCTGTTTAAAAGGAGTTATCTCTTATCTAGCCCATGCAGGACACAGAAAGTTAACTGAAGGTTTGATGTGGGAACCTGGCATAAGGAATTTTGTTCCCAGTTTTAGCAGAAGTCAGTTTTCACTAGCCTGCTATTAATATAGTGTGTAGGACACTGTAGATCTGATCATGATAGCAGCTAACTTGGAGCTTGAGGTGCTTATCATTTTTGAGAATACAGGTTTGTGGTATTCAATAATCTCCAAAATTCAGGAAGAAGGCTTTATTTCACTAACACCATGTGACACTGTGCTACGTATTAGCTAAACATGCATGAACAAGTTGTTGGATTTCAGGTGCAGAGCATGGAATATCAGACATTTAAGAGAAACAGAGGTTTGTACTTACCCATTGCATTGCAGTCTCACCCACCCTGAACCTTGGAAAAAAGGTCAGCACGCCCAGAGATATCATGGTGGAGGAACTGTCGACGCTCAGCAACAGAGGGGCCAGGCTCTTCAAGCGGCGCCAGCGGAGATCTGACAAATACACATATGAAAATTATCATTACGTGGCCAACAAGCCAAGAAATGTGAGTAGTTTCTAATGACTTCTTAGTGATTCTACATTGGGTCCTTTGGCACTCGTGATACGCTTTGTGTATGACTTACTTGTAGTTTCAGGAGAAATACAAGCAAAGTCCTGGAATGAGGCTAAGAAAAAGTGAGCCAATTGTATTTTATTAAATGAGATCCTATAGACAAGAAAATAAATTTACATTTATTTTTATATGGTATAGATATTTCCAACGTCTTTGATAACTTGCTCAACAGATTTTAAATTACACTGGGATAAAATGAGATCCAGTTTGAGCTTTGATAAATCTCCCTTTTTAAAATAAATCTGCACAAAAGAAATCCCATATAAAAACATCTGAATAACTCCACTGATCACCCAAGGCTATTACTAAACTATTGTTTAAAAGCCCATCGATGAATACTGTCCCCCCCCATTTCTCCCTCTATTGAATATTAGAAGCTACACAGATAAATTCTGAGCACACCATCAATCTTGCCAGAATTCTCTATGCAATTACATGATTTTGCTACAGTCTGACAGATCCATTTCCCTCTAGTCCACTTTTTCCCCCCCAAAACCACAGAATACACTTGGTTTACAATCAGTAGGACATTCCAACACATGAAAAAATGATGCCTCTGGCTCCTGTTCCCTCCCCTAAGTGACTATTTAGCACTGCTGGTGGTATCTGCATCATCTTTAGGATTCTGCCTGCCAGAGTTAATCTTTCTAACATACTTCAGGGTGACTAGAAAACATTCTGCCTTGATCTTTTTTTGTTGTTAGTTCAAGTTTAAACAAGTATTATTTGTTTGCTTTCCTATTCAAGAAACTTATTCTAAACCAGTCTATATTTAAATTGCTTTTAGCCTATGTGTCATGGCTAAAATAAGATGCTGACTTCTTATGAGAGTCTAATTCTATATTTATGCAACAATGATTAAGGCTTCAGATGTTTCCTTAGAACTGATATCCCAATAGGAGGGTGGAAAATAACATCATATCATGAATCTCCAGAAAGTGACCTGCTCTGAAGTTGTTATTTTTACTACAAATAAAGGAAAAGACAATCCCAAACAAAAGCAGTTCAACAAATGCAGCAAATCTTCAACTGATATGGGAAGAGAAGCTTTGAAGAATCAATGCTTTGAAACTCAAAGGGATCAAACTTGGCAAATTTTTTGACCCTTTGGGTAGCATGGTGGCTGTGTCAGGTACAGAACAGCTTCTAGTGTCCAGTGACCAAAAAAAAATGCTCATTTTTGGTTACTTAGACAATGTAAGTGTGAAGGGGATACTCTACCAAGCAGCAGCACAGTGTGCTTTAGTATTGTATTTTAGATCTGGCCTGTAAATCAGAGCACTGGTGCAGCCTCCCCAGGGAATGCCATACCTGAAGTGTTATTTTCTCCTGTCTGAATGCAGCGTGGAGAGCCCATCCAGAGTGTCAGAATGGACGGCCTCAGTGTGGAAGGAATCCCCCAGCATGCCCCAATGACACCTCCCAACACACCTGACCCCCGGAGCCCTCCACACCCTGACAACATTGCCCCAGGTAACATGGGAGTCTGCAGACACTGAATGCATTCAGTCTCACTGCACAGCAAAGAAATGACCATTTTAAAGGCAGTATCTTCAATAAGAAGATAATGGACTAATATTAGAAATAGACACACTCGAGTCAGGTAACTAATCAGAACTTCTCCCACAAATGTAAAGTGATGCTCTTAGCTGCTTGTGTTCATTTTTAAAAGATCTGATATACCTTTAGTACTACTTCTCTCTATACTGAAAACATAACTTAATATCAAGAGAGACTGCTCCTATATATACAGGTCTTAAAAAAACACTGAGAAAGAGATTCTCTCACTTAAAACTATGTTAATATATTGATTTTTCTTTGTCAAACCATTGTTTCCAACATGCAACACCCTGCTCAACAGTCAGCCAGCTATCCATTGTAGTTTAATTATCCATAAATGTAAATCTGAAGCCACTAAATTTTGCTGGAACTCTTTAGAGCGGAGTAACTTTGAAAGGAATTTGCCTCTGGCTGCATAAACTGTTCTTTTTTAAATCCTTAACTGTGAGGGTACTGTTGGCTTTATTTAAAGGAGTGAGTTACAAGAAGGCCTTATTTTGTATTCTTTAAAGACTAGAGAAGGCTAATTTGTTTAATTAATTTATTCAGTGATATAGCCCTTCTTCCTGTTTATGAATTATCCATGAGCAGACCGTGGTTTTTACAAATTCATTCTTTGTTCAGAATCACTCAATGCATGTTTTGTGCAGACCTTTTCCAGTCCATGTAAACTAGGTCAGTCCTGCTCTGCTGGTGTCTGCTGAGGCTCTGTGCATCCTTTGGCCAAACACAATGCAAACAGAGGTAATTTCCATTGCTAAGACATGATAGAAATCTTCAAGCCTTTCTTTAGGCAAAAAAGGTCTGGTCAGAGTAGGTACTAAGCCATGGCGAGGTTTAAGCTTATAGAATGAAATAGCATTCCTTTAAAGACTTAGATGTAGATGTACTTGAGAAAAATTTCACTCAAAGAGATAGAATTATCTTACTTTTAATCAGCAGTCTGTTTTTTAAAATCTTTTTGTTAATTTAGCCCAAGGACTATGTACTCTCTGTTTTCAAACAAATGCTTACAATAGAAACAAATTTATAAAAAACCAAAATAAACTCATCTTCAAAAGAAGTTGGAATACTTTGGAGGAGTTATTTGTCTAAAAGGCTACAAATTTACAAATCTGGCTACCCTGCCAGATCTCTGTTTCTGTGTAGCTGTGGCCTGGTGACTTGACCCAAGTGTTCATTTTAACTCCCTGAGAAGTTCTGCTGTGTTGGTTCCTGCTTGCACAGGACGGTGGCAAGGAAGCAGAAAACACAAAGAATCATTATAATCATTTTACCTTGATCACATTGCAGGATATTCTGGACCACTGAAAGAAATTCCTCCTGAAAAGTTCAACACTACTGCTGTGCCAAAGTATTACCAGTCTCCCTGGATAGAAGCCATTAGGGATGATCCAGAATTGCTGGAAGCTTTATACCCTAAACTTTTTACACCTGAAGCAAAGCCGGAACTGCCTGACTACAGGAGCTTTAACAGGTAATCCTGAATGAGCACTGAATTTTACTGACCAGAGGAAAATTACTATGAAATTACTAATAAAATGTTTCCACCAGCTTAAAAAACCCTACAACCTGTGTTTGCAAGTGTATGCATAAACATGAACACACACAGAGACTCCAAGTGGTAAACAAGAGCATTAAGGAGCAAATTAGCCTATCCCTAAAGTATGGGCCCAAATTCAAACTGTAGAACTAGGAACAGAAAATAAATGGCTAAAAATATTGAAAGAAAGAATCAGAATCCAGTGCCAAGAGAAGCTGTGGATGCCCATTGCTGGAGGTATTCAAGGCCAGGTTGGATGGAACTCTGAGCAACCTGGTCTAGTGAAAGGTCTCCCTGCCCATGACAGATGGGTTGGAACTCAATCATTTTTAAGGGTTCTTCCAACCCAAACCACTCTATGATTCTATGATTCTGTGATTCAGTGTACTCAATACATGGGAAATAAGAGCTTTAATTCCTTTCAGGATGCCTATTGTTGACTTCAGTAAGTATGGTATTGTCAGATCTCTCAGTCAGAACTTTGTTTCTAAGTTGTATAATGCAAAGTACTCTTTTTCTTTTTCTTTTTTTTAATACAACTCACATGGCTTTGTTTTAGGCAATGATGGTGCAATGAACTTTATCCCACAACCAATCCCTTGTGCTATATAGCTAAAAGATTTCTCTTTTATTGCAGTGTAACATTTTTTATATATTTGATAACCTTCAGCAACAAATTAACAAATTAAATATTGTTTTACTTACATAGTAACTAGTGTACCATGGCTTTCAGCAGAACTTCTAGCTATATGGACAACACTGGGTTTTTAAAGCTTTAAAGCAAATTCTTACTCATGTCTTTTGCTTTCTTTCATTCCATTTACACTATTTTTATTTACTGAAGTAATGGACTGAGTGACCCTGCTGAGTTCCAGACAGCTGAGCCAAACCAAAACCCCTCCTCAAAAGGCCAGACAGCAATCTACTGAAAAACAAAATTGTTCATGGCAACACAAACTTAGAGAAAGAGAAATATACCACAAACATCATTTGTGTTCCTGATGCTGGTGGGGGCCTCGACTATGAGTGCAAGGACTAAAACATTACACAATTCAACATCAAAATTGGCACTGCAGACACTGCATTAGTTCTGATTTCCTAGCAGCAATATACATTGCCACGTTAATAACTGAGTCTGTGTGGCACACTCTTCTCAGCAGACAAAATAGCAAATGCAAGTCAGAGATGTGCCACAGCTGCCAACATCAGAACAGTAACAGCACAGTTTACATACTGTGCTTATTGTAACCTAAAAAAAAAAAAAAAAAAAAAAAAAAAAAAAAAAAAAAAAAAAAAAAAAAAAAAAAAAAAAAAGAGTAATTAAAAAAAGAGAGCCCAAGAAAAAATGCTGAAGATACAAATGCATGGAGACAGAATCAGTTCTCCCTCTCACAAGAGGTACTAGTCATTATTGTGAAGGACAGCATCAGACAGGGCACAGAGACTCCATTAACAGGGATATCTGTCTTGAGACGGTGTCTGATGGCTTCTTTGTGGATTTTAAGGCTGTCTCTGTGGCCCTGTGTTCTGCTAGCTGCCCTCTTCACAGCACTGACTATTTGGATTTCTTTCTATGTGAAAAAAAAAAAGAAAAAAAAGAAAAAAAAAAAAAAAGAGTAATTAAAAAAAGAGAGCCCAAGAAAAAATGCTGAAGATACAAATGCATGGAGACAGAATCAGTTCTCCCTCTCACAAGAGGTACTAGTCATTATTGTGAAGGACAGCATCAGACAGGGCACAGAGACTCCATTAACAGGGATATCTGTCTTGAGACGGTGTCTGATGGCTTCTTTGTGGATTTTAAGGCTGTCTCTGTGGCCCTGTGTTCTGTTAGCTGCCCTCTTCACAGCACTGACTATTTGGATTTCTTTCTATGTGGAGTTTCTCCTTGTATGACATGGCAGAACTGTGGCTCACCAGAGTCTGAATTTCTTGAACATATGTGCATTCTTATAAGGGAAAAGTCAGTACTCTCTCTTGTAACTGCCACAAAACCCTAAAATTCGGCACATAAATCCAGATCCAGACTGTGAAACTGGTAAAACTCAAACCAAAAATATATATAAACATAGTCCACCACAACTCTTCTTTTCATGGAAAAAAACCCTGATATCCAGTAGAAAAGGATGCCTGGCAGCGCTAGAAAAGATTTACATGCTACAGTCACACTTATGTTTCTAGCAGATTTAAAAAAATTTGAGAATTCGAAAAATTAAAATTCAAGATACTCTTCTCTTGGAGAGGATTTCACAGCCATGACTTAGACGTCTACACTCCCAAAAATGCACAGGAGAGTGTTTGATGATGGGATTTAAAACAGCACGCTGCCATGCCAAGCTATCCAGCAGAAGAAGACTAACTGGACTTCTGTGTCTAGATCCTACTAAGTCATTCTGTGCATCTAGGTTACAGCATCCTTGGCTTGCTTAATTGCAGTCTTGGAGAGAAAGCAAATTATACTGTATTAAACAATTAAAATGTGATACAATGGCACAATTTTGTTATCAGTGAGGGTATCTATCTAGGCTTTCCATCCTGCTTCATCAACCAGTAAAGTGCCATTGTGTTTTTCTCCTGCAAAGCACTGCTACAGTCACCATTAGTCAGGAGGGGTGTGGTTAACATCAAGTGTGAGCCATAGGATTCCCAAGGGAAATGGGCCTGGGATCCCTCCCGGTTCATTCACTGGCGTCTGTTGAAGTGGCACTCAGATTTTACAAACCATTTCAGGCTCCTTTCAGCTTTCCTTGTTACACAACAAACTGGAAAAGCAGCACAACCTGAGCAGGTAGGGAGGTCTGATGTGTTGGAACCAAGGCATACATACTCAGTTAAAGTATCTTCAGCATTAAACAGCTTTCAGTTTTATCAGATTTTTTCCCCACTGTCCAGCAGTGAAGAGGTGGCTGTGGACCCTGCAGCTGTGCAATTTTTATAACAGTAAAACAGTATTTAAAACAAATAAGGAATTCATAGAGGTATTTTTTTGAGTGTAGTATTCATTTTAAGCTGCAGGGACCTCGCAGTGCTGGCAGATCACTGGAGGAAGAGCTGTGGCAGTAAATGTCAGGAGGGTTTGCACTGCAAGGCAGGGCTGTCAGTGAGACAGGCAGCGGTGCTCTGACAGCACAGCACTGGGCAGAGGGGAGTGGGGCTCAGAGGGGCTCTGAACACACTGTGCACACCAAGCTACTCTTTCTCCTCCTCAGAGATAAAACCAATCTGTGCTAGCAGAGAAAAGCAGCAGAACAGACCATGCCATCTGGCTTCTTTTGGAGATTCATTCCTATTAGGATTGAAGAAGCATTCGCTAGTGAAAAAATTTCTTGTCTCTTCTACCAGTGCGGAAGCACCAAGTAATGAATCTGTGGGAAAGCAACATGAATCTGCATTTGCTAAGGAGTTTATAATATTACTTAAATTAGTACCTTTATTCCATCTGCTTTCTTGGAGCTGGATAAAATGTCAAAGGTAGGATTATGAGTAACATACAAAGCACCACATCTTACTCACATAGGACAAGCAAGTCAGACTAGTTCTGCCTCTCCTACCAGACAAATTGTATTCAGCTTTCTCAATTCCCAAAGACTACTCTTTCAAAAGCAGTACAGGAATTCAGTCCGTCTGGACTGGGCTCTGTTTTCATTGATTCATGGATTCTGAAGTCTATCATAAAATGCTAATATCCAGAGTCTCATAGGAGTTTTGGGTGCTAACTTCAAGTGATGTGAGATTAGTAGGAGCTGGGTGCTTAGCCAGTTCCTTAGCACCCAAATACCTCTGTGAAATTAGCATTAGCTCTTGCACTAAGCTCCTGTGAAGCTCTGAGCATTTTGCAGGGTCAAATTCTTTGCTCCTACATCTCTTTTTTTTTTTTTTTTTGCAGTGGAGAGCTCACTATGAATGATGATCCCATTTTAAAATGTGTTTGTGATTATGTAACCAAAGGTGCTAATCTAATGTAGTTAAGACATTTCTTCAGACTTTCCCAAATCATTAGCTACAAGCAGTCTCCTATGTTGGGACAATATAATATTCAATAAGAAAGACTAAAAAATTAAAAAGATATCCTGTTAAAACAACATGTAAAAATAAACATGATTGTGCCTGCTATTGTTAAATCAAGCACCTACTTTTTAGGAATATGCAAAGCGAATATTAAACAATCTGTTACACTTCCTGGTGTCATTTCCTATGGCTCTGAACCAGCATTTCCACCCTTATGAGCAATGACTACTGGAATTTTTTAGGCATGACATTTAGGCTTCTATACAATGAATCAGAGCTCAAGTAGCACAGCTGATGTGCACACAACAGAGGTCATTACAACACCATGTTGTCAGACAAGTTATTGCTCACAAGAATATATTTACTGCTGCTGTAAAGGAAAATCAACATCTCTTAGCCAATTACTGTACTCTCCTTTCTGTCAATTGTCATGTGCCCCTGCCTATAAGGCAGAAATGCAGAGTTCTCTGAGGCCAGACTTTGTAGCAACTGCAGGGGGGTATTTTGCCACAAAAGATACTTGAATTTCTGAAGAAAGCCCTTCTGTTCTTGTTACATACAGGAATATGCTCTATTTAAAACCCTTAAATACTACAAAGAGGATGTTTTAGACAACAGAATTGTTTTGCAAATTATACCACTATTACAATTCTGTTTATTTTGATTATCCTTTTAATATAAACATCAATGGCAATTAAACATCACAACAATGTGAGAATGTGTATCGTAATTAGGGCAGCAATTAAAGCAATATTTATTATCCGGTGAGATGCAGATCACTACATTCACTCTGTGCCAATTACCAAGCAATTATTTTAATTGGTATCATACGGTATCCATGTTGACATTGTGACCTAGAAGACAGCTCCACAAGAAAAGCTTGATACCACAGGCTCGATACCAACTTCGGATAAACAATTTCCTTTGACCCCAAAAGAGTTTAATGCCTGGACTGGTTGCTGCTGCTGCTTCTGCAACTTCTTGTCTTATCATGATTTGAGACACATTTTTTGAGCTTAATCTAAAGCTGTGCTCTTCTCTCAGTGAGGGTGCATGCCCAGAGCTTGCATGATTTTTTATATCTCCCAGGATTGATGCTTTGCAGTTAACACCATCCCCTTCAACAAATGCTGCTCGTACCAAAATGCAGTGAATCATCCATGTAATGAGAGAGCAGCAACATTTCTTTCATGTCACAGATTCATTTTTCTGAACTAATCTCTTCTTTTTGTGTATGTGTACTTCATTCTTAGTACTTTGGGGGTAAAAACTTAGGGGTTTTATCCTGCTGAAAATCCTAGACAGATCTTCAAACGATCTCTTTTAGTTTCTGTTTCTGTTGGTATTACTTTCTCTGGGCTTCTCCTGTAATACCTGGAACCACTGGAAAGATATTCCATCAGATATGTTGTTCTGTACCACACACAAAATATACCAAGACTGTTGAAATTACATTTCAACAAAAATTAATTTTCCCATGCCATTACATGTCTGGTTTTTGCAGAAATCAGGTGCTCTTGTGCAGTTTAAAAATCTGACACTCTTCACTGGCTAGAATATAGCCCAGCAAAGTTATGCAGCTGATCAAAATGCAGAGCACATACCATAGTCTGTTTGTTTGTCCAAAGAAGGCTGGAAGAAGTGACAGGAAAACTCAAGGGGTTTTTTTTCAGTCTGAAACCTGTATATACAGAAGATCAGGGGAGGTATTTGGAAATACTGTTGTTTTAAAGTATTTGCAAATGCATGTAAGAGTCAACTTCAGCTTATAGTATTCCTTATCTTCCAGTTTCTCAGGCTTACTGCCTGAGGGAAAGTCTACATTTAAATAACACAAAAATACTCGCTGAACAGTGTTTCAAGGTTTAGTTACATAAACATTTTCTTCAGAAACAAAGCTGGTGTATCAAGTCCTCACCCATTCCCTCCTTTCCAGAGCCTGTTGTCTTTGGCTGTTGCTTTCTGCTTCACTCATTAAGCTCCACTCGTCTTCACTTGTATTGCTACAATTGTTCGAGCATACTGATATAAACCAGATTGCAGAAATAATTTGGATTTTGAAGTGCTCCTCTGTTTTGAAGGGTCTTTGTTTAACCCAGATCACAGAAGTGACCCAAGTTAACAGCACAACCCACATACATTCTAACTGGTACAACAATATGGTGCTGAAACATAGTGTAGTGGGAGGAACAAGCAGCTGAGGAGAGGAGAAAATGGGGTGAGAAGTCTCTGAACTAATTACTTGCTAGAGAGAATGTGTTGAGCTACAGTTTCAGACTTATCAACCTATCACCAAAAAAATAACTTTAGTAACTGTGACTCACCAATTACATGGTTTTCTTGTAATGTCTTTTTCTCTTCGCTTTTCCATCCATTTGAATTTTTGAAAAGGCTGCAAGCTTTATCTAAGAGGAAAGTAATCAGATCTTAAAGAGAGTTTCCCAGAAAAACAAACAGAATGCTTTTTTTTTTCTTTTTTCCTGAAGCTTGAAAATGTAAACAAGAAACTGGAACAAAAATCTGTTCTTTTCAGTTTCTGGGGGGGAAAGAAAACAAGTATTTTTAAGATCACATTTAACTTTTATTTCTCTGATATCTACAGAGTTGCCACTCCCTTTGGTGGTTTTGAGAGAGCATCAAAGCTGGTTAAATTCAAGGTACCAGATTATAATATGCTGATGCTAAACGATCCCAGATTCATGATCCTTGCAAACCCTCTTGCTGCCAGAAGATCCTTCAACAGGACTCCCAAAGGATGGACATCCGAGAATGTCCCTGTAGTGTTCATTCAGCCTGCGGAATCCAACACCGTTCCAGAAACAGAGGACCTGTGAGAGAGGCTGCATTCTACATGGCACAAAATGCTCAAAGCTGCACATCCGTGTATTTTTGGTCCAAATATTACTAAAGGTTACTGACAAAATTTTTCCTTGGAAGCTGGATTATAATTAATAATGTGGGATGCAGTGTCTCTTTTCTGGCACCCGGTTTCATCTGTAAACATGAGCTAAATAAAGTCACTTGGAAAATATGACAGTGATGTTTTCTGTTTGTGTTTACATGTTCTTCTTTTACTTTCTGAAACATTTACATGTCATTTAAGAGCAGGTGTACCAAGAAAAAAGAAGTGACACTACTCTCGAGGGACTTGAAAGGTACGGTCATTTAGGGAAAACCAAGCAAACTCTGCACTCAATGCACCCCAAGTCCTGCCTGCTCTAGGTAAGCTGTGACAAATCAACCTTCTGCCCAAACCCTGCTTTTAGCCCAAGGTAAGAACTGTGTTATTACTTCAGTGACAGCAAGTTCAGGCCATTTTCCTCCTTTCTGACTCTTCCTTAGCTGTTATGATGCACATCAGTGCCTGTGTCACCTGGATTTGTTTACAGAAAACTCTGTAAATTTGGCAATGACAAAGATTACATACTGGGATGAAAAAGTACAGAGGTATTTCCTGGATGTCTAGAATGTTTGTATTATTCACAACTAAAAAGCCCAGCAATGACTGGTTATGTCAAACATACAAATATAGTATCACCAAGCTCTCTTACCACAAATGTTTCTCTTACTAGAAGGAAATTTCATAGACCTTTTCCCCTACATCTGTACTGGGACTTAAAAGAATGAGAGAGTCCTTGCTCTTGATATGCTGACAAGCTCTGATATTTTATAAATATCAGTATACATGTTTTTCAAATGTCATTTCAGTGCAGGTAGTTGGCAAAAGGAAATTTTGCCATCCATTTCCTTTCATTTACTTTGTCACACAATTTTCACAAATAAATGTACAGGTGCTGAACAAATTTAGGAAATAAAGAAATAAATTTAAAAAAAAAACAAAAACACTTCATTGACTGAGAACACTTTCTTAGCAAGGAATTAGTTTGGGGATTTTAACTGTGCACATTGTACGACCTTTAAATGGACAATGACAAAAATACAAATTCTTCAAAGTTAAAGCTGCAAGACTAAATAAAAAACCTATGGTGCGTTGTAATGCAAATAAGTTCTGGATGAATTAGCATTTTATGAGCATTCATAAGGCTGTTTGAAGAGAAATATGAGAAAACTGGTGCATAGCACATACACAGCGAGGACTGTGAAGAGGGGATACATAATTTTTACTGTATTCTCTGTAAAACAACCTATACATGCAGAGCATGCCATCTTGCTTCTTACACAGCACACATAATGGCAACCTTAGTTCCCTATTTATCTGTGGATCCACTGGAGCAGAACGGGCTCAGGAGGCTTCAGATGTCTGAGAGGCGTAGAGCCTGCTATGGACACGTTCAGCTGATGGTCCGAACAACAAAACCACGGACAGTCCTTATGCTCCGTCTGACACTTCTCAGAGGAGCTGCGTCCCCACAAAGCCGGGAGCTCTGATTCCGCTCTCAGCTCAGCCATTAGCTGCAGAGGAGGAGCCCTGTGCCTCCTGCCTCCCAGCTCTGCCACCAGAGAGCCACAAGCACGACAGACCATTGCACGGGCCGGAGCGCTCCGTGGAATCCCCGCTGGCTGGGAAGAGTCTGCAGCCACACCGTTCAACCTTCCCGTACCAAGGGGCTTGTGCCAAACCACCTGCTGGGAAGAGGCCACGCTAAACTCCTGAGCCGTGCCTGGGAAGGGTTTGGGAGAGTGTTAATTGGCACAGAGAGGGCTGTGCAATGTGCTAAGCATTCAACAGCACGCAGCAGCCAGTGCCAGTGTCCAGGAATGTTTCCTGGCTGCATCAGCCTGGAAGGAGCCTCACTGTGCAAGTCCCACTGCAATAAACAAAACCCTCTGCCAAAATCCAACTTGTTTGCCACAAAGGAACATCTCTTGGTAAGACTGGGAATTCAGAAGTCCACTGCTACCTTCACTGGGTTTTAGGACTTGCATTTATTTTTTAGACTGTTATATTACACTTGAAGTGTACCCTATAACTTAGAGGGGCTCCTAAAGGCTTCTTTTAGCTGTGACAAATACAGCTGCAAGGACAGATTGAATGGGAAAACACTCAAGTAACAGATTTACACAAACAGAAACAAGCACAAGTTCATAAATATTTCAGGAAATGTGCATTTAACGTCATGTATGTTATATCACAAGACACTTGTATCTGCTTCAAAAAGAGAAAGGCACTGAAGGGTATGGTGAGAAGTCAGAAATATGGTGAGAATAAATACACAATAAAAAAGCCTAAAAGTCTTAGTTCCCAAAGGCTTTTTTACCTCATTTTTATTTACATTAAGGTACCCATTGCTGCAGTATAAAGGGAACTTAAAAATTAATTTGTTTTCACTAAAAATATGTTGAATTGAGAATAGATTTGCTATTTCCCAGTCTATACAACATACCCTACGATCACAGTATGTAAAAAATAAATAAGAGATATGCATTTCTAAATAACTCCATGACTATAAGGGATTTTTAAAACATATGAACCTTAAACCTTTTTTGGCATGAAAAATCAGGGTCCATGGCCTGTACTGTCTGCTTTTGAGAAAAAAAATTAACAGCATGCTCCCTTCTTAGAAGTCAGAAATATGTCAACATGTCTTGGCTGCTTTCCCTCCTGTATGATCCCTACAACTGACAATTGTGGAAATAAATTATTATTCTATTGTCCCAAGGTATCCCTGTGTTTAAATTAATTTAAAACACATTGTCCCAATCAGAAGCAGGAAAAACACACTGGAGACAGAATTCTACTCCCAATGAAATCAAACAAAGGTTTTGGCACTGTCCTCTGTGCATACAGAACTTCTACATGGTATTTATTTAATCTCAAACAGGTATTTGTAATCAGAATTTATAGTATGTGTTCAGCATCAGAATGGATGTTTTGGATCACAGAGCTGGGCCTAACTATGCAGGTAGTTTGGTTTGCATTTTTACATATAGTGAAGTGCTAACAACCCCAATCATGCCTTAGAAATACTCTGGGAAACCACATGGAAATGCAGAGGAAAATGAGCCCGTATCTAATCAGGTCTCTTGAAAATTATTTTCACACCAGACATGAATAATCTGCACTCTACCTCAGCTCTGAGATGGCCTTGCTGACCAGCACAAAATATTCTGGGCAGCACCTAAACCAAGAGGATAAAACAGACTTCCTGAAATACATTAAGACTGTGGAGCATAAACCCCCATATATGTTAGATTAGAATTTTTCATTGTGAGGCCCATAAGCAGACTAGACAGAAACACCAGAAGATCCCTATAAGGCTGACAAGTCACGTAGCACTGGCTCCTTCATTATTCCCTGAGGCTACATACTGTTCAAAACCAAATAAAAAGTGATCTAAATGATTTATAAATAGTGTGTTTGCCACAGAGCTGTTATGTAACTGGGTGTTAGAGTATAGATTATAAAAAGTTACGAAATGCCGTCAGAATACTGATAGAGTTTAAGAAACAAAAAATTGCATATAAAATACTCTTACTAAAAGGAAAAAAAGAAGCCACTGAAAGGGTGAAATCCTTTCAAGGAAATAATGCATTATTTTAAACAGCCTGCAGACTAAGTGTTCAGAGCAAGGAAAAACTACTACAGAGCTCTAACCCTTCTGTAAAAAAAAAAAAAAAAAAAAAAAAAAAAAAAAGAAGTTATCATGGTTTAAGAGTACAATAGAGGAGACTCAGAAGACAAAAAGACAAATAAAACTTCACTGCAAGGACACAGCAATTAAACTATCTCAACACAAATAAAGGAAGTTATGACAGAGGTCTCCACAAATGGTATGGAAAAGATGATGAGGGAACAATAACACAGGAACAAACTGACTCTTAATAAAATGGTAAGGAACCAGCTTTAAAATCAACGGAATAAATATTTTTTCAAGAAGTGCCTGGTTGTGGAACCTGGTGCTATAAGATTCTATGGGTCAAAAACTATTAATAACTTCGAAATAGGATAAACAACTTCATAGTGGTAACTATGCCTATTATGGATAATGGCTACTATGGGATCTGCACCTGGAACATAGGAAGTGTGTAACAAAGATCACCCCATATTTACCCCATTTCTTTCTATAAATATCATCTGCTGGGCACTGTTAAAGATCTGGAAAAGAGGGACTTGTCAATCTTAAGAAATACTTTCTGCCTCCCCAAAGCCATGTATTAGAGTACCATGTCAATTCTAGCACATGCTGTTAGTACTGATGTTCATTAATTTACATCAAAATATCCATTAGGAGAGCAGTGAGAGCAGTCAATTCCCACATGGAAATGGGAACATTTAAATGTAAGCTGGGACCAGAGACAGCCAGGCCTAACTTAAACCTCCCACACAGCATATGGGCACTGCAGGGAACACAAAAGCCTGACCTCAGCTACACCTTTGGCAAGAGTCCTGATCCTATACAGAGAGCTCAGGTTAGGACACAACACACAAAACTTATTCCTGAGGTTTCCCTTTAATAAAATAGAAATACTAATGCAGGCTGTATAAACCTTTCTTTTTATTATTGTATGTTTGGGGGTTGGGGTTGTGGTGGTTTTTTGTTTGCTTTTTTTTTTTTTTTTTTTTTTTTTTTTTTTTTTTTTTTTTCCCTCATGCTGAAGAATGAATTTCATGGTAAAAATAAAGAAGTAAAAAAATAGCCTTACGTGAGTACATACATAATATTCCCAGCTATGGTGTAAAATGAATGCAAGAAACATTACAAGTAGAATAACATTCTACTTTTATTTTACTTGAAATATTGGATTCTTGAAATATTTACTTGAAATATTTTCATTCTACAATGGGCAGCCTCTAACTAATAAAAGTATCAACAAATCAGTATTTGATGTTTTTAAATAAAGATGTAACTTTAGCTATTAAAAAGTCCACATAACTTCTCTTACTGTTATTTTTGGACAAAGCTTTAAACTAAATTCAGGATGAATTCACAACCCTTTTGTTTTCAGATGGAAATTGGATTTCCTGAGAACAGACTATTCATCCAAAATACCTGGCCCAGAAATTGCAATACTTCCCTACTGCACAAAGATACTGTGAGACAAAGTTAAATAACATTTGCAAGAGGCAGAGGATTTATAAATCACTGTAAGAGTGAAAATAAGCCCTGGTATTGTGAGCCAACTATTCTTTCAAAAGCAAATGGAGATTAAAATATTCGATGGTGTTTGTACAAAGAACAGTTTGAACTTTGCCAGTTCAGAGCTGGCTGTACTCATTAGCACAGGAAAGCCCTCAGGCTGCTTTGCATGGAAGGTATAACTTAGAACTGGATTTCTCTGGAGTTCTGAAGGACATATGGACAGTCATCTTCCAAAACAAAAAAGTAAAAAATTTCAAATCTTGAGGAGATCCTGGGTGCCAGGAGGGTGACCATACCCAGTCCTCATAGGGTGAAGACTGGCAGTCATGCAGAAGCCCAGAGTGTATCATTCCACTTCCTTTTCCTTTGAGAAGATTCTCTGCAGAGCCAAGTTAATCTAGGCAAATAGTAACTTGAAACAGTAGTTACTGTGGTCATTACCCTCCAGATTACTGAAAGATGACTATGCAAGATAACTACAAATGATTATAAACAAACATTTGAGGCATGACAGGCTCTTCCTAGGCTGGCCTACTGTACGTCAAGGAGCCAAGTAAGGCTTAATTCCGGCAGCGAATTCCAGCACTATGTCATTCTTCAAGTTCTTAATGAGAACATTTTGACTATTTGCTGGCAAAGGTAAAAACAAGAACATGCTGTACAAAAAGGAAGGAAAAGAGCAAGCTGAACTAAAATGGAAATGTCTATTTCCTATCCGGGTTTTGCAGTGATGCAAATCAATTTCATGAATGTCTCACTGCTAAAAAGGAAGCGATACTATACACAGCTCAAAATGAAAAGTTTCCTTATATTTAGTGATGTCACTTTATCATTTGTTCAGATGTGGCTTATAAAATAAGCAGAAAGAAAGGAAAATGTGGAAATGGAAAGCATCAGTGGGAAGGAAGCAGTAAAGCAGATCTGCAGCTCTAGCACTCCATGAGATGAAGACAATGCTATTCTAGCATGTGTTCCTTGCACAAGACATTTTCTTTTAGCAATCTTCAGACACCTGGACAACTAAAAATCTTCCTCTAATATTCAATCTAAATTTGGTCATACCTATCTTAATTTCTTATTACAAAGCTTTTGTTTTGTTTGGGATTTTTGTTTTGTTTGTTTTTTTTATTGTTCTTTTTGGGTTTTTTTTTTTTTTTTGGTTTTTGTTTTGTTTTTTTTGGGTTTTTTTTTTTTTTTTTGGTTTTTTTTTTTTTTTTTTGGTTTTGTGTAACTAATAAAGCACACCTTTTGACAAAATAGAATTATTTTTGGCACCTTCCACTTGCTTCATTTTCTGTCACACTTGCTTCAACTGGTATATTCAAAGACTGTAAGGTCTTTTATGTTTCAAGTCCTTGTGTCCACTCCTCTCATTTAGTAGGGATTTAAAACATATTTTTACTATCCTTCTAAGTTCAATTTCTTGCATGTGGATTTCCAGATCTGTTCTGTTTTAAGGTCTCACCGGCCACATGTACAACACTTGGCATTAGTACCGTTTCAGCTGTACAAGAAGTACAGGGATGAAATTATTTGTGACTGGATTCACATTTTCCACAGTAGCATCAAATCAGTGACTCACAGCCACTCTGTCTTTGGCTTGCACACCCACTTCTTTAAAATTCTCTCATCCTCCACCTGACAAGCTCTGAGCTTTTATCAGGGAGCCTTTCCCATTAGGCTCTAACACACGACCTTGTACTTTATATTGTATCCCATTTTATTTCTCTACTGCTCAAGCTCATCCAATTAGTTCAGTACAACAGCACGCTACAGGGACTGTTTCCCAACTCTGTGATGTCAACAGAGCTCATTAGCAAGTTCTAGGTTTTTGTGCCAGGATCACTAATGAAAAAATTAAGCACTATGAGTTTCAATATCAATTTTTAGATAGAGGTCCAACAACTTCCCCCTGCCACTAAGTGTAACATACTGCCACTTTTTCCTCTGGGCTATTTCTTTGCCCATCTGCCACTTACCTTAAAAATTCCCCTTTTCTTCAGTGTAACAAGCGTGTTTGCCTAGAAAAGCAATTACTGTATCACAGAATGAAAGCAGGCAAGTCTAGCATGATCTGTCTATGGCAAAAAAAAGTTTTATCCTATTTACTTTTACATTTTTTTCTCTAAGAAGTCACCATCTACTTTAAATACCATATTTTAACCCTGTTACATTTTACTTGGGCATAGACTGAGGTGCATGAGGAAGGCACTCAACTCATGTATTTCAAATCAAATCATGCTCAGTTTCTCACCCAGGACAAAATGCAAAACATGTTTTGCATTCTATTATCTGAAGTAATCAATGTATTTTTTTTAATGAGACAGAATATATATTATGTAATGTCAGTCACTAGTTACGTCTGATTTTATACTCACTAAATTCTTCTCTTTTGTTTTCATTTTACTTCATGTTGGGTTGCACCCTGAAAGTTCAATTCTGTATGAATCAGACCTCTCTTTCTTTTCTTTTTCTGTTGCAGACATCCATTCTTATTGGTTTACATGCTAGGAGGAAGCAATAAATGAGACCTGGAAACTTGCAAGGATTGTTGAAGACTGATGCAACACAAACAAAGATAATTATAAAAACTTTATTTTTTCAAGAGCATCCAGATGAGGACACAAATTTAAAAAGTTGTCAGATATATACAGCACACACAGAATTTTCTTATACTTTGACTGTTTCAGCAAGTAACTTTAAAAACTGAAATCCTTTCCTATTTTAGGCTATTCTATTACATTGTTGTTCCACAGAAGTAGATTATTGGACTGGAAACTGGATTATCCAAGAGGAAAAATATTCAGTTGCAAGACTTATGCAACCCCCACCCTTTTCCTTGCTCCTAAAGAATGAAAAAAAATCAAGAACACAGAGACCTGGTTCCAGGCCCATTATCATCAAAAAGTCTGGAGAAGAATGCAAACCAATGTTTGATTTTCTAAGAGTGAAATTCTAGATGACTTCAATGAAATGGCTTTTGCCACCCCACTGAACATTGTAGCCCTTAAAAGCTACCAGGAAAAAATGTATAGTCTGGCTAGTGTACAATGAATAAGAGGACAATATCTTGTGTTATTCCTGCACCTACAGGAAGATAAGTTTAAAAAAGGTGGCTGTGCTCTACGAAAGTGTCCACAGCTAAGTGAGAGAAGGAGGAGGAAACAGATCAAACTTGACCAGAAATGCTAGGCAGTTTTTTTAACGTACCTAAAATAAACCACCACTTAACACTCTCATTGCTTCTGAAGCCTCACTTGGAGTTTTAAGATGAAAAAAGCCAGTGATATTTCTTTTTTCCAGACAGGATCCATTTTCTCCTCCTTTCATTCATGCCTTCTAATGTCCCCAATTTACATGTATAAATTTTAGGCTCTATGCAGGATGTGGGAATGAGATCAATTGGATGAGTAAGCTTCATGTGACTGCTTGCTCCAGACTATATGAGGAAAACACTGCTGGAGTGTGTTTAAAAGAAAGGTTGTGGGAATAAGGTGTTCATGGTAGGGAAGATTTGAGCACTGGAATGGAGTTAGGTAAAGTTCCCCATAATAAAACACATCCTCATGTAGCTTACTGCAAGCTGAAGATCTATTTTTCATTTGTTCTGCTCTTGTTTTGGATCATTTTGTGGCAATACAGCTGAGCATACAGCCTAGAGAATTTTAGGGCTAAAGTGTTGTTAGGGCTTCCCTTCAGAAGCCATAGCAAATGGATATGATTGCTATTTGACGTCACAAATAACAAAAGTATTATTTACCTTTTCTCTGGCTCTTCTCCACCTTTATGGCACTCCACCCTACCAGGGTGTTTTCCTTAACTCTTGCAGAATTATGCAGAGCACTGAGCCAATCACTCATTGAAAAAGCACTGCTCCTGAAGACAAGAACTGCAAGAACATATTGGAATTTGAAAGATTTTTTTTTCCTCTTCAGGCAGAACTGTTTAAACATAGGATCTAACAATACCCCAAAGGCTTAGAGAATGTGAAAAAATCACATATTCTGAAGTAACCCTTACCTTACCTAATGAAACTTTATCCTATTACAGCCTATGCAGAATAGGGCCCAGTGCCCCTGGTATCTTTCAAACTACATTTTCTTCTAGAAGAATGATTCTCTTTATCCTTTTTTCTCCTGAGAAGGGTAGCACAGCCTCAAACACTCTCTTCAGAGCTCAGTAATTACTTCACAACAACACGATGGCAGTTCCCCTCCACTGGAATTAAACAAGTTTTTCAATTAAAATGGCATTAGTTTGTAAGTGTCTTAAAGTGAGTGCTAAATGGTACTTAATCACATAAAAATTGTTCATGATAGGCCAGTAAAACAGACTGGACCATAACAGGCAGGATAGTGTAGTGCTGAATTAACTGCAGTGAAAACACTTAAAAAGATGTAACTAATAAAGCACACCTTAAATTCTGCATTGGCTTGTGGAATTTTCTGTCTCAGACCTCACACATAATTTGCTAATTTACTTTTTGCAAAGTACTCCAGTAAGTGCAGACACAGTTCCTGTTAAGTACACAAAGTTGATTTCACACAATGAACAGCTCATGAAAAAGGAGAAAGATCCATGCAGAAGAGCAACAATGACAAAATCAATGACTCAATAAAACATTGCTTAACTATTTTTTAAAAAAACCCACAAACCTTACTATTTTACCCTTCCAAAAAGAATTAGAGCAGGCATAATTTTTATGAAACATTTGAACATGAAGAGGATAGCAGTTGATTGAAAAGGTTGTTGTAAATATGTTCCAAGCATTAGGAAGAAATATGAAAGAAATTGGAGAACAGGTGTTCCAGTAAAGCTACAGGTACAAAAATGTTCATTTAAAAATGCATATTAAAAAAAAAAAGACAAAATAGAATTATTTCAGAGGAAGAAGTCAGAATTTGTTTACAGAAAAGCCACTGGCAACAAGATTAGAGATGACCCTGGAACAGGAAAATGGTAACACCAAAATAAACCCTTGTGTGCATCTGTAAAACAAAGATCTGTAGCTCAGTCATTGATGAAAATGATGTGTGACTCCTGCAACATTGAGGAAAAATATTTAATGCAATTACCTTTGAACATTCTGACGTCTCCTAACTATGTTAAGACTTTTCTTTTGGCATGTAGCTATCCATAAATGTGTTTTACCCTGGAATGGACATGTGCAAACCCCAATGCCCTGGATGTGCTCAAGGACCTGGATAATTTCTGCCTCCTTTCCCCCCCAGCTTGGTGTTTTGTGTCTCATCCTGAACGCATCTCCTTCAACCCCTCTCCTGCAAGTTTAGCACCTCTTCAGCTCCCCACCAACTCTCCAGTGTAACAATCTATTGACTAATAATACCAAAGTGTGCTCATAAACCCACAGAGAAATTCTTCTGCATCATGCCTAGCACATATCCTGCACTGCCACAAAAGGCAGCAGGAAATAATTTGCCCTGGTAGCATTGTTTTGTACCATTTATTCTAATTTAAAAATTCTTCTGCTACCGCATTTAGGGTTTCCTGTGCTGCACCTGTGTCACCCTCTGCCTGAACTTTGTGTGGAAGGCTCTCTTAAGATTCAGTGCTAGAGAATCTTAAAATATACTATAATTAAAGCTCACAGACTGCACTTACTCCGAGAGAAAAAAAAAACAAAAACCAGGAACAGAAGAAACCACTATAAATCCTAAGGGACTTCTAAAGATTAGTGGTGAAAAACAAATCCGTGCTGAAGAAAGGGCAGAGGCAAACATGAAAAGCAGAGTTCAGGGAAAGCAAAAATATCAAAATGAGGTCATAATCCCACTTTGGGACACACAGATGCCTTTGCTTGACTGGCTTTGCAAAGAAGTAATGCAGGGATCAAGGACTGAACTGACACTACCCAAAACAATAAGCAGAATGCTTTTTATAAGTGTACAATAACAAGATGCACGAACACAAAATTAGATTTTTAATAGCCATGTTAATACACTAACTTTCAACATATTTTTACTCTTAAATTTCCACTGAGTATCTGTCAACACACAGTTAAGAAAGAACTACGCAAAAAAGTAGAGCCACGATACTGCATGAATCTTAGAACAATGGATCAGATATTCAATTCCCTGTAAAAAATCACAAATTCTAGGGGAATTTTAAGAACACAAGAGACAAAGAAATCTAATATCTGTCAAAAACTAAAAGGAATCTGGTGAAAACATCCCAATGCCTCAAGAAAAAACATTTTATACAAATCCTGTAGTAAGTAATTCCAATTTGTGAACATGACTCTACAAATCACTGAAAAAATGTGGCTATCTGTTGATTTATCTAGCTACTTCTATACATGTAAGACAAAAATCTGGAAAACTTAATGAAAATCTTGCCAAAGAATCACCAAACCAAAAAGCTGTTGGAAAACACTGGAGAGTGAAGGTGCCAAAATTGCTTTCCTAGTGGGGTTTTTACACTGGCAATATAATGGAAGAAACAGTAGCAAAAGTAATCTGAGGAAAATGTATTAATTTATAAAAAAAGGACACAAGAACAACAAAATGTCATATTTAAGGCAGTGAGCTGATTTGATTCAGTGCCTTGTATTCCACACAGTCATTTTGCAATCTGGTTGACCTAAAGTAGACACAGAAAAGGAACTCTACAGGGAAATTATTTTATTTACTATTGCAGAAGATGCTGTTGGAAAACTGAACATGCTCTTAGGCACAGAAGCACTTTTCCATTCCTAGAAGACTATCAGAAAGGCAACTGGAAGAGAAAAAATACAAGTTGTATCCAGCAGCATGTGCCAAGGACTGATGTTGGGTGTGGTAGCATCTAAAATATCATCACTAACCTAGAAATGAACCGTGTTAGTGAAATCTACATGTTTATCCAGGAAAAAAAAATCATAATAGTGGAATATACAAGGTACTTGAGCAACTAGAAATAAGAGCATTTGTGGATACGGAATTCCTATCACAAATAACAAAAGGAAACACCACTCCCTAGCCAACATAATGGATTAGATAAAAATCAGAGGGAACACAACTTTGGGGCAGTGACTCTGGGGCAGGTGACAGATAAATTAATAACTACACAGAACCTTTGTAGGCCGCATGGAAGCCAAACGCAACTCTGAGGTGGATGTACACTTGTGTGGGGTTTGGCTCACAAGACACTCTATGCCAGTGCTATTCCACGGGCATCTCAAGGAAAGCCAACGTGCACGCCCAGATATCCTGGAATGAGAAATGGAAAACAATTGCTGGAAAAAACAAGCGCCGCCGCGCTCATTTGAACGGGTTGTTAACTCCAAACCCGAGCACCTGAGGGGCACCCACTGCGCCCTTTAAACCGAGGACGCCTGTGCCCTCGAACCGTGAGGAGGCGGGGAGGGAGCGGCGGGGTTCTGACAGCCCCTTACCTGGCCGCGTTTCCCCCGCACCTTCCGCAGGACGCGGAGATCCGAGCCCCGCTCCCGCCCCACCGCCTCAGGCGCCATGGCGGCCCCTCAGGCGCCCCCCGGCCCCGCGCACCTTCCCGCGCGCGCACCGCGCAGGCGCGCTGGCCGAGGGCGCGGCCACCGCCTCCAATCGCCGCTGCACTCTCCTTCCCTCCCTCCCTTCCCTGGCTCGGGAATATCCGGGACACGGCTCTGGGAGAGCGTCCCGGCTGCCGCCACACTGCGCAGGCGCGGCGGCGCCGGGCTGGGGAGGGGAGCGCGAAGGAGGAGCGGGAAGCGGGGGAAGTAAAAGTTGCCGTGAGGGCGGGGCCGCGCCCGGAGTCGCCGCCGGGAGGGGGCGGGAGAGGAGCTGCGTGAGGAGCCGCCGGTGAGCCGGGGGTCCGCCGAGACTGAGGCGGGGCTGGGACAGGGGCTGAGCCGCGGGTCGGGCAGGGGGTAAACTGCAGTGGGCAGGGGTCGGCTTGTCTCGGGGAGCGGGCACGGTTGTGGCCGCCGTCCCGGCGGCGGAGGCGGCTGCGGTGCCGAGGTGGGGACGGAGTGCCGGGGGACGGGAGCGTCGCCTCCTCCCGGCCAGAGTTAAATCCCTGCCGGGGCTGCGTGGGTGGGGGTCAGCGGCAGCTCCGGGGCCGCGGCCGGCGCTGCCCCCGCCGTTGTGTAAGCGGAGGGGCCGCGGGGCTGGAGCGGTGAGCGCGGTGCGGGCTCGGAGCGAGGCGCGGTGCGCGGTTAATGTTCAACGCGGCCGTCACATGCCCAGCAGCGAGTTCTACAGGAGCGTTTCCAGAGGCTGTCTGCCTGGAACAGGAAATGCCAGTACAGGTAGTGCTGGAGCTGTTTGAAATTTAAGCAGTTTGCAGCGTTTTGGTGGCAGAGTTGTTTTGCTGTGTGTTCTCGTACAGATGGAGTTTCAGAGGCATGTGGGTAGATGTATGAGAATGTATGCAAATCACCTGCTTAGCATCAGGTCTAAGTTTACCTATATCCCTTACTTTGATTTTCAATGCAAATATTTTAAAATCAGCTTTTCAGAGGAACCATGACTTGTTCTCTCAACCTACATTTTTCCCTTCCCAGAATAAGTGTGAGTTTTACATATCTCTACTTAGTGCTTTATTTTGCTCATGCAACCCCCTACCAAAATCACCAAACACTGACCCACTTAAGCTTTCCTAACTTTGAAGCTACCAGGATTATTTTAAGAAAACAACTTAATCGTGCAAACAGCATTGTGCCTGATTCATGATGCCCTTCCACCCCAAGGCAATGGAAAATCCCTTGACTCTTTTTCTGATTATCTGCTCTTTTCTTATAGAATGAAAGGGTGTTTTTGGTGTCAAAATAGTGAGACCTCATGTTATAATCTGACTGTAAATTAGCCTTGTCAAAATGTAGATAATCCTTTCTTCCCCTTACAAATTGTTGCAAAGTAAGAAGTACTTACTGGTTATTTTTTTGAAGTATCAAATTACTTGTATAAAAAGTTATTATTCTTGACCAATGGGATGTTGACAGTAAAAACAGAAAAAATATGCACTTGACTTTCAAGCTATCAAGCCTTGATAGTGCAGAATCTTTTTTGGCCAAACAGTATGCTTGGTGTGCCACTGACAAAATGATTTGCAAGTGTGACCCAGAGGGTGTCAGGATATTGCCACTGTCCTTATTTATTCCTTGGTTTATGGCTCTTGATAGAGTAAAGCAGTTTAGTCACTGAGGGATGTAGTGATGCGAGCAAAACCCATTCACAGAGCTCTTGACAAGCTTCATGGTTGGAGCAGAAACAAGTAGGAGTTTGTTGGGGCCAGGTTAAATGATGATGGGTTGAGGCTGGATCAGGATTTTAGATGTGTGGACTGAGTGAAGTGTTTCTAGGAAGGTTTGTACAGGATATGTTAATGAAGAAATATATGAGGTATAGTGATTCAGACATTCAAACTCTTTTTTTGACAAACCTATAAAATATGTGTGGGTTTAAAGATGATGCTGACATTACCATTCCTTGTAACTCAGTTTTGTCAATTTTTTCCTGGTGACTTAAGAAGTCAGAAAGCTTTTTGAGGATGAGCAGAACTTGGTATTTTGCACTTCTGTTAATGATCAAACATCTGCACAGATCAAACAACTGAAAAGCCAGGCAATTAATCTGAGACAAAAAGGCAAGTGTGAGTATCACTGTAAAGATACATTCTATCTTTCTGAGGCTCAGGAAAGGGTACATTGTAGTCTTTGAATAATCACATGTAAAGCAGTAGGAAGATGGAGAAACAAAAATCTTCTCCGTGGTGTCTGTGTGATGATTCACTGTAAATGCTGGCCCGTGTCATGGGCTGGGAATTTGTGTTCTCCAAGATCTTTACTCAGAGTTCCCATTGCGGCTGTTTCTAAAGTCGGTTTCTCCTTGTGACAGATGAGGGAGGCTGAGCTGTGAACCTGCTGTTTTGGTTTTGATGCAAACAGGAAAGTTTTTATTGGAACAGCTTAAAGCAAAAAATGGTGCACTTACACAAAAGCCATCTGGGATAGCATCTACGCTTCTGGTTCTCCATCCTGGAAGGGAACAGAGACGTGTGACGTGCAGGAGCAGTGGTTTGGCATAGGAGGGACAGCTAAATAGGCAAGGGCTCCAGAAGAGACAATAGAGATCCTGAAAAAAGAAAAAGTCTGGGCTGAAAATCTACGAGGATGGTTTGGAAGAATTTCTGGAGCAGATAGCATCAACTACTCCTTTCGTGTCTTGGGGACTTTTTGAGTCAGTGACAGAAGGAGAAAGAATGTGTCAGACCAATACCAGCCAGTGGTAACATACTGATGTTGGCCTTTTCTTGTTGTGTTGTTCTTGTTTCTTATGTGTGTTGCAAGTAAGTGCTATTAATGAAGTATTTTTCCCTCCCTGATGTTTAAAATAGTGAGATTTTGCATTCCTCTAAATGTATTTGTGCGACACCTTCCAAGGACAAAGACTGATGGCTACTAAAAGCATTTACATGTATCTTATGGTGCATGAGATTTGTTGAAAAACAAATTTAACATGGGGGCTTCAAGGTGGAAGGAGACAGGATCTGTGCAGGGGCCAAAAAATTATGATTCAGCCTCATTGAGGTGGGTGTAAGAGATGACTCCTTTCAAATTTTGATCTTTTCCTGCATTTTTAAAGCAGCTTCACTGTTTATTTCTTTCTTCAAATGTCAGGAAAAATAATTACAGCCTCCAGCACTGTCACAATGCAAATCAGATTTTCGTTCGGTTAACAAGATTTGGCAATTTTAAACTACAACCTTTTGAACTGAGGAAAACACTCCAATTCTTGCAGTTGCAAGTTGTTGAAATTTTGATGAATTTCATTCTGTTAAGGAGGAGACAGTAACCCCAGTCCTAATAATACTGGCTCATTGCAGAGAATTTTAGTGGTTTCCTATCACAACTTTATTCCCTCATAATATATTTCATCAGTCTTCCTTCACAATTTTTGTTGTCTTGCGTCTAAATTCCTAAGTTACATCTGTTTAGGAATTGATTTCCCTGAGTTGTCAGTGTGTTGGGTGGGGTTGCCAGGCTCAGCACAGAGGCATGAACTGCAAGCAGAAGCAAAATGCTTAAAAGCAAGCCCAGCACTGGGCATGAGAGAGGTTTGCCATTAGTAATTTGTGCAACACACTGAGAATAGTTGCAAAGTGAAGCCGAGAAGATGTAAATAACTATTCTTCAGCCAAATTTCAGGGATAGAAGCAGTCAACAACTTCTGAACTTGTTGGCAGGTTTTCATTCAATTTGACAGAAGGGATAGAAGCCTCAAAGATGATTATGTACTTAGAAAGTGCATGAAAAGAGGCAGCTGGCTGGAAGAGAGATACCTCGTAAGATGATGTGAGGAGCAGAGTTGGCTTATGCCCCAGCTAGGGAGAAAACTGCAAGAACTCAGCCATGAGGCAGAAAATTATCAGGAGCCCAGCACTGGTAGTTCCAGTGTGCACAGAGCCAACTGTTTATCTCATCAGTTTTATCTTGATGGATATCAGAGATGCTTAAACCCAAATGTGCTTGTAGAAAGTGATTGTTTAGGCAAAATATCAGCTGCACTGATTTCTAAGCTTCTTTAGTGACACTGCTTCTTAAACTAAAGAGTCTGTGCCAGCCACAGCTACGTGCTGGGGTGTACCAACCAAGCAGGTGATAACGTGCAGTTCTGCTGACAAGTGGATCTGTTGTTCTGGAAGCTGTAAAGGCAAGTGCCAGAAATTTTTGACAGGCATGTGTTTTGTGCTGTAAGGCTGCACAGCTAAGGGTAGCAAGGGGCTTGATGAAATCACCTGTGACTGAAGAACAGTGGCTGAAATTGGGCAAGGTGGAAGGAGTTAGGCTGGTAAATAGACGTTGGTTTGAGAGCTTAATGCCCTTGTTTAGTGTCTTTGGTTGAGAACAGTTGTCCACAACCAATTCCTGTAGTCTGAAGGACGTGTTCCTGTAATTGTCAGCTGCTAAAAATCTTCTGTAGCATGTCAGTAACACTGTGTGAAATAACTCTTTTACTGAAATATTGTGCTTACTGTAGACTCAGTATGGTTCAATCACAGAATGTTTGGGGTGGAAGGGGCCTTAAAGATCATTGTGTTCCAAACCCCCTGCCATGGACAGGGGCACCTTCCACTAGACCAGGTTGCTCAGAGCCCCATTCAACTTGCCCTTGAACACTGCCAGGGATGGGGCATGCACAGCTGACTGATGGTCTGTACTCTGTCACTCACACCTTTGGCAAGCCAGGAACCTAAAAAGATCTGGTAAACCCCAGTGGTTAATAAATGCTGCAGTGCCCTTAGCAACACTGGCTTACCACAGACAAGGAAGAAGTCTTCATGTCCTAATTATAGTGCTATTGACTATTGAATTTAGGTTATGGGAGTCTGGTCCAAGTGCCAGTCACCTGAAACTTCACCTAAACTTAGGGAGATGAAGCAACCAAAACTGATCAGCAGCATCACTTCTCTGGTTTACAAAGCCGTCTGTGATGGGAATAGGCTTGTCAGCAGAGCAGTCATATTCTTGTTGTTTTTATTTTTATTTTTTTTTTCAACTCAAAACTGAGATATTTGTCCAATGTAAATTTCAAACCAAGATGCTACTGTAGGCTTTCTCACTTTATGGAGAGGCTGTGATGGCAATTTAATCCCATTGCTTCTGGCACTCTTGGAAGGCTCATCTGCAGTGCCTCTCTTACTAATGAATAAGAAGCCATGCACCTTAGTATTTGATGAGTGGAACTTCTATATATGAAAACTGCAATTAATGTGTTCCGCAATTTATTAGAATAAGATTGTGTGGCAGATGGAATTATTTATATTCACAGCTTTGTGGATGTGAAGTTCAGCAGGAAGCATTTTAATGCAATGGGACACAGAGCTAATCCAGAAACATTTTTTAATTAAATTCTTGCACTGAATCATTATAACTTTTCCTGAGAGCCAGTTCAATAGCTAAATGCTTGGTGCATGGAGTGTTAGTTGTAGGGCATCCCTGCCATGCAAGAGAAAATTACTTCCTGTAAGTTCTTAGTAAATGAATGGTCTTTGTCATTATCCTAAATTGTTCTGGATGAACTCTTGTATCCAAAACAGTGTGTATTTCTAATAAGATCTGAAGCTGATACACATTTCCAGCTACATTTTCTTTTCCTATTCTCTTTTTGGATTAACTGAAGTGAACATAAAGAAAACAAAATTGTTACATGATGTTCTGTCAAGGTCAGTTTCCAGCTAGATTTCAGACTCCTTGCTCAGCGCTGCCACAAATCACACTTACTATCTCCAGTATTATTAAATCAAATTACTTACGGGTGAGATACAGTAACATCAGTAAACAAACAGAACTCATCTGATTATTCATGGGGCAAAAGAGACTTTTGGTTAGGTTCCAGTTATTGATTTTATTTTTGAATACAAGTAAGTACCAATGTTTCCCTTAAATAAAGGGGAATGAATTTAGGGGTGCAAGACTTCCTGTGTGTATTTTTGAAAGCCACACATCCCAGCTGTACAGTATTAGAGAGCTGTAGAGTGGTTTTTTGTGAATGTGATGTTGCTTGTTCTCAGCTAAGTTCTCTTCCAGTTTATACAGTATTCCAACTACACAATTAATTTTTGTTTTTTAATACTCCTCATTAATCTTGCTAAGCTTACACAGTGGAAAAAACTGTTGTGAGAAGCCGCAGGTTTTGAAGTATACTGGTATGTCTTTGGTATCTCACATGCTTGTGAAATCGAAGGTGAATATCTCCGTTGAAATGTGAGGCCCAAATTTCACCCTCCCTTTTTTTTTTTTTTTTTTTTTCCCCCACATATGCAACCCCAATTGTGTTGGTTTATTTAAATTTATTCTGTTCTGTTCCTCCAAATGTTTGTGTGGGTGATGTAGTAATGCCCAACAGACAGAATAATCCATTGTTTTGAGAGGATCATGGCTTGGGCTTTACATGTGGTTGTGGGGATATTCTGGAAATGGACTCATTTAACCTTCAACAGGCTCCTTCAAGAATTGGAGAAACAACCCTTATTGTTGGAATTTGAAAATCCTGGAACTGGGGCAGCGACCAGAATGTTGTTGCATTGCTGTTAGCACTGTTTTTCTGGTTGCTTTGAGAATGCAGCCAGGTTAATGACACATTTATGTAGTATTTAGTAGGCAGAACAAACTTCTGAAAGCTGAGTACTAGCTGACAATCCATCCATAAAACTGAAATAAAAACCAGCTCAGCTTTTGGAGTGTTGAATAAAAAAGATTTTTTTCTTGGTAATGTTTTTATTAGACTTGGAGATTCAAAGATTGAGTAACTCATGTATTATATGGTCTTTTTATAAGCTGTTGCTGGTTTTTAGGAGAATCTTTACAGCAATTTTATTTTGGTCTTTACAGATGTGTAAGAAATTAGGAGATAATTTATTATGATAGATAAAATAACTTTTATGGCTTAAGAACAATTATTAGGTGGGGATTTTTTCTTCTCCACTTTCCTGGCTATTTCATCTTGCCTTTAGATTTAGAGGTTGTTTTATCATGATCTTTTTTTTTTTTTCATTTAGAAGCTCTTTAACATTTTGGATTTTTCTTGTTTTTCCAATAATTTCTGTTTATTTCTTATTTCAGGTTCACTGGAAAGAGAATGAAATAAACATGACGTCTTCTAAACTGGAATATATTTCATGGGTTACAGTTAGGAGTAAAAAGAAGATGGAACAAAATGAGAGAACAGGAGTATAACACCTAACAACAACTTTCCAGTTCTGTGATATATACATATAAACTTTCAATATAATACAACTAATGATTTATAGTAATACTTTATTGATATCCCTGAAACTGAAGTCAGTTACTGTGCAACTTGCTTAATAAGCACTTGTATTCCAACGACTTTTAACATGTTTTAACCTTAACTGGACACCTTTATTTATTTATTTTTTTAAGACTGAGGGTTAAAAACATTGTCCAGCTGTATTTTTACTGGGACTGAGGGATGACTCACAGCTGCTCATGGAAAATGGACTTAAGCCCATGAACAGTTACTACTGCACAGAGTTGAATGGAATGCCATGACTTTAGAAATATTGTTGTAGAACCACCTTCTTTGCCTTGCACCCATCATATCCTTAAATATTTCAACGTGAACATTGTGATTATAAACTAAAAAATAATGGCATGGGTGAAATTCCTAAGAAAACCTGGGGGAAACCTTGGAAAAGTTTATCAGCCTGGAAGTATCCTGTCCCTGGCCCCTACTAAAGGCTTATTAAATGAACCTGGACAAAACAGCTGCTTTCTTAATAGTGCTGTTCAGGTAAGAAAAAACTTCATCTATTAAACACTTTTTAAATAGACTTTCCTGAGTGTGTGTGCAAAATAAAAATGGCAATTGTAGGAATAAGACACTGTTATGAATGTAATTTTATTCACCATTTAACTGTAAAGAATTGAGAGTATTAATACTTTATTTTGCACAAAATTTTACTTGCATGCATCAAGGATATCTGAAAAACCTTTCTTTTGTGTTTGAAAATGTAGGAGTTCAAACTTTAAAACTTTCTGCTTGAATTTTAAAAGTTTAAATGTTTCTGTCAGACATAGCAAAATCACTTCCAAAATTTACATGACACTTTTTTATGTGGGGCAACAATTACTACTTGTATTGGCTAGGATATTATTTTTAAAATCCCATTTTCTCAGAATTAGCACATAAGCAAGCCTGAATACTGGGATATATCAGAATATGCACATATAGTGAGGGCTTTGTTTCTAATCCTGGGAAAGATTTGTGGAATTAGAGTAGGAGATACACTTGGTACCCAAGAAATATGACTTGGAATTCTTATAATAAGGTACTTTTTGTAATGATCAGATTTTGGATCTGAATGTTTTTAAATTGTACAGAATTATTTGTGAAACTGGCAGAGGGCTTAATAGAGACATAGACTTCCTAAAAATTGGAAGACTTAAAATTGGCATGGATTTAAAACTAGGAGATCTGAGAGGTATAGCTATTTGGTATGTATGATATCTATATGTATTTAAAATAAAGTTGTACTGTAGTTTTGGTAGAGTGTTTGCTGTTTGGCATCCAATTGGAGCAGGATGACCTATATTCTCTTGCAGTTCTGCTATTTTCACTTAGGTGCCCCAAAATGAAGCCCTAAGTAATTTTTAGTTCTAGTTTCAGACAATCCTACAACTTCACAACCCAGTGCTGTTTATCAAACAGTTGGTTGGTGACTGCCTTTTTACAAGGAAGAATGTGTTCCTTTCTTTTCTTTTAACCTCTGCTCCACCTTCAGAACTGAGCTTTGGACTTTCGGTCTCCAACACATCCTATTTCATTTTAGCTTTTCTATTTATAGATAGAATATTTTTTCCCCCCTGAATTTGCAGCTGTTGTCTTACTGTGCCTCTTGACAACTCATTTTTAGGGGTTTTATTTTTATTTTTTTAATGGACAACTTTCTGAACTGCTTCACATCAGGTGTACCCAAGACATTTGATATTGAAAGCAGTGGATGTAGCCAAGCTGTTATTACCTTTTCGTAGGGTATTTACCCAAATAAGAGGTAGAAACATACCTGTGTAAGCACCAGGATTATTTTGATCTATGGAAAAACAAATGTATTTCAGCTATCATTTTGATAAGAGACTGTAAGAATATAATATAGGACTTAACTCTTATGTAGAGCTCTAAGAAAACTGCTACAGTCCCTGTACAGGGTTTAGATTGTTGCTTGTTTCCTTGAGAGTGCTTCAGCTCTTTCTCCAAAATACATTATTTCAAGAAGTTTAAAAAACAGATCTAAATTTTATGTGCTGAATGTAAAACTGTCATTTCCATCTCCACAATTTACCAAACTAATGGAAAAACCCCACATTTCCTGCAGCAATATTGGTACTTAAGTTGTACATTATGTGAAATAAAAAACAATTAAAATGTACTGTATGTAGTGTTAAGCAAAGAACCTTCAGAACTGATTACTTATTTTCTCTTTATTTTTACAGGTATTATGGCAACTTGACATATTTCGACGAAGTTTAAGAGGTTTAACAGGACACGTGTGTCAAGGAGATGCCTGTATATTTTGTGCTTTAAAGGTAAATAAAAAATTCTGGAAAAACTATATTTCACAATGAGGGAAAATAATTAAAATTTGTTTTTTGGAAGTTGGTGTCTATATCATACCTATCCCTGGGTGACCAAATCATTCTTTTTTTAAAGAAGCAATTTAGTTTTAAGGACGTTTTTAACAAGTGTTTGTAAGAGAAATATTGTCTTGTATTTAAAGAAGAAAATTTTCAGGGTTCTGGAGTTGGTTAGAATGGTGTAAGTTATTTTTTTAGTAATGTAGTTGTGATATTTGCACTCACCTCAAAAAAAAGTAGTTAATTCATTTGGAAGGGTCTGTCCCCAGCTCTTCTGTACACTATTGGTTTTGCTTTTTTGGCTCTTTCAGACACTGGTTGAATAATTCTGTTTGTTCTGTGCTCAAAATCTTGGACATTTTAATTTCAATGCAATATATACACTGGATGAGGATAAACAGTGACTTGTTTGTGACTTGAGTGGATTTTTTGGCTGGGGTGAGGTTCTTTTTATTTTTTGGCTGGGGTGAGGTTCTCTTCGGCTATTGTTACCCTTCTTAGCTGTTTAACAATGAAGGATATTTTATCTCTGTCAGCCTCTCCTATGAACTAAAAGCATAGCAAACAAATTCTGGGACTTGGACTGTGCAGGCCACTAAACTGAGTATACCTGTCTGTACATCTCCTTATCTGTACTGCTTCTGTTTTTATTTTAGCTGGGCATAGCTTTATATGTTGCATAACAAAAAATAACCTAGCAGCCAAAATGAGGAGTGATAAATCCTTTCAAAGCAGATCTGTTAAAAACTTAATTTTGAATGTTTACATGGAGATAGTGGCTGTAGTTTTTGTCAGTAGTCCCTGCTTTTTGTTTTGGGAGGGAAGATTAAGTACTTGAGAGACGTCCTGGAATGCATCATGGTTAAAAAACAATACTTTTTGTTAGCGGTGAAACTTTGCTTCTGTGTTTTATTTTTGCCTTCTATCCAACAGATTAGAGGGAAGATTAAGTACTTGAGAGACATCCTGGAATGCATCATGTTAAAACAATACTTTTTGTTAGCGGTGAAACTTTGCTTCTGTGTTTTATTTTTGCCTTCTATCCAACAGATTTTAACCATAGGAAGCCTATGTGAAGAATGCATATCCTTATTTATGTTTTACATGGCTTCTCCTGACTTACTTTGTCTTTAGTCACTTCAGTTCTCCTTAAAGCTTGACTTAGAATTCTTGACTGGGGAATACACCTTTAAATATTTGCAAATCTGTAATTAATTTAATAGCTTTTAACTTTCAGTTCTTTCAGAATAAATCTCCTTTACTTGCTAAATGATGAGCTCACTTGGATGGATATCACTGCCAAAAAGAAAAGTAGCAGCCAGCTCTCTCTTCTGGGAAATGAATTAAAAACCAAGTGCAATTTATTATCATGTCCCAGAACTGCAGATATTGACCTTTTCTCTTGTCTTGTGTGCACTGGTTCAGCACTGAGCTAATTTCATAGCAAGGATTATTGGCATTCTATCTCATTTATGGGAGGTATATAATTCTAAAAAAGATATACCCTCCTAAGCAGTAAATGTTACATTATTTAGTGAATCATGAGTGGTATTACATTATGCCCTAAGAAATACACACCATCTGTAGACATGAGATACATATGGATGAACTGCTATTCCAGGGGCCAAGTTAAAAAAGCTGTATAATTACAGAACAGGGCTTGTGTTGCCTCTGGGAGCTCAAGTCAATCACTTTTAGTTTTGTATTTGTATGTTGTTGTTCTACAGGTTCAGTGTTTAGTTTGGTACCATAACTTCTTGTAGAGGAATCAGCAGAATACAAATGTAGTAGCTTGAAGAGAAAACAGTGATTTTGAAAGTTACATGCGTCTATATACATTATAAATATTTCACACGTTTATGCAAAAAATGATATATTTGTGTAGAACCAGAGTGTCTAGCCAAGTGGTTACTGAAGTTAAGTAACCACTGCATTTCTTCCTAGGCCATCTTTTCACAGTTCCAGCACAGCCGAGAGAAAGCTCTCCCGTCAGACAACATGAGACACGCCCTCGCGGAAAGCTTCAAGGATGAGCAGCGTTTCCAGCTGGGATTCATGGATGATGCAGCAGAATGCTTTGTAAGTGTCTTCGTGAGAGTTGAGTAGAATTCTGTTAGTTCAGGGGTTTTGGTAGCTCCAGGCTCATGGGTAGGAACCAAATAACATAATCCTGCTGAGCTTCTTTATAGCCGCTAAGGGCAACAGACACATGGAGTAAGCATCAGATAAGGGGGATGGAGTGCTCTTGCATTTGTTCCATACTTTCCTCCCTTAACTCTGTAGCTCAGACAGAGCAGGAAGTTGGTGAGGATGATGAACTGTGAGTCACTCTTAAAATATTTTGATGGAGAGAAAGGTTATCTTCTCAGGAGAAGCACCTATGGATTTGAATACGTTGTTTGTTCCTTGAAGTATTGGGTCAGCAGCTATTGAAATCCAGTGTGTTACAGCTAGCCAGCTCATTGCTGAATTCTGCTGCAGAAGAGATTTCCATTATCTTACCCAAGAGTGAACAAATACTTGAAGATCTTGCTGTAGTTACTTTCTGCTTTGGTGAAGCATCTTAGTGAAAAACATGAGCCACTGCTGCAGCTTTTAAACGTGACTCCACGTGTCACAGAACTCTGGTAAAGAGACCTTCCTAAGAGCTCCTGTGTTAGACAATGAAAATGTTCACCTTGAAACACCTGCAGTATTAACCTTCAGACAAGGATTTGAGGGACAGGAAATATGATTGCTGCTTCAGTTACTTTCAGCTTTGGACATCCTTTGGGAGTGTCCACAAATTAATTCCTACCTGCTAGGTGTTTCTTCACGTATGTAGGAAAATGCAGCATAGAACTCCTGAAAGAGGCTGTTTGAGATCTTGCAGTCGTGAAAGAGAGCCTCTTACTACTGTTCCATCTACTCAAAATGCATTTGGACTCCTGAATGAATAATTTGTCTGATCTACCTGAATAGATTCACTTCTTCCCATTACCTCTGGTATTTTTGGCAAAAGGAAAAAATGGCCTTGCTAATTCAGGGGACAAACTCATTGCGGCTGTAGTATTTTGGAGCCAAGGGGAACAGTTGGAGTACTAAATTGCAATGTCCTTCATGTGTTCTGACTTCATCAGTTCAGTTTACATTTATATTATTATTTCTTTTTAGGAAAATATCCTTGAGAGGATTCATTTCCACTTAGTGCCAAACAGTGAAACAGATATGTGCACTTCGAAATCCTGTATTTCTCACCAGAAGTTTGCTATGACGCTGTATGAGCAGGTCAGACCTTCATTGGATTGGTTTAACAAATACCCTATTTTCTCTTTCCTTGGTAAATAAAAACAAAAGTTTGTCTTTTTTGGGTTTTTTTTTGTAGTGTGTGTGTCGCAGTTGTGGAGCATCATCAGATCCATTGCCTTTCACGGAATTTGTGCGTTACATTTCCACCACAGCCCTGTGGTAAGAGCTTTTGTTCTTGTTACTCATTTTTCTATATACACCCTTCTAATAATAGGCAAAAGTATACCAGGCTTTTAAGTGTTGAAACTTAATATGTACTTTTTTGGTTGCAACATGCTTTTGAGATACTGTTCAAAAATAACATTTGTATTTCAAAAGCAAGATGTAGAGAGGGCTTGACAAAAAAATTTGTATTGCTACAGTTTTACCACTTTGTGTCTTTTTAGTTATACAATACAGTTAATTAAAATCTGTTACTCTTCAGAAGGGAGATCCATAGGTATGTAATTTATTTTTTGCAGTAATGAAGTAGAAAAAATGATGGAGAGACATGAACGTCTCAAGCCAGAAATGTTTGCGGAATTGCTGCAGGCAGCAAATACTGCTGATGACTACAGAAAGTGTCCTGTAAGTAAACAAAAATGTTACGTGACTTTGGGATACAAGGGAGAACTTTTTCAGATGTTAAATCAGGCTAGAAGTATTCCTCTAAAAGCAGGGTTATGTGTTGTGTTGCTGCTTCAGAGCAGTCAACTTAGGGCAAAGAAAGCTCTTACACTTGTTTTATTGTTCCAGTTATAGAGATTTGTTTTAAGGTGGTGATTGGATATAGAAGTTAAGCTGTAGTCTTCATCAAAGTATTGTTATGATGAAGAATGTTATCCTTAAGTTGTTAGGAACAACCACCATAACTAAATTTTGGGATTAAAGATATTGCAGAGTTGTTTATTTTGAGCTAATTCCTGTGTAGTGACTCACCTTTGGACATCCAATTTTTAAATACTTTTGTTTTCCTTCCCATCATGGTTTTTGTTTCTTTTTTTCTAGAGTAATTGTGGTCAAAAAATAAAAATTCGTCGTGTTCTTATGAATTGTCCTGAGATTGTTACCATCGGTTTGGTCTGGGATTCAGAACACTCTGACCTGACAGAAGAGGTTATGCGGAATCTGGCAACACAACTTTATCTTCCAGGGGTATTTGACCTCAAACTTACTCTTTGCTTTTTCTAGAATTTAATTTTACTTTTTATTTTATGTATATGTGAATATATAATAAATATAAATATTCATATGTATTTTTTATAAGCACAACTTAATTTGACATAAAGTTTATATATATATATATATATATCAGGTTTATGTCTACTTTTACAGCTCTTTATAATGCACTGCTTGATGTAGTTTCTGTGAGAGGAAAAGGTCCCGTTGGGAGGGTTTTGTCCCTAAGTACAAAGATTAATCTAGGAGACTTCCTAGTTGAAAATCTAGGAATATAATTTTCAGTTTGAAATTTGTGGAATTATTCCAGAGCATTAATACTTTACTCCTCCAAACACAAAACCCCCCAAAAAGTTAAAATAGACATAGTAAGTGCAAAAATCAGTATTTATGCTCAGGAAAAATTGTATAATACAACAGGACATTAAGTAACTGTTGTCTTGGTGAAATGCTAGCAGTAGGTAAGGAAATTGAAGCTGTGTTTTACTTATGTTTTAAAATATGTAATCATTTTTACAGCTGTTTTATAGAGTTACAGATGAAAATGCCAAAAACAGTGAGCTTTTTCTGGTGGGAATGATTTGCTACACGAGCCGACATTACTGTGCCTTTGCCTTTCACACCAAGAGCTGCAAATGGGTGCTGTTTGATGATGCTAATGTAAAAGAGGTAAGATGATGCTCTGATTTTAGCCCTTACAGTACTAGTTCTATCTTTTGGTTGCAAATATGTAAACCACAGTGCTAAAATGTTGTAGCTTCGTGTACATTTGGAATTAGGCATTTGGTGTCTCTTGCTTAATGAATTACTCTTTCTATATTTGGGTTCAACAATGTTGATAAAGTTTGGGGGTTTTGTTTTGCTGTTTTTTTCTTAGATTGGAACAAAATGGAAAGATGTGGTGTCCAGGTGCATTCGGTGTCACTTCCAGCCATTGCTGCTATTTTATGCTAACCCAGATGGCACAGCTGTGTCTCCAGAAGATGCACCAAAGCAGATTATTCACTGGTCTCAATGCAAAGCAGCAGGAGGAAATGGGGAAGACCTGGGTAATTAGATATATGGGTTTTTTTAATAACAGTATCAGCTGTATTTCTGAAATGGGCATTATAAAGGAGGAAAAAATGGATTGGCTGCTTTGTTCTGAAATACTTTTATCAATCATTGTCCAAAGAGTCTCAAAAGAAAAGAGATTAGTGTGTATACTCAGACCTGTTAATAAGGGGATACAAATTGAGACTAATGGGTAATGGGAAAAAGAATCCAGTCTTCTGGTTCTGTAATTTGTACTGCTGTCTCAGGTTGGCTTTTTAAATTTCATGCTAAGCATAACTTACAAGGTACTTAAATAAAAGGCAAATTGAATTTGACATGCTATTCTTCACATCATGTGTAGCAGTAGAACATAGATTACTTCAGGGAGCAAAGAATTGAGGACCCTGTTTCACTGCAGGCTACCACTATAAATATGGCAGTATATAAAATATTACAGAACCTTATTGCCTAGTCTGTTGAAATGTAGTGTACTCTTGCTGATGTTTCTCTTCTGGCTTTTTAATCCAGAATGAAAAATTTTTCTCTCTTTTTAAAATTTTATATAGTGGAAATTTAAATTAGGAAGATTTTTCTTTCTAAAGATAAATATGTTGTTTGATAGGATTTGAAAAGCATCCTGCTGCTAAATCAGACCACATGAAAGAGAATGGAATTGGAGATTCCACTAATCAAAGGAGTAATAAAAAACTTCAGCCAGATAATCCAGCATTCAGTAGAAGCCATATTCAAGCAAGTGGTGGTAGAGGCCCAGGTGTGTATTCCCTACTACCACCCCCAAAAACCAAACCATATATGTCTTATTATGAAACATTTCAGTTGATTGCATTTCAGGCAGGTTCTAACCTTGGGACTGGAACTATTTCTGAAGGAAAAAAATTGACTCAGTTGTTATTCAAAGGTTTTCTTGATGTTTAAGTAATATCTGAATATCTGCCATGGAATGTCAGCTTTTCCAGAGAGAGCGGCAAATGCAGAATATTTATTACCCTTGTTACTCTTTAACTGAAGTGGCTCTTGAGGCCTTGTTCCATTTCTCAAACACTCTCAAGCTTTCCAGTGATGTTGCTGATGAAAAGGCACATTAATGACCTGAGGCAGAGGTGTGGCTCTGTTGGTCACTGGCTACTTGAGGTACCCTTTTCCCCAGCAATACTGTGATATCAGCGTGATTTGTAGTCCTGTATGTTAATGGACTTGATCTTATGGTTGGAAAGAAATCTCATGCTCTTAATCTGTGTCAAATAATTCATTAGTCAGTTTAAGTAGTCCTAACACTAAAAACTAAATCTTACTGTCCGTAAATATGTTTGTGTGTTTTGGTGATGAATGACTTTTGAGCAAGGATGTTTGACAAGTAGTATTTTTTGCAGCCAAGTTAGGCTACAGCGAGCAAAAGGACAGGCTAAAGGATTTATCCAGAGAGTGTGCCCAGAAAGCTGCTGACATGAAAAACTTCACATCTTTACGGAAAGATGCAGACAGAGGACCAAGGAAAGAGTCTGGGAGACAAAGAGGTACATTTTAAAAATATGACCAGAGAATCAATGGACTTTTAGCATCAATGCTGCTTGTGCAGATTTTTTTTCCCTTTTGAGAGACCTTACTGTAAGATCAGACTTTCCCAGTTTTCAGTATTCTAAAATACATACTGGATTTGTAGAGATACTGTAAGAAACATAAACAATATCACTTAAATGACTGCTTCCACCCTGGAAGTGTTCAAAGCCAGGTTGGATGGGGCTCTGAGCAACCTGGTGTGGTGGAAGGTGTCCTGCCTGTGGCAGGGCAGCTGCAACTTTGATGATCATTGAAGTCCATTCTATGAAACATTAACGAGAACTGTAATGGAATTTTTTTCCTTTTTGTTCTTGTAAGACTTGATTGGGGAGGACCGTTCCAGTGCTAAGTCAGGGTCTCCTCCGGTTGGAAATGGACTGAGGCACTGCGCGGATCAGCGGATCTACGGCAGCCAGGGAAGGGGCCCCTACAAGCACGACAACCAAGCACCTCACCAGGCAAAGCTTTCTGCACATGTGCTTGGATCAAACAAAACAGAACCTTCTCCTGCAGGGGAGAAACCAGTGACAAGGACTCGGACCGATGGCGTCACTGGCTACGACACGGACACCAGCCAAGACTCCAGGGACAAAGGAAGTATGAGGAGCAGGAGTAAAGGTTGGAAGCCAATGCGAGAGACACTGAATGTAGACAGCATTTTCAGTGAGACTGAGAAAAAGCAGCACAGCCCAAAGCACAAAGCAAACCTGAGCAGTAAATCTAAGCACGAAAAGGAGCGGGGCTTTAATCACTGGCCCAAAGAGAGCCAAATGCAGAAGGGTTTAATGACTATATATGAAGATGAGACAAAACAGGATACAGGAAGTCGAAGTTCACTGGATTCTGAGGGAAAAGGGAATGCTGAAAAAAGCAAGGGATTTACAGAGAGAAAAATCCATGGTGATAACTGGCAAATTCAGAGGACAGAATCTGGGTATGAAAGCAGTGACCATATCAGCAACGGCTCTGCAAATCCAGACTCCCCTGTAATTGAAGGAATCAATACAGCAGATGCCAAGAATGTGAAGGAAAGTGCTTCCTACAGGTAATGCTAGTTCTCTTAGAGCTTGTATAGGTTGTATTAATGGAAAAATAACCTGTTCTAACATTTGTGTGTTCTTCAAAACCAAAACCACCCAGGAAAACATGCTTTGAAACTTGCTTGAAATCAGGTATGTGGAAAGCTAAAGTGTATCTAGAAATAAGGGTGTGGGCAATTAAGTGTTCAATTTACCTTCACTCTGGTTCTCTTTGGGAGGCACTGAGCCAGTTACTGAGGCACTGAGCCAGAATTGCTAAACCCTGCTGAGGGGCAGGGTGTGTTCATTTGTAGTAATTGCTACACTTCTTTACTTACAAGATTTTTTGACTGTGTGTAACTTTCTATCTGCTATGGAACAATGCAGTGTCCATATTGATCACACCTGTAACATTGGTTCAGGCCCTGACAAGAGATGGGAATGGCAGTAGGTGAATCTTGGGTGCTATTACCAGTCATAGTAAACAAATTCAGTTTTCTAGATCACCTCAGATATGTATCGAACACTTGGTAATTGATTGACCTGTCTGAAATAAATCTTTGCTGAAAAGTGTGAAATTACTAAAACTGGTTTTGGGCTTGATGATCTGAAGAGGTCCATTCCAACTTAAGTTTGTGATGCTTGAAATAGAAAGTTATAATCCTTCCACATGCAGTTTTCAGTATTGTGTATCTCAAACTGTGTGTGGAATGTGGATCCTTCAAAAATCCATTCATTCTTCTTTCAAATCTGGTTTATATCCATAAAATAGAAGAGCACAGTTGGGAGCCCAAGCCCAACTCTCTTTGATAGATCTCATTTGCTAGATCCAAGCAAATTTTCAGACATATATTTTCATGGCAACTTATTTCACATGAAAAGAGAAAGGTCAAGGCCCTTTCATATTCTGCTATTTGCTATTCTCCCCTTTGTCCCATGCTTTCCCTCCCACCAAACTGTACAAAATCCCACTATGCAAAAACCTGATAGGCTTTTACTGGTTAATAACATAATTATGTATAAAGCTACTCCAACTCATGGTTATATTTTCAGTGTTTGATGGTTGCCTCAAACAGTGATTTTGCACAGTTGAAACTGTCTCATTTTAAGCATGCCCAAGAGGCAATGGAGCACCCAAATGTGTCATTTTGTGAGAGAAAATATGATTAATTTCAAATAGTGTAGTTCATTAAGAAACTGCTTACCTTGTTGTTTAAAAAACAATGTCAAAGAAAGAAAAAAACATACTTCATCAAAATACAATTGACTTCCTGGGACTTCCAGAAGTGCTGTATATGACTGGTAATTTCAACTGGCTGGCAATACCTACTAGTTCCCTGCTAACCTTTCAGACTCTGCCTCATAAACCCCCAAAAATACAAATTAATTACTTAAAAGTTCTTTTAGAAAGTGGAAATATTACTGTTTTCCATTCTTCATATTTCTTTTGGTATTTTTCTTGTTTTCCTGTCCTTTCAATAACAGGGGTTTTTTTTAAAGTGACCTCTTGCCCCCATGTATCTTCTCCCCTGCCTTGCTCTTGTAGAAGGTAGAAATTGGCACAGTGTTTGTCAGCTCCCTATCTGGATTAGTAATGCATGTTTTCTGCTTATCTAAATAAGCAAGATTTAGTAAATCCTCTGATTATTTTTTTTCTCTCCTTTTGGGTTTGTAGCTGTGATCTTCCAGTTCTATTCCAGTTTGAGGGGAAAAAAATGAAATGAAAAACCCTATGAATGAGATACCAAGTGGCAATCACAACTTAGAGTAATACTTGTTATCAAAACAAAGAATTAATAAATAACAAATTATCAAATTAGGAAAATGGACAAGATGGAATGTTGGTTAACAGGTTACACTTACTGAAGATATTTATACCTACAAAGAAATTGGATTAGATGACCAGTGCTGTCTGTTCAACAGTTTCAATGCTATAATCACATAGATGCTTCTTTTACAGTGAACAGAACTTGCCAACCAAAAAAGCTGACAGTGTGGTACATTCAATACCCCAGCAGAACAGAAGCTTCCATGGTAAGAACCCATAGAAAAATTAAGTTTTCAAAAGCTATTGTAGATATACAAAATTTCCTCTTCCCCCAGCTCCAAAACCAAAAAATCCCCTACAGAGATGACATGGTAATTTGGTTCACTCCCTGTGGTTTCCCCAGAAAGCTTTTCTAGGAGATTTCTTGGTGGATACTAAGCAAGACTTTTTTTTTTTTTTTTTTTTTTTTTTTTTTTTTTTTTTTTTTTGACATGTCTGGGTAGACTGTGGCACCATTTGTTTTCCTCCTAGATATGAAGCAGTATCAGGAAGAAACACTTGTAATAAGGAAGTCTACTTCCTTTTACATACTAATATGTCTGCTGGGGTTTTATAAAGTTGATAAATGCCTTGGCATATAAATATTATAGGTCAGCCTGAGGCCAGCCAAAATCATTATCTGCTGTTGTTGAAACAATGGGAGGGTGCTTGTACAAAGAGGGGCAATAAATATTAGCTGACTTCCTCAGGAAACATTTGATTTTTATAGATATCATACTTCTTTTCAAATAATGTATAGTATCGTTTCTCCTAGGACTTAAAGTGGGGGTGGGGGTGTTGCCATGCCACTTCTAGCTTTTCTGTCCTTTTTCTAATTTATTTTTTAGTGCAGAAAGATAACTAATTTTGTATTTGTTTGTTTTGACAACCCAAAACAAAGAAACAAATAAAAAAAAACCCAACCAAAAATGAGTACCATGGAATGCAAAGATCTGATTTGCATGATATTTATTCTGCTTTAGTCCTGTACTACACCATTCTTATCAAACACAGTTGGATAGGAAAAAGGGAAAAAAACCCAGTGAAAAATACTTAATATACTCTTTAGGCATTAAAAATTTGTGGGTTAAAGCAATGAATTGTTCTCTGGAGAGAGTACTTAAGAATACTTAAAGCTTTCAACATGCATCCTACATTTTCTTTAAAAAAGTATAGTGATTCCATGTGATCCTCCCAAGATATCCTAAAGAAATTGATGATAGGATCCCACCTATTCAATTATTCTAATTCAGTAACTAATTGTTAAATAGGTTGTTATAAAAAAATGCATGTATTGAGCTCAATTTTGGAAAATAATACTTCTAATGGAAGTGATCAATGGACCAAAAAGAGATCTGAATAATTTGATGATTTTACATTCATGTGAGGTTAATAATTTATTTGGACTCAGTTTTGGGGTTGTCAAAAACTGTGTCAGGACACCTTTAGTAGGGACAACAGCAGTCACTTACAGGTATCAGTTGTATTACTTTGTGTTCCACCTATGAATATGATGAACAAAACATGGATTGGTAGGTAAATACCAGACAGGTAAATACCAGAAAATAGGACTTTAAAAAGCAAGTGCTCAGTCCTTTCTGAGAGAGTAATGAAATGTAAGAAATCTTTGTTAGGCTCTCATGGCAACTCCAAAAAAAATATGAGTGGTTTTCTTGTGTGGAAAACTTCTTATGGAAATAATATTGGACTTCTAATTATGCCCACCGTTTGTATAACTGTGCTTTACCAGCTCCTTTTTTACTGGAGCTGAATGAGGCTACTGTTCAGCACTTGAGGCATTCTGTCCCTGACTTAACAAAATTAAACTTATTGTCAGAACATTATAAAGATGGAAACACTGGATCACACGGTGATTGGGAGAGCAAGTGGCTGCTCCTTACATAGGCAGTAAGCAGTGGATAACTGTAGTAATGAAGCCAAGGTCCCACAAAGCCAGTCCCTAAATTGTGTGGTCACATTTTGGCAGGAAAATGTAAATATTGAGTAAGCAGAGGTAGTATTCATGATTTATATTAATCACTTTGTGTTTATGAAGTTTGAATTTGGTGAGCTGAGGAGGCACAATTTTTTTTGAGTACAAAGAACTTGAGATGTGAGCAGTGTGAGGACAAAATTTCCAAGCTCATGTTCTGCAAGTTAAAGAAAGATTATTAATTTTCATGGTTTTCCCATTGTGTTTTAATGGTTTTCCCTTTGTGCAGTTCAATGGCATGAGACAACTCAAACTGAAATCTAGAATCATTTTGAAGATGTGGTTAGTGTGTGAAGAAGAATCCAAATTGCCTTTGCTTATGTGTCACTTCAGAAAACCCCACAAACCAACCACAACAGAAAAAGACAGCTTATATGCTTAGGAAAACTGTACATTTATAGTAGTAATTTAAAACATGCAACTGCTCTTAAGGAAATCCAGTTCTTACCCTTATGGTGCAGTCAATGTACATTAATGTCAAGTTTAAAGAAATGAGTAGATAATTAAAGCTTTGTAGCTACTTAGTTTACTTACCATGAAAGACAAACAAATATAGGCTTGACTGGGGTGTCTTTAAATGATAAAATAGATACCTATGAAAGGTTTTGCAACTGAATGTTGCTCTAAAAGTAAAGTTTCTAAAATAGAAGGATTTTTTAAACTTTTTTTAAAAGACTGTTCGCTGTATTTCAGAAATAATACTCTATTTTGGGTAAGTTATAATATACTTACTTCCTTGACTGAGAGGCTGTTATTCCTCATTTCCAAAATTTCCAATAAGTTTGCCTGTTATTTCAACTGAATACAGAAAATGTCTGGGCTAAGACAGATGAATTTGCCCACAGATATTTGTTACAATAAGTATTCTACTTTTTCGCTGGGTTTTTTATTGACAATTTAGGAAATCTTAAAAAAAAATCCAGGAAATATGCAGTTAAAACCTATAATGAGGAAGTAGAATTGAATGTGGAGTTGAGTTTTTATTGGAGGTTTTTGTAGTGGTTTTGTATTTGGGTTTTTTATTTATTTTCATTTGGGATTTTTTTCCCCACAGAACCTGGACTTGGTAGATTTTTGCACATGTTCTGTGTAAATGGAGATCTGTTAGACAAGACCTTGCCGGTCCTACCTGTGGGATTAGTCCTACCTGTAGAATGGATGTTAATCTCTTGAAAATCTGGATTGACTGCCTAGATGTGAAAATAGATGTCTGTAAATATTAAAAGCAGACCGGTTTATATGTCAGAACACAATTACCTTTCATTTATTGCTCACTCTTAATGACTCATTGATAAGGATGCCGGGCTCCAGCTGAGCAGGGCTTGTGTGTCCCATATTTAGGTTTGCAGAGAACGTAGAGCCAAAATTCCCAATCGAGCCGGCGTCTGGTTTTAACCGTGCATGGCTGTCCTGTCAGCAGGAGGGAAAATAACACATCTATTTTTAAGTTCGCTGGAATTCCGCGGGCACAAAGCACCTGGCGCGGCTGGATGTGCCCGAAGGAGACGCTCGCTGGCCTCTGCTGCCACCTCCCGGCCGCCTGCGGAGCCTGCCGGCTCCACCGGGAGTTGGGCTTGGAGGGAAAATTATCCCAACCTGCAGCAGAATGAAATGTTTGTGGGAAATATTACCTCAGTGTTGCTTATCTCACTGTTAGGCAGCTCCGTGGCACACAGGCGGTTTTGAAAGGTTAATTACTTGTCCCTTGCATGGGCTCATTCAGTAAGAATGTTTTCCCATAAATGTTATTTCTAAGGTTGTAGTATTGTTTATTGTGACCCTTTTTATTAATTTTTTTTTTCATCTCAAGCCATATGGAGGATTTATCTTTTGAGCTGTGTGCTGCTTTAGCCTCTACTACCTATGTTCTTGGTCAAAGATTTCATGTCTTTCGTCTCACGTCACCTAACAGATATTGACCTTCAAAACGAGCATCACCAAACAGCAACACCCAAAGTCTTCACTTTAGTTCTGCTCTGCTGTTGGGGTTTTGGCTCACATGTTCATGAGTCTAAAGTTCCAAGACTTTAAATATTTAAACTTAAGGAAATAACAAGTGAAATAGGTGTAGCAGTTAGGAGTGTAGTCTGTACACAGACAAAATAAGCCATTGTATTAATAATAATAATGATAAAAATAAGTCATTCCTTTGAGTGGCTTCAGAGCAGGTTACTGATATTAATGGGCTAATCATGGCATTAGGAAGACTTGGAGTGTCTATCTCTAAACAGACTGCTGCTTGTCACTTGCCAAGTGAGTGTTTTATGCTGTGGTGTTGACATGAATACTTCAATGCTTCCTTTATTTCCTGCTCACTAGGAGCTGCCTTGTTCAGAACTTGTGTATTTTCAGGGAATGATTCTTTGCCTGGGAATAAAAGGAGCTTCTGGAGTGGGAGTGCAGTAGTGCTGGCCCAGGCACTCAGTGCTGTGTGTTTGGGGCACATGGGTGACAGTGCTCTTAGTGTGCCCAGTGTCTCTGTGAGCCTTACAGCCTGCTCCAGGGTTTCAGTTGTTAAAACCCACAAACAACAGAACAACCTAAACCACCCCCAATCTGCTGTATTCATTCTATTTAATTCTTTTAACACAAAATGAATTTTTAGAAGTCATAGTTGTTATTTTGTCATTTAAATTACTTTGGATGTTTGAATAAACACCCTTTTAAGAAAAGCTTTCTTTAAAAATGTGCTTTTAGCCAGATTAAATATTAAGGTGATCTTGAAAATATGTTTACAGGACTTCAAAATTGTGATTATTACCTATTTTCTGATAACAAGAAAATGCAGAAAATTTCCTCCAGATTCTAAGGTCTGACCTTCCATGCAGATTACCTTCAAAATGGTTATTTTGATTAATCTCAAATCTTGCAAGAAATTGTCCTGTTGTATTTTGTTTGTTTCTGTAATCTCTGAGGAATTAGAAAGAAGGAATTGGATTGTACATCTGTTAATTTTGAAATATTTTCTTTTCTAGCCCCAGATTTGAGGAAAGACCAGATCAATTCTGAAGTTAACTACAGACCTCATCCTCATGTTGGCTTCCCAACAGAATTACATTTGCAGGTGCCCAGTCCTCCAGTAAAGAGGTAACCAGTACTGGCATACTCCTCTGTAATAGTTTAAGAAATACTGATTTGTTATGTTACAATGATCAATATTAAACATTGACAAGTTAAGGCACTCAGTATTTTTGACAGGCCATTCCTTTTTAATTTTGCATAATTGATGGGTCTAAATTCTCTCTGTCTTTAATTTTGATGCTGACAATGTCACCAAATAGCTTAGATGGTTTGAAACCATCTTACCAGAAACAGAGGGCTTTAACATTTTTCTGTTTGGAATTATATGCACCATGCAGTGATTAACCAATTAGTGGTTAGTGCAGTCACCCCATAAAGCTTTGAAACGTTTGTCTGGAAGGGGGGGAAGAGGTAATTTGTGTTTAGAAGCTACTGCTGTATCTTGTTGTTTCTAATACGAACACTAAGTGCTTAGTATCTCCTAAAAATTGAGAATCTAAATACAAATTTATCAACTTAAAGTAGCATTCAGTATTTCAAAAATGGATGTATTAGAGTCACAAGGATGTTTAGAAGAGAAGAGAGGTCATATTTGACATAGTCCTGAATGTTGAAGGAATTTATCTTACCTTCTTGGGGCACATTTACATTTCAAATGAAAGAAACTCTGGAGTAATTTAATATAACTCCAAGGCTGGAGTATCCTATTGAACGCATCCTAACTCTCTTGTCAGTTTTAGTATTTCAGCAGTTTTACCAAAGCTGTATTTGAAAAAATCCCTGTTATCTGAGCCTTTTCATATGTTTTTAAGGATACTCACATCCTGCGTGGTTTTGTATTTTAGAGCTGAAATACCTGAGACGAACAGGAAATTTTTCCCATCATCAGCTCTCCAGCCAGCTGTCAAAGAGATTGTGAAGTCAGACAGCAGGAACAAGGCCAACGAGCCGAACCCTTGCGAGTGGCTTCACGCAGAGAGGTTTGAGAAGCTGAACGTGCCCGTGTACTGTGCGGACAGCGTGCCCCACCCCTTCCCAGACAATGCCTGCGGCAGGAAGCCCATCCACAGCGACTTTCCCCCCCCTGCCCAGCTGCAGTCCCATCACACAAGAAGTCTGGCCCATCACACTCTGGGTCCCAAGGTGGGGCTGGTGCCCTGTGCGCCTCAGAGCCTGCCGGAAAGGCCGGCGGTGCCGCCCGCCCCTCCCGGCGAGCACACGGGGCACCCGCTCCGGAGAGCAGATCCACTCTGGGTGCCTGAAGCCGTGTACCAGAACATTCCTCCCCCCTTACCCCCGAAGAAATACGCTCTGAGCACTTTGGCAGGATCAGAGAATAACTCGGTAGCAGATGTAAAATCAACGGAAGCGTTGCGAAATAGTCCATTGAGGCAAACAGGTGCACCTTCAAAATCTGCATCAGAAGCAAGTGCTGTCCCAGCTGAACAAAGGCTTAAAGAGCCCTTTCCAGGGAACGAAGTGTTTGTTCACAAACCGGATTCTCCACCTCGCTTATCAGTTAATGAGTTCTGGACCGTGTCTGAGAACATGCTGAAGAAAGGATCTCGTCACACGGGACCCAGCCCTGCCTATGCGGATGGGAACGACAGCGTGTCCCTGACCACTTACTTCTCCGTAGACAGCTGCATGACTGACACCTACAGGCTGAAGTACCACCAGAGACCCAAGCTGTATTTCACAGAGAGTGGAAGCTTCCACAAGGAGAAGCATTCTCCAGCAGCTGCAGTAGATCTGAATGCCACATACCCCGCCACTCTGGAGCCCAGGCATCCCACCCCTGAACAGAGGTACAAGGCAAATGCAGAAGGAATACACTGCAGTCGATAGGTTCTCCAAGAAGCCCACACCTGGATTTGACTTCAGCATTTCCTGTAGTCTGTAAAGGGACACAACCTCAAATCTGTGTGTGTGTGATGACCAGGTACCCAGCTGACTGTACTTGCTTAGGAGTTGTGACTGTTCAAACAAATATGCAAATAGAGGCGAAGAGAAGAGGTGCTAAACTTGTGGTTCTTGGATTTGTTACTCTAGTTGCCTTAATGCTTACCTCTGTTACTCAGCTTGTCTTCTTCAGTTTGTATTCCATGTGGTCCCTTGGGGCGTGCACACCTTGCAGCAGTGGGATCAGCTGGATGTTACTAATTCTGTAAGATGTGGTTAGCTGCATTTTGAGAAGTGCTCCTTTAGACTGTGGTCACTGTTCTTAGACTAACAAAAGGGATAAGCATGCTACCACAACTAATGCAATACATGAAGTCATAACAGAGCAGTTTTTATCCTCAGAGGTAGCAGGAGGTGACGTGGTTTTTTCAAGCCATGTCTCTCAGAGTCTGTGCTTTCACAAACCTTCAAGTGTCTTTAATGCAAGTTTACCCAGAGGATTTATTTTTTATTTGAAAAGCCTTAATAATAATACTTCTTTAAAAACCACTTTGGTTTGCAAGTGTTAAATTAGACTTTCAAAGGGAAATTAAGTAAACTGCAGTAATGCTTTCCTATTAATACCTCTGCTCTGTTAGTATACATTTTTAAACACATTTATCAGATTTGTTCATCCTTTAAGCTGTATACTTTAACTTATTAAATTTAACTTAACAAGTTACAAACCAGTACAACAGAATAGGATGCTAATTTTAAATAGAGTCATGCAACTATGAGAGATGAATTTTGTAACATTTTAGAAGTAATTCCTACTTACCTTCAGTTCTGACTTATTCTACCATTGCATGCAAAGTCAATGCTGCTATTTATTAAACTCCCCCTTTTTTCCACCTTTGACATTTTGGTTCATGGGGATCACACATTTGATTTTTTTTCTCAATTTTTTTTTTTTTTTTTACTGACATGTTTTCCTATTTGGATCAGTCCTACACATGGACATGGTCTGCATTAGCGGGTCAGGCTGAATGTGCAGCCAGACTGGTGGCTAAGGGGGCATGGAAAGGAAAGATTCCTCTTTCTCTGCTCTGTCACTATGTATCCAGTTTTGGCAGCTCTGGAATTTACCTTGTCTTTTGTTAACCTGACTTATCTCAGTAACAAGGAGGAAGATTTATTTGGCTTTTATCTGGTTAGTGAAATCAGTGCACAGAACCATGTACTGAGTGCTGAGGCAGCATAGCAAAGCCTGGCACAACCTAAAAAGGTAAAATTTTTCCATTATTCACATTGGAGTGTTAACTTGGGGTGCTGCTCATTACACCTAAACATCAATGCCTTTTATTATTAAAATAATACATCAGAAAAACTTTTTTTCATGTTTATAACCTTATGCACATGTGTTTTAGTGCTTAACCAAATGATGGCAATTGTTTAGCACAATTATCCAAGGTAAATATTTAAACAGTAATTTCGGTTATTCTGTGGCAAGGTCAGGTTCTTTTTTCTTCTAAATAACATGTACCTTACAGTAGAACTGGAACATTATATATATGCAAGAAACCAGGTATCTCAGATTAACCTTTCTACCTTCTTGATCAAGATTTGTTGTAGCACTTGGGGGAAAAAATGAATTCTAGAATTTATAGTGAAAATGCTATGCATGTTTCTTTATGGCTGCTAGTAAACAGCAACATAAACAAAGATCCTTTTGTAGGAAAATTAACTGACTACAGAAGAACACTAAAAATGTAAGAACTTGGGTGATTCCTATTGTAATATTTTTAAGAGAGATGTCAGAACCTGTAAATCAAACTTTTCTATTTCATCTAGCCATGTTACATAATATACATAGCCAGTTAAGTACAACTGTCCTCTAATACCTGTGTAAAAACCATGATTATTGGAATTTGTAAATAATGTATAATTTGTAAAATTATGTTTTGCAAAAAACAAAAAAAAATCTTGTATTTGAAATGACAGTATTTTTATGTATGGATAGCACAGCAACTGTGAATGATGTTAGAACACTTATTTTTAAACATGCATAGCAATGTTGATACTTGTGTACCACAAGCAATATGAATGCCTCTTACTGATACCAATGAACTCTGCTCCCAGTAAGCACAACTGGTAAACTCCTCTCTAAATAGCTGCAGTAACTTAGGTGTACTTCAGTTTCCTCGCTTAGCTTGGAGTAATCTCACCAGACAGCTTCCTCTGTGACCCACGTTTACCAGGTATTTCATGATTAAACAGACACCTAATCAAGGCACCTTCATTTTTATATTTGCCTCTGCACTCCATGTATGTATGTATGTAATATTTGCTAACTAATATGTGATAACTCGTTTTAACTTACCTAGGGTGCCTATTTATTTTTTTATAAATGTCCCCCTCCAGCTATAGATTTGTATAAGAGCCTAGACAATTTTTGTAACAGTAAAGATATTAACGAGTCTTGTAATTAATATATTTTTCAGTCTTTAGAATTATTTACTTGCAAAGTTCTACTTGTTCAAAACATCAAGATAAAAATTTAAAATCTTCGTTGTCTGTTCTTTTTGTGTTTCGTGTTTAAGAAAAAAGGTTGGCTTTCCAGAACTACATTTTTAACACGGCACATAATGCTGCTAACTGATGGTTGAAAGTTTTTGTTGAGATGGTGGTTTGGTTACCTTTTCTGAACGGTAAAATTCATCTTCTGAAGTATTTGTTCATAAAGCTATTAAATAGATTAAACTTTTCAAACAGCTATGAAATGGATAAAGCCATTTTTATACCATAATCCCACAGACTTGGTGACAAGTGATTGATGGATACACGAGCTACCTTACTTTCTTTACTAGGGATAAGCAGAATTTACCTGGATCTCTGTACTTAGGACCCCCATGTGCCTATGGAACAGCTGGAGCCCAGTGCAGCACTTTGTTAGCTCTTAACTTTTCCTAGATAAGCAAAACCTTTAATGTCAGATCTGGTTGAAGGAGAAAACTAAATTAGTTGCAGATACCTTGAAATTCAACTTACTAAGCCTTTAAATCTCACCTATCTTCTTTATGAAAAAAGAAATGGAGTAACATTACAGTCCTTTCCTGATAGGTTGTTCACTGGGGCTTTCACTTGTGATATCATGCCTGAAGGGGGGTAAAAAAAGGTAGTGAAGATAGTGAACTTGTCTCTAATGGCCTCATTCAAAAACTGGAATGCCCATTCTGGTGTTTGTGAGAATGCAGTCACAGTGCAGGGCTCCTGTGCACCTTGAGTCAAGATCCCTGAAACCACTCTGATCTCACAGGTGCCAGCAGCCAGGATGATAAATGCCAGCAGGGCACAGCATCTCTGTTCCTACAGCACAGGGCTGACTACTGAAACAAACCACTGCCAATAGCAAAGCTGTCTTCACAATGGAATAAAAATAGAAGGAAAGAACATTTGTCTATTTTTGCATCCCCAATGCTATTTAACCTCATCCTGGTCCATTTTCATTTATTGTGTGGGAAGACATTGAGCCACTCTGTGGTTCCAAGTCTCTGCAATCCAGTTATTTTGTTATATGTACTTCTGGGGAAAAAAAAAACCAAAAAAACAAACCAGCCACCAAGCATGGATTGTACTTCTCAGAAATAGAAATTTGTATTCCCAAGGGGAAAATGCTAAAGAAAACTGAACCCCCTTCATCTAAAGCTTGAAAACTGTCTTCCCCCAACCCAACCCTGGCAAAAAGCTCACCCCTTCTCCAAAGACTGCAAGAGACTCCTCCCTTTAACACAAGTTTGAAAGTCTCCCTCTAGTGAGACAGAGGAAATTGATGTTGAAACCTTTTAATTACCTGTCACTGTCTGCTTATACCATCCATGGGCAGTGAGGAGGAGGGATCTTTATGTGTCATCTGCCAGTGACTCAAGGCTGCTCTTGTAAGCTCCTCCTTCACAGTTTCTAGCATGGAAATCAGAACCTGATTTATCTTAATCAGTAAGTGAGGACAGGACACTGCTGCTGGGTTAAACACTGACATGTTTATATATGTACATATTTATATCTATAAATACTGAGTCTGAGAGGACTCAGTTACTGCAGAAGGTAAAGAAAGAAAAAACAGAAAGGTATAATAAGAAACCAACCAGCATCAACCCATCAGAATTAACTTTTTGGAAGCAGAACAGCTGGCCAAGCTTCATCTGTTGAGGGAACAGGTCTGAGCTATATCTTCAGTGTACAGAAGAGCTGGGTTTTATTCTCAGCCCCTCTGCAGGGTGTCCTTTCAGTGGATTTTATTCACACAGTGCATTCTTCGATTTCTGCCCAACAGACCTCTAGGCACTAATCACAAAGCACAGTCAGTCTGTGGTACGGGACCTCTAAGGCACAGCTCAGGACACAAGAGCAGGACACAGGCAAAACCCGAACAGTGACACTCGTGACACAGAGGTTGATCACGGTACAGTACAACAATGTGCCTCCTCCATCCACACTCAAGTGGAGTCGTGTTCCCAGTTGCTTATCCCGCACAAATGGTCCTCCTCTTCCAGCGCCTGTGTTCGTAAGGTGCGAAATAGGTGAGAATTCCCTTAGTGGCAATGGCCCTGCGGGGAACAGGAAAGGTCTGGTTATGTTCGTAGCGCTGCACAGCCTGTCAGGACATACTGACATGCAAGGAGCATCAATCACACCTCCTGAACAAAGAGCGGATAATAAATCGCGCAAACAAATAAATAAAGCTGGGGTGGTTTGGAATCAGCTTCCAGTTTCCTGAGAGGCATTTGTGCTCCCGAGGCCTTCTGAGGCGGGGCTGTGGGAATGCCAAGGCTGCTCCCAGGGTCCCGCTCCTGAAGCGGATCCTTTCCTCCAGGCGGCACAGTCCGTCGGGCTGACCGACCGACAGACGGACAGACCGACGGCCCGCCCGCCCCCGAACGCCGCTCCTCACCTGGGCCGCGCCCTCAGGGCAGCAAGTAGATGAACAGGAAAAGCGCCAGATCGAAGAGGATAAAAAGCCACAGGTCCAGCCAGTAGGACTGTCCCGACAGGGATCGTGACATCACCCGCCCACCATCGTCCTGCTCCTGCTCCTGCTCCCGCTCCCGCTCCCGTTCCGGCTCCCGCGGCCGCCGCCGCGCCGCCGCCTCCATCTCCTCTGCGGAAAGGGAATGCAGGGGGCGGCCCCACCGCGCAGGCGCCAGCGGCTCTTCCGGGTGCGGCACCAATGAGAACGGAACGCACGTACCACGGCCACGCCCCCGGGATCACGCGCTGCGGCCCCGCCCCTCCCGCCTCAGGCCCCGCCCCGCCATTCCCACCTCAGGGAATGCAATCTCCGCCTCAGGCAAGGCTCCACCATTCCCGCCTCAGCCAAAGCCCCGCCATTCCTGCCTGAGGAAAGCCCTGCAATCCCCTCCTCAGGCACAGCTCCACCATTCCCGCCTCAGGAAAGTCCCACAATCCCCGCCTCAGGCACCGCCCGGGCCCCCCCGCCTCCGGCAAGCTCCACAATTCCCGCCTCAGGCACCGCTCCGCCTCAGCCAAAGCCCTGCGATCCCCTCTTCAGGCACCACCCCGACATTCCAGCCTCAGCCAAAGCCCCCACCATTCCCGCCTCAGGTAGGACCCCGCAATGCCCGCTTCAGGAAAGCCCCGCCGTTCCCGCCTCAGGCGCAGCTCCACCATTCCCGCCTCACGCGCCTCCTCCCCGTCTCCGCCTCGGCGGGAGCCCCGAAATCCCTGCCATAGGCACAGCCCCGGCCCTCCTGCCTCAGGCACCGTCCCGTAGGGCGGGCTCTTGAGGTAAAGACGCTGGACACCGACAATATTTCTGCTTGTCCCTGTGTTTTGGGGATAAGTGATGCTTGTTGTGGATTCCCCAGCGCTGGTGACTGACATTCCTTCCTGAGCGCTGCTGGCTGCTGCTCCCTGCCAGGTGAGATGCGGACACTGGGGAGGAGCAGGCGGTCAGTCCTGTCGCACCGTGTTGGTCTTGTCCTGCCACCTGCGCCGGGGCTTGTGTGGAAATAAACACTGACGAACTCGTCCCGGTGCGGTTTCATGGAGAGCAGATGATGCCCTGAGAAAAACTAGGAGACCTTTTGGGAATCCTCTTGTGAAGAAGTTTGGGAAAATTAAAATTGTTTTAAGACACACTCCTCTCCTTAAGGTTAGTTGGAGCTTGTGCAGGGAACAAATGTGGAGAAATTAATGTAGATAGTGTATTCTATCTTTACATGCACTACACACAGCTGCAGTAGTAAATAGAAATAAATGAAGTGGCACGACCTGATGCCACACTCACAGCTGGGATGTGCCACCCTCAGTTCTTCCAGTTCACTCCACACTGAAACCAGGGCTATCATTTTTGTGTCCCGAAGAGTGACCAGATGCCCAGGAGTGTGTGAAACAAAACCTTTCTCTTGGCAGCTATGACCCCTTCTTAGACTCAGTATTAGGAGATATCAAGAGATTTTATTAAGAGATAAGGCAGATTGCAAGCAGGTGCTTCTGAACAGAGCTTACTTTTCTTAAACAAGCACTTACGGGTAGTTTTCCTTTGTAAGTTCGGTCAATAGAAATAAGGATGGATTTGTCTTTGTATAGCAGGAATTGGTTGAGCATGTGTAGTAGATGAAGAGATTTGGGGCAAACCAGGGACAGTACTTCTCTTTTAAATCTCATCCCCATCTCTATTATCTCCTTTATTTTTGATTTTCCCATAATTTTGCACAATATTAAATACTCAGAGAAACTGTTTCTCAGTAGAAGTACCTTTTTTAAGGAAACTAAGTTTCCATTTGAGAGCTTGTGCAAAAAATACTGAAGTTCTACTTGTGCAAAATAGTTTCTGCAGCCTTTGTGACCCTTCAGTAGGACTAGGTACAAAAGAGATTTTAGTGGTTGGTAATGGGAATTTGTTCATTCAAGGCAAACCAGTAACATAAAGAACTAGCCCATGTTTTCAGCAGGGCTAGGTAGCTGTAGGGAGGTGTTGTGAGGGGATGGAAAGGTAAACAACTCAGGATGAATAGAAAATGATATTTTATTGTTCCTTCATTGCGGTGCAGTTTCTGTGTGAAGTGCTTAGCCCCTTTTGAAGAATCTCTTGGACTCAACTCCTTCATATACGTAGGTCTGTTAAAAATTAAGAAGGAAAAATCAGTGGCTGGAATTGCAGTTTCATTTCCCAAACGTGGTTTGGAGAGTTTTAAATTCTTTATAGGCAACTGAGAATTTTAACTATAGATAAATGAAGTTATTTGGCTTGAAGAAAATATTTTCTACTTTTAGAAAAGCTTTTAAAACTTTTCTGTTGATTCTGTTGCAAACTTGTGTGTAAATGTCTTAACTCACCTGAACGAGCTCATCACCCACGATTTCTCTGGTTGCTTTAAGTACTTTTCCATTGTCTTTTCTGGTAAATGTGCCCACAAGTTTATTTCCTTCCAGGGTCCAAGCACCCTATGATGGGAAAAAAACCCAAATGTTTTGCAATAGTTATGGCACTGATTTGGTTTAAAGGCTGTAGAATACTTAAAAGAGAAAAAAGATTAAAACAGTGTAATAATGCTTTTTAGAAAGGCTGTAAAAATGAAATTTTAATAAAACCATTGGCTTTTAAATTTAAATGCATAATAGCCAACCTAGGTGTATTTTACTGGTCAGCACACCTTATTTTAAATAATTGTATCAAGAGAGATTTGTAATTTCTTACAAATACTCACTCTGCGCTCTAGGTGGTGGACTTGAGTATTAGAAGTAAAATTGCAAATCACCTGGATTTCATCTTGTGAAAATTGCTACTTGCTTTGCTTTTTGGGCTCTCTGGAACCCTGACATCCATGGTACAGTGTTGAACCTTTAACACTAAAGACTCCCTTGTGCTTTGGTGTATAAGCTGCAAGCATTCCTGAACAGTTAGGTTCAGGAAAATGTAATGTAATTCAGAAGGAGAATTTAAATTAAAAATTAGGAAGACAAATTGTTTATCTTGAAACTACAGGTTATAAAGTCATTATCATGTAGTAAATATTGAACTGTGTAGGAAGACTCTTACAGAAAGTTCAGTCCCATCAGCCAGGCTGTACTCAAAGTTGGCTCCCAGAGTAAATTCAAGCTCTATGTTTCGGAAGTTGCTGGCTTCTTTGACATTAAATTTGTCCCCATTTTGTTGGATGGTGAGCTTCAGATTATCATGGGCTCCCAGTTTTCTTTTCATTATGCCAACACCTAAACAAATCAGTTAACATTAGTCAGAAAACACCCCCCAAATCTCTGCTGGAGCATCATATTTGTCTTTTTTAAATCAATTTAATCAATCTATGTGGCCAAGTGAGTTTATTCCAGCATTCTGACCCAAATATTTGTCCTTCAGGTTTCATCAAGGCCATGTTCACTAGTACACATACAGTACAAATTGCTGTCTTAACTGCAGTAGTTAGATTTATGTCCATATAATGCACACTTTGTACAAACTTCAAGTAAATATCAGGATGTTAGAATTACTTGAATTAAGTGTTTCTCTGAAATTGAAGAATGATGATTTCTTCCCTGCTGAATTTTTAAACTGGTTTGATGTTGTCAAAATAATAGTTCAGTTATAGAATTCAGTTTAAAGTTTATCCATTCAAGTTGTCTGAGCCTTTTCCTCAAATCTAGACTTAGATATTCTTTTTTTCTGCTGAAATAAATTTGGAATTACTTAAAATGCTTAAGATTAACGCAGAGTAATTAAAATCAGAACATTTCTCAGCATCTTCTTGCCCTGCCTCAGGATATTTTGAAAATAGATGCAGGGGCAGAGCAGCCAAGAGTGAAAGGCCAGGATGGCCCGAAGGTAGTTCTCAGACAGTTTGGGTTTGTATTCAGCTGGAGTGATATTTTTCCTGCAGAAGGGATTGGAAAGATGAGCCTTACCCATTGCTTCCATGAACTTCTCATAGTTCTCATTTCTGTCAACTTTCCAAGTGCCGTCGAAGGCCATGGCTGTGCCTGCAGGAGGGCTGCTCTGCAGGGCCGAGTCTTTGCACAGGGAATTTATGTGCTGCCATATCTTGAAGGCAATTCACTGGATGACGAGGCTGAGTAAAGCTCAACCGATACGCTGACCTCTCCAAGGAGAAGTTCCCTGTTATTTAATCAAATTCCCAGTCCTGACCACACTGCTTGCTGAATCTGTCTTATTGCCCCCAGATCATGGCAGAATCTTTATTGCTCATCTCAATTAAGAATTGCTAATCCATTCATTCTATCTACAATGTGGGGTAAAAATCCAGTGTCTAGTGAAAGTAATAATTAAACTAACAGCATTGCTTGACATTTTCTATCTCAGTTGCATCTTCAAGATTGTTGGAGTGTCTTCAGACAATTGGAGGTGATATTATTTACCTAACAAAACAAACACAAGTCTCTACTTTGTCCATTATAATTTGTTTGGGGCCTGTTCTGCTCAGCACAACAAGCATGGGCCAGAGGATTTACTGAATGTCTGCAGGTTGTTTCTGAAAACTCCTCTTGCTGCCTGTCTAACATTGAGCTGTGGAAATTGGGATGGTAGTCTCTATTCGTGTGATCAGTTGTTTTGTATATGTAGTTTAAATTCTCAGCAGCATCTACAAATTTTCTTCATTATAACACATTCAGTGAAGAAAGCAGCCAGATGGAAGGTGATCAGGCTGTTTACTCCTGAGGGTGAGGAGGGAAGTACCTCCCATTGAAATGTGCCTTTCACAACAACCTTTAGGTTTTTGTGCATAGTTTTCACACGGAGGTTCCCCCCCCCGCCCCCAGTTTCATGCAGTTTTTGATCACCTGAATAGCTCAAAAAATGTTTTAGCTCATGCCCTGTGCTGTGCCAATAATGCATGCCCGTCTGCCAGCTCAGAAGATGAGCAGACTTTAGTCTAAGAGTCAGATTATCTGTTTTTATTGCACTGGTGGGTATCTTGACCTTTTAGTTATCACTGGCAGTCTTACGTGATCTGTGTAGTTTATACACATAAACACCCAGTGTTGAGTTAGAGTTCATCCAAGCTGTTACATAACAAAACTGGTAACTCTCTTCACAGTCTTCTGGCAGTGGTTGTAGTGCAGCTTCTGCTGTATTTAGTAGAAAATCGAAGTCTAAAATAATGTGAGTTGCTCAGTATGACAAAATATGACTTTGGTTTTTCACATGTACTAGAATCACACAATCTAGACTGCATTTAGAGTTCTTTTGTCCTCCTATAGTAGCTGGTTCTCCTTCTAAAATCACAATTAAAATCGGTTTTGTAGATTTCCTTAGTTGGAATATTCCACAACCTTTTTGCTTTTTCTGTCTCCTTCTTCCTTGTGTGGTTTTCAGAACTACAGATTTTTCTTTGATGGTGCATTGAAATCTTGTTTTTTAGTATTGCTTTTTTCATGACAGTTTTGAAAGCTAAGGGTGTGTTCTTGGCTTCGTGCCTTTCTCCAACGTGCCAGCTTCAGAACACTGAAAATGGACAATCCTACTGACTTTGAAGTTTGATCTTTAGATGAGGTGGATGGCAATAAATTATTAACTTATATGGTTATGCCAACCTCATCCTGCCAATCGATGATCATTGTAGCAAGGTGTGTTGTGATGGCAATTTCCAGTGAAGTTCCAAAGATCGGGGTGACAAAAAGGCTTTTGCAGAGGGTTGTATTCATCTCCCCTGTTTATTGTTTTGTGGCTTGTATTCAAGTTCTTCTGACTAAAATTAGCCAGAACAGTAGAACTGTTGGGTTGGTTAAGGCTTGGTGCCAGCATAAACATAATATACTAATGAAAATATTGATTTCTATAATAAGAGATTAATCCCTGATAAAACCATGCAGATTGTGCAGTACTTATGGGTGTTTTCTACTGAGTGATTCTTCATTATGTCTTGGGGTGGGTTGCAAAGATGGATCCTTTACTGGGAAGTTTCACTAAGCATTTGAACCACAATACTCAATTCTGTATCAATGTGGTAAATAGACAGTTGTATGCCAGTAAAGCCAATTTAAGCCTAACAGTGGGTGGCCTAGCAACCAGGAGCTTGATGGAGCCTAACTAATGCCATGTCTTGGATAAATAATTTCAAAGTACCTGTTGCAATTGGGTGTTGCATTGCAGCAGGATTAGATCCTGCTTGAGCTAGATGTTGTCCTACTGCAGCTGCCTGTTTGCTGAATTTCTGCTTTTACTTTTGTTGGAGGAGAATCTCCTGGATGCTGCTAATGTGAAATCTGTTCAGCAAGAAAATTCAGCATTTGAGGATTGCCTAGAAATTTCCAGTGAGTATAGATCCATTTGTGTAATTAGTTAGCAGTGGGCTGTGTGTTTTAAAGCTTGCTCATAACTGTGTGTATACACTGCTTTCTAATTCCTGTGTAATGGCTCTGATCCATAAAGTGCTGCATTTTTGAGAGTTTTTTATTGGAGAAAACTGAAGTGCAGGAGCTAATAAGATCCAGGTTGAAAAAAATCTGGAAGCAAAATTTAGAATGAAAACAGTAACAACCCTGGTATTTATTTTGTCAGTTTCTATATGCTAAAATGAATCCTAGGATCACATAGAATAATAAAATCTGGTCTTGTTTCAATCAAAAAAGGGTGACAGTGAACAATTGCCAATAAAAGTAAGTGTGCTTTTCCAGAAAAGGTTAAATGAATGGCATTAGTGCCATTTGACACTTGCCACACAGAGACTGATATGCCATTTGTCCTGTGGGGCTTTTTGTCAGGCTTTTCTAAGGGTATTTAAATTTATACTTGAATATTCCTTCATTCCCCAATTTCTTTTTGTTTAGAATATGAAATGTGATCATAGAGTGGGGTCAAGTTATAGTCCAGTGAGCTAAAAATGTACAGTATTGAAAGTCTGCATCAGTCATTTCAGTTTCTCCAAAATCTGAACTGCACTTTTAGCTCATTTTGACACAACTGTTTTGCTTATTGTGGACTTTTTCTCTTGGTTATAATATGGCTCCAAACCCCACAAAAGTTTTTTGTGATTATCTGGATTAGTGGCTTGAATCTAATTTAATATTTAAAATAGTGAACTTCAGAGTTCTTCTGAAGTGCAGCATTATAGCAAGAGAGCACCCTGTATGGCTAAGATGTTTAAATATTTGTATTTGCAAAAGGAAAAGATGGTTTCAGATTAAAATTCCTTTCTTAGTTTGGGCATCATGTGTCTCACGTAAAAGCAGAACAGACACCGAGGTTCTGGTGCCCTTTCCAGCTCAGAAATGGATTTTCCATGTGACCTTGATCGAATTAACCCCTCTGTTTATCTCTAAAATGACCTTTCCTTTCATTAAGAAGCTCTATATATCATAAAATAAATTGCCAGTGACTTAATTAACTACTACAATAAAAGCATCCTGAATGCTTATATGCAAATGTATCATGTGTAAACTATTGGTATGATTCAACCGTGGATTTACTCCTAGAATTTGATGGTGTTAAACAAGAGAAAACTCTGTAAACTGTAGTTTTTTCAGCCATTTCAGAGCCATTATGAACTGCGGTATTTTTCAGCTGAAGTGGTTCTAAAGTTCTGTGTGTGTGTTAAGAAATGCTACTGTTCTAAAACTCAGTGACTGTCAGATTCCATAAGTCTGTCCCTAAAGCTTACTATCGGAACAAACTCACTCATGTGAGATTTTTTTCTAAAAATCTTAAAGGGTGAGGTTTCATGGGAATGTGAAATGCAATAACTGTCACCACTGCTGCTAAAAATGTGGCTGGAGGAAAGAGCTTTTGTCTTTTCCATTTGTTAATGAGGCATCAGACCTGTACAAGAAGAGACAGACCCTGTGTGATGTTCGTTCACCTCTTCAATAAAAATGCCCTCGCTCAAGGTCGTGTTCTTTCCAGGGCTGGGTAAGAAATGGATCCCAGTGCTCCTGCTGCAAACACTGCCACTTCTCAGAAGGGAATTCAAACCTCCAGCAGGCCAGAAAGGCTGAGCAGCAGCATGACTGGGCTGGTGAGGGGATGGAAAGATTGTAGTCCCAGCAGCAAATGGTGACCTGGTGTTTGCAGATATGCACGGGCACTTGTGCAGTTGCACTCATAAATGCAGTTGGTTCAAGCAAACAGTGCTTGTGTTTTGTGCTGAGCTAAATCTGGCCCTTCATAACTTCTTGAATGAGCCTGCTGTTTGTCAGGGGTGTACATACTTCTTGGTTTTGCCTAGAGCTAAAAAAAGTCAAACCAGAAGTGTTGCTGTGAAGGAGCTAATAGGCAAAGAAGAGAAATTGCCAAGAAGCCCACTGGTCCAGAATTACTTCTAGGATCAGCAGTTTGGGCAAGATGAGTCTTTGGTTGTTGAAAATTTTTTTTTCCCATGGTTTTGGTTGAAGTCACTGGGCTGACTATTTCTATGTCTCTTGCAATTGATATCCCCCAGGAACTGATCTATGGCGGCAGAGGATGAGGATACATCTGTGTAACCCTTGTATTTACTGGTTCTGCTTTCTGTCAGAAATGAACTGGTTTCTGACAGCTCTCAGGAGGTGCAGCTCCAGTGCTCTCTAGTGGTCAGTGGCACTGAGTTATTTTTTGTGGTTTTGAAACAAGAACTACTTTACTCCTGGCTGATCTCAGTAGTACTCAGAAGTATCTTGATATTAATAGATATTTTTCTCTTCAGGATTTCTAGGACCTAGAAAAGTTACTATGAAATACAAATTTACAGAAGCAAATTATTTGAATCAGGCATTAAAAATTACACCTCAATAATATTAATTATAACAAACAGTAAACTTTTACATCATCCTTTTTATTTCAAAAAGCATGAAAACTGTACAAAGAGAAGAATGAAGAAATAAGTAATAAGCACCAGTCTGACCAAAGAAAATAAGCTGACCCTTATGTTCTCTAGCAGCTGTATGGTAAGTAGGGCTAATGATTCTCTTAAGTAATGTAACTAGCTTTATTCTAAGAAGTCATACGACAGAAGCAAGACAGAACACATGATATTCAGAAGACTTTAATACTGCTTAAAGGCAAAAACATAATATACAGAGAAACCCCTTAACCTAGTACAAAAATACTGTGCACAGAAACTATATATTTGTTCAGGTATTTTTAAAAGATAGAAGAATACAAATGGACAAACTCAGTGACTAGTGACTGTGATTAAGGTTTTTATTAAACTATAATAGGAATGTATGTTAAAACTATTTACAGTGCATTTCAAACTACATTCTTTAAGAGACACATGCAGGTGTCTGCCATGTGAATACAAAGAGGACTCAAATTCTAACTTCAGTTACATCTGTAAGGTACCTTGGGCATCGGTGGGAATAGCTGAACCAGCAAAGAGCAGGTGAGGCAGCTGTCACCAAGGATAAGGGCTTGGTCCCTCTTTACAGGTAAGAAAAGATGGATTTGACCCATTCTTTCACTTTCTATACAGCACAACCCAGCTCCCCTGAGGTAAATGGGAATCACAATATTGACTTCAGGTGGGCATCTGAGCATGCGTGAGGCCCTGGCATGCCAAGCTTGTGCTGTGGGAGTCAGTGGGAACCAGCAATTACAGAGCATTGTCACATAAATACACATTTACAAACACTGGTACTCAGATATTAGCTTCTCTATGAAAACAACCTTCCTTATGTAGAGGAGAAACTTTCCCATGCAATTTCCATTCACCTCACAATGACCAAGATGAAATATCCTGCTGTCACAATTTGCTGCATTTAGTGAGTGTCACTAATTACCAGGACAGATTCTGTGATGTTTCTTCTTCCTGTCAAAGTCCAAAGCAAAAAACTCAGCCCTCATTATTTACCATACTCTGGCCAAACTTATTCTGCTGTTCAAGCTTATGTTTTAAATTAGTGCAAGCCCCTGAAAAAGTACAGCAGGGAACTAGGAAATAAAGCTGAATACCTTATGGAATGTAAACTGCATGTAATTTAACATGAAGAAAAAACCTGCAGCATCACAGAGATAAGACTCTGAATGAATACTACTATATAAATTTGCTTGAAATATGAGGTCTTTATAAAAACCTTTAAAAACATGTGAATTTACTACAAGCAAGGCAATGTTTTTCCATATCAAGTCTTTGCTGTGTTCTTATGCTTGACTCAAAGGGACAGCAGCTGAATCACTCCTCTAATTTTAAGGGCCTAGGCCTGATTCTTCATTATCTTTCTGTATAGTGGGTTGGAAAATCAGTTACCTGGTAATTTTGACAAACCTTATGTATGAATTAATTAAGTGCCCTGAATTTGTCAGTTCATACCTCTACCAGGTAAAATGTATTGGGTTGGAATTCAAAAGATGCATACAATTGTCAGGGGGTGATGTGTGTAAAGATGCTTTGGTTCTCTCTTCTGAGGAGAAATCAGCTAATCATCAGTGAAGTTAATTGTTTTCTTTTATCAGTAGCTCACTTGTATATGTGCACAGTGAAAATATGAGTAATCTGCTCTTAACTATAAACTGCTTCTAATTATAAAGTCACACCATCTCCAAAGTCAGCATTACATTATTTCCTCCCCACTTTCTTTAACTGTATGGTATAATAGAAAACCTAGGCCTTCTACAGCTATTATTGCATGTGTGGCTAATTTCTTGGAAGAGAAACAGTACCTACAGCTCAAGAGCTTCACTGTTGGAATTAGAAGAGGTAGGATTAATCAGTAATTTTGTGTTAACACAAGTAATTTTTTTCAGAACAAATCCAGAAGTAAAAGTGTACTTCAAGCATTAAACTGTGCTGTGGAGTGAGTTTGAAAGAAATCATGTTTGTGTCTGAGATCAAGTAGGATACTAACTTAGTTGTCCTCATTGAGAGAAGTATTAAGGATTAGTGGGACAAGTTCTTGTCCCCAGAGATTTAAATCTCAAATGTGACAATGGTTTCAATGGATTTAAGGCTGAACTGACAGTGATAAACTCCATTTCAGCTGGTTTCTTGTGTAAGCCACACTGATTGTTACAGCTAGACAATGTAATGTATTTGAGAGCAGACTGAAATAATGAGATATAGCTCATGATGAAATTAATGACAGCTGCATAGCTGTAATCCACCAGCTGGCTTTGAAAAGGTTGAAGTCTGAAGACAGTGAACTTGAAGCAGGAAACCTGCTGTAGCCAGGTTGGATTTGGGGTTTTTTCCCCATATTATCCCCTGTCTACATTATAAAAGGAAGGAGCACTTTCTGCAATTGAGTCTCACAAAGCCATGACGCACTGTGATTTTGCCTTCAGGCAGAGTAAAACACTCTGTAAAGGCTCTGAATCTCATGAAATACAGCACTCTATGCTTTTAAGGTTCTTAAACCAGTAGTTTAAAGGCTTTGGTTTTGTATAAATACATACAGATACAGGTGTGCTATGATATTTAAATGTTTATTTACTAGGAACTGTATGTTTATATGTATGTTCCAACATTTATGGTGGAAAAGATTCTATGGGATAAATGTGTACAGATATATAATTAAATATATGCACATACTGTATAACTGTTCATTTTAAGTGAACCTTTAAAAAAATGTAACATCATGCCCTTTTTTTCAAGTCAAAGGTATGAATCCAGCACTCCTTCATAGCGTTTATAAATTTAGTTATAATAAAGCTTTGCTGAACACACAATATACCCAAGAAATATTGGAATATTAATGTCAAAGTTACATCAATACACTGTGATATCATCATAGTTATCTGCTGTGTTGTCACCATGAGTTACTAGTCTCAACCATAATAGCAAGAATACACCTTTATATACATATATTTTATTCCTATTTATATTAAATATTTATCTCATCAGCATAATAATTATATTTCAGTATCTCAAGCACTCAAGGAAAAGACTATACAAGGGCTATGCAAATCCTGAAGCAAAGTTTTCTATTTATCCAAAAGTACCTAAAACCTTTTTCTGGGGGGTTGTGTTGGCAGGGTCAGGCTGCTGTCACCTGCACACTGTGTATGCACAGAAATACCCATATGGAGTACTGCAAAACAGCAGTCCTGAAATTCTTAGTGAGTGTTGCAATCCCTCCTTTTTTTTTTTTTTAATTTTTTTAATTTGTTGGGATAGAATGAGGATAAATACTTCTGTAGAAAAATGTTTTCAAATTCATAGTTGCAACCATTTATTATTGGTGCTCACTAGAGAAGTCTGAGATAGGACTTCATCAGTGACAAATAATTTAGGGTGGCAGAAATGCTACTGTCAGAATACCTTGTTCTACATTTAAAAAAATATTGACTCTAACTCAGTATCATCAAACATTTTGAAACATTTCCTTCATCTTTTCTTAGCTTCTGGCATAGTTTATCTAAATGAAGAAATTGATAAAAAGGGAGAGTTTTCCCTTTTAGACCAGCTCTTACAAGTTGGCTTGACAATCTCCTGGGACGAAGAATTTATTGCAGTTTCCAACTAGAATTTCCTGGATTATTGTCATAGAATTAAATTCCCACACTTCAAAGTCCAGTGCCAAATGGGCTACTTTTGCCAAATGCTGATTTTAACTAAAAAATTATTATTACAGATTTAAAAACTGGAATATTTTGTGTGTCTCTGTGCAGCCAAAGTTGCATGTGCTGCTAATGCATTTTAGACTTGATGGCATTCATCTCCTCATCCTGTCCATCTAAGAAATAGTATTCTCCTTGTATTCCTCTTTTGGGATTTGTCCAATGTGTATATTTTATTTAATTGCTTCCCAATGCAAAACCATTTTCATTAATTATCTTCACTTAAATAATACAGCAATTTCTCTTTTTATAGTGCAAGTTAATTGATTTCTTACTTTACAGAACATTAATGCCTCACATACAAATGACAACTCCCTGTAACACTCTTGGCTATTTTTGCTTTTGGTATTATTTTTTTCCTATTTCTTCAAGACACTATGATTAATCATTTTTAACTAATGTTAAGATATTAACATAAAACTTTCTTCAGAGTGGTCGTAGCCATTTCCTAGTAACACTGGCCTGAAGAATCAGTCATTGATGGCCACCAGGAGTGTGCCCTTCCTGCATCATTCTGATTCAGCTTTTCACCTCTTGCTCTTGCAGTCATTCTCTTCTGCCTGTGATCCAGTCTGTTGGTTAGACGATGTTAAAATCAACTTCCAAATCAAGTTAAAACCAGCATACAAAACAATCCTGTTTTGTTTCCATTTCTCTGAGTGCTTCTGGCAGCTTTCTATGGGAGCTGTTGTTCCATGGCAGCCTGTCAGTTACGCTGGGACTTTTCATTGGTCTCAAGCAATTCCCATTGGGCATGGAGAGCTCAGACACCTCTGCTGCACAACTCATGAGACTCCCATTGCCTAGTAATTCACAGGGGTCTTAGACATTTCTTCAGCTGGAATAACACATTTGCTAAGACATCCATCTAATGTGGAAAAAACCCGAACTCTACTGGGTGCACAGATTTTGGGGTTTTTCACCTCAGAGCCCAGTTCTGCTTTCTGAGAGAGGTTAGCAATAGTTTATTTGGAATAGGCTCCCCACAGTGAGTCCCAGTCTTTCCTCTGAACCTCTGGAAAGAGAACAGGCAAGACGGCTCAATACTTTTATAACATAACACAGCAAAATGGGAGGAGGGAGAGAAAAGGTGCAAAATGCAGTAGTCTTTCAGATACTGGCCACAACATGATCACTAAACAACTATGTACATCTGTAAAGCAACAGGCTCTAGAGCACAGTCAGTGCCTGCACCAGTACCTTCTTGTGGGCTGGGATAGCAAAAACCACCCCGCAGGTCTTCTTCCAATTCAGTCAGATGTTGATAAGAGAAACATATTGTCTTCAGATAATCTTGGCATCTACACAGTCATGCTAAATCTTGAAATGTGGAAAAAATAATACAGCAGTGGCAAAACATAAGCCAAATTCATACAGTGTTTAGCAAAATGCAATACTCCCCTATTACTGTGTCTCCTACGTGAACTTGAGCTTATGGTGGTGAAATCAGCATGTCAGTTCCGTTTGCCTTGGTTGCTTTCTCCATTGATCAGGTTCTCTTGCTGCTCAGCCAAGGCTTGCCATTTCTGCCTGTTTTTTCTGCAGCCATCCAGCAAAGGGGAGCAGGCCTCTGACACGTGTGTTAGGGCCTGAAATAAATTGAGAACACTGAAAACAAATTGCATTCAATTTTTAATTTAAAAATGGAGAATGAAACACAGCTCTCGATTTTTTTTCAGATTTCTGAACTTAGGGGAAGACTTGTAGATCATTAAATGCACTGGTTAGCTAACACAAGAGCTGAATACCATTTGGACTAGGATCACTTGGTAACTGTAGATATAAGCAGCAGTGCATGTTTCAGAGTAAATAATTCCAGTTTTTCTGGTCTTTCCATAAATAGAAAGGTAAAGCCCACCCCTAACAGAAGTATAGATGTTCAGGCTCTAGAACTGTGGGCATTCAAGTCTGCTCAGGCATTCTGGTAAAGTTTTCTGTTTGTCCAATCTGTATCTTTGCAGAGACACTCTTCTTTCAGTGACCTACCTCCTACTGGAGACAGTTTTCTGAGGCTTCAATGCACAGGCTGCTTTATTTTCCTGACATTTTCTACAGCACAGAAGCACTTGATTTTCAGGGACAGCAGCTAGTAGCTCCCTTTCTGCATCCCTGTTTCCTTTGAACTGGTGAATGTGCATTCTTTTCAGAAAAGCTAATTGTGTCAGAGGGAAAAATTCAAGTAATCATCCTGTTCCTTCCACTGGAAGGTTCCTAAGGATTCAGTTTTCTGTTCATCTCCTTTCTTTTTCTCACCTTGGTTTCTGTAAAATACTTGGTACAGTTCAAATAAACAGACTTTCACTCCAATGTTGTACTGGCTTAAAAAACCCCAGAAATCATTATGTTGTTTTTCACACTGTATTTCACCAAGCAGCTTCTCATACAGTTTGTGACTGGGACAAAAAAGCATTTCAGTGAATTATCTCATGTAATGCTTTGGTGTGTGATGACAGAGAAGGAAAAGAATGGGATGGGAAGTGTTAAAATTGGGTCCATTTCCTGTACATCACCTTTTGTATAATGAATTCTGAATTCTTTAAAAATTTTAAACATTTTCTATCAATGCACTGCTGGATACCATTCTTTCACTAGAGTTCAAAGCATGAGATTTGTGATTTTCCTTGATAATCCAGATATAACCCAAGGACATAACACCAATTGAACAGAGCACAGCATTTTAACTAGGTTTAAAAAAAATTGTGACAAAACATATTAATCAGACAAATATACAACTAATTATAAATACTAAAATAATAATTTCTTCAATAGAATAATGAACCATATGTAATACAAAATAAAAAAATATTTTCTAGCTAAGGGCCTAGTTTTTAATTTGATTTTTATTCTACTTGTAAATCTGTATCTACCAGTGAGTGGCTCTGGTTTCAGATATTTGCTGTTCTTCCTTAGGCACCATACCTCATACAGCTGCAAACAAACAGCATCTATGAATCCAACCTGCATGCTGGGAATTTTGTTTTTCTTCTCTCTGTTCATTAGATCCTGCAAATAATAAGTAAACAAGCTCTGTGTTTAAAGGCATTAAATAAAAAACCCAACCAAAACCAAAGAGTCTGGAATTAAAAAGCAGCACCTTAAACAGCACAGCAAGCTCAGCACAGCAGGGTATCATTACAGGTGTTGCAATGAAGGGAATTGGACTGCATGACTTCCCTCAGGAGTCTGGCTTTAGATTGACAGAGCCCAAACAGCCAGGCAAACTTACTGGGTTTGGATAGCTGCATATAGGTACCAATTTAGGAATGTATTTCCTAGCCCACTTAGTAATACTGACTTAAAGGAAATAACACTGTTCTTCTGGCTCAGAGATAATGACACACTATTGGTGTTTTGGAACCATAGAACAAAACTGGCTTCTAGGATGCCAGGGAAGGAGCTGGTCCTATAGTGTGGTCAGTGGGAGAAATTTTAAGTGCTGTTTCCAAAAGACATTTGGCAAGAGGTGATTCTGCCACTTACCGTGGGTTCTATGTTGAGTTCCTTCCGCTCTTTATCTCCTTGATCAAAGAACTCAGTAGCCACAAGCTCAGCAATCTGTAAGAGATTTCACTCATTGAGAGCTCTAAAAGTTTGCTTGCTACCTACAAACAAGAGTGGTTCCTGTCTGTCCTTAGGATATATCATATTAGCCCCCCACACACATTGTGAGACTCCAGCTCAGCATTCCACCCCTGCCTTTGCAGTAAAGACTGGGTGGAGGAAACGAACTTCAATGCAGTTTTCATTTAGGCTATTTTAAAAATTCAACACATACCCGTTGCTGAACTGGCCATGGTTTGGTTATGGCTGATAAGTCACAAGCAGTCATCAGCATTGCTCTGCAGAACAAACAAAAAGAAAGGGATAAATTACTATACATGAAATGTATGTAGCCACCAAGTCCAGTGACTAGTAAAATAGAATATAGAATTTCAAGGAACATCAAGTCAGAAAAACAAGTGAAATTAAAGCAAATGTAACTCCACATGCTATTTAACAAAATTTCTTATACAGGTTGACACTTAGTAGTTCAGACCCAGGGAGTTCAGTGATCTGTGTGACAATGGCAGCTTGTACAGGCCCAGAGCACAAAGACCTGCTGGGTTTAATGAAGTTCACAGCAACATGGCATGGGAAATTGGGTACCCAGTAATGTGAACTGATTTCTTGATTATTCTGCTTTTACTTACAGAAATAGCTCCTTTTGTGAGGGATCTTCCCAATTAAACTGCTTCTTCCTTAGAAGTTCAAAAAATTCTCCTCTCCTCCTTAAAAAGAAGTTAAAACAAAAGATTTTGCAGGATGCTGACATGATGCTAATATCCAGCAGTGATTATTCAGCCAAAGTTTCTTCTGACTTACTTGATGTATAGTGCCAAGTCTGTGGCAAGAATAGCTTGTTTTATCATTTTCAGTGTAGCCTTATATTCTTCAATGGAAAGGCTGCTGAGAATCTGATTTCCCTTTACAAAAACAGCCAAAAACAGTGCTATCAGTAAAATGAGCAACAGCACACCAGTTTGCTTAAGTGTCTCTAAGTCACCAAATCATTACGAGTTGCTTGCTGGTATCTGAGGTCATTCTTTTACCCTCCTTCCTCTTGCAGATTCCCCAGTTTAAAAATAAAACTTCCAGTCTTCCCGAGAAATGGCAGAAAGCCGCACAGCAACAACAACATCACTGACTATTACAAAATGAAACTGCAAGCAGAGCAACATCAAAGCCTTCAAGTACATTTCATTCATTAAAATTAAACTTGTCACTGGATGTATCACAGCTTCTCTTTCCATCCTTCCCCTCCCTGAAGCAGAGGAATTATAACAGATTCCCATACGTTCCCATATACCTCGAGTAAATGAAAATATTTTCCTTTTATGAAGCAGCATAAATAACAAGTTATTAAATAAAAGTATGAACTCAGCACCCCCTACTAAACCAAAGCACTACAGAGCAGGTGAAATGGAACTTGCCTCAATTGCTTTTCCATATTTGCCTACCTGAATAGGAAAGGATCATTACAATACAAAGGATGCCAGAAGTACCACAACCAATGGCACAAAAGGAGCAGTCCTTTGGAAGGATTGTGAATGCTGAATAACTGGTCTTGAGAATTAGTTAATAGTATCAAGCAAGAAGAATGTAGTTTTATTTGCATATTTACTAAACTTAGGTTTGGCTTCACTTTGGAATGTCAACACAAGCAGGGCTGCTTTGTGTATGTGTAGGCTAGAATGTTTTTGAAATGAGAGGAAGGACTGGGGTTTGTTTGGTGGTTCTTAAGAGGTCGTGAAGATGGCACAAAGCCTTCTGTTTCCTTTGGTCCAAGGAAGCAGGTACTCAGAAGGATGTTAGTGAGGCTTCCCTTATCAGGCAGCACTTGGAAGGCTTTGGTGGCAGTCAGCAACAGAGCTGTGATTTCCATGTTGGCTGCATTTACTTTCTTTACCCAAAAAGGAATAAAGAGCACTTAAGAACATATAAGGAGAACAGAAGCTAAAAATAGAAAGTAAAACAGTTTCTTTCAGCGTACACAGGAATGTGGCACTCACTGGACTATTCAGGATCATAAGGCATTGATCAAAATGATGATGCTCCATGATTGAGTGGCAATATAGCTGAGCCAGTGGATGTTCGCTTCTGAGGAGGAAAAAGAGAAATCAAGTTAGACAAACATATTAGTGATCCAAAAATAACTTCCCTTTTAACATCCTCTTTGTAGGAACATAGATAAAAAGATAATGCTGTTCCTTTGTCAGAGCACTGACAGCTCTGGTGTTCTGCCTTCTCTACCTGTAGAGACCAGCTGCGTGCAAGGAGTGACAATGTAATACAAGGTTACATAGTGAAGTTCCTTTATAGAAAGCAAAGGTAACACGAAGAGTTCATTCACAAGCACAGTTTAAGAGACAGTTTTTGTTTCTGCAACACGTTCTTAAATATTCTTAAACCAAATGTTCTTAACCTGTCTGGCATATTTAGTCAGCTCAGCTGCTGAGCTTCTAAGTAATAATGCAAACCTAATAGGAAACCCACTGATATCAATGGAAAAATTCCTGCTGACCTCAGTGCAATATGGGGCTGGGCCCAAAAAGTTGATCATGTAATTTCCTTGTGTTAGTAACTGTATTGATGTTTCATCACCACTATTGTCATGACCAAACTACTGCAACATTGTAACCTACCCTTTGCCCAGGGTAAAATCCAAAAGGCAAACTGCTTAGAGGCTAGCAGTGATGTTGATTGTACTAAAGGCAGTGAAAAATAGCAGGAAACCAATTGTGTAGGTACAGAACTTAAAAATACCTTAGTGCAAAACTTAAAAGTATCTTAGTCTGGAAAAGAGAATTTGCTGTTTGAGTAGCTTTAGTCAAAATGGAGAAATGCCTCTTCTCTTCGGGATTTCCACTTTCTCCCTGTTCCTTGTTGCATAATACAGTTCTTGGTTTTTGCTGCTCTGTCTTAATTTTCAACCCCTGATCCCTCATTGCTCATGTAATCTCTTCAACTAAATCTGGATTTTTTTGGAAGTCTATTTTGCTGATGATCCTGGATCTATTACTCTAATTATAATCTGACCTACAAATGTTTAATCATGTCAGTAGCTCTTTAGCATATAATTCCATGAGATTTCCTATATGGTTAAAGACCATTCACAAGACTTAGTGGCTGCAGGATTGGGTCTCTGTGTGAGTGAGTGCACAGAGGCTCAAATAAAGTTATAAGAGGAGACTCTGGGGATTTAAGAAGCACAAAAATGTGGAGAGAAAGATGGAAAGACAAACAAAAACCCAGAAGGGAAGATTAAAGGATGCAAACCCCTGAGGAATATGGGCTGGCTGCCCAGCACCTCCTCTGAGACCACCATGAAAGGGGCGTAGAGCAAATGTACTCGTGTGTTTCTGTAAGGAAACAAACCACAGGATGGTGCCAGCACATGCTGGGTGAAATTCCCATTGAATGAAGAGGGATGCATATTGTGTGTCCCAGAGTTCATCCTGACTGGAGAGAGAAATATGTGAGAAATCTCTTATGTTATCTTCCCAAGTATTGCTCCAAACTAGAGCTTGCTTAGTACTCACAGACCCTGACTGGGGCTGGAAATAAATTCAGGTCCAACTTCTGTAGTGGCACTTCTGTCAAACCCCCACTCCAGGCCAAAGGGCACTGTGCCTTTCTGAGCACAGGGGTTTGGTTATGCAGCTTTCTGTGCTTCCTACTTTGCATGTGGGGTTGGAGCAAAAAGAAAATACCCCCCCCCCCGCATAACTACCAAAAGGTCTTCAAGCAGTTCCCTTTCTGTAACTTCTGCTGCCAGGACCATTTCAATTTTTGAAACCCTGCTGTTTAAGAAAAGAATCATACACTGAATATCCACCCTCCCTGCTTCAAAGGAAAAAACAAAAGGAATCTGTTCCTAGAAATAACTTTTGTATTTAGGTTTAAAAAAAGAAATCAATGGAACTTTCTATTGAGAAAGGAATTATTAAGCTATAGCCATCTCAGCTTTACAACATGTGTAAATGTTAGATTTTGCTGTCTATGACACTTTCCCAGGACATTTTTGAGAGGAGATGACGCATCTCCAGATGTCTTCCAGGAAATTTATTTTTAAATAAATAAAGCAAAAAATAGCTAACTGGTTCCAGTTGCTGTGAGGCTATAGTTACTGCTGGAATCCTCTATTACCAAGCTAGAAAAAGATCACTCTTCTCATGTTGTGGAGTTTAGTTTCTTTTCTTTACACATCAGTCAGTGTTACTCCAAACACATAAATCTGAAATGCAGTTCTGCTTCAGCTTACTTTTTTTCTGCCTTTCAGTATTTTGAACCTTAAACAAGCTTTTCCTCCCCTACTATCTTACTTTACACATAGCGAGAACAGCAGATCACTTCTTCACAGGTCACTTCAAAACCATTCTCCAGCTCTGCCAGAAGAAGATGCACATTTCTGGGTATCTTTGGCCCATCTCTGGTCAGACCAGGACACACTGCCATATCACAGGAATGACATTAAGCCACACTTTAAATCAACTGAAGACTCATATGTTATTTGAAGTGATACCAAATTCACTCTATTGGGCAGATTTCAAACTACTAATAAATTCTAAAAAACCCAGTACCTTTAGTTAAAAAAATTAAAACATGGGGAAAATTTTAGACTTGTTCTGATATTTCATTTTGATAACTTCAACCAAAATGTTTTGTTTAGTAAAAGTATTTTTTCCATGCTTTAAATATATTTTGCCTTTTTGTATTGTAAAGGTCTTTCTGTGATTCCAGATTGGATCAAAGTTAAAGAGTACAGATAACCCACAATCAATGCAAAAGAACTGTACATTTTTAATGTGATTCTAACTATGTAACTTATTCTAAACTACTTAGAATTCTGGAAAAACGTCACTAAACCAAGAGTAAAACAATCTGAGTTCAAAACACTGGGGAGACACTTCTGTTCCAGAGGGGTGCAGACCTCAGTGCTGTGTTGGCCCGGACAAGAAGGGAACAGCTGGGTTGGGCAGGTAGTGGTCTGAACAGCTGCATGTTTCCTACATGCTGTCCCCTGGACACTGCAGCCTTTTGCTGTCACTTGATGGGAAATCAGGGAGGGCACTTTGGGAGCAGGAAAAAATTGTCCCTGCACAGCAAAGGGTTCACTTAATCTGCCATCAGTCAGAACTGAGGCTGTGCATCTGCATCTTTGGACTCGTGAATGGTTCTGCCTGTTCTTACAATTTCTGCTTTGTGGAAGCCTGCTCCTTTGCAGAGTCCCCCATCAAAACAGTCAGGTTGTATCTAATTTAGCTCTGTGCTTGTGTTTGTTCACTCACTTCTTTTTATTTAACTTCTCTCAGACCCACTTACCTTTGTATGTAAGAGTTGTTCACTCCCCTGTGATCCAGATCATGGCTCAGAGTTGCTATTAGCAAAGCCAGCGTTTCTAAGTCAGTCAGTTTGCTCTGTATGCAAAAAGTAATGCCAGAAGTGAGTTGTGGATTTATTTATTACAACGTGTTTTACATCTACTTTCTGAATAATGAGACCTGCTCTTAGTCAAAAGACAACTCAGTTTGGAAATGATTGATTTTATGTGTCTGCTAGGAAGATACATCTCCCAACGCTTGCTTGCCTTTCCCCTCAAACTAGAAAAAAATTGAGTTATGTTCAATGCTGTTCAAACTCCAGAATCTAGGACATGAGAATCAGCAGGGAGGGAATCCAGTGTAGTTAAGAATAAACAATTTATGGAAATTGCAGTGGAGACTGTCAGGATTCCAAAAATAGCAGGCAAACTATCAGGATCATCAGAGATTGCTCGACCGCACGCAGAGCAAAACTACCATGTCCATTCCAACAGGGAAGGAAGATGGATGTCCTTGCCTTGGTCTTTTTCAGTGCCTTTTGTCATTTTCATTAGTGAGATAAAGTCTGTAGAGAAAGAAATGCCTCTTCCTCATTGGTATGGGGTTTTGGCCTACAAATGTTTAAAAACCATGTTTATTCAGAATGAACAGAAACATTCCATTTCCTACAATAATATAAAACCAAAACCTAAAAACATATTTTGGAAGAATTTAGAATCAGTATTTTTTTTTTTATTTAGAGGATCATCTAGCTGTAGTCAGAACGATTAGGTTGCTTTTTTAAAATTATTAGGTATCTTTTTAAGTGAAAGGTTGAAAATTTGTTCAAAAGCTTTGGAACAAACATTTAAATATTTATTTCTATGTTTTTATGTTCTGTTGTGTATCTAAAGCTGTACTTGGCTCTGCATTTGAACTTAAAAAATTCCTGTTGAAAATTTTAAGGAAACATCCTGAAAATGGGTCAGCCTCTTTTTCTCCACTTTTTTGACTTGCTTGTAGCATAAGTATTAACTTCAAAAAAGGACCTAACCATGTACATGCCTTATTTGAGATATTCCTGTTGGGAACATCCTGATAACCACTTCCAGAGGATTTAACTCAAATAGGGAACTGAAAACCACGGCAGCAGTTTCACAAAGCCCTCATAGCCAGAAGTCTTCAGCAGAAAATTCCACTGGCAATACCATGGAATAATTAACATTTTACTGACATGACAATCAGATCAGAGCTGTGCATCATTAGAGAATTTGTTTTAATAGAGGAACTGGAATTGTACCTGAATTTTCCCAGATTTCAGAGCAGCAAACATGCACTGTGCTGTGTTGAAGGCATGTCTCCAATTGTGATAAGCAACGTTTTTCCGATAGTTTTTCTTCACACTTAAAATCCATCTGCAGAGAACCTTTAAGAAACAGCATTGCATAGATGTGTTTTCATATGAACAGATTTCTAATACATTCAAAACTTTCTTACTCCCACTTGGAAACTCTGAAAAAAAAAGTCCATTTAACTCAATTTCAAGTTCAAATGTAACACACTTGTAACTGTGAACATAGATAAGAACAGGCTTACACCCACTAGTACAGCTCCTAATTGAGTGTGTAACACTTGTGGGTTTGGGATTTTATTGTAAGGCCTAAACGTTAATGTCAGAAGCACTGCTGTTAATTCAGAAACTGATGTATATTAAGATACCTGGGAGAAAAAAAATCCTTGTTTATGATGACATATTTGATAGAGAAAGTTTATTTAGTTATCGAATCCTCTTAAGACCAGTTTTGAAAATGAACAGTCAGCTTTTCTCTCCTATCAGCTTGTTAAAACCCAAGCAGAATTGGACTTTGGAAAGCAAATAAGTATGACGGAAAGATTACTACATTGCAGGGCAGTTTATTTTTTATGCAGGAGGAAAGCATGCCCTGGATGTTTTACTTAACTGTATTAGAAATTGTGGGTTATAAAATTTTATATATATATATATACACACACACTTTTTTCCTACCTTTTTTTTTGTAAGGAAGTGACAGGTATGAAGGTCAAGTAGTAATTGGATATTGGAACATATTCCTTAAGGTTGTTCACCTTACTACAGAGGTGAAGCTAAGTACTAGGATATTCAAGAGATCAGATTAGGTAATACAGCACTTTTGGCACTTGGACACTACTAATCTAAACTGGCCTATAAAGTGCTGATCTAGACAATAAATACATGCTTTCTTTAACTAATGTGTTTGCCTATGAAACCCTACAAATCAATCTCACATTTTGATACAAGTTTTGATGGTTTTGTTGAAAAGGTTATAAAGCAAAAATAAGGTATTTAAAAATGAAGGTTTCTACAAATAGATGTTGTGTTCACTGAGTGGAAGAGGCTGAAGAGAATTTCTATTTACCTGTCTTGATCACTTCTGACAGATGTATTGGTAAAAACCTTCAGGGAAATTCCCACAGCCCATCATAATTATCATCTGCTTCAGTCTTTACTGTCTCCACAACCACAAAGTTCCTCCTAATCTCTAATTTATTATTTTGTAGGGAAAGACTAAGATGATTACTACCTCATATGGACATAGTGAACAATGTTATTCTCCTCTTTGTAGGAGTTTTTCACCTCCTGAGTTGTTATCCTCTCCCTCCTCAGTATTCTGTTTTCCAGTCCATTAATCATAGACTGTAAAATTATTAATCCTCCAGTAGAACGAAACTGAGGACAGACCCCAATTCTTCATATCGCTTCCTAGTTTGTTAATTACTCCTTAATACAGATGTCCAATTCTGTTTACTGTGAGATCATCTCACTGCTCTGAATTCTTAATAATTAAACGTCTCTTTCTGTGGGGCAGTATTTGGCAGCAACCATACCTCGTGTTTCATTTGGAAATTTTGCACCAGGTTGAGGTCTGTGAACATTCGAATTGTGCACAGTGTTGTTTCAAAGTCTGACAGCTCAAAGTCACTGAAGTAGAAGTCAGTCAGGTTGAGAGTTTGTGCAGATGGCACTACAGCAGCCTGGAGAAGAATGAGAGAGCACAGCTTAGCACTAGGGCAGAGAGAGCAGAACAAATACCTGCTTTTTCAACAGACTAAAAAGAGACATTCAATTTTACCTTCATGTGATACTGAAAACTGATGATTGCTTCTCATTTACTTCCCCATACCTCTCTTGTTTAACACTACCTTATTACCTCGGATTTAGCAAGCACTTTTCCATAGACAAGAGAACAAGGGTAGAATTACCTGGTCAGTCTGGTTATCTAAATCACCCAAGGCAAATTGTTACCAAAAGTATTGATGAAACTGGGAGAAGGAGAAAATAAGGCAGTAGAGTTATGCGTTTGTTTTTATGGATATGCAGGGAGCAAAATCCGTAACTGTTGGCATTTTTCTAAAAACGGTGAGAAAAGATGTCAGTAAAACAGATTTGCTAACAGAATCCACATTCAGCATGATGGAAGTCAGAGCATGTCTACAGGCAGAGCTTTCTTGGGGCTAGAAACCTGAAAAATTAGAGTTCACCTGTGATCACTGGTGAATATACAACCATAAACCTTCAATGTGAAATTTGAAATTACAAGGTACACAATACACCCCCCCATCCTATATGTTTTTAAATCTGAGTTTCTAATTGTCAGTAATATCTCCATATATTACATCCCCTTTCTAGTTATAAAATACTGAGTATTTATATTGGTTGCCCTTCAAAATACCAGTGTTGAGGTTATGCTAAGTTTTATATTAACTCACATACTAACAAAATAAATGCTAAGTCTTATACTATAGAACAAAATTTAGTATAATTTTCTGCAGTAGAATAAAAGGTGGGGTTCTCAGTGCTACTGCTTTAGAGCTGTTTCACTTCAATATGAGTGTGGTCCAGAGAAAATCAGGTAAATCTGAAATGGTGAAGGAAATAAACCTTTGTGTTTATCTTCCTCTTTGTAATTCTAGGGGAAAACATTTCTCCAGTGTAGGCAGCTGTGTCCCAGAAGGCTGAGGAACTGAAAAGGAAGCATTTGTCATCATCTACAACATTAGTACATGTAACATGCAAATCCATAGAATTATGGCTGCCAGCCTGTGTTCCATATCAGTTCACTGTCCTCTCTTGTGTGTCAGAATCAGGAAGTCACAGAAGATTGTGAAAAAGAGTATTGACATAGGGGGAAAATGCACCCTTCTTGCACATTTCTTCTGCCAGTAATTTTGTGTCCCTGGCTGGATTCATGGGGGATTTCAGCTGTGAACACATGAAAGGCTTGCATGTTCGGTGGTAAATAATGCAACTGTTCAGCAAAGCCACTGACATAATTTTGAAAAACTGCAACTGCAGGCTGGGATTTCACAGTGAAAGGGGCTGCAAGGACACAGAACGAGCTCAAAAGAACACCTCACGCCTCACTTCATTCATAATTTATCTTTCCCTACGAAAGGGGCTGCAAAGGACACAGAATGAGCTCAAAAGAACACCTCACGCCTCACTTCATTCATTTATCTTTCCCTTCCTTGATCTCCTACCTTTTACAGCCACAACAGTAAGTTTCATTTCAGCTGAAATATAAAACCCCTGCACTCTATAGCTGTTTATGATGTTGTTTAACCAGATTAGCTATTTCCTTTTTCACTTAATGAAGCCACTAGCACCTTCTGCCTCCTATTTTACAGCACAAAAGTTCATCAGCTATTTTAATTTCAATTTATTGAGCTATGGTTTCTGTAAATACATCGGCAGCAAAAAGGTGGTTCTGGAAAACACGGGACCACTGTGTGGCAACTATAAAGAGTTTTGCTTTCTTTCATCTGCTTTGGATGATAAAACACAGGTTGTAGACAGTTCACAGGCTCAAAGGAGGTGACTGATGTAATAGGACAGTTCTGTAGCATTTGGAAGTGATGATTAAAGTAAAAAAAATTTGACTGCAGCCTATTCCATAAGGCAGATAATAGACTAGAATAGTGCCAGTTGGAAGAGCCCTACAATCATCTTCTAGTCCAACTGCCTGATAAGTATCTATTTTCAAATTATTTAGAAGCAAAAGGTATATCCAGAAAAAAAATTCCAACTGTTTTGGCCATATTTATATGACAATATGAGTGCAAAAAATAAAAACTAAAATTAAAATTTTATGAGTGCAAGTAAAAGGCCTGTGCTTGCACTCTGGTATCACCTTAGAGAGTGGTGGCTGACACAGGCCAGGACTGTGCTAGGAAGCTGTGGACAGTTAAGACGTGCCAGAGGACACTGGCCCAGTTCTAGGTTTGCTGTGGCACTGTTTTATTGAGCAGTAATGATGGAACCACAAAGATTTCATCACAAGCCCTGAGGAGAAACCTTAGGAGAAGAATTGCACTCTGGTTTTGTCATGGCTCTTTACTGATGAGCAGCAGTGTGGTAGGACTGAGGTTCAAAATTCCAAGTGACACCATTCTAAAAAATATCCTTTTTCCCACACCTTGTTGTGTCGCTTGGCCAGACCAGTCCCATTCTACCCAGCTCATAGTCCCTATGCCTTCCTTCCTCTCCATCCCTCCTGTTTGTTTTTGTGCAGCAGGGGTGATGCTATTTCCTTGGAATAGCTGCTGAAGGCTTGCAGAAACTAAGCACATGCTGTGCTTTGAAATGCACTTGAAATCCTAGCTGTAGTTATTCCTTAGGCAGTGGCTTCTAAACACAGAATTAAACATGAGCAGAACAGGACACTGCACAGAAAAGCAACTATAAAAAAATTTAAATCATTGCATTAAAAATTCAATACAGAATTTATATGTAAGGCCAAAAAGCTGCAGCCATACTTGGGATGTTTGAAAGGTACCAAAGCAGTAAGATATACAGCATTCAGACTTAGCTGCAGAATGGAGAGTTCTCAAGTTTTGCTTCTGGAATACTTAATCATTATGAGTGTGATACTGACATTGCACCAGTGACTGTCAAACTCCTGAGAAAAATCAGTCAGCACAGGTCTGGGTCTCACAGTGCTCTGGCAGGTTTTGTCTCTCATTGTAGACATTGTAATCTTTCCCTTTTATGTGGTTCAGCTCAGAAACCCATCAGTATGATATCCACTGTCATTTTTATTTCTGGAACATATGCTTCTGCCCCTTTAGGGATGACATCTGTGTACAGGACTGCTATGGGTTTTTCTACTAAAGCACTATTTCTAAAGTAATAGTAAAAAATTCAATTACCACTGTTACCTGCAGCTCCCTCGTTTCCTCCTCAGCAGCAGAAGCATGGTATGAGAGAACCTGTGGGAAGAAAAGCGCAGCCCTTAGTACAAACAAAAGAGCCATGTGATAACAAGGTACCTTTCCTAGAGCAGATTTTTCAGCATTCTACTGCATTTGCTGATGAAATCTTCTGTTCATGCAGGGCCCAAGCCAGTTTTAGGGGAGCTCTCTGAATGCATATGAGGAGATATCTGCATCTTCTACAAATCTTCCACAGCACAGAATCTTCTTGAGATAATTAGGCCAAGAAAACATAAATAGCTTCTATGAAAGAGCAAAGAACTCTGATTTTTCTCTTTGGAAAGTTTTCATGGCCCAATTTCAAAGACAAATAATACAAGAAACAGCTCTTATTATGAGCCTGACATTATAGCCATAGTAATTCTTTCAAGAGTTTATTCAGACATGAAAGAAAGCTTTACCCTAACTGAAACTTGGCACACAAGTATGAAAGACAATGCATCCATTTTAAATTAAAAAAATAAGCTCAGATTTTTAACTATTGAGAACATATGACATGAAAATGTTACAGAGTTTTATTTTTTTTTTGTAAAAAACCCATTTAATACACTAACCTATAATCTGGCTAGGACTTCCTATAGTATCTATAAAGGGCTATAGTAGGAGACAGAACTGCTAATTCACCATATAAGCAAATGATTTGGACAATAGTTTTACCAGCTTTTTATTTAACATGACCTAATACAGGTTCATTTGAGAACTGTAATGTTTCTCTTAGAGGCCACAGGACACATAATCCCATTTTAGGAGCTCTGCAAACACTCTGTTTACATAATGGATGTTAGGAGATCCAAAGTCTACACATTCTTCACTTTCAGCTTCAAGTTATCACCCGTGAGTAATTCAGTTTCTCAGACTAAAGCCCTCTTCAGCTGTGAAGCTTAACAGGAACCAGTTCAAAGGCTGATGGTGACCAGATGATGTTCATCTTCATATGGTTTGATGGAGTCTGAGGAAATTGCTGAGAACCTACAATAATGCTGCTGTTACTCCTCACACTGGTTTGTCTGAAGGACTGAGCCAAAATCATCACAAAAACCCTCAGACAAGAAGAGGAAGCCCCTTAATCTGCCAAACCATTTCCCCCTTCCTACGCAACAGAATGCACCCACTGTGCTGCCGGCATGCAGCCTCATGGAGAGGAAGAGATGCCTCCAGCTCCCCACTAAATCTCAGGAGTAAAGTTAGGACACAATACCAAATTAAAGAGTCTGCTGGCAGAGTCAGAAACAAGCAGAAAATTCCTGAGCAGCTCAACAGTCCAAATGCTGCTCTCCTGAGGGATAACAATCTCTGAGTGTCCCTGTGAGTAGCTGCACTTACATGCAGAACAGAGAGGGTCTGGGGAACATTAGGATCTGTTTGGGACTAATTAAGGACCACCTAGATTTGGGCTCACCTCTAGTGTCACCATCTGTTTGGCCATGGCTCTTTCTACAGCCTCGTACATCTGTGTGTTCTGGATCCCCAGGCCACAAAAGATGACAAATGCTTCCAGGAACTCCTCATCATTTCTGTTGAAAGCCTTGATTTTCCCTGAGTTTTCTTCCATCTTATTCACAAGCTGGCAAACCCCTATGTCAGGACACAGAAACAAAAGGAAGTAATACAAAGAACATATCACCATCAGCAATTAAGTTTAGGACAGATAAGCCTACAATATAAACCACCAACACATAGGAATGCTTAGGATTTTGCTTTTTTTTTTTCCCCTCCAAGGGTAGTTTCAATGTATTATAAAATAAACGTTAAAATATTATATATATGTTGTAAATTCAAAAGTATTTATTAGCATTTGTACACCAAAAATGTAGGCTTTAGAGACTTGATTGTCCTGTGAAATTGTAGGGTCGTTTTCTTGCTAACTTTTATTATTAATACTATTCTAGATTGATTTAATCCCTAAAGACAATTTGTCCTTTGGAGGCTAATTAAATTTTTGCAACCATGCCAAAAGAACATTTATCAAAGTCAGAACAGTGGTACACAGAGTTTTCACTTCCTCATTTGAGCCAGTACTAGGATTTTTTTTTCAAGTAAATGAGCTAAACAGGGAATACCCAAGTTGAGGTTCAAAGCTGAAGTACACTTGGCCATTTTTTTGATGATGCTGTTGAATTACAGCCTCTTGCACACACTACTGAACTCCTTGAGAAGCATCTGACTGAATTCAGCTTAGGTTCAAACATGCTGATATTTACATTTGTTAATTTTCTGTTAAGAATTTTAGGCCTTTCTGCATACAATGTCATTGAAGAAGTCTGACAGGTAACTCCTACCACACCTTGCTGCAGTTTAAATCCCTGACACTGCTGTGAGCAGGGGGAAATTCAGAAATACACCTGCCCTTAGTTTTACCTGCTAAGATCAGAATACTAATTAAAGCAGCTGAATTACAGGAATATGTTGTCTTTGGTGATGAAGGCTGTCTTAATGGAGTCCAAATGTTTTCTCACTCCCATGAGCATAAAAGCTGCATTTTCCTGGACAAGTGCCAAGATAGTCCAGCTGCAAATTAAAAATTCTGAAAAAAGTTACCACGTGTGCATCTTCCCTATTACAGCTGATAATAAAACTAAGGAAAAAAATACAGCACACACAAACTGTGGTTGTAGAAGAATGTTGGCCTCGCAAGTTTTGATGTCTAGTGACAATGCAACATTGTTCTGTTTCCAAATTGTATTCTGTTTGGAGAACTTTGTATCAGAGTCTCCTCTAAAGAGACCAAGACCATTATAGCTGTAACCATAAGTGTAATGGCAGGGATGGGGGTATCTGAATATGGCAAACAGAATTCTGAACCTTTATGGAATGAGATGGAAAGGAATGGATCAATGAATCACATAATCCTGTTAGAAAAGGATTCACTCAAATAAGGAACAATATTAACTTGCCCTGGGAAAAAAGAAGCTGACTTACAAAACTCTTCAGGAAAATCCCATGAAACTGACCTTCAGATTTCTGTTTAGTACAGCTTATGACATTATAATTATTTCCATAGCAACTGTGATGTAATGAACACAAGATTAAGACCCAACAGTGAATATGCCACAAAAGTAAATTAATTCTTAAAAGACACAGTATTTGCACATAAATGTCTCTTAAAAAAATAGAGAACTGCAGCAAATATACTGTGTACTACTTAAAACTCTAACCTCTTTCAAAAGCTTCCCCAAAGCTCTGAGAGGTCCATTGATTACAAATTAAGGAACTCCAAAGCCTTTCCTTGGGACAGAATTATAAAATCACAGCAAGATTCTGTAAAGCTTTTACCACATACCTGAGAAATGCATAAGTCAGGAGAAAAAAGTTCTTTTCATCTTTCTTGCTAGTAAGATTTGCTCGGGTTTCATGTGGACAGTTTTTCTCACCCCCATCCCACTTCCCAAATTCTGGTTTGGGGTATCCTAATCTTAAAAATAATTTTAAAGAGAAACCAGACTTATAATAATAGTCGTAGGTGCTATGTAGTATTGTAAAGGAACTTCTGGGTACTATCCCAAAGACAATTTCTTGACCTCACCCTATTAAATAATTGAACATGAGGCAGCTGTGAAGCCATAAAATACTTCAAAGAACATTTCCCAGTGAGAATGACTCAGATTTGAAAAGCCCACCTAAATGGGTGGCCTGATTGAAACTTTCAGTTTGAACTTCAATAGGAAATCTCAAGAGAAAAAAAAACCCACAGATGCAACTGTTTTATCAATAGCTTGCAGCATGGTGAAATATCCCTAATTAAACCTCCACAGTTCATTTTGGTCTTCTAGGGTTTGTTGCAATATTTAAATAAAGTAATAAAAGAACTCATGAAAGAAGCTAATAGCAAAAGAAATTTCAGAGCACTCCATTAGATAAAGATGAGGTTTCTCTTTCTGCCTCAGATGTTAGAAAACTAAATCTGTCTTCAAAAAAGGGACATCATATTTACCCTATAAATTGGGCCATGCAATTTTGCTATCATTCTCAAAAAATATTTTAAGATCATTAAAAAGTCATTCTTGGAACTCTTAATATTTACTTGCCAAATTTTTTAAAGCTGATGAAATTGGATCCATTCTCCTATCTAAGGATCACTATATTTTATTTTCTGTTTGCTTGTGGGGCTTACTGATGCCAGGAACAAAGGCTGACATTCTCTACTCTTTGGCAGCTTATTAGGTGAGCAATTTATATTCAAGGTTCTAGTAGACTTATTAGACGAGAACATAATAATTAAGGATCTTCTCTCCTGAAGTCTTGAGTCTGCATGGTGCTGTGATTTTACTGTGGAGCACATAAATTTATCTATGAAACGTACAGCATTATTTTTGTTAAGATACCTACCTATCACTTTATTCTTTTTCCCATTTTTTATTGGTGTACACAGCAAACTCTTTATGTTCCGACTTACATGTTCTGCATTGTCATTCTGTTAAACAAAGAGAAAAATACAGTTACAATTTTAAAGGCTGTTTTTCAGGTGGCTGAAGTGAAAAGCTGTAGAGCTGGGCTCTACAACTACTCTTGGCTTATATCTTCCTTCAAAAAGCAACCAGGTAATCAATGAATTTGCCCACAAACAGCAGGCAGGAAAAGTACTACAGCTGGGTCAGCATTCTGCACTCTTCCCAGGACTTGCAGCATGTCCCATGCTCCAACAGAAGGAAATTAATTTATTGGGGGAGTGGAAGGATGGAACAGAGATAATGCCTCCATTTCAAACACCTGGAGAGAAAAGGCCACAGCTCTGCTCTGACTGCCCCAGGAATAATGAGACAGTTGTTGAGAAGTACATTTGGTCTAACCCCTACTTCTGTTGGTGTGTGTGGCACCAACAGAAATGGGCACATGCTAATATTTCTGATCAAAAGGTTATCTTTTTTTTCTGTATTGTTGCTTTGTGCTGTGCTGCTGTGCAAGGACTATAGAGAGTATCTTGGCAGGATTTTTGTGAGGTGAGTAAGTGTGCTGTTGAAATGTCCTCCAAAGAAAGAGGCAAACCAAGGTTTCTAGGGCACTGGCAACACCTGGGATTTCCCTCATGTCAGAATGCATCAGCTTTCAAAACATTTATCCTACTGCCCTGCTCCTGCAGTAGTGCAAGTGCTGTCTTCTGTGTTGCTGAAAAACATTTCCAGATTCCTTCTAAAAGCACAATTGCTTTCTTTTTATGGGTTTCTTTTACATACATAAGGTGAATTCCAGGAAAAAAGAAAAGAATCAAAATAACTCTAACCCTACTGGACAGCCTGTTTCCAACAAACAGTTGTTTGGATGATTCTCAAGGTATTAATTTATTTTTAAATGTCTTCAAAATCATCACCTCTTTATTAATCTATAAACTATATCCCTTGGATTCTGTCTGTATTTCCAGTCCTGGTGTTAACACAGGGTTAGTCTGAGAACTCAATTCCTGTGTTGCTCAATCCATCACAGAAACCCATTTCAGAACATCCAAGAAACCTTGCACAGGAAAAGAAAGGGAGACAACCCAGCTCCCCGCCATGAGCCTGCCCCTTCTTTCCAGTTACTGGAACAATCACACTGAGCACTGTCTTTTCTGATCATTTTGTTGTGCATCTCAGAACAAATTTTGGTAAAAAGCCATCTGCTGGACCATAGTAGCTCCTCTTCCTCTCATTACCCCCTTGCTTACAGGCTTAACCATAATAGTAAGAGCAGACATCTTTCTAATTTCTGCATTGAAAATATGGGAAAATACATAATTAAAAGTTTGCTTTTTGCTGATGATGACCATGAAGGAAACCTGACTGGAACCTGAGCCTTGCCAAGTCACCTTCCCTCCTCACTCTCCAGTATCCCTGTGCTCAGTCATCCACTGCATCATCAGCTCACACTTAAGGAAGTGTTGGGCAAAAGCTCCCAAAGAAAAGTGAACTTGATCCATCTCCACTGCAGCAAAGAACTTTCATCTATAACATTAATCTGTGCCAGAACAAGAAGGGAAAGGAAAGGATAAAAGGGAAGGAACTTCTGAGAGCCTCCCAACACTCATGGTGTGTTTGCACCATTTTAACTGGGGCCTCCTTGACAGAAATAAGGGGAAAGCAAAAAAGGTTTAAAAGTTAAAGAAAAACCTTTTCCATTTCTGAATTTCAGGCCTAAGCTTATTTTACTTACTGTCCATGGAAATCTTCTGTCTTTGCAGACATCTGGGATGTTGAGTGGCTCCATCGTATTCTTGACATACTGAGCATACATGTAATTGATTTTATTTGTGTCATAGTCCCTGAAGGATACAACAGTATTATTATTATTATTTTTATTATGTGCTTTGCATAAAAGTGAGTAATTTCCTTATGCCAAGCAGGGAATAGGAATATCTTTCCCACATGAGAGAAGGATATATAGATACAACCAAAAGATCTATAATGGAGTTGAGTTCAAATCCTGTACCCTAATCCAGCTGTCATCACAAAATGCAGCATGTATTGGTGCATGCTTTCCACCATTTCTTTAATGTTCAACAACATTAACACTGAACACCAAACTGAAGAAATAAACAATTCCCTACAGTTTACACAGATGAAGGATAAAGAATGAACATCTGGGTTTATACAGAAATAAACAGAACTATTTGAAAACAAACTGCATTCACAAATCTGGTATGCCTGAAAAACCAATACTGGATGAAATTCACATATTAGTTCAAGAGAGTGCAGTAGGTATCACTTGTGAATTTTCTGCTGCTAAGTTAATTTCAAGTTCTAAAAGTAAAGAGACAATCAGTCACATGGAGGTTTTGTTACTGAAATAGAACAGTCTATTCCAAATCAGGACATAAAGTATCTTTACAGAATCAATAATCTTCACTTTTTTAGCCACAATTTATTTAAGGTATTTTAATTCTCTTAGACCCTTTGCCTTCCTTGGAGGAGGACATATATCCCACTTATAAACCTATTTCCATCAAGCTCCTGTAGTGTGTCCCTCCAACATTAGACTTGACTTTCATTACCCTCCTGGTGTGAGGATGTTCCAGGGCTGGAGAAGAGGAATTATTCTTTTGTTATTTCACACATACAAGGCAATGCCCCACAATTCTGAAAAGCAGTCTGATTTGGGGCTTGATTCAGTGTCCTTGATTGCATAACAAGCCTGAAATGTTATATTAATATAAAGTGATACTTCCCATCTAATTCATGTCTTTATATTTCTGCTCTTGCCTGAAATTGTGCCCTTCAAGCATAGCAGAAGTTGTAACTGCAATGGTTGACTCACAGTGCAGTCCTAGGCATTTACTTGTGCTATCTCATGAACAAGAGTCTGATAGGCAACTAAGCCTCCAAGATTCCTCTTCCCTATCAGGTATGAGAAATAAGTTCCTGGCAGCCCATGCAAGCAGTAAATAACATTTTAAGTCCATTAACTAGTCACCATAAAAGGGATAGTGAGGAGGAAGGCTCCCTTCTTATAGAGAAGAAAAGGACTAAAGAGGAATTTTCTTTTTCGCCTGTGATCTCACCAGGCTGTTATACCTCTGTACTTTCTGGTTGAACACTGTCAAACTCTAACACAGCTCAACAGCTTTTAGTTGCTCAAGTCACACACTTTGGACATCATTCTCTAATATGGGGAATTAAGCTTAATATGATAAATATTTACTGCAAAACAACATCAAAGGGGCTCAAAATCTGTTTCCTCGCTGCACAAAACATCTGTAGTAGAGTATTTTATATACAACTGTGTCTCTTTCTGACAGTATTTGAAACAACTGTTTTTGATGACAAAGACAGGAATTTTCAAACTTCAATAGAGAGATTCAGGCTAACTTTGGGAATTATTTTATCTTTATTTAATTCTGCTCTTTATCTCTTTTTTTCCTCCCAGTTGAACTCCTTAGTGGTTTCCCAAAGATGAGTGAGAGTCAGAACTTTAGGACTCCAGTCTTGATTTAGTCAGACATATTCTTTGAGTCATCTTCCTTATCTAGGAGTTGAGGATAGCTATTAAAATAATTGATTAAAAGCATTATTTTGGTTATTATCTACTAATTTGCATATGTCTCCTTTATAACATCCACACAGACTTCTTTGAAATCAGTTTTAGAGCATCTCCTTTGTGCATTTCCATAGCTTAGCCTTGAAATACAAATATATCCTGAGACTGGCAAAGTGGATCAATCAAGGACTACTCTGCTCTGCTCAGTGGGACCTTTTTAAGGCAAGAGAGTTGGTCTATGCCTACTTCAGGGGAAAAGCTTCTCTATAAAAATAGGAGTAATACATGGGATCCAGCAGAAATAAGTCTGTTATTATGAAAAGAATATTAAAAGCATAAGTTACTTCAGAATTCTCCTAGGATGAACACAAGCCAGAATTAATTGGTTTACCTCTTCAGATTTTCAGCTGAATCCTCTAATTCCTCAGATTCCATGTGAAAGACACTAGAAAATGTATCCTGGAATATCAAGAAGATGCTTGAATACACAGGTGTATGAGGTTGTCATTATTTAGAACAGTATTACTCATTAAAACCTTGTTGCAGTTATCAAGGCCTATTCTGTGCTACAGACAAGTGTAAAATTTAGCTTCATTCCACATCTGTCATCAAGCACACTGGATCCTACCATAAGAGTATCTTTTGATACAACTTTTAGTATCACTGAAGTGTCTTGATCTACTCATGACCCAGAGAAGAAATAAAGCTGTGCCAAATTTCTATGTCAGAACAGAAATTCTGTAATTACACAAAGGCCAGAACCTCTCATGTCAACACCCAACCTGAGCCAATGCCATGAAAGAAAAGATAGAAAATGAAATGACAACAGAATGTATGAGAATGGAGGGAAGCCAACCCCACTCCCAGAGAATAAACACTTCTGCCTTCAGACAGAATAAACATACTCACTGGACAATCTTCATCCACTATGAAGATGGTACACCTCTGCACCTGCATAAAGGATATTATAGTGGCTGCTATCTTCTTCAGGATCACCTCCAAAGACTGCTGCTCTTCAAAAATCAGGCTGGCAAGGTCAAGCAGCACCTGAAGAAAAGGTCATTTGCGAGGGTTTGACTAATTGTGATTTATGCAATAATTTTTGTTACTGATGTCTTTGAGTCTTCTCCTCTCCCTTGAATCAGGGAAGCCAATGTTTATGTCTGTGACCAGAAGTAAGTTTTGGCTTTCACAGATTGCAAGGTAACAGTCAGTATTAGCCAGTTTTTATGGAAGAATTAAATAGCACAATAAGCTGATGTTTTCATTCAGTCAGAGAAGCAGAATAGATTTAGGCATTAATAGGTCAAATGAAACCATTTCAAAATTAAATCCAGAAAACACAGTTACTGTCCTTCGGAAACCTGTTTTCCTATGGCTCATGTGTGCATTTTCAAACCAGTGATATTTACATTTTCTAAGACTTCTGAACACAGTTGTTCTTGGTTGTAATTCTACAGACCCTAATTAACTCATTTGGTGAAAACACCATTTAGATACAGTTTGCTGTATTTCAAAACTGCTGTTGAAAGACTTAGCTGCTCATATTTTTTTTCTCACAAGAAACATGAAGGCATTTAATAAACCATCCAAATTTGTACCAATTTACAAACACTGATAGTCAGTTGGAAATTCAGACCTACCAGGAAAATTTTAAAAGAACTGCTGTCTAGTCTTTTCTCTGAAACATTATCTCATTATATAGGGCAAGCATATTCACCCATAAAGGCCGTGGCACCAATAACCCATCAAAACCAAGCTGGCAGCAAAGCAGAGCTATAGCAATCAGAAGGAAATTCAGTTTTCCATTTGATCATTACTGAAAATATGCTTAGTGACTGTTATACTAGTAACAGCCTAAAGGAACAGTCTGTATGCCCTCTGCTATTCCACAGGGATATTCCTGCCTGTAATTTCTGGAGTCTGACACCTCTGATTGTTTAATACATATGGTGAGCCACAGGATAATTGCAGGCAATATCAAGTACATTAACATGGAATGAATTTTCTGACATATGGCTCTACCTGCTTTCCCTAGACAGGCCATTTCTCACAACCCAGGCCGCAATGCACCCAGCCTCTTCCACTCATGAGAGCTTTATCAGAGCCACACAGCATTCAGTCACAGGGATTAAAAGCAGCCAAGGAATAACTATCACATCAGAAACAGGAAGAGGAGGTGCTGATTACATGCAAACCCTCCTGATTTCTATATCCCTGGGACAAACCTTTTGGCCATACCTGATTGCGCCTGTTCTCGAGCAGAGAAGTCTCGTACAACTGAGCGTTGTGAAGAACAATTCCACAAAATGCCAAATATGCTGCAAAATCCTGGAGACAAATGAACATCGACATCTCACTGAGATAATGTCCCACAGCATCTGAATTTTATTCAAAGATAAGCTACTGCAACATTTTGTTTTCACTCTGAAGTATTAATTGATATTTTTGTTGGTTTTGGCAACAACACATTCAGGATCTGGGTTTTTTTCAGCTACTCCTAATTTCTTATTTCCTCAAGAATCTCTTCTCCTTTTATTTAGCTAAAATCCAAAGATAATTATCTTGGTATAAGTAGGGTTCATTGGAAAAGCAGCTTCAAGGAAAAAATAATTATGCAGCAATGCATATTTCAGCTAGAAAAACTGACCACAAACAACCAGCCTCTCTGAGGGAATTGAGTCTCTTGGGAACTGAAAATAAAGATTTGCTAACATAGCAAACCCACAGCTAACATAGCAAAACCTCAGTTTTTTCCTCATTCAGGATGGGATTAATTCCGATATCCTACAAATATTCAGTGTGCATTTTATTTTAAAGGGAAAGTTTTCAAAGAGAAAGGATGAACTCTGATTCTTTTATTGCTGATTGTTAAGAGAACTTCTTCAGCCTGAGCATAGCCTGGGTTTTTCCCCACCAGTCTGAATATGAAGTCTGGAAATTTTTGGAAAGTAACTGCACTGGGAGAATTAGGAATCCATTATGTTGTCTGCTCTCCTGATTCTCTCATATATTCATAATTTATCTGAAGCCTTTTCTTTTCCTGAAAATTCTATACTGAGAAGTGACATGGTATTTAAAAGAGAATCACTCCACAAATTTCATTATTCAAATTGTGTTTGTTGGGCTTGCCAGGAGAGTTAAAACCAAGTAACTAAAAATTAAGTCCACTGAAATTTATGCAAGTGTTTTACAATGCATTCCAGTAGAGTAAGCCGATTTTTCAGAGATATGTGACATGATGATCCAGAAATTAAATTACTTCACATCGACGTTTTTCATGGCCTCATAAAGAAAAAAATGTGCAGTATTCCTAGGAATGTTTCTGAGCAGCCGGAAAATTAAAAATACATCCATCCCCCTTCCCCTATAAAAAACAGAGGAGACAGCTTTTATACCTTTTCATCTTGTTCAGTGAAAGTGCCACCAATTCCAGATTTCTTGTTGATTGCTTGAGCCACACCAACAACCTAGTGTATTCAAAATGGAGAAATCAGCTAATTTTTAGGGATATGTCACTGGATTCCATTTCTAGGCATATTTATATAAGATAAGAAATTATCATTACAGGTATCCACTTGGTTCACTGTTAAATCAAGTTGTTAGAATAATAAATGTTTCTCTCTCATGCAGAAACATTTCCACGATTTGAAGACCTTAGCCTTTCTCTAATATAATTCTGTGTTTCCATTCCTTTTGAGACCAAGTATCATAAATCTGACAAAGTATAATGCAAAGCTTTTAGATATTTTCAGATTTTTTAGCATGAGTACAACAACTGATAGAAAAAGCTGCAAAGAACTTCCTTTGTTTGAAGTGTAATTAGTGTAAAACCAATGCAAAATGCTAATGATCGGGGGTTTTTTTCATCTTCCTTTTTTAGGACAAACACTATCAGAGGAAAACTGTGTAGTGAGCATGTTTAACAAGTTGTATTTAACCATGTAACTTGACAACATTGTAAAGTTGTAACTGCTAAACTGATGGAAGACATGTGGGTTTATTTTTGTAATGGAAAAGAAGACAATTTACTATCTCTCAGCCCAGCATTCCCAAAATACTGATGCTGTAAGTAAGGCCATTGTTCTTTAACATGAATCACTGCCAACTGTGGGCTCAAAAATGTCTGTCCGAAATAAAGCTCAACTGTCAGCTCCATTCCATACAATCCCATTTTTCCCACAGTCAACCTCTTACTTCAGTGAGGAATATTTCTCATCCAGTGGACTTCCTTTCCGTAATAACAGTGTACCACCAGCCTGTATGCTCTTCTTTGAATCAAAGTTATTATGCTTTCATGTTCACCTACATGTGCAGAGGTTAATGCTTAGATCTCTTCTCATGCCACTGTCTCTCCTGGGTGCTGATTTTATTTTTTTTTTTCCAGTTTTGATCCAGCATGAGCGAAGACAACTTTAACAAGGCCAGAGGCTTTTCACCGAAAAGGTGAGTACTTTCATGTTGGTTGTTTAAATACATCTCCTCCATGAAAGGAAAGTCTGCAGTTCTTAAAAAAAAAAAGCTACAAGAAACCAGTAAAAGGACCATATTAATACAGGAAAAAAAAAAAAAAGGCTATTTAGGCTCCTTTCATCAGCATTCCAGGTTTCAGATACATTAACAAAGGCAGGCGTTCCAAGAGCCAGTTTTAGATCTTTGACAAGGTCTTTCAATAAAGGATTTTAACTGAAGGGGGAGGATGTAATGAGAAGAATAAACCCGCTAAAAATTCATGTTGACTTGATTACAATGAAAATTTTGTGCATATGCAAACCTTTCTCTTTTTAGTTGCTGTTTCAGTGGCATTCTAAGCTTCCAGACAGCTGTTTTGTGCCCATTTCTTTTTCATACAAAACAAACAATTTTAAAAATTAAACTGTCCCAAATTCTGGCTTCATTTATGTCAGTTAAAATTTCAGCGCACTTTTCAGAATTCATAGAATATGGTGCAGAGACAGTAATGAGAAAAACTTCAGAGGGGCATTTTTTAGCCATTGGAGTCTTGCCTGCAACCAGGTAATTAGGAGAAGATGTGGGAAATTCGAGAGTATCTGCTTCTGTTACTAAAGTAATTATGTAATTAGGACAAAAGTCAATCATGTGGTAGCATTTGGGGCCATGGAGAACATATGCCTGCATTTTAGAGAATACTAAGCACAGTATGAAACCCAAATCCTCATTCTTAAAACTTATTCTAAACAAATCACAAATAATAGGCCAAATCTGATCTCCAGCTGAGAGTTATGACTGCACCAGCAGAAAAAGTGAATCACAGGTGATCAAGTGCTCTAAGGCTCAGCTAGACTGGGAACTAAAAAAGCTTAAGGTATTATTCTGGCCTGAAGAAAACCAAGGCTAAGGGAAAGACTGAAGTCATTAGGATCTGCTTATGCTTTGGCACCTGTGAGATTATGGCCTAATCACTGAAGTAAGCAGTGCACTGTGGAGTGCTACAAGCTCCTTTTCTTGAGCTTTGCCTCCATTTTGGACTAGGCAGGTGGGGTTATGGAACACAGTCTGTCTAGAGGAGTCCTGCACTTCCCAACTGTTCTTCCAAGTTTGCTCTATTGAAAGAGGATAAGGGGTGAGCAGAAGGAAATTCCCCTTGGATCAGAAACCAAGTACTTGGCTCTTTTCCATTCAGATCACATAATACAGACATAAACCACAAAGACAAAAAGCAATTCTGATGACAGAATTGTTCCCTTACTTTCAGTCCTAAAGAAGAACAAACCTTCCATCAACTGCTGATTCAATACCTGCATGTGTTTTACTACATCTGAACACAGCTTTCCTGATTGTATTCTTGCTGCTAACAGAGGTGATCTTCCAGTGCTCTACTTGTTCTCTAACCTTTCTTTTCTAGCTGTGCTACTTTTCCAATTTAATAAATCCTGATCCACATTACAAGGAGAGATTTCTTCTAATTATCAGATAAGTTAATTTTTAGTGTTTTCTTGCAATAGCTGAGTCCTGCCTCTAAAAGAAGCAGGTTACCTTGAGTGCCCAGTAGGTGACAACTGATGACTTCAATGCTGAAGACTGTGCTCTGGATTTTATATGGATGGTTTCAGGCTGCAATTTTTTGCATTTTTTGCACATTAAAATTACAGGCTTAACTCTGTGAAAGCTATTCCAGCTCTAAAGACAGCTGGTGCCTTTTTCAGTAGGTTCTTACTTAAGTTGACTTCTGATGTAATTAATATTGCTTCTTAAGGAGATATATCTTTTATTTACTTTGCTGGCACGTGAAGGAAAATTACATTAAAGCCAAAGAACAGTAACAAAAATGGGAAACCTGACACTTTTGATAGAACATACCCACTACAGAAGACAAAGTAGTGTTGACTTGACTTTGCTGTCCTGATCTTGTAGAGGTTGGATTCAAGCTTATAAAATCATCTTGCAGTGACAGAATTGTATTTACAGAGTTTCATTTTTTATCAACAAAAATTTCACATCCCTTTCTATCGTTCATGTCAGCAGCAGCCTCCACACTTTGCAGCAGTCTAGTTACTATAATGTATGTCTCAGCATAAGCTGAAAATCCATTGAAGAAGCAAATTACTGATCTCCATAATCCTGCAGCAAGACTGCTGCTGGAACTGAGTTTCTTTAAAATCAGCTTGGCTAGGCCTGCTCTATACTACGATGATTGGGATGTGATATCTGAAGGGTTCACTGGGTGAGAAAATAACGTAGCTGGCTAAAGGTGACGTTCCCAGTCCCATTTTACACCATAAAATTCAACAGGGGATTTTCAAAGGCTGTTGTAAGTAGTAGCACCCCTGATTTGTTGGGAAGAGCTTCCCAGTGACAGGAGATAGGGTCCAGTGAACAACAAATCAAACAACTATTACTATGAGTAAATATTGCCAGAAAAAAAACCCAGCATTTCCCTAGCCAGTTACTAGGAAATTCAATCTTACACGCTCATAGCTTGGGAGAGATGTCTCAGTTAATTCTCCTAAAAGCTCCATATGAGAAAATCCTACAGATTTTAGTAGAAATTAAACTGAGATCTCCTTTTATGAAAATTACTATGCCCAGCTCAAAGAAAAAAAAAAAAAAAAAAAAAAAAAAAAGCAGCACTAATAGAAAATTGTGTCACTCCTGAAGATGTTGTATGGTAGCTGTGGTGGCTCTGTGCTGCAGACACCATCCATTTTCCAGGTATCCCAAACCTGCTGGAGAGCTCCACAAGTTGGTTTAAGTTGAGGAGTGGAGTAAGGATTTCTATTGCCTGTTCAATCCTGTCAAAATGACTGTTTACAAGTGTCTACAAAACCGTATCAAAGGTAAAGTCCTCTTAATGCACTGCAATATATCTCATTCTTACTAATTCTTGGGTCCTTTCCATGAGCTCTTCTGTGAATCAAATTGTTTTCATTTATGGAATTTCTTACTAGCTGTTATTTTTAAATGAGAATTCGGTTTCTCACATGCCTCGTGGAAATATAGGCAAATGTGAAAAACATCTACTGGAAAAATCTCCGTACTTTAGCAGGCCCAGAGGATTTAGTAATCAGCATGAGATTTTCCTCCTCTCAATTACTGACTCTTTTGTTTAAAAAAAATACTAAACAAACAAATAGAAAGCCCCAGTTGCTCCTCTTTCTCAGTATTTATTTTTGGATGTCTTCCAGAATCATCTTTTAACTGTGATTGCTGACATCCTGGGCTAAGGCAGCATTCACAAGCCTCAATATTTCTAGAGGGGCTTTGGGGGTTTTAAGATTTTATCTATTTATTATTTTAACAGGGAGGAACCCATATTCTGGTTTTGTTGTTTGGGGGATTTTTAAACAGAAAAAGCAGCAGGATGCAAATGGAAAATTAAGGACTGATTCACTGACTCCAGTGTCTCTCCAAAAACATGTCAGTCATTTCTTACAGCAAGAATGAGAAAAACCTTCTGGAAGAGACTGTAAAACTCTGAAAAAAATTAGTAACTGCCATCCTTTCCTGTAAGAAATCTTACAGTTTAACACCTTCAGGTAATTGCTGGTGAGTATAAGACTCCTCAAACTTCAGGTTGGCTGAACTTGTCAAAATAAACAAATTCCCGCTTCATTTCCGCTTGCTGATGCACTCAGGAGGAGGAAGCTGGCCGAAGACACGGCCCATTGCAGGTTTATTCAGCCCTTAAGCCATGGTGGACTGGACAAACAGACTGCAGCTCTCATTCCTTCCCCCCCCCACCACCAGCATCTGGTGAGAAGTGAGCACTTCCACACTCCCCAGCCAGCAAGGCTTTGTAGCTCATTTCTGTACCCAGTTCTGTGGGGCATACCATCTTTTTCCATTTAACAAAAAGAAAATGGCATGTCTTGGGTGAAATTGGAAGCCTTGCATCATGGACCACTGATCCCTGACAGTTCTTCACATGGCATCTGCTTTGTTCATCTCCTGGCCCAGGGCCAGCAGTGACTGCAGCCAGGTAGAAAGGAGAAGACTTTTAAGCAGGAATGGGAGTGGGAAAGGATCAAGTGCTGTCCTTGGAAGAATGGAACAAAATAATTTAAGCTGAAATTTGCAGTATGTGAAGAAAGGAAATACTGGCTGATCATCTAGGTTGGCTAGAAAAATATTCAATAAACAAGTTAATGCAGGAGTTTAATAAATTAATTTAATTTAAAAAAAAAAAAGGTTCAATGCAGCAGAAGTCAAGGTGACACTCTAGAAGAGGAGTGAAAGATGGAAGTGCAGAAAAAAAAGAAGGTATGATGTCTTCAAATCAATCTTGGCAACATTTCTTTTTGAGAGCTTGAGCTTTCTGGAAGCAAACTGAACACAGTGAAAAATAAATTAATTCCAGGAGAGAAAAATCTCCATTTCAAAGCTCTGACACACTGTGTGGAGATCCTTACATTTTATGAGTATTCTAGAACTGGTGATATGGCAAAAGGCCACTACAGTCAGAATCAAAGAAAACCCAACCATACTTCCCTTACTCTGAAAGAGTGCAACTCCTCTTTTCCCCATGCACTGGCTTTCATGGGCTTTACTGAATTCACTCTTCAAATACTCAGGGCAAGAAGGTGTTGTTAGCCCATAATAAGAATTCTCCCTACTGCAATAGCGTGAGACAGGATGAAAGAGCTCCCATGAGAAGCAGCATGGACAGGAAATATGGGCAAGAGTTCAGTGAGTAGATTCATATTGTTTCAAATTAGGAGTGATTTAAGTTATGACTTGAGGCTGGCTTTTCTGAATCACATTGACACCGTGTGTTTTTCAATGCCTGATGTCAGGCACTTAGCTCATAAGTAATAAATTAGGAACCATGTTGAGTTAAGAGAGTGTAAAAATAATCAGGTTTTTAGAAAATGATAAAACGTAGTTTGTGCCCTCTGAATTAAGCAATATAGATACAAGCTAAGCTGAAGTACAGTAACTTAATCACAATTTGAGATAGACCAGTAAGTGTGCAGAGAATTTTAATGCTGACAGATACTGAGTACAGGAAGCAGGAACAGCATTTCTGGAGTTAAATACATACATTCTACTGCTGCATTTGGGATTAAACTCTTCCTGACAGTTCCCTTTGGCTTACATTACTCAACTAGATAAGATAAAATTGCAGTCTAAACAAACATAAGCAGTCTTGCTAAAAAAAAAAAAATAAATGGTTGGAAGATGATGACTTCCAGCTTATGAAAGTTGAAAGCATCAGCATGACTGGAAACAGTATTACGTGAAGTGATCGCAATACTGCAACTTACCTCTTCCCTGTGATTCTTTATTGGCATACAGAGAATGCTCTGGGTCTTATACCCTGTGATCTGGTCAACTTCTGCATTGAATCTTGGATCCTGATACAAGAAAAAATGCAATTATTAGACTACTAGCCTAAAGACCAGCTCTTTTCCTTCCTTGCTTTATAGATTAAGAAAAGTTTAGTATTTTATTTGACCATTATCCAGGATAATAAAGGTTCCATTACCAGCCAATAATTATATAAATTTGTTCCTATCAGTGTGTTAACAACAGAAAAGCATTTGTGTGGAACATGAGTGCCAACATATTAAGACCACTGCTATAAAGAACAAAAAACCCAAACCCTAGGAGAAACCTTGTTTTTGAGCTTAGACCATCATTACAATAAATGTGTTCATGGATTAACCACCCCTAGTTTACCTTTTATCATCAAGAAGAAATTACGGAAGTAAACTCAAAGATCTATGCCTGCAGGGGAACACAGTTTCGTAAATGCAGTTTGTGGTTTTGCTTTTGTCAGAGATTACTGAAGTGAATAAATGAAACAAGCATTGAACTCAATAGAACTCTGATTTTTTTAGTCCTAGCTTCATGTTTCTGTGTGCACATGTATCTATAATACATGTATTATAACCAAAACCAGTGTCAAGTTTGCATCTTGACCTCTAAGTCAATACAGCACCAAATACAGGCACTAAAATGCCAATATTCCAGCAGGTGATAATGTGGCAGTTTCTTCTTTTTCAAGAATTGCTGAAGATAAATTTCCTTGGCTTACCTCATAGGCATTCTTGATGTTGAGAGGCTGCCCTATGGCTGCCACATGACCCACAATGCCCTTGTTCCACTCCAGGCGAATGCAGTTGTTGGAAGCTTCTTCCAGGGTGGATCCTTCTGCCACATCAAACAGCCTGCTCACGAGGAACTTCTCGTTGGAGCTGTCCTCACACACCAGGAACAGGGAGTAGCGATCGGCTGCGATCAGCTCATGGATGTGTAGGAAGATCTTGTGGCAAAGCGCTGTGACATCTAAGTGACTAGAAATATCTTTCACAAGTTCTAATAGTCTCGAGCACTGATCCCCTGCACTGGTCTCAATCCTTGGAGATGGCAGAGGCATCTGTTCCTTCTTGTCAGAGCCAGAGAGGAAGCTCACTGCTCCTACAGAGTCCTTGACAAAAATAGGCCTTAAGGGTCTGTCAAATTCAGAAGCGGAGATTTTCCTCACTGGCGTCCCAGAGTTGGTGGTCTCGGCACAGGCAGGCTGGTGACAAGCACAGGCTTCACTCTGGGACTTGGTTCCCTCCTTGCAGACTGGGATGGTGTGAACTCTCTCAGCAAACCATGCATTAACCATTTCTCTGTAAAACCAAACCAAAAATACAGCGAATGACGTGAATTGAAAATCCACTAGCACATACTGGAAGCTGACACCATGAGAGGATAACTAAACCTTTTCACACAGAGGATACTGATGCACCTTTAGACTCCTCTATATCAATATTCTCCAGTTTTATGCAGCACTTAGCCCAGATTAAGCAGTAACATTTTCTGCCCCATAAAGAGGAAGCTATTTTTGCCTAAATACCTGAATAGGGCAGAGGAGGACCACTTATGCTGTGGCTTTCAGAGTACAGATCAGAAGATTGCACCATCATTTTGTGACTGAAAAGTTCCAGTCCTTTCCATTCCTAAGATTTGGATTTCTGTATAAAGGCACATATATATATTCATTTGAAAACAAAACTTTCTGTTTCTAAGCTCTAAAAAGATAATTTAGAACTTTAATTCTCTCAGTGAATCACCTGCAGTCCTCCCTATTTTTCTGTTGCCAATATACTGTTTTTAAGTTAACTTCCCTGCCCTCCAAGTTAATAAAAAATGCTGGTTGGACTCAAAGCATAAAAGTCTTGCTTAAAAACCATCAAAGAAACATGCATATTACCAGTTCAACCCCCTTCAAAATAAGGCAAGAACAGACTGTTTTCATGCAGTTCTATTTCCTTTCCTTGCAGGTGACACTCATTGTCTAACTCAACCCCAAATACTGAATAATTCTAAAATTGCATTTTTAAGAGTTCACCAATCAAAAAATGCCATGCATATCTAGTATTTAACCATGCTTCTCAAATTAACTTAGCACTAGAAAGCCAACCCTAATAATGTCCTCACTGACGTCCTTTTTTTTATCACTATATCATTTTCTTGTCCATATTGTAAAGGGGTTTTTCTTTCAGTTTATTTTTGTCTTTTGTTTGGTTGGGTATTTTTAAATACAGGGCTTTTTATTTTATTTGCTCAGTGTTGAGGATTCCTCACAGCACATGCCCTGCTCTCAGAAGAAACGGGTTTTTGCTGTATTACATAATATGAGCCTAGGAACAGCAAAAATCCTATTAACTAAGTCTGATCTTTTGGAAACCTTTCATGGTGGTCATGTTTTAAATTTGGGATATTTTTTATTTGCTCAGCAGACCACAGGAATTCTGAGAGTGAAGCTGAATGAAGCCATGGAACTGAGTCAGGTTAGTCAGCTGCTGATGAGTTACACGCATCAGTGTCCGTTACATATGAAAAGCACTGTACAATAGTCTTATTTTCCTTAGAGCACACCTTTATCTCCTCTGTAAATGCAATACTGCAGGCACAATTGACCCCTAACTCAAAGCAAAGTGATCAGTTAAAATCTAAAGTCCAACAGTATTTTTAATAGCAAGCCATCCACAAAAGGAAACTCATTTGACATCTGTTAGAAGGCTTGAAAGAGTTTCTTCAATCACATACCATTCGGAGACCTCAACTGTAGGAAAACAAAATGCTATGAAAAAATTGAAAAAAACAAAAAAATGCTATAAAAATTGAATTATTAAAAATCAATGATCCTCCTTTATTAAAGCAGTGATACCTATTTCTTATGCAGTAACCTTATGCAAGTGTTTATTGCAGTGAAGCAAAGAACAACTAATATATTATAAGAAATTTGACTTCAACAGTATTACTTTCCATTACTTAAACAGGATAAACATTAAATGTGGGAACTGTGACCATTCATTACTGCAATGCATAATATGATTTGCATAGGACAGTGTCACATGTGCAAAAGTTGTTTCACTGAGAGTCAAAATAAGAAGCTAGCATTTGGTTACACTTGGAATTCTCATTTATTAGGCTGAATGAGAAAGAATAAAGATTTTCAATTAAAATGACCAAAAATATCCTTAAGAAAATGAAAAAGCTAAAGATACCAAAATCTGTATGTAAATACAGTACAACCTCTAAAATCAGTGCTGCTAACTCTTGTTAGCAGATGTGTTATATAAGGGTCCTTTTTGTTTTACTGTGATGTCCTCAAAATAAAAAATAACCTGGAAATTTTAGCTTCAAAACAAAACTATCATCCAGCACTAAGGCTGCAGAAAAGCTGCAAATGCCAGCTGGAGGCATTTAAACCTCAGACATAAGAAGGTAGGTATAGAAAAATTGATAGTTTTAAAGTAGATTGCTGACAGGATTCACGTGTGTGCTGCCTCCGTTTCTGAGCACTGAGGACGGACATTAATGGAAGGTAAGATAGAAAAGCAGCAGTAATGACATAGTACCAGATGGAGGGTGTTCTCCAACAACTGATGAGGCTCAGAAGCCGTGTAATTGAAAATGCACACGTTTGAAGGCATGTTTGGAAATGAGCCTATGCTGTTGTTGGGCCACTGCAATTTGCAGAGCAATCTGATTCACTACCTACTTACTCCTGAGGAAAGGACAATATAAAAAAAAGCTATCCTTTTCCCTTCTCCCAATTTACACTGGATTTACATACGCAGATGCGCTGATACAAGATGCAAGGCAGAGAAAGAATCCGTTACCCTTCACGCATAAAGAAAAAACTACAGCAGAAATTTGATTTATCAGTAGAAACCTGTAATTTTATTTATTCTGCACTGTCGTGTTATGATTTTCCCAGGCCTCAATGGTGCAGCAATAGCAATCAATAAGAACAATGTACTCTGAATGCTACTACCTGGTCTTAAACTGTGGCCGTGAGATCACTGATTTTTTACGCTCTTGCCTTTTTACTGTGTAAAATAACCTCCATTTCTTATGGAGGTTATTGAGGGATGTGGAACACAGCTGTAAAGCCTTTCACATGAAAGGAATTACATTTAACAAGAACCGACTACTTGTTGGGTATCAGCACTGTTTATGAAGCACTTAACATTGAACAGAACTATATGTGGAGCTGCATAATTATGAGTAACATATTCCTGTCCTTTAAGTTCTTTTGGGTGATGGTTCAATAATTTGCCAATGTAGTACGTGATTCTCAGTAAGCTCTTTAGATTAACAACAACAAATAATCCTTAACTAAACTGGTTAAAGCATGGCTTTCAACTTCAAGCCTTTTAAGCATTTTACTTTGGGCAACAGGAAAGCCATTCAAATTCAACTGGAAAAAGAACAGTGTTCAGTGACCTTTACCAAATGCCTCTTCTAACAAGGAAACTATTTAGCTCCTTTTACTCACCCAGTTACACGGGTGGAAGAACCAGCATTTCGCATGAGCTGACGTATTCTAACTCTATTTAAAATCTCTTGGTGTCTTGACATGCGTCCGCTTGTTGACACTCAGTCCTATTTAACAATGCATGACAAGAAGGGTATTATGACTAACACAAGTACTCCCACAGCACAGAATTAGCTCCGCAGATATCTGACACCAGACATGTCCTGAGCCACAAGTGAGGCAATGAGTGCCATGTACAATTAAGATGTCATTTGAAAGGACTGCAGGAAGAAACCAACACTTGGGACTGTTCATATGAACAGTCATCAGTAAGCATTGGCATTGTCAAGAGCTGATTCTAAGGACAAGACCCTGGCTGTAGTTTAGAAAGTGCAAGAACAGATACTGATCCACACTGATCCACAGTGATCCATGCACAGAGTTAAACTCAGTGCAGTGCCTCTACCCCACCATGGCAATCACTGTGAGCTGAAGAGCTACAGGACCCATGTGCATCACAACCGGGATGCACCCTTTACTGCACTATGATTCTTCAATATGAACCTTCACTCAAAAAAGATGTAATTTATCCCAGAGCTCATGAACAGGAATAGTAGAATATAAAGTTGCCATTTTTTAGTCACTCCTATCAGCCAAATCCAATCTTTCCTCCATGAAACATGACAGTAGTGACTGCTGAATTTGGCTGGTGACTTCATCAGCAGATGACAAAACTGGAGAGGAATTTTGAAGTGATAGTGCTAAGAAGGGGATAAAAATGTACTGGCAGGCAAAACATTGAAGAAAAAAAGAAAAAAGATGGTGTGATCCTGCCCTCTATCACTGCTTATATACAAGTAAACTGCAATACATGAGACCTTGTGTGCTTCAGAGGAATTAAGACTTTGGCCCTGATTTGTTAAATGATGCACAGAAAGTAGACCTGTCCCTAGAGCAAGAAGTTTTCAGTATTAATAGGCAATAAAACAAAAAATCAATGGTTGAGAAAACACAGGCATAAGGAAGCAACATGTCTTGAGCCACGTCATGCAGGAGGGCACATGTAGAACTGAAGAGAACTTGGCTCTATTTCCTGTGCCGTATGCATCAAACCATACTGACACAATACTAATCACTATACCAGGAGTATTAAATAATTTACTGTACCCATCTTTGCTTCATTGTGATTACCTTCAAAGTACACAGCAGACTTCTCAAAAAAAAACTCCCAACAACCCAGCCCAGTGAAGAGGTTTAACAGCCAGGTTGCAATTGTCTTGCTTACATATAGCCACACTGCCTATGAAAGAACACACCAAGGTGACCATTCACCACAACTGCTTGGCACCTTTGGAGAAAACATACAAACAACAGAATGCAAAGGTAACGCTGAGATGCAACAACAACAGTAAAAACTGCATGCTACTTACCATGCACAAAGAAAATGTAACACTTGCAGTTCTATAAGAGAACACAGCAATAAGTAGTTTTCAGTGAAACGGCAAGTAATTCCGTTTTCTCTATTGCTCACAAACCAGTATGTTTTAGTACCTATATGGACTGTTCTGCTAATTTTTCATTCAAAGCAGCAGTTATTGGTAACACACTTCAAGAGAGGGATTACAAACTTGCCTGCTAGAAAATGCCAGCTTTCAAGTGTCTGAACTCCTGTTGCTTAATCCTGACAATGCTGAAATCAATATTTCAAGCTAAACTTTATAACTGTTTTCTCAATTGCCTTCCATAAGATAACCACTAGATGTTTTCAAATTTCTCCTCAACGTCTTGACATAATTTGACACAAATAATTTAAAGCATTAGCAAAAACTCCAAAACTATTAAGTTTTAGCAAAGCATTTTGAAATGCAAAGCCACTTGAATATTATACTTGCCTTCTCATTTTCTTTCTAGTACTTCCTATTTCACAATCACGTTCTAAGTGGTCTTGTCTCCTTTCTAGCAATGGAAAGATTTAAATAAATTCTATAAGGAGGACTCATTAGATGGAAACAGTAAACTGACTGTAAAAGAAGGGTTTTCAAACTGACTAAAAGAGTAGATTGACAAAACACTTGATGTTTTTCCTTAAACCCTTCCCAACTACAGTTAGTGGAGATGCCATTTCTCACAGTGGTAGGCAAGCAGTTCTGAATATGAAGTATGACAATGCCAGTTTTTTAGCACAAACTCGGTCAAATATATTAGCATACATTTAGCTTTAAACATTTCAATTGGCACAAATGACTTCTGTTTGAATACAGTTCTTAATTTAGAACATTAATTCTTGATTCAAACCATGCTCATGAGAGACTGAAATAACTTTACAATGATGAAATTTTAATCTTGTCTGAATGCTCATTTTAAAAAAAATGGAAGGCAGAGATTGCTTTATTATTTGTAGCAAAAGTATTCAAATTGGAAAACTAACACTGACAGGCTATTCTTGGCTATTTTCAAGTTTTCTTTAACCTAACTTCAAGCTTCACTTTTTACAAGAAAGCTTTCTTCCACAGAAGAGACTTTCTAGTTGCACTATAACGAAGACAGAATAAATCCTCAGGGATTAAAGTTAAAATTCTAAAACCTGACCTTTATTTCTCCTCCCTATGTTTGCTTCTTTCTCCAAGACCAAAAAAAGGTAAAAATTAAAAATAACTAGGTACCGAATGGTTTTGTTGGGAAAACAGTAGGACAATACCAGTAATTTCAGATAAAAATGGATTTAAAGTTAAATTCACACTGCTTGGAGACCTCACATAAGTCTTCGTCACTACTTCATTTGCACCTGAATTCCTAAACCAGAGGTTCAAGTATGACTGAAGTGGTACAGAGGTTCTGAGATGGCTCTCTCTGTTGGGCTGAGTGCACATAACGTACAAATAAGTGGGAAAATACATATCTTTTACTAAGCAAATATATTTTGTGGTGACATTTTCAGTGCCAGACCCAATGTGAAATTATAACCATTGTGTTATCCATGAGGGCTATTTGAGTAGGGCTTCTTTTCTGGCACTTTACAAATAGCTCCTTATGTATTTAATGCCCTTTTTAAAATATAGTTTTCTTCAAGTCAATCATATAAATGAGAAAACATTCCATATACATTTATGTATGTTTCTTTTCCAGTAAGGAAAAGAAATACTTCTATACTGTGCTTTTATTAACTATATTTTCCATGACAAAATCAAAACGATCTAATGGTGAAAATGAAAGTAGGTGGTAGCATTTTAGTTCAAGTCAAGAATGTATTGCCTATATCCTCCTCACATGAGGATTCTTCAGCAGATACCCAATACAGAACCTCCGTCATCCTCTCTAACTTAAAAATCCAAGAAAGGTATCGAACTTTCTTGATTCTCCTGCAGAGGAAATCAAAAGATCAAAAGTACTGTAATATGGTAATAGTTAGCCTGAAACAGGAGGCAAAAAGGGGATGTTAACTGTCAGGGTAGTTTGCCCTATCTCATTTTCTACCCATCCTCTAAGGCTTACAAGTGTATTTTAATTTAATGTATTCTGCACACCCATTTGTTTCTTTATTGCATAGGGCGAGTGGAACTGAGAGAAAGCACGTTCTCTTTGTAGCTACTCACAGTTTCTGCTGACTAGTTCATCTCCATAACAAAGATTCTGTGTAGGAGTTCAGTTTAGAGCTTTGGGGGAATTTGAGACTAAATTCATATTAAGTGGTTTATCATCATTTCTCTAATGACAATTTCTTCAGTCTATGGTAATTGCTGTTTTAGAGATTGTTTCCAAAATACTCCAGCACTCACCTCACTTTATTTCCAACAGCAAATGCCAGTAGTCAATCACATTTGCAACTTGATGAATACAAGTAACATTCCTCAGCTTCCTGAATGCTTTTTGAATCAGTAGTTAAAAATATTTTGGGTGCATCTTAAAGCTTTGCTGTTATCATGAAAGGCATAAGGAAGGATATTCATACATTATTTGTAAGCAGTATAACTATGAACATCATTATACCAACAAGAAAACTTTCCAAGATCTCACAGAAATTGATTTTTTTCCTGTACTTAGCTCTCAGAAAAGCTCAGTAAACATCAAATAAAACCAAGTAAATGGGAGAAAAAATTCTAATCCCCTGCATTAACACCACTGCTTCCTGTGGGTTTCAAGCAATGGTCCCAAGAATCAGTGGGTCTGCAGCCCTCTCATAAAGGTTTTACATTGGGTAACTTGGGAAAGCCAGTCCCCTTTCAGCATATTCCAACTATCTGCACAGGATTCTGTGCCTCCACTGGAAAGCTACTGGGGTCCTTCAATCATGGAAGTTCAAAGCCCACTGGCTACTCACCAAGCTCATGTTAGGAGTGCATATGGTTCATACCTGCACATTTTTAAGATTATTAGGTTTTTTTGGTATGCAACACCTTTTAAAGGAAAACACAGGCCGCAGCACATTTCAGTGCAGAAAACATCCAATACCTTTATCTTTGAAAATCAGAATTTTCATTCAATTAGGAAAAAAAATAAGCACTCACGCATTACCAATGCATAGATTGCATATGACACGTAATATTTAGGAGACTGAACTTCAGATATCTGGCTCAGACTGAAAGACATTTTTAAAAGTCCTCTAGACAGAGACTAGAAGGCAAGTATACTGACTAATGTAGTACCACAGGCAGCACATTAGAAATTGATTGTCCACCAGCCATGAAGAAGAAAAAAATTGTCCCAAACAACTGTGCTTGAGTTTTCTCCAAGTAATAAATGTAATTGATATATTCAAGTAATGCAGTATCTGAATCTTAGTAGAGTTTCCCAGTAAACACCAGTTCTGGAATCCTCAGTGAAGCACTGTGAAGTACCATACTGTTAAGAAAATTTATTTTTCCAAATACAACCCCACCTTAATTCATTTGTAAATATTTCTCAAATCTGATAATAAGCCAAGATATATTTATAACAAAATAATCTTATTTCTACTGAAGCGCGTATAGGATTTGGGTCAATAATTTGTCTTCGTCACACTATAAATTTAAGGAATCAGATAAAATTCTACCTGTAAGAATACAGTTACCTCTAATTGAGAGGGAAAATTTTACTTTGGCTGTTTTGGCAGTCTGCTGCTTCTGAGTGCAAAGAATCACTCCCATATTTTTAAAACAGGGACAAACAGGAAGTCAGAAGTACAGAAATATTCCATAGTGGATTGAAATAAGTGTGGATGTTAGAGTGTGGCAATGCATGCATTGTTTTTTTAAAGGAACATAAAAAGATAAAACTTCAGGAAGACAAAAAGGCTAATGAATTTAGCCATAAATGACCCCAAACCCAGCAGATTATGCCTTTATAGCATCTAGTGAGAACAACCATAGCTGCAGCAACAAAGCAGAACCACCTTACTTGAAAATGTTTCTGCTTCTGGGAAGCCAGAATATGACAAGCAATTCTAAAACTTTGAGAAGAGAAAAATAAAAAGAAGACCTGAGGAAAAAAAAGCTTAAACTTTAAAAGAGTGAGGCATTTAGAAACACTTGACCAAACTCTCCAGCCAGAAGTTTTGTCAGCCTGCACAGCCTCACTTTGTGAACCAAATTCATCTCGTCCCCGAGTGTGCCGGTGACACACTTCCCCCTTTGTTGTGCTGCACTTTGATCATCCTGGAACAGCACCTCACAGATAACAGCTATTTATATTGCCTCCACATGCCACTCACCTCCCTGGTACAAAATAAAGTAATAAATATCTGATTCCATACCTTCCTACTCATGGGATCCCAGTTCATTCACCTGCTCAAAGGAGGGAGGACTCAAAGCTATTCACTTGGATTCCACGCTTGTAGGATTGCAGCCTCGCACTGCTCACGTGGAAGTCAATCACCGCAGTTTTATCGGACAATATCCATAAAGCCAGCCCAGCCTGGAAGGAGGCCGGGATGTGGCCTTCCTGCAGACACTGACAACCTCGAGGCATTGCAGATCAAAATACAAGGTGTAAGCCCTTGGAATGTGCTCATTTTCTGCAACACGTTGGAGGGGAGAGAGGAACACAGGTGCGCACTTGTTAAGCCGACGACCTGCAGCCCTTCTCTCCAAGAAGCCAGCACACGGACTGGGGAGCACAGCGACTCCAACAGTTGTCACTTAATGAACAAATTGTGAATAGAAAGAAACATCTAAAGTGCCACTTTGCCAGAAAATACAATTTTTGTTCAAACCACAACAACGGATAGTAATATCAAACTGCCCTATTCAAACTGGATCAGGAGGCAACTACTCAGTTATAAGAGATTATAACCCTAACCCCATACTTAAAAAAAAAAAAAAAAAATCACAAAGCATACATCTTCTAAGTGTTGTTTACACACCTAATTAAAACTTCTTTGTGTCTGGAAATTACCAACAGAACTACCATATAAAACACTGTTTGAATTAATTAATTGCAGAAAAAATATATTAACTATTCAACACAATATAAAATTGCTTAATTAGATTCTAATTCAAAGCTCATTAATGTGAGTGAAAACAGCTTGTATTACGCAGTCATAAACGATGGAGCTGGTGATCTTTTCCTATTCCTATGTAGAAATATTTGACAAACAGATACAGTAACTATCTTTATTCATTAGCAATTGTGCCTCACAATGTGTAGCTCAATATGCCTCCGTGCTCCGCAAAATATCAGATTAACTAACTTGTTGGTCTATTGCTTCCAGGACCTGTGAGAACTTTGGCATATTATGAAACAAAACAAAATAAAAGAGAAGCAGTAAATTATTATTAGAAAAGTGTTGAAATTAGTTCAGGGAACCCTGCTTTACTTGAGAGAGTAAATATAATGTTAAGTAGCAAAACATTAACAGCATAATCTTTGTTCAAAGTTGCTGTTCTGCAAAGATTCAGCTAAAACAAAGCACATTATTAGATGCTAGGATTTTCTCTTTTCAAGCCCTAAATAACACTACCAAGTGGAACACTAAACCTCTTTAAAAAGTACAGCTGTTCTTTCAAACCACTCAGCCCTACATGTTATTGTCTTTGAACCAACATACAGTGAAGTAATTTGTCATTTGTCTTTTTAAATACAAACTTACATATAGCAGAGGTATTCCTTATTATATATAGTTTTCTATTTATACAATAAGGACAAAGAACATTCCATGCAAGACAGCAGAGAGCTTTGAGACAATTGCAATGTTTCCGTCATTTCAGAAACATCACAGAATTGTTGCCAAGCGAGGGCTCAAAAGTCCACAGTATTTTTGCAAACCCCTCTCTAACTGCAGAGGCATTACCATCACGGAGACTTGACTGAATTGTATTTTCTGAAGTACTGCCTATTTCAGAACAGCACAAATGCAAAACTGTGCCTCAGAGCAGAAAAAAAAAAAAAGAGCTAACCCATCCTGCCCATAGGGAAAACAAATCTGACACAGTGGTTACTATTAATTAGCATTCCTATTTGTTCAATACTACATCCAGTTTCCAAAGGGAGCGTGATAGGCTGAACTAGGAAAATGCTACTTCTCAAAGCTGCTAGCACCCTATTTCCTGGGCAAACAAGCTGCCCTTCAGTGCCACACCATGCCCTGGTGTTCTGGAGAGCATCAAGATTAACGACTTCCATCTATGCATCCTGCACCTATGCACAGCCTTAAAAAATAAATTCAACATTTAAAAGACATTTTAAAGGCTTTTTTTCCTTGTTAAATGAACCTAACGAAGCAGCAGCAGAAGAAAGGGGACTGCCTGACAGATGGTCACAAGCAAGCAGGTGACCCCTGAAGCTTTCTAGCTCTCTGCGAGTCAATTATTAATGGGGATTTCTCTTCTTACCGCCCCATCCCATGCAGAGAGGAGCAGCAGCAGCAAAACCTCATTCAGAATGCATCCATCCCCGTCAAGTGACTCGGGGAAGAAGCAAATCAGCAGCGGCGAGCAGATGGTGCGAGCGGCTCGGGAGCGGGAGCGCAGCCGAGAGGAGCGCAGCGAGCCCGCGGAGACGCCGTGTCCGAGGAGCCAACCGCAGGACTTACTAACCCGAGCTCCCCCTAAGATATGCCGTGGGAGCTGCAAATCGCCCGGGCTCTGCATCCCCACGGCTTTGTTTATCGGAAAATATTCAAAATGGAAACCTGACTCCACTTCTAAAAATAGCCGAATTTACTCCAAATCAACTTGAAGTCCCGCTGTTGAAGTGTGTGACAACAGTGAGCAAATACCTCGTCTTATCTCCAAAAGGCAGCATGTCAAGTCAAGGGGGGGAATGGCCAGACGAGCTCTTCAGGTCCTCAGTATTGGGTTCTTCGCAAGAACCGGCACCGAGAAGGGGCGAGCGCGGAGCGGCCGCCCCCGAGCAGCGGCGGCGCCCGCCGGCCCCGCGCCGCCCCCTGCCGGCAGCGCGCCCGCTCCCCGGGCAGCGATCCCTCCCTGCCCGCCGCCCTGCCCGGGCTGCACCCCTCTCATCCGAGCGGCGATCCCCTCCCTGCCCGGGCTGCACCCCTCCTCCCTCCCGGGGGAAGGCGCAGCGTCCCGGAGGCGCTCTCCCCACTGGACGGGTTCCTGGGCCTCCCTCCTCGGGCGGAGCTCCGGTCTCGAATACTCTGCGCTCGGCTCATCAGCGTTTAACCCGTGGCCCTCGTCGCTCCGGGGGCCGCCCTTATGTCAAAAAAGGTGATGAACTCACAGGGTGACGGAGCCCTTGAAGAGCAGCCCTTTGTTACGAGATGACTGAGCGCTGACATAACCCGCCCTCCTCAAAGACATCAGATGCTCTTTGAGGCTTCTACCTACTTCGCAGGGCGGAGAAATGCATAGTTGCTCGCTACTCACGAGAAGTTGACCATGTCTGTTTTGAACCGAGGAGAACACAAAATAAATAACTAAAAGCCCAGGACAGGGATCTCCGGGGCTGGGACAGCTTCCCTGTGCTGCTCGCAGTGCCGGGCGGGCGCTCCCCGCCGCAGAGCGGCCGCGGACCGGGGGCTGAAGGCGAGAGCCCTCGGGGAAGCGCCGCATGTGCCCTTCGGTGGCAGCCGGACGGAGCTGCTGCGTGGTGCTTTCAGTTCTTGCTTTTTCGAGAGCGGGGGCGGCGGGGGTGGGGTGGGAGTCGCTTCTTTTTATTTTCTTTGGAGGCAGCAAAGTTAAATGGAAAAGAGCGAGGTTTTCCTGTAAAATAGGAACTGCCTCTATCCGCCGCCGCTCCGGTCTTACCTCGTAGCTTTCCTAACAAAGTAAGAGCGGGTGAAGTCGCCGTGATCGTCCAGCCACGCTTCCACCGCTTCCTGCTCCGGCGCGGGGAGAGAGCAGCGCTCCATGCTCCCGCCGCCGCTCTGCCGCCTCCCGCCGCGGCTGCCGGCCCGGCCCGCTTTACAGCTGCGGTGCCCTGAGCTCCCGGCCCACGCCCCGCTCCCAGGTGTGCGGGCAGCAGGAAGCCCGGCCAGCGGCAGCTCAGCGCATCTCCGGCCCGGCTGCCGTTCCCGCAGCGGACAGAGCCGGCTCCACCTCCACCGCGGCCCCGCCTGCTTCGAAAAAGTGTCTTTTTGACAAATCGAGTGTCGCTTTGGAGGGCTCCGCTGTCGGGTGTCACTGTGTGATCTCTGACAGACCTCAGCCTGGATACGAGTACTAAACCCCTGGCTTTACAGTCGTTCGTGCCTACAGTGCAGCTGTTAGGTCCCTTTTAGACTAAGTACAGCCTAGCTTTGAGGATGCTGAACACACAGCTCCCACTTTCTCAAAATTAGACAGCTGGGACTGCAATTCTGATTAACAATGAGCACCACTTTCATATATTGTAGTTCCATTCTATGATGTGCACGTGCACACTTTTATAATAATTTATACTCTGCATTCACAATGCACCTTTCACAAACTCTAATGCATATCTATCGCTTCCTGTGTTACCACACAGTGGTAGTGCAGTGTCTTTGAAGGTAAGATAATAAATAGCAGAAAGTTTCAGGGGAAGGGAACATACAGAGTCTTGCAAATTATTCTGCTGTGTAGTCTATTGAACGCTATTGTACGAAATATTGTCTGCATCTCTTAACTGCCTTTCAGGTGCATATAGACTTCTGATACAGAGATATATCTCCTGTATGTAGAGAGGTGGGGTTCTGCAGCTTGAGAAGGGGCTACTACAGGAACTTCACAGCAAAGGGATTCAGGGCCTGTCCATGAGCTCAAGGGAAAAGTTTTATCTTCTGTGTCTTTGCGTCACATCTGTGTGTACTGACTTGGACACATGTATCTTTTGGCTGTGAGAGTTTGTGTGTAATATGAGACACACAGAAAGGGAGGATTTACATTAATATTACTCTCTTGTGAAGGGAATGTCAGGGGAAATGTTGTGCATGGTGACCAGAGAGCAAATGTGAAGATAAAGCATAAGCCAGTTACATACAGCACGAGTCAAGCTGCTGTTCAAGGCAAAGACAAATCTTTCAGCAGGGAAATATAGAATTACCAAGCAAACTGCATAAACAGACAACATGGCAATAAATGAAGCAGATATTTAGTGCCAAAACCTGGAAAGAGTTGTATGTTAGGAAAAAAACCCAAACATGTTGTGTAAATCACAGATTTCTGCATTAACCATTTCAGAAAAAGAGTTCTGAGGCTACAGTAGACATGGCAGTTAAAGCTCCTAAGCTAGGCAGATGTTTTGGAAAATGACACTGTGTTAAAATGCTTGAGTATAACAGCAATGTAAAACATACAATTATAGAATGCAGATTTTATAAGTAACTGAAATGCCATTCCCTGAATGGTCTCATATGGAATATTGATCATGGTACTGCTGATCCAGTCTCGAAAAGCAATTGCAGAATCATCAGAGGTGATCTAGACAGGAAACACAAGAACAACCAAACACATGGAAATATCTTTTTTGTAAAGAGGCAGAAAGAGCTTGTTTACAAAAGGAGAAATACAAATATATAATTTAATTACTGGTATTTAAAAAGTAGAATAGTATTTTCTCTCTGTCTCATAGGAGAATAACAAGGTAATGGTCAATGCAATTATGTCAGCTGCAATAGATAGCATCTCATTTCATGTAATTAGGAGTAGCACTAATAGAAATAAGCATTTATCCTGTGGTAACATCCAGTACGCCCCAGTCAGGAGCAGAGGTTGCACCAAGGAGCACTGTAAACATGTAACATTAAATACCAGGCCAGCTGAGGTGCATCCAGCATCCCTGTACTCCGTCCTTAGGCCACAAGGAACTGGGACCTGTGGCTGCAGCTGCTGCTGCTGGGGCCCATATTTAGCCTGCAGATAAGACTCAGTGAAGCCAATGCAAATGATTGTCCTCCTGGTGGTCAGTGGTGAATCCAGTGGCAAAGCAACAGTTCAAAGGATTGCCACCCAAGCAAAGAATAGCACAGTCTTTCCCAAAAGAAATAAAAACGGAGCAGATGGGGGGGGAAAAGGGATGCCTTCCCTGTATCCAATGAATTTCCACAAATAATAATGAACATGTTGTTTTCATTTTTAAGGTGACAGGAGGGGATGAAGGCCAAGCATAATAAAGAATGAATGGTCAAAGTGGAAAAAGTCTTCCATAATTTTGGCTTCCAAAGTGCTCTGAAAAAGCTCCGTGTATCTTAGCTCTCGCCCAGCTTTCCAGTTTGTTTCCAGAGCTCAGAGGATAGAATTGATGTGGAGTAGCTCTAAACCTGAGAAGGGCTTGTAGTAATGACACACAAATAAAAATGTCCAGTTCAAGTTTAGAAGCTGTTTGAGAGCTCAGTGTTGAAGCCAGGAAGCTTTTCCGTCAGTAGGCCATGCTATTGCAGGACTAGTGGATGGAAAAATTATTTAGCTGAAATCTTTCATCTCAGTTTTTGCAAATATTGTCATGTAAGGAGATAAAAAAGTGGGGTAGTTTTCTGTATGCTCAAGGAACACAAATTAGAAATTCTGCTAACTCAGGATAATTAGTAAGAATAAATAAGGAAGCATGTAACCAGAAGAAAAGTATTTATGTGATAATTTATGCTCAAAGAACTCTATTTAAATTTATTTGAAAGTAATATAATTCTATTTCATTTCCCTTTAAAAGAGAAAAAATAGCATTTCAGATGTCAACATTGTTAACTTGTCTGATTTATTCACTAGATGAATTTGAGCAGCATTTAGCTTTGCTCTGAAGTGGGAATTGGCTGTCTTTCTACCATCTCTTAAATCTAGAAAACGGTCCATTTTGACTCCTAAATCAAGTTTAGGAACTGTACTATATGGCCAGTGAGGCTAGAATATAATAAGGCAGAGGAAACTATTCCACTTCTTTATTAGCCAGCACTTTCACACACATTCAGTGGAAGGATCCTAATACTAGTGAGGCAAGTTTCATTTCCCTTTCATTCCGTTGCATAAGGATAGTGAAATAGTAACCAAAATCCAATTCATTTAAAATCTAATAGTTATTTAGTGATGAAAACACTAAATTATGAGAATGTTTTATAAGTTTATTCTCTCAGTCCTTTCCAAATAATTGCTGGAAATGTTTCCCCAGAGCTGCTCAGCAATTGCATAACCTGCCCTCTCCTCTGGGATAACTTAGTGCATATGTCCTACAGGAAGCCATGGAAAATAGTAGCTTCCTCCTATTTTGATTTAAATGTGACTGAGCATTTGCGTCAATCAAAGTACCAGGCAAAATTATTGTTCACGTCAGGAAAGCAGCAGCTTCTCAAAGCTGTTTGTAATGCATGGATATTTGTCTGGAAAACACTGTCAAACTTTATCTCCTGAAAAATATGTTAGGATTTGAATTCAACATATTAGCATTTGTTATGTAAATCTACCAGTATGCTCAAATTTTAACTTTTTCTGATTTCTATTGGAAGTCTCAGGATAAGTTGGAAAGCTGTTAGCAAATCTCTCCCTTTTTCCCAACCTTCTCTCCTTTAAGCTAAGTAGCGCCACATCTTTCAGTTCTTCCTTGATCATCATGCTTTCCAGCCCTCTGATCATTTTCTCTTTGGGCATTCCCTAGATTGTCTCTCCTATTCCTGCAGTGTCTCACCACGCTAGGATTAAGTAATCCATCTGAACACAGATCAAATCCCAATTAAGTGGAAGGAATATTTTGGGAAGGAATATTTTCCTTGCAAGCTCTGTTCCTGCTAATACCATCACCCTTGCTCATGCCTGCTTGGCAACAGCCTGATATTGTTGACTTCTGTATTCTCTGTTCCCTTTATTTATATACTTGCCATGTACATGTACAGGTGCTGCCTGTATGTTTACCTCTGCCTAAATGCATTTTCTTGCTCTTGAACATTTTTAATTTCATCCTGTACTTGCACTACTTCTCCAATTTATCAGGCTGAATTCTGTGCCTGTCCTGCAATGTGTACTTGGCTTAGTGCAGGGTTGCTGAAGGACACTGGTCTGTGATAGGGTTGATCAGTGGGCAGTGGTGGGGTTTGATGCAGGTAGGTAAAAATGTAGGTGAATCATGTATGCATAGGGTTTGGAGAATTTCACTTGCGAGATGGCGGCTAAGTAGGAAATGTGTAGGGCAGATTTGTTCCAGGCTCTTGTCAATGGCATATCAAACCCTTTCTTCATTTACAATGATACTTAGCTTATTTTTAGAGAGCTTCATAGCTATTACTTAGTAATTTTCAATTAGCAGTTGCTCTTACTAGTACTTTTACTAGTAATTGTGATTTCGAATTGAAGTATTTGGTTTATACCTAGTCTTACAGAAAATATTGAGTCAAATTATAAGGGACTTGTTTTCCTGGCTGTGGTTGTTTGGAGGTGGAGACTCAGTGGCAAACAATATAAATGAAAAATTAGTGAGATTTTTTTCAAGTACATACCACTGCAATTTGGGCATTCACTCTCCTGTTTCTGTATATGAGTACAGTTCAACAATTCTCTGTTGAACTTCTCACATGTTAACCTAACAACTGGAGTTTCTGAAGGCCCCCCTATCATCACAAATGAGTATAATTTCTCTCAGTAAAACCCGAGTTTCTGGAGCTGTTTCTTCAGGACATTCTCCCAGTAATGACCTTTTTGAAACCACAGAGAGGTGTAGTGGCACCAGCTCCTGTGTCACAGTTTAATCCACCTTGGGCAACAAGAATAATTTTGCCTACACTTTGCTTTGGGAATGTGTCTGTTTAGGCCTGTTAGTACTATTCCTTTATTTTCACAGTAACTCCTTTTCAAAAATAATTTCCTATCTTTTAAATGAGATTTTCTTTGTTCCTTAGATTTCTCTCTCTATTAAAATATAGGCCAGACCTCACTAAATGTTCTTAGTTGGTCTATATTAAAAGCATGACCTTCATGTTATTTATATCTCCATAAGTTTTTGAAATTTGCAGCTTTTTCCGTCAATAATTTTATATTTTTTGTTCAGATCATTCAGGACGATTTGGGTCCATTTAGTACGGACCAGACTGATAGTATACATTGCCAGAGCCTTTATCAAAAACCCTGTAGACTTGTGAGCCAAAGCCCTAATGAAATCTTACAGGAGTTTACTCTATCAAACTAATTCATGGTCTCATGGGAAAATAGGCAGGTTTTTTTATTCCTGACAAAACTAATTTTCTGTGTTGACTGGCGTTAATTGTACTATCATCCTTTCATTGTACACTGATTTCTTCCTGTACCAGCCTCTTCATCAGTTTCCCTGACGTTGATGTCAGGCAAAATGATCTGCAATTTCCTTATTAAATAAGGGAACAATGCTTGCTTCTCCTCTGTCTTGGGGATCTTATGTGGAATTTCAAGACATGTTTTGCTTAGTTTGGTTCTTTTAATTTTGTCTTTTAGGGTTTAAGTTTATGTTTCATACTTGTTAAACTGGTATTATTTTAGTTCTGATGTTTTGGAATCTTAGTAGTGAATATACAAATTTCTTCTTTAATAGATCACATGAAGAATATTTTAGGGGCACAGAGCTGGTGAAGTATTATGCAGTGGACATAAAAGTTGTTTTTAGGGCATTTTAGGAATGCACAGACATATTCTGGTATTGAAGGAAAACGTTAATCTCTGTGAAAGAGCAAAAAAAAAAGTAAATACAGTGAATAGAGATCATTTATGTATAACATTGATATTATAACCTAAAGGTATAACCACATAATTTTCACTGTTCTGAACAATGTGAAAGGAAAACTTGTAAGAGATTAGTTTGTAACTAAGGCTCACTGCAGCACTGCTAAATGAATATGAAGGGTTTGTATAGAATTTTAATTATAGAAGAAGAAAATATATGAGAACAGCCAGACTGAAAAGAGATTGTTAAACAGGAGTGTGTGTCCATTTCTGACTATCCCATTTGATTTTTTTTTGGAGGGGTATTGCATACTCAGGATCCTTCCATGTTCTCCTTCACTTTTCATACCTATCCTTGGAGACATCTGTGGTGTTGATGTTTGTTTGGCCAAGGGAATCTGAATGAGAGTATTCACAATGTACCATTGCTGATCCCAAATCATCAGCAGTCTCATGGAGAGGTTTTCTCCACAGTGCCTGTTCATTCCTCCTCATCTCTTTTTTTAAAGCTTTGGCTGATGTGAGCACCTGGAGCTTTCAAAACCTTTTGATACTTGGTAACTGGTTTCTCTCTGGTAAATAAAAGAAGAAAACTATTAGAGCAGAACAGTGAAATGGATTTTTAGATTCTCCCATCAAATACCATGGGGTCAGCATCACCCTGCCTTCCTGAAGGGGTGAAGCTGTATTTCTCAGGAAATTATTGAGTATTACAAGAGCTGCTGGGTCCAAATTGTGATAAGTACCTAGCTTTTCACATTTGGTGCCACATTTCTGAAATTGCTACTTACATTTCATCACTGGCAGGTTGCACACTGTTAGGTTTCTGAGGCAGGGGCTTTCCATGGCCATGTGTTTCTGCAGCCTTTAGCATAGTTGGTACTTCATGTGAGACTGTAAAACCAATGCAAAGGACGAATTAAATCCATTTTTGTTGGAATCCAAATGTTATTTGCATAGTTTATGAGCTTTCTTATTCATTTTTGTCCCTCTGTTAGATCAGTGAGGACAGCAATAGTTGTCACTGGTACTGTACTATAGTTAGCTATAGCAAAATAGAAAGTTTATGGAATTTCACTTAGGTTATAGGAGAAGTTTCTATCACAGCTAAATTACATCAAATAAGCTACTTGGTTTTAGTATTACATTTAATCTTCTGAATCACCAGGAAGCTGATTTTAATCTATCCTTCTACAGCCACAAGGGTTACACACTCGCTTCTGGCAGCTTATACCTGGTCCTAGGAGAGGCAGGAGGAGTTGTGTCAACAAGGTGGCAGACTTCATTTGGCACCTCTGCTCCCAAATGGATAATGTGAGCATCTGAAAACAGTGTGTACCTCACTGGTGGCTGCCTAATCTGCTGCCCTGGGTTCATGGTGAAGGAGAACCTCGGCCATTCAGCCCCAAAAACAAATAGCTGGTTCAGCCCTGCCTGTTCACTGCTGTGGCATTCCACTTTTGGGGCATTCACTGCAGATTTTAGGGCAGGGCAGAATCAAACTGTGTGAGAAGAAAGCTGCCAGAAAGAGTGAGGAATATGGGGGCAGCAGGATGGAAATAAGCACATAATTTTGCTAAAGTGTTCCAATATGGAACAATATTAAGGAGGCTCTCGATGAGCCTAAAACTTCTTCCAGCTGCTTGTGAGCTACCAGTTCTTCCTGACATTCCTGGTTTCTGGCTTCTAAGCCTGGTCTCTTTTTAGAACCTTGAAAAAAACCCAGTTTTTATTTGAGCTTATTGAATTTATTTTATTTATTTCCAGAGTAAAATGTTTATGTGGAAACAAGTTTGTGTGGTGTTCTCATGGCTCAAATAGTAATACAAGCACCCCTGAGGAAATGAAAAATGACACAGCATGGGCCAGCCTGCGAGGATAGCTGAGTGCTTGAAGGCTGCAGCCTGGCTCCTCAGTTCATCCTGCACTGAGCACGTACATATTCCCTGCTGTTTTCCTCCTTTCAATGTGAGACTGGGTGCCAGAGGTGCAAAATGGACTGAAAAGCAGGATTTTGTGTGTGGGGGGCACATAGCATCTCTCTGCCATTTTGCTTTCCTTTGTTAGTAGATGTAGAAGAGTTTCTGGTTTTTATGAGAATTTTATGCTGCCTACACACTTTCAGTATAGTGACATTACCAGGTAAAAGCATGGGCAGAGAAGTATTGCAGTACTGGACTTCAGTACATTTATACAGAGTTCAGATTAATTTATACTGTGTTATCAGAATTTGCAGTTTGTGCCTTTTGATTAGAACTGCCAACATTTATTTTTTCTGTGACAGCTGAATTACAGGTTTGTGAGGAAAACCTCACAGCTGATTAAACTTGTATTGACAGGATTACATTCTGTATTAACAGGAAAATAGCTACTTCAGGCCCCCTAAATCCCATCTTTTCCTCTGCTTTTACTGTAAGGCCCTGAAAACCCAGAGTAAATCAGCAAGCATTTGCCACCACAGATTCTTTCAATGTAAAGGAAACTAAACATGTCATTGCCAATTGACCAGAGTAGCTCTTTTGATACATTTATGTCTTCTTTTAATCTGCTCTTTGTCTTTCAGATGTGGATTGATTTATCCTTCCAGCATTTCTGTCTTAGGCAAAATATTTTTGTTAGTTTGTAGGAGATAAATCACAGCTCTTCCCTCTAAATGCCTAGTGGCTGACTCTTCATTTCTTGATTCTGTGTGTGAATAAAAGTCTGACCTTGTTTTGCTACTTAAAAGTACTCAGGGAAGGTAAGGGAATACAGAGCACACAATGAAAACCATCAAAAGGAAAAAAAAAAACAACACAAAATCAAATCAATCTTCTTGGTGGTTTTGAATTTTAGTGAGGTTGAAAGATGTTAATTTTCTATGGACTAATATGCATTTTAACTGATACATGGAGTTTAATGTTACAACCAGGTAAAACAAATTTTGGCATTCCTGTAATCTTGTAATTCTATTGCTTGCTTGAAGTTGAATTATTTAGAATGGAAAGTGTATAACAAAAAAAGGATATAAATATATCCATAGAAACAAAAGGAACAGGAACTGGAATTCTATAATGTTTATAGTTACTAATAAGGAAAGGAAATAAATACAAGTTGTTCTTAAACACGCTGGTAAAATTGAAAGTGAACACTGCAAGTTCTCCCAAGTGCTTTCCAGCCATAAAAACTTGCAGAAAGTAAATTTTACCACAGATACAGCCCAGCTGAGCATGGAGCTGAAACATGCACAGTGCTATTGTTTCCATTTGCTAACAGGCCTTACTTGCTTCAGGGGTCCCTGCATGTTCCGGCTGTTTTTCATTCCAAGTAGCTCAAAGCTCTAGGACAGTTTGGTCCCTTCAGATCTCAGTAGGAAAGCTTTGGATTGAAATGGACAAACAGCCTCCCTCATTCAAAAACAGAGCTTCTTTCTTTTTTTTTTTTTTTTTTTTTTTTAATTCCCCCAGGATTCTTGCTGTTTCTGAAGAGTTATGCTCATGAATATTAATATGAAATAAAATAATTTCTGAGGCTCTTACTACAAGGTAATTAAAAAAAGATGGGGGTGAAATATCTGAAATATCTTTCAGTTTGTGTGTTTATCTGTGTCCTTGACTATCTACCAGTTCCTGCAACTCCAGGACACTTCAAATTCACTAGCCAGCATTGAGCACATCTAGTGGAAAGATAAATATAACAAACTACTGTGAACACCTCAAAAGAAAAAAAAAAGGTTTCTTCTATTGAGAAGAGACACCGTTTTCATGCCTTCATCAAGAGTCAGGGTGTCAGTGACCATCTCAGGAGGGGACAGCATCGAGGCAGCAGAGAACCAGCAGCCTGCTGGTGCTGGAGCTTCAACTGGAGCTTTGCACAGTCCCAGGAAGGTGTTAATATGATTCACTTAAAAACCTGGCAGCCACAAAATACAAATAGGAAAAAATGCATATGGGTCTATTCTGATGCTCCCAGAGCTAGCAGCTTTCTTGCTTCAGGCTGGCCTGTCTGCTCTCTTGCTCCTTTTCCTCTGCTAACATCAAGCTTACACACCTTGCAAGAAGAGTGTGGAGACAGCGTAACTTTGTTACCTTGCCTAATTTTGCCTTCCTAGTTTTAGTTCCTTTTGGAAGGAATTGGAGAAATGTCCCTCTGCACATCAAGCCTCCAGCTTCCAGCTTTAGAATCAAGCTCTTTTCTGGTGTGTCTGGTGTTCTCACCACATTTCACCATATTCCCTTTTGTTCTTGCTCTTATCATCACCAGTGCTTGAAAATACCTTACACTCTAGTGCAAGAGCAAAATACCCTCTCCTCTTCATATCTCCCTCAGCAAACTCTTCTTTGGCAGCACTCGGACGTGAGTCAATAGCGACAGCCGTCATCTGACCATGCTGCTGCTTCTGCTTTGTTGCTCCCCTTTTGATCTTGCTGTATTCTGCTCACAGACCTGTACTGCTTAGCAGAGGTCCTTGGGACATGGACCAGGCCTTTGTGCTTTGTACAGAGTATTTCTGTTCTCTGGCTGAATGTCTTGCCCTTTAAAAGGCAACTCTAAGGCTGTCAAAATGTGGTTTATGTAATCAAGAATCTAATTCGGAGATAGCAACTCTCTCTTACAGGCCTAAAATTCTCTCTGTGTATTGTTCATGCCAACTTAGCTTTGCCCACACAAATGTTCATGGAGCTCAAATAAAAGGAGCTGTAAATAGAGAAGAAAAGCCTTCAAAATGATGAGGTAAGCTTTCTTAATATTTACGTTCTTCCTTGTTGGCAAATGGGTAATTTGAATTCAACCTAATCTGTTTTTATTTCAAAAATGAAAAAAATATGACCAATACTTCTCAGCAGAGCAGATTAGTGAGCTCCAGTGAGCTAAGCACAACACAATGAAATGAGGCAATTTAAAGAAAACCATTAAAGGTAAAAACATTTGAGTAATCAACAACAATGCTCCCTTCAGAACAGGTCATTACAACAAAGCTGGTTGTGCTGCCAGTCCTGTTGATTTTCACTGACTACAAAGCAGAATAGAAACTTTCTCCATAAATCCCTGGGTGCTAATGCAGGAAGGTGGCTGTGTAATCTGAGCTGTCTGACCCTGGCAAAGGAACAGACTGTAAGCTCACTGCCTATAGAAATGATTAAAAAATTCAGTGCTGGGAGGAGAGCTTGCTTTTTTTATTAATGTTTATCAGATTAAAGAAGTTAAATAACTGAAGCAATATGAGCAGTCCATAAAAGCAGGGGAGTGAAAGGAAAAAAACTGGTTTGGGAGTGTGCCATGGCCTCTGTCACAGAGCCTCTCATTGATCTGTCTTCCAATTCATCCTGTCAAACAGCTGGCATGGCCTGGGGTCCACAGGCAGAGGAGCACCATTCATACACCCTGCTGTCCTGAGCACAGATGCTTTCCCTGGTGCCTGGTAGTTCCTAGCCAGCTTCCAGAGCTTTGGCAGAATCGTTCACAGATGTCTGACACACCATGATGACACAGAAATTCATACAAAAGGGATATGAAGTGAATGCGTAGTTAATACTGTTGTCTTTATCTCTGTAAAGAGAATCTCCATGAATCTGGCAGGAAATAAATATGTGCACATTGCATTAAAATTCCTTCATGGAAGGTATATATCCCAGAAGTTAAGGAAAGAAGCTTTTTTTATTTGCATGTGAGAGTTTTAATGAGCTTTGAAAGGAATTGATCTGTCAGTGCTGGGGCTGAGATCGTTACCCACAGAGCGCAGTGCACAGCTTGCTCTTCAAAGAGCTTTTTTATGTGCTGTTCCAGGCAGCTGCACAGCCCAGCAGAAAGGGAAGGCTGGAGTGCCATCCTTCTCTTCTCAACACCACTCTTTTGCTGTGGTTGGCTAAACCTCCCCAATAAAAGCTGTCACCCTCAGGCCAGTCCCACAGCACACTGCCATGTCCCTGTTCCTCCTCAGCATTGCTGTCAGGCTGGTAGGAAAGCTCAGGATTAATGCCAGCTCATGAGAGCACAGAATTTAGACCGAAGATGTTTCTCAAAGTCTCTACAAGAGTCAGTACAAACTGAAGTGGCCATAAGTATCCATTTATAGGAAAAGTAAAAAGCAAAGTAGTGACAGAAAATGAGTATTTTAACAGGGGAATCTAATTTTTCTCCTTTTACCACATGTTATGCAAAGGACGATGGTGAGCTCTGTATTTACTGGCAGTGGAGGGAAGTCTGGGGAATATATTCATTTTCCTCCTCATTTAAACAAACACTCTCAGAACCATGACCAAGAAAGGAAGTAAAAGTACTTAGCAACCTTATATTAAGTGTTCTAACTCAATGTTTGTATTTTGCTCCTGAAAAATATACTGACTGTATTGATAGCACAGTAGTGTCCAGCTCCTGCAATCTGATGTGGGAGAGGGCTCAGGGAATACTTTTAACCTTGTATGGAAGCCTAGTTTTATTTTCAAAATACCTGCAGCTCAGAACACTCTGAGCTATTCTGAAGCAAAAATTGTGTCCTTCAAAGAAAGTTCATACAACTCCCACAGGGTAATCCTGTCTGGAAGAAAAAGCTACTGGTGCCCAGAGACAGGAATCCCTCTGAGGAAATCTGTCTCTTCCCCTAACTTTCTAGTCCTTTGGGAATATGATTGTAAAACAGAGGTCTTGTGAACACCCAAGAATATTACTTGGAAAGATGATTTCTTTCCACGAGATAGTTGTCTCAGATAATATCAACCTGCTACATAATGCCACTGATAGCCATGATTTTATAAATTTTCATTTGATGGATAAAGCTGTGACTTTGCTTACTAATCTGGAAGATTTTGCATATAAGCAACAATATTTATGAAATTATACTCCATTCCCATAATTCTGTATTTTTGGCTGTTGAGCCAGAAGTTCTCATTTTGGGGATTGTAAAGCAGATTTTAAATGTGATTGAAAAGATAATTTGGTCTTGAGAAGCCAAAATATTTAAATTTTGTTAACTTTTTATTCCCATCTCATCACTTTGAATGCTTCATGCTACAATTACCTTGTGCCTAAGTAAAATTTTATTAGTTAAGGATGAGCTGCACCTCACAAATGCAATCTCCAAAGAAAAAGAAAAATCAATGAAGAACTGATGGAGGTTTTTCAAGGATACATCTGAAAGGTTTGGATAAAAGATATTAATTTCTTTCCATAATCTATCACTCTCTTTATCAAAATAATGTCCCTCCTGCCACAGAAGGTATAGTCATAAACTGCATTGGATGGTAGGTGTTGTGTTTTTAATCAACAGTGTTGTCACTGTGTGGTTTGGTTTTCCTCAGGAAAATCCCACATCTTTTTCAGAGTTGAAGAAAAATGTTTTGGACTTAGTAGCTGCCTTGAAATAAATTAATCATAGTGACGAAAAAGAGGCAGAATTGTGAAAGGCATGTGTTTTATGGCAAGGAGTGGTCCATTATTTCATCTTTCTGAGATCAGGACAGGATATGATGTGCAGATTTGTGCCCATCAGTGACCTCACTAAGCGCAGAATGCAGCAGAAACATCACAGGCTCAGGAGCAGAAATGGCTGCAGCGGTGCCTGGATACTTTGCTGTCCCTTTCACCATCATATTCTCTTAATGACTGCAAAAGTAATTAGATCTGAGAAGCAGATTTGTGGGTCAAATTCTCCTGTCTACCCTGTACTGTATGTTTAGAGTGACTAATTTCACTAGGGTCTATCTGTATTTATGGAAATGTACTATGAAGGAGAAGCTTGTTGATGATGACATTTTGCCCTCATTGGGAGATTTGCACCTGAAGTGGAATTTCCATCAAAACTATGAGGAAGCACCAAATCTGAATGATGTGAATGTTTTATTTCACTTTGGCAATTTTGCTTTAAAAGCTGTTACTGTTTTTCTTGAACCACCAGATTCAACTTTTTCTAAAATAACATATTTACTGCTTCTGTAACACAATAGTTTACAGAAATGTCCTTGTGTCTGTCTCCAGGGCTGTCTTGGGAATCCTTAGAGGTGTCCGTCAGTCTGAATATCTCTGAGTGACTAATAGAGTGTATGAGCTCTAAGAGCAGCCCTGAGAACTTTGCTGCCACACAGGAAGTACAGTGATGTCAGTGAGAGCTCGGTATAGATATGCGTTATCGATGTGATCTAATGAAGAAGATAGATACCCTCTGGAATGAAGAATATTTGTTCTGATGCTTCAAGAACCTTATTCTCCATAACTCTGTGAGCTTAAATCCGATTTGCATTGGTGAGATTGCTGAGAAATAATACGTACAAAAAGGGAAAAACAACAAAGGTTCTTGACAAGTATTTCTTGGCAATTCCCACTTCCCGTGAGAGGCAAACACACAAATGCTTTTTTCAGAGTGACGCAGATGTCACCGCACGTCCATTGCTTGGGAAGGCGCAGATGGACTCATGTTTGGAGAAAAAAACAACAGGCAGGGAGTTTGGAGAGGAAAAACTGGTTTTGATATTTTGTAGCTGCCACCTTCTGATAGAGGCGTGTGTAGGCAGAGGGTCAGCAGGGCGGCCCCAAGCAAGTGCTTCTCCCTCCATGCCCACAGCTGCCAGGGCTGCTCTCAGTCAGAGGGTGCTCTGCCAGGCACTTTTGGGAGGAGGGAGAGGGCAAGGGGCACGGGCAGGCTGTGGTGGGGCTTGGCCATCAGCTCTGTCCCGACACTCGTGCTGCCAGGATAGCAGGAGGAATGCGGGGTGATTGGCTTAGCGTGGGCCAGAACTCCAGTTTCACCCAGCCTGCTCCTGTTCAAAGACTTGCTCTTTCAATTGGCTTCTTCATGGGAAAGAACAGTTTCCATCTCACCAATTAGTTAACATGGCTGCTGTGCACAGACCAGACATAAAACAGCTGTGGAAAGAGGGGGGAAAAGCTGGAGCTGTGAACCAGAGAAAGACGCTGAGTTTTGTGGTGGCCCAAGGTCTCAGTTACATGAGCAGGGCTTCCAGCAGTGCAGTTCCTTCCTGGATACCAGTAGGGATTTAGTTCCTTCTGATGTCCTGCCATTTTTGTCTAACTGACTAATTTTACTGACATGATAGACAAAGAGTCAGAATTCCTCACCTCCATTTCTACCCTGTCACAAATTAGAATTATTTTTGTTATAACTAGTTATTTATTTATTACTGAAAAAGATGTTGTTAATTCATAATAAAAATTCAGAATCCCATATGGATGAAGTAAATGAATCACAGATGTACTGAATATGGATTTGAAACACCAGCCTGTCAGTGTCATCCAGTGGAATTTGGCCAGAAGTTGCACTATAAATATGTGGGATCTACTTTGTCATAGGTCATATTTTGCTTGCTTTCCATGCTAGAACACTGATGTCTGATTTTGAATCATTATTTTTCCATTTATTCTCATTTGATATATGCAAATATGTCAGTGACTGGAAGTGGAGAAAGTTGGCAATTTATCTTTTCTAAGAGATCATCTAGGAATCAGCAAACTATCAAAGAGTTTATTCCTATTGCTGAAGTAAGAAGGATTACACTGCTGTCTTTGACATTCCCAGAAAGGACAGTTAAAAGTGTATCATCCACCTAAGGCTTGTACTGGAAAGAATTTTGCTTGCTTTTGTAATATAGGTGTAAAAGAATATAAGGGACACTAGAGAAAGAAGGAAAGGGGTTTAGTCTGTATCAGTTGCAAACAGCAGGAGAAAAGAGACTGTTATTTCATTACCAGTGAGTAGATATCTACTGCATGTGATCTCTGAAAGACTCCTTAAATCTTTTGAAAAGTCTGGAAAAGCTCTTATCTATATAATCTCTATCTGTATCTTTATCTCAAAAGTTTTTGAACACTGCCCTAAAGTACTCAGTTATTAGGGAAGTTCAAATTCCTTTTACCCACTGGAAGAACGAAATTGTCACTTTGGAACTCGTCTTCTATGAAAAGGAAAAAAACAAAACATCCTATAATTCTTTCCAGGAACTTAAGCAAAAAAAGTTTTCAGAGAAAATTTTCTATTTAGAGGGAAACACTGAAAAGCCCCACGTGGCACAGCCTCAGCACACATTACATATAGAACATACCCTGGTTGCTGTGCAGCAGTGGAGAGTGCTCGTGGGCACTCACAGGCCCTGAAGGGTTCAATACTAATGAAATGGTTAATGGTGGCAAATTATCCAGGGGAATAGCCTGTATTCCATGCAGCCTTGTAAAGGATGTTTTCCTGACTTGTTTCACATCCCATATTGCAAGACTTGTTTTTGTCAGCCAGTGCTTAGTGAGGCTGCTGAACTGGGTCCTGCTCAGGCTCCAGCAAACTGCAGCAATGAGGTTAATGCCCCCCAGTGCAGATTCATTAAAGTTTCTCATCCGAACTTGCCTTTTCTTCAGCAGAGTTTACTGATCCCTATAATTTGATGACAAAGGTATTAATGAAATTTGTGTTAAAGAGCATTCATTTAGAGAAAAAACCCCCAAAACCAACAAATACTTTTAGTAATGTTTAAAGTAACCTGGATTATTTTGAAGTACCTGTTCTAAGGGTTTAACTACCTTTGATTTATGTAAAAAAATATTAGAGGATGGTAATCTACAAGTGTGATCATGACAGAAACCTTTTTATCCAGTTGATTTTCATCCAAAAGAAGACCAGTGGCTTTTCCCCATGTCTTTTTTTTCAAGCCCGTATGGTACTGTTTGTTTGGGAAGTACGGCCTTCTTGAAACCAAAGATAGCCAGGAAAGAAGAACAATTTAATTTAGATTATAATTTGCAATTTAATTTGAGGCTGAGAAGACATTCTGAGAAGCATGGTAGTAATCCAGCGGAGGGAGAGTGAGATAAATAAGCTTGCACTAATGTCAGCACTAATAAGGATCCTGTTTTCAGCAGCTGAGTTAGAGTGGTCAGGAGCAGCTCAATTATGTCTGTGCTGTACCACAGCTCGTGGTGCAGATAAAACCAGAGAAACCTCACAGTGTCTGGCTCTGAAATTTGGCAGCAAAATACTGGAGGCTATTCCAGATGTGCTCATTGGGAATTTGAACAAATTCTTACTTTCCTTCGACTTGCGACGGGATGCAAAGCTTTCTTTCAGTCTCCAGACTTAGAAGATGTGTTTTAACATTGTGTTTTAAACAATGACACACAAGTACACGAGTCTCACTTCAGAGGCTGCTCCAGTTTCTGTGATAATTTAGGAGTTAACATGTTTTGTTGTGCTTTTGCTGGATTGGACCTCAATAGAGCTGTAACATTTAATCTCTCAGAGCTTATTCCTCCTCCTACCCCCAGTCTGTTAGAAGCTAATAACCTAAACCTCTAAGATAGCCTAATGTTACAGATATTGCACAGTTCCTAAATACAGTGGGAGCAGTTAATAAGGTTCTCAGGTACTGTTGTGAGAAACAAATGATATTAAACATTACCTTGGGACGTCACTTTTCATTTTTGTGGTGAGAACAGAGATGTGAGTGTGGAACTCTGAAGAAGACTTTGGGGCTTTAGAAATGCTGTTTTCTTTAAAGTTTAATCTGTGAGCTTAAAGGCATTTCAAATAAAATGCTTTATTCTTTCAGGGGGTTTTTGCATGGATGTAATTGGTCAAATATGTACAAAACCTGACTACAGGCCTTGTCCCTGTACATATTTAGGGAAACAGAGACTCTTTCTATAAATTATAATAAATGTACAAATTGTATGACAAACATTGTAAAATTTTGTCTGAAAAGTTCAGCCAAGCACTAGATACAAATTGAATTTGATTTCCAAGATTCCAGACAAACATATTTTTGTTTCTCTAGATTTATGAGCTGTTCTAGTTCTCCACTAATTTCCTCTTAGTTCTTGGAGCTGTGTTTATATTTGGCCTACTTGAGCATCCTTTTCTATGCCAGTCCTTAAGTTTGATTTTCCAGTCAAGTACTCTTCTGGGGACACTCAGCACATCAATCCCTTGAGGGCTAAATTTGGAAAGCACAGCATAAATTGTTATCATTAACTGCCTTTAGAGTACATTGGAGTAGTGGGAGAAGTGATAGATTTCCCAAAGCTTCCTAAAGAAGCATTTCCTACTTCAGACCAGGACACATGCTCTGCTATCTGTTTAATCAAGTAACAGAAGGAACAGTCATAGTCAAAAGCCAGAAGAGGAACAATTATCTAGTCAGATAATTTGAACATCTTTAAAATTTGACTCCACAATGCAGTAGAGTATAATTTCATTTTCCTCCAGACATTAAAATTATTAATAATAATAATAAGTCACTATAAATTATGAACAGTACAAAGTGTTCAAACCAACTCAGTTGTAAATTTCTTTTGGCAAAATTCCAGAGGTCTTCCAGGGAAGATTTTTAGCCTGATACTGTGTCACCATTGCATTTCTTTTCTTTTAGTGCCAGCAAAGAGAAGCAGAAGGCTGGACCAGCCATTCTTCTGGGCAGGAGATAAAGAGATCAAGAAAGACTCCTGATATTATCCTTGAAAAAGGATGTAGGCTACTGGCTAAGGTTGGGAGTAATGGGAGGTGAGTTATTTCATAATTAGTTTGGATAGTTTCCATGAGCTGGTTAGAGAAAAATGATAGAATTCTGAAACTATAGCAGAGAAAGCACAAACAGCAAATCACTCTAATGAAAGCTTTTGTGAGCAAAGCCTTTCATTATAGCAATTCCAAATGTGCAAAAGGGCAAAGTAACAAGTCTAAATACATTTTGCTTTTTCTTAAGCAGTGCCCAGTGTGCCTTGAGCTCCATTTGTTCAAGTAAGTAGGAATATGGTGATACAAAAGCAGATGGTGTTTGCTGCTATTGGATGACAGATGTTCCCTTATCCCTGAGATTATGCAGTTAAGTGTAATGCATTTATAGCTGGGTTATGCAAAATACTGAGCACCCTCAGCTCGCATTAATGGCCGGGGCAGCTGGAGGGGCCCGGTGCCTCCCAGGAGGTGCACAGCTCTTGGGAGTCAGGGACCTTTGCAGCTGAACTCTTCACCTCAGCTCTTGATTTGGAGATGTCCTGATCATCAGTGGTCAGCACCTTTGGGATCAGCTTGCAGTCACTCTCATTAGGCTTGAAGTCAAAGACCTTCCCTCTTGGCAGGAAATGGATCAAATGTTGAGGAACTCGGTTGATGCAATTGTGTGAATGTAGCAATCCCACTAACAATAACCGTGTTGAAACACACGTTTGTATGTTGCACTGAGGTAGAAAGGAGATAAGATAATGTCTGTGCTCAGTAGAAAATGCTCACTAAAAGCTAAACAGTTCTAGTTGCTGGGCAGCCTCCCCTTTAGCTTTCCACTGCTGCAGTGTAGCAGCACTGGGTGAGCCCTCCAGTCAGCCCTGAACCTCACTGCCCCTTGAACATGGCCCTCCCAGGATTATCAAACAGGGCTCCTTCTCCTTCCACTGAGGTTTCTATGAAATGGCCAGAAGCATTTTTATATTTATTAATATGGACACTGAGATGAGACTGGCCAATGTATGAAAGTCAGTCATACTGACTTTCATATATTAAAGAGCTGCCAAAGGAGTGCGAAAGGGGATATCCCACTAATGAGAATTCTATTAAAATTCATTAGGATGAATTTCTCCACGGTCATTATTTACCAGTTAAAAGTCAATGAGAAACCAAGCTCTTTCTTATATCAGGGCTGATTGTGTAGATGCAAAGTACAATCACCTATCCGTAACTTCTGGATGTTACTGCATACTCTAGATGGATATAGTTACAAAGTAATAATTTGGGACAACATGCCACATGAGTTAATTCATCTTTGCCTTAAAAGTTCCTGGATTCCTGCTGAAACTTAGCTTTGAACTTCTCTGAATAGAAACAGGAGGTAAGGACTTCAAAGCTGATACATTTCCTGGGTAACAGAGTGCACGACCAAATTTCTGTTACCACATATTAAAATAAATTTTCAGCAGTTAATTTCAATAGTATTTAATTTTATATTTTCATGCTACAAATAGCAGTGTTCCTTTGTATAAAATTGTAACTTTGATTTCCCTTGATGGTTTTCTGTGTTTTGAACCAGATTTTTCTTTTTAGCCTATGAAATCCTGTAATTTGAAAAATAAAATAATCTCCAAGGAATTGCTGCTTAAAAAAAAATTGGATCTCTTATACTAGCTTCCTCTAAATTCTTCTCTTTCTTAAACAATGCTGTATTTTTATGTAAGCAATACACATGCCAGACATTTCCGTGAAAAATATGATGTGTACAGTGCACTTCATTTGTTTCTTGACATAACAACATAAGTTGAAAAAACACAGCAGTTTGTAGGAATTAAGTTAGGATATAAAACAGACTATTTATGTCAAGAGGAGGAGACAATTTGCATTAAAAACAGGGGGACGAGGACTCCCTGCATAGTTCATGCAAATCTGATGTGAATTTTATAAAAACATGAGAGGGACTCACTGCAGCCATGTGGCAAAGCGCAGAGCATTGTCACCCCAGGACAGTCACACAAACAGGACAGAGTTTCACTCTGGAGAAACCCAAATTCTGAATCTGAATCTAGTAAGTGCACAAACCCCATTGCTTATGAAAGTTCTGGATGTGAAAGTGCCTCACCACCACCTGTGACCAGGAAGGGTCTAGGGCAGCACTCCCTGCCAGCACAGTATCTTTCCCACTCTCTGCAAAGGAGGAATTTGTCACTTTGGAACTTGTCTTCTTTGGAAGCAGGACTTCAGCAGGCACTGGTAGGAGTTATAGCACTGTTCTGAACAAAACATACTGTCTGCCTGAAATCACAACAGAATTTCAGGACGAGCAGGCTGGCATGAAATAAATATTTGAAGTTCAGTCCACTTCAGGCGATTTGCCCAAAATAATAGGTGATGGTTAAAAATGATATTTGGTTTCCAAATACCCATCTAAATGCATTTTACTTGGCAGCATGACAGAACATTTTTAGAATTTTATGCCATTAAAATTAGAGGTCGGTTAAAGTGTAACTATCCAAACATTAGACTAATTATTGCTACCCAGTGTCTGTCAAGGGCTTTGTTCCTTGTCAAGATGCCTGCACACTTTAGCATAAATGCTGTAACTCTCCTTCACTAGCATCCCTCTTTTCCTTCACCCCAATCCACACACAGAATGGCATTTAAATAAGATTCTTATGTCATAAATATTAATGACATAAAGCTCAGAGCTTGGCATTTTTCACTAATGGCCCTCTTCATCACAGTTTCACCTCTAGACTGCAGCCAGCCCCTGTGTAACTTGCTGACATTTTTAAAAAACATGTTACTATCAAAGTGAAACAAAATACTGAGACAATTTCTCACAAATTAAAATTGTTGGCAAATCCTTTCTCCACATTGTGCGCTTGGGATGTCATTTGGCATGACTTCCTGAACAATGCCCATGTTGGCTTGGCATGGTTTGTCTTGTAATTACAGCTTATGCCTTTCACCTAATCCCTATAATAGCCCCAAATGAGCTGTGGATGAACATTTGATATAAAACTCAGCCTGGTTTTAAAAAAAAGTACATATTTCCTCACAATCCAACTTTTCTATGAAGCTTCCAGAAAATCTCCCCAGAAAGATTAATACTGTTGTTGGCATTTCTTAGTTCTTGTGGTTATTTGCATCATTTCTGTCCTTTCAGTCTGAGCTGTACCAGTCATCTGAAATTGCAAATTAAACAACAATGTTTTGGAGACATTTATGGCAGTGTTCAAGATTTAATTTTCTGTTGTCTTTCTGACTGAATGAAACACGTACAGCTCAGTCTCTCCATACAAGATAACGAGCCTTCTGAACAAGCTGCCAGACACTGACACACTTCCTGAAACAGCAAGTATGTGTTTGCTTCTTCTTGACCTTCATTTTCTCTCTGAGTTAGGACCACAATGTTCACATCCCACAGGCTTGAGCCTTTCAGTTTCTAGATCATCACTGAGAAACTGACATTTCACTAAAACAACTGGGTGAATGAGAACAATAATTTGTCTCTTGCCTTCAGCAGAAAGTAAAAGGTGGATAAGCAGAAATATTTTCTGGGCTCATTGAAATCAAATGTATTTCACAGTGTGGTGTGTGTCAGAGCTTTTAGTGCTTTGAATTAAACAGGATAAAGAGCAAACAGAACTGCAGGACTGTAGGGCTGGAAAGAATAAGAAATCACCCATTACAAGGCAAAAGCAACAACCTTTGGGTGCTTCCTGGCGGACATTTGTCAGCCTCCCTTGAAATCTTCAGTAGAGATGCACAAAAACCTCAGTCAAATTTTCCTGCTGTTCATGGCCCTTCCATTACAAAATGTTTCTGATGATGTAACCTGAGTATTTCTTGAATTTTGTCTTGCTCCTTCTGCAGACCCATAAAATAGCCTTCTACATGCCTGAGAGACTGTTATCAAGGCTTTCCTCAGTCTGTTTGGCTAAATATTCCACTTTTTCAATATTTTACCCTAATTCGTAATTTACAGATCACTTAATCATTTTTATTGCTATGTTTGGGACTGTGTCTGACCAGTCCATGGACTTCCTGAAGTGTGGTCCCTGACACAGCCACAGCAATCCAGCTAAAGCCTTATCAGTGCTGCTTTAGCAAAAGGGTTCCTCTGCAATCTTGTCTGCTAGCCACATTCCAGAATGACACTCTGGGTTGGCAGCAGCACGACATTAACTCCCATCCTGTCTGATCTCAGCTGTCATTTCTATGCTCTTTTCTATCTGAATTTCTCCCTCCTCAGCTATTCCACATTTTCTGCCTGTGCAGGTTATTATTCCTGAGCGTGGTGATAACACTTGTAGAAGTCAAAAAAGGTACAAAGTTCTCCATTTGTATCTCCAGTTTGTCACAACTATTGTGGAATCCTATTCTTGACCTCCAAAGTGCTGGCAATGTACCAGACTTCATTTGTCCCTAGGTCAAACAAGCCTCTTCTGTGATGTGGCCTTTGGGTAAGGAGTGAAAGCACTGAACAGCACTGGGACAGACCACAGTGGAACATCCATTTGATACATCCTCCCATTTGATAAGGAACATAACTGTTCAGCTCTGCACTCCCATTGGTCGTCCTTTTTCCCTAATTTGCTGTGATATGAGACAGTATTACAGACATCACACTAATGAATGCTAAATATCGAAGATCCGTAGTTTTACTTTCTGCTTTATTTCTCAATAATACAATTTTGAAAAAAATTGCTTAATATGCAGTAAATGGGCACCTTTGAAAGCACACATTTTAAATAACATATTTTACGTTGGTTTGTTTCTTCATCAACATATAGAATTCAAATAGCAATAAATGTTCTTTTGTTCTGAATGCTCTGGAGGTACCTATTATAAGCCTGTGCATTTTAAAAGTCTGCATAATTTAATGGCTGGGTACCAAATGCCATTTAAATTGTCTCTACTGTTTGAAGACAAATTCATTATATACTTCAAATTCAGGTAAGTATTTGTGTTTTAGAAACTTGGAGCATTTACTGACTGGATTTCATCCACTCTGAAGTCTCCAGCCATCCAGTCAATTCAAGGTCAGTATGAGAATGCTTGGATTGGATCCACAATGCAAGTTCTTTTAAGATCTCAAAGTTCTGAAGATTTACCAGTGTTTGCATTTGGTGCTTTGATTTGCCCCCTGCTACTTACGTCTTTGTTTCAACATGTAAAGTGCTTCTTTTTTTAAAAAAGTGCAGTTATGTAGGGGTGTTTATCAGATGCCTAACTGTACATAAAATTGTGGAAGGGGCTGTGGTGTCCTCCTGTTGTTTAAGGGCTTGAAGTATTTTATAAACTCCTACATTTAATTTATACATGTGCTGAGAGATATGGAATGCTTTGATTCTTAATTTAGAGTATTCATACCATGCTTTGACTCTGGAAAACAAAGGCAGCTCACCTAGGAGTTCACAACTCGGAAAGGCTGTTTCCTTTCATTGCTGTCACCACTAGAACTTCCTATGCAGCAGGAGCCCAAGTGTGAAGTGCAAAACTTCAAGTGTTCTGTAGGGTGGAAGCAGAATCATTACTGTACTCAATTCTTTTCAAAGCAGAAGGAGTGGAGGATTGTCTGGCTGAAGTAAGAAATGCAAGGAAAAACCTATGATGTCTTTTTAAGGATATCATGGAATAACACTGGAACAAAATTTGACTTGTAAGGGAATTGCCACTTTTGGATGATAAAATATTCAATTAGAAAGGGATCACAGCACCCTGCATTTCCATGGTACTTAGTTTCCTGAAACCCTAAACCCTTTCTAAGTGTTAACTAATTCACTTTGTAATTCTCCCTTTAGGGAAAAATAGTACTTTCAGACCTTTTTTGACAGATGTTGAAACTTTGTCTCTGGAGGACGGCGTTGTATACCCCAGTTCAAAGCAGAAACAGAGATCTCAGCTCCAGGTTGTCTCCTTTATGAATATCAGATTTAATCCTACAAGTCAGCAAGCACTTAGAACAGCCAAGAGGTGAAGGAGTCCCAGACTTTGTACAAATACTCATGGCCCTTTTACAAGTAATACTTGTGTTTCTGTCCTGCAGAGAGATTTTGGAGTGATACTGAGTGACCTGAACTAAATTTGTGTAGAACTTATCTACTGTCTTCACAGCAGATGTTTTCCTGGTGCTCTCCCAGGAAAATCCTTGTGCAAATGGGTAAATTAGCAGCACTGTTCCCATTACACAAGTGTCACAAGCTGAGCTGGTGAGCTCTGCACTTCCAGCACAAATGAACTGGGTCTGTTACCATGCTTCTTGTGACGCCCTGGCAAGGAAGAGCTCTTTTCATCTGGATTTTTTTTGCAAAGTTATTTGTTCAAACTGCTTGAAAACTGTTCCAGTATGGAAGGCTAGGCTGTCAGCATGGAGCCCTGAAACCTGAGGTCTTCCCTATGAGTGTCTTGAGGGCCAAGCTATTCCAGTGAAATGGAAACCTGAAGCTAGCCAGATTTATTTCTGTCAGCCTGTAGCTCACTGCAGTTTGTTTGACCTGAAATCTGAGGGTTTCCAGCAAGGCTGGAGCAAACAGAATTCTGGGTAAGCACATGTGGGGTTTTGGTTGTGGAGTTTAGGGCTGGTTCTTGTGCTTGCTGTTATGGTCCTACAAGATTCCTATAAGCCCAAGCCCAGTGCTGTGAGCTCCTCACAGACCTGGTTTCAGAGAACAGTGCGTGTGCAAGGAGCTGTGACTTGGCATCACGCCCAATTTACTTCCACAAGTAGGAACTAAAGATGAGATCTTCTTGTGTGGCTGGATAAAATACATATCTTGCCTTACAGCTGAGGACACATGCACAGTCTTAATCACAAATCTTCACCAAGAAACTGTTTCTAAATAAGTGGATAAGTGTTGGCCAATTGTTTATCACTTTTTTACTGCTGGTATATTTTACGGGAGACCGGATGATCGGAGCAATGCAACAGCATTACAGGAAAATATTCATCCTTTTCCCAGCAAATGCTTGCACTCATTTTTATTTGCTTGTTGTGACAATATGTTTGCAGAAAGTGACTGTAGTACTTGAAATTGAGATTAGTTTAATGATGAGATGGAGTATATTTGAAACAAATTTAGTCCAGAAGGCTATCCGGTCAGGAAGAGGAAACAATATCAAGGAACTAAGTAGAGCAAACAACTCAGATACTGAATTGTGAATATTGAGCACTCAGAAAAATTTCATATGGGCTGACATTGGTTATCTTTTTGCAACAAAGAGAAACTTTCTGAAGTATAAAGGCTGGGTGGTATATTGACCAACAATTCCTCAGAATGAAATTCAGCTGACTCTACTGCCTCTCTCTTCTCAGTCATGCACACTTCTTAGAGTATTTCAGTCAAAATAATTATTTATGTAAAATAAATTACTACATTGCTAAGTAAGGAATAAAGAACATATTTTTGACACAACTTTCATTATAACTGTAACCATAGAAGTGTCCAATTTTATCATTTTTATGTAAATGAAACTCAAATAATTAATCTTCATGTTGCATATTGCCTTGGTCTGTCTTGCAAAAAACATTATGGCCCAACTTTTCCACAAAAAAGAATGCAAAATGCTGTCTGCTTGTAAGTTTGTGATTCATGCCTCCTGTCAAGACTACTAAACCAGTAAAAACACTGGAATGTAAAAAAATAAGCATGATTATGTATTTCAGGAAAACAATTTTCTCAAGAATGTTTCTGGAACAAATTTTCAGTGTTTAGCTATTCCTAGTTGATTTTTCAGTGATGGAATGCCTACTGGCACCAATTTGTACCATGGAATTGTCCCACAGGACAATACTTTGCTGTAGTGTGTTTAAGGTGTCTTTTTTTCAGATTCTTGTAGCAGCAAATCCTTTAGCAGCTCATTACTTAATGGAAACTAAACAAAGCTTCTTCCAGGAAAAAAAATGTTGATCTCTATCACCCCACAGTGAACTTCTCTTCTTAAATACATAACACATGCTTTTGGAAAATATCCTCAGTTTAATCTGAACAGTGTAAACTCCAAAGACAAGACCACGTCCTCATTCATCCATCTTGCATAGCTCAAAACTCCAAACTTTCTGGGAAAAAGAAAAGGAAGCACAGAAGATACTTTTGTGTACACAAATCTCCTTGTGTGATATGACTAGACCTTTGTCTCTCATTCCTTTTAAAAACAGCCACCTTCACAAATGAGAACTCAGGGGTAGGCTCTTATAAATAGGGATCCTAGAGGCCCTGGCTGACCTTCTTTGCTCTCTGCTAACAGATATTTCTTCGGGTGTTTTTCCATTTCCTATGGAAACTCTCTCTGCTTTTTACTGTGCAGCAAGCCCAGTGCTGGCTGCTCCCTCCATACATCGTGACCTTATTGCTGTGTCTGTTTCTGCCAGAGCTGCTGTTCCACAGCTTTTCCATTCCACTGGAACCACCATGACCACTGGTATTAATTGTACCAAAAGAAGTATAGAGTGCAATTTAGGCACAGAAGCCATGAATTTAGCAGCTGAGAGCTTATTCATAGGTTTTGAAAAATACACAATAATGATTCCAAGCTTTGACCATGAATATCATATACCTCATGTAAAATCTCAATTCATTTGGAGCAACGCTGAATCAGGAGGAAGGATGTTTATAATATTTCACTGCTGCTGTCACTTACAGAGATGCAGTGCACTGTTTTAGTGGGTCCGTGCTGGAGATCCATTCCACACTGGCTTTGGCGTATGCTTTTTGCCAAAAAAGTTGCCAGTTTTTCAGAAGGAAAATGTTTGTGCCTGGAGTTGAGCAACCATAAACATAATGCCATGAGTCTCATGGAACAATGAATAAAAGAAAAGGACAAGTTATTTTGCAGATGTATTTTGGAAACATGCTTTCAAAATGTTTGTCCTTTCAAAGCATTAAATTACAAATTTTTATATCTAGTCATTACTGTTCTGACTTTACAGTGTAGGAAGACGTCTTGCTGCTGTTGTCCTTACTGTATCAGTGAGCTATTCCCTCAGGAGAAGTCTCAGCATGTGAAAAAGAAACTATTCCTGAAATCAGTGAACTCTATTTTAAACTGGCAAAGCAAGTTGCTCCTGTTTCTCCTCCAACTTAACCCGTAATTCCTGGAAGTATACAGTTCCCAGATATAAATGTAGAAAACCTAAAATTAAAACCAGATCACTTGCCTTTTCTTTTGAGGGTTGTGGAATTGCATACTTTGTGTTTTATAGTATAGCTGCTGTGTAAATATAGAATACATAGCAAAACACTGCTTAGGTCTTATGCCTTGTTTGTGTTTGTGTCTTTTTTCTTTAAAGTAATCTCTTGTGATTTGTGCAATATTATAATAAACTAGGACAAAATATTGTCTTCTCTAAGGAATATGTGCTTTGAAATAGGTGAATGAACCAAGCTGTTAGATCATGTACAAGGTTCATTATCCAAAGTTTGGTGCTGGTTCTTGGAATTATGTTCAGATAACTGGAGGGCCATTTTCTCAGTACCACTAGCAAAGGCTTGTTTTTTCAGAGGAGACAGTTTTCTTTCTTAACCATTTAGGGGAAAATCTTCCACAGGGCATATTTGTACTAAATAGCAAAGGCCTCTCTTTCAGGGATCTGGAAATACCAAATAAAAAATAATATTATATGGCTTGTCTGGCAATGCTTTAACCATCTGCTGAGAGTGAGAGCACTGAGCATCCATATTTAATTTCTCAGAATGTGACTTAATTGTAACTTACTGCCTTTTTTCATAGTTTTCAATAATATAAAGTGCTGAAAACTCTACTAAATTGGGTGCATTTCACATAGATTTTCTGTCTGGTCCTGTCCACTGACATTACCTAGATTCATTATTTCATACTCACTCTTATGGCCTTGGGCACAGATTTAAAGCCATAGTCATGGGGACTAATGAGGTATGAAAACATGGGAAAATACCATGAAAAATTACCCAAATGGTCCACAAGGTCAATTTTGCTTTATAATTTTTGTAGCTGTTTTGTATTCTATTCTGTTTGGCAGAAATCTTCCGTAATCAGGATAATTCAATAATTTTTTGATAGAAGATTATCAGGTTTGGGTTATAGAGTTTTTAGTATTATGGTGAACTATTTTGGATTTGTTTAAAAATGAACTTTGAATGCTGATCATGCTCAATAGATATTCCTAGCAGAATAATAACTGCTCAAAACATCCAAAAGGAAAGACATTTTTTCATGAATATTTCAATGATTTTTTTAGACCTCCATGGAAATAATGCATCTTAATGAAATAAGGGCATAGACTGCTTTTTAATATCCCAAATAGGTTTCTGTAATTGTGAAGTCAGGTTGTGCTGAATGTTCCCAGATTGTTGGTCATGAGGGACAAAATGATAGGGATATGTGCTAGAAGATCCCTTATCAAATCTAGGGCTAATTAGTTAGTTGCTGGCCTGAAATGTAAGAAAAAGTTATTAAAGCAAAATGAATAGTAACAGCTGGTATTTCAAACCTGGTTACAAGGGGTATTAATACAGAATGAAGTCCTTGTCTGTGCTTTGATGTCTTTTACTCAAATCTATTCTTAAGAAAGGACATCAAACCATTCATATTCCAGTGTTTCATCAGCTGCTGTTGTTGCTGAAAGTGCATAAACAACTTGTTTGCAGCATGTGCAGTGTCCTGCAGCACTCAGAGTCGTGCTGGTCACACTTCCAGTGCACCATTACCTCATCCCTAAGCTTTTGGAAGTCTGTTGCTAATTCTGCACGAGTTCACTCATTGGGCAAGCAATAACACAGCACACAGAGACTGAGACAGATTAACAAATAAATATCTACAGAATTATTCCTTTCCTGTGGATGGTGAATGCCTTTTGTTTCTCCCACCACCATCCTTCCACAATGTATTTTTTTCAGAGTACTCTGAAGGTGGATATGGAAGCAGTGCCTCTCAGAGACCATTACAGAGAAAAGTAGGAGCTGTAAGGCTGATTAGAGCTGTTATCTAAATGCCCCCATTACCCAACAGGCATCACACTGGAAAAAAGGTCAGACTAATCCAAGGAAAATAATGTGAGGAGGGTACTGTAGGTGTTCAGAGCTGTGGGGGTGAAGATGCACTAGACTGTTCCTTGTATCCTTTGGCTCTCTACAGGACTTTCCAGCACATTCTCACATTGCTATGCCTCAGGTCAGGCAAGGACTGCACAAAGTCCAGTGATCCCTCTCTGTTCCAGTATGCTTCTCAGCAGTGACCAAAACCGGAGAAATTTAATTAAATCTCTGGAATGTCAGGTGGAAGCTAAGGAAAACCACATGGCAGCTTAATATTCTATTACTCTGTTTATCTTTTTCAGGTATTACATTAAAACTCATGATCACTCAGACCCATCAATAGCAATGCCAGACAAATCCCATTAAGGGTGGGGAGGATAAAATTTACTTAGGAAAGGCAGGAGAATAGGGAGCCAACCATGCAGCTCTTCTACATCCTCTTCAGTCACTGAGGGGGCACCAGTCACCTGCCCTCAGGACTAGTCCCACTTTTTGAAAACAGAAACAAATATAGAAGAAAAGTCATAATTTCAGCCCCATCTTATCCTTTCCCCCTTGTATCCTGATAAAAAGAAGGAAGGAAGCAGAAGGAGGAAGAAAAAGCAGCAGAACTGGGGGAGTTAGGGAGGGAAAGGGACTGATGCAAAAACCATTTTTCTTTAAGAACTTGCTAAGCGCCAGCCTTGGTCCCAAAAATGTCTTCAGCAGCCCTTGATTCATAAAAAGCCTGATGTGGTAAATATTTCTACTCTCATCTTCCCTGATTTTCAGGGTTTATGATTCTTGAGGGCATTGTGATATATCGAAGTTCATAAAAGCTCTGTGCAGGTTTTGTAGAAAAGCAGGTAGGAAACCTGAGGTGCTGGGTCACTCTGTCACCATGTTTAGCCATGTCACTCACCCACTTCAGAGCTAAATACTTTCAGGGTGTAATGACATTGACACTGCATTAGCAGCAAAAATATTGATTCCAATTATTTGTGATTTCTGTCTGCTGTCAAAATAAGCCTCCGTTAGTAGATAATGAAAGCAGTAACTAATCCTTTACCCAAATTTAATTTTATTGCAGAAGTCTGTAGGTTTGTACTAGTTTAAATATTAAATTTCCACCTCAACAGTTTCTTTACACAGACCAGGCCAGATGTGCATCTGGTGTAAATTAGCATTGCTCTGTGGATGCTGTGAGACAGGAAGATTTCTATCAGGCAGTGCTCAGTTCCTGTATGATTAAACATATATTGTGTCAATCATTTGGGCATAAAATACTTCTGCATCAGGATAGCTTTCCTGCCAATCTGTTTGGTAATATTTTCAAATATATGCAGCAAAATAATGTCAGGGCAATGAAAAGATGCAGTAACCTCAGGCTGTTTATTCAAATAATTTTGACTCAAGCAAGTAGATTTCTCTGAGACTGGTCAAAATGTTTTGTTTCAAAATTTAGGTAGTGTCATTTTGAATACCAAACTATGCTTGAGATTAGGTTTAGCTATTTTCACTTAATACTTCAGTGACATTAAATGACACAGTGTGATCAGCTGGCCAAAAAGTCAATTATTCACACAGTTCTACTCAAGCTATACAAAAACTTGTTTCCTTGACATTAATTTCTCCATCTTTTATGGATTATCTGCTCTGTGGGAATAAATGGGCATTGCTCAGCTGGGTCCTTGACCCCATAACTATTGGTTCTGATCTAGAGCAGTGGTTTCAATCCATAACAAATGGAGAAAGTCTTTGTTTAGGCTTAAGTTCAGAAGGATTTTTGTATTGCCCTGGGAGAAGATTACTGTACAAAGTGGCACAACCACGCATATAAGATTGACAGATTTCTTGAGAGCTGATTTGTAACAAATTCTGAAGTTTAAAAAACTTCAGATTTCTGAATTTCTGAGAAAAATATTTTCTCAGAAAACATTTTCTGGATGTCTGGATTTCTGAGAAAATGTTGTGGAACATCCCAGTCCACACCTTTTCACTGACTGGACATCAGACATCTGAGACTCTTCACCATTAGTCCTTTAATTTAAGCAATCTCTGGCAATAGTTCAGGTCTAAACTTTTCCCCTGAAATAACTAAATATAACTTTTCTAAATAAGTGTTTTAAACAGACATTATACCACTCTTCTAAAATACTCTTTAAAATGCTGAGGCTCTCCCTCTTTTGGACTTCTAGACCTTGATTTAATCTTCTCATGTTTTTCATTACCGAATACTTACTTCTGCTTCGTTTCTTGTTTTTCCAAATGTTCCTGGTGCCATAGCACATTAAGGGTTCCCCTAGCAACACAAAAACACACTTTTCCTCAGAGCTGCATCTCCATGGTCTAAAGCACTTAAATTATGGCCTTTTAGCTACAGCTTGTTCTGAGTTTAATTAAGAGAATTTTAAAATAATAATGACAAAGTTTAGGGCATTCTTTGATCTGCAGAAAACTGAGAAGAGGGTCAGATCTTGAGCTTTTTGTGCCCGCATTAGCAATGAAATATTTGCATCCAGAGTTTATTTATACGTTAAAATGTAATTGGATCCTAGGTTTGGACTTTACAGTCAGTTTTGTTAAATGCTGTCTTTATTGGGGCTGGCATTATGTGGATACACGAAAGCTTTTGCTGAGGACTACCAAGTGCAATGAAATCTGTTTATACAATTCTGTATTTGTTCTCTGTCACAATATTTTAGCTCTCCTGGAGTTTTACATTCCATAAGCAGAAGGATGTGTGTATGCACACACTTCAGTTTGCTCAGGTTTACCCAAGCCTGACTGCAAGGAAACATAAAGAGAATGAGTTGACATTCGAGATTTATTTCACTTGCTACTAACCCTTTCCAGCAGCACAGCTTGAATGCCTGCACTAAATCCTTCTCAAACACTCATCTCTTTCCCCCTAAATGGAAAAAAAAAATCCTCAGAAAAATATCTAATTGGAATAATTTGCCTTAATTTATTAAAACCACAATGACAAAGTTCAAGTGGAGAAATGTAGTTTTTCTGCATTATGATAAATTCCTCAAAAGTAACTTCTCAAAACATTTTCAGTACAAAAGAAAAGCTCCCAGGTTTGCTCCTTGCAGCTTTGCTCAAGTTCACTGTGCTAGTGCCAAGCTGAGATGGAACTCACTAAATCCTGGTAGAACACTTGTCTTTCATTACTTCTCTTCCACATTTTTCCTGGCACATCATACTATTTATTTACAATAATCTATGCATATCCTGCCCTTTCATTACTCTTGCACCATTAAAGCTTAAGTACTGGATTTGGGAAGTGTCTTCAAGCCAAATTTCAAATCACTGATTTCAGAATGAGATCTCAAAGCCATAAAGCAATAAGCAACAGTTGTTTGTGGAACTTTCCAGGATGGGGAAAAGGCACCAACTCTCAGAAAGCTATGAACTACTTTCTCCTTCTTTTATGTCCTTTGTCTTGTCCTGTGTTACTAGGCAGTAAAAATTCAAAGCTCTGGATATAAATAGTGTCTGATTTACTCCCAAAGCAAGGCAGATACATTTATGGTGATCTCATTGTTTGAGGTGAGTAAATGTAGCTGAAAGATAAGTTTTCTTACACAAAAAATATAAAACCTCCCAATATGGTTAACTTCTATCTTTGGTCCCTGTTTATGGGCAAGCCCAGTTCATTCAAGGCCACCAGACAAAATAGGTTCCTAATTTTACACATTTGGGAACTCTTTCAAATTTGGAAGAGTTATGTACATGTGCCTATCCACACAGGTTTGGTTCTCAAAAAACACTCATATTTGTGACCTTTTGACTGTCAAGCTTTGTATTTCCAAGCCTGTGTGCTAGAAGCAAAAGAACTGTGGATTTAGTCTAGGCAGATTTGCAGAGGAAATCTGCAAAAGCAAACTCTCACCCTCTCTTGAAATGATGTTTTAGTTAAACTGTGGAGTAATTGAGCAGACATGGAGCTGCTGCTGCAGGATTTGTGAACTATGGAAACCTTTGGAAATCCTTTCTGTAAGAAAGCTCAGTTCCCTCAGCCAGGAGAAAGCTGAGAGCTATAACTAAGAAACATAAAAGATGAAATTACAAAATTAATTTCTATGAGTTAATGTTAATTAACTGGCTGTAATTAACAAAATAAAGGCCATATACAGACCACTGAAAGCTACCACTGATACTTAGATTTTATCTTTCTGCTGTATAAGATTTAATTTTAGAATAACCAATTGCAATCAGAGAAATCTTTTTCTTTAAACCATTAGATAAAATTTGGGGTTTTTTTACCTTTCTGTAACAGTTTTTTCTATATGAAGTTTTTAAATGTGACTGAGTGAATTTTGAGAAAATTCATTCCTTTTGGTAAAAATATCTTTGAGAACTCTGTCTGGAACATAAGTTTAGGACTAGAGGAGTCAGTAGAAATAACTGCATGTACCTACTCATCTATGACAAATATGACAAATATTACTATTAAATCCTAAGCCTCTTTCTGTTTACCATTCTTCAGCCTCCCCAGTAAATGTTTTTGTGATGTTCTGTTGCAATTTTGTTAAAAGAGGATGACTGACTCCATTAGAATAACTTCAGAGAAGAATAAACGGAACTTTTTATTGTACTTAAAAATACACAGCAAGTTACCATGGCATGGAGACAGATAAAATAAATTAAGGTTTCTAACATTAATTCCCCAAGTCTGTTCTGGAGGCAAACAGCATTTCCAGTTTGATTCAATTTGTTGTGTATATTTCCCCAAGCTCTCTTTCATTATGATGCAGGGCGCTTCAAACATTAGAAGAGCAGTGAGCAATGCTCATCATTCTCACCCCTGTTGGTATTGGCTTTGTAGATGGAGAACTGATGATATAATCAGGATTCTTTCCCTCAGCCTGTGCTCATCTATACAGGAATGGGTTGTCAGCTCTGAAAATCAGTTCTGCTTTTGCTCTTGAACATTTAAGTTTTTAATGACACCCAAATCTGAGGATGCTTTGAACTGCTACACAAAGCAGGCCATTCCATCTCTGAGAGGATAAACTGAGACAGAACAAAAGTCAAGAAGGTTTCCAGGAGAGGAAGCAAAAAGCTAGCTGTTTATTCCCAGCCAGATGTACTTGTCTCTTTCTCTGTATGTTTGACTTAGTCCTGGCTCAGCTCTCTCCTTGTTTAGGGTTTGCAAGAATGAATGGATATTATGACACGCTGTCTCCTGATAGTTCCATGTAAATAATTGAGGGAAAGAGAGGTGAATGGAGTTACTCAGGCATTTTGGGTTTTAGCAGATACCCTGAAATTTCATATCCAGACAAAACATGACACAGGGCTTAATATTGTCACTGCCTTCATTCATCCTGCATTTCTGGTGTGTCCAAGGGGATTGCAACAAGCAATTACCAGCTGGAAAGGAGAGATTATATCTGGGTTGCCATCATGAATACAGGTTTAGTAAAAAAAAAAAGATGAAATTCCAGTTGCTCACTGCAAAAAGAAGGAATGAAAGGTGCTAAAATAAATATTTCAATGAATTAGTACAGAACTTCGAGTTTTCAATTAGGAGCTCTGCAAGGTACTTGAGAGATAAATGGAGAAGCAGTGCTCAGCTTTAATGACCAACAGGCTCCTTCTTTACCTTCCTATAATATTCTGAAATAAAAGCAGTTTAATCAAAAGTAAAGTCCTGCCATACAGTTATGGACACATGACATGCCAGGAATTTCCAGTGGGAGCAAAAGGCACAAGAACCCCTGCACACGCTGGGTGAATTTGCACAGTCCCTACATACCCCTTTCTTCAAAAGCCCTCCCTACCTGGGTAGTATTTTAATTCATGCTTCTCATGCCTCTGTGATGTAAAGAAAACCATTTTGCAGATGAGAAATCTGAGTACTGCATATTCACAGCCTGGCCTCCAGAGTTAGTGCAAGGGTTCAGTCTAATCTGAAGAGAACAAACCTCATGAATATTCAGGAATTTTGCAAACCGATAGCAAGGAGCAATCGTCATGGGCTGACCTAGGAACAGGATGTTGCTTTGGTGATGTGCAGTGCTTTAATCGCAGTGCATTTCCACTAAGCCCAAATGAGCCTCAGGCCATGATCAGGAGAAAAAAAAAGGCTCCTTTATTCAACAGATTACAAAATTTATTATCTTTATGTTTGACTGAATAATTTATCCATATCTGGAAACTCAGGGATGACTGAAAAATAGCTCAGTGAGCTTTACATTAAACTCAGGAATATTTGGGTTGTGTTCTCACAATCCAGTTTCCCCCAAAACTGCTTCTTGACCCTGAAACTGAAATTGTTGAATGACAGGAAGATGAGCTAAAACCTCTTAGCAGATCTCAAATTTTTTCTTGACAGTGTTGGCAGCAACAGGACCAGCTGTAAATGAAGGATGAATTGAAGTCAGGGGGACAAAAAACTTTTTGCCCTTCTCTCTGAGTGGCTTTGCCTCCCTCAGGTGCCATCTCTCCAGCCAATGTAAATGAGTGAAGTAGTGAAATTAGAAGAGTCTTGGCTGATTTCACAAGGAAAGAATATTGTCCACAATGGCTTCAAGTCTTATTGTTTGACACAAAAAGTGTGTTCTCTATTCACACCTGATGAGCTATGAGAATGTTTTTCCTGAGGAGAATCAGAACTCAGTTTTACACATTTGAAATGATAATAATTAAAAATATGACACACTGATTGCGTTGCAGCAGCATGGAAAACATGTTCTGTTACAGGGAGCAGCTGTGCATATTGCTGTATTTTGCACTTTCATTACAGGTTAGCTGGATAATGTTAAATAGAAGATATTTTGATGCAAACCTCTGGTGATTTTACCTTGTAACTGACTCATTAGCTAAAAGAATTTTTTAAATGTGTTAATTTTTAAAGTTCACATATACAGCTTGAGTATATTTGAATAACTCTGAAATAAAACATTTCTGTACACAGAAGGGAACAAAAATATGCCTAGAGCATACCCAGACTTCATTTACTATGCCTGCTACCCAAACTTTTCCTCTGAGCAGAGCTATGTAGCTCCACAGAGTCATGTTAATAGTGCCATTAATCTTCCCTGCAGTAATCTCTACCTCTCAGCTTTTCCACATTCAGCACCTGGGGCAGATTTGACCTGACAAGTTTGTCCTTGAATCCTATCATTTACAAAGTCCACATTAAAAAAACCCTCATGTATTATCAGCACTGCTGTGTTTTAACAAATAACTGCCACCAGCTCCTGCCTGAAATAGTTCATTTGCAGAGCTGTTGCCACCAAACTGTGGAAACCAACCATCAGTCAAGCGCTTGTTTTGGTCTCCTTTTCGCAGCAAAGAGAGCAAATGAACTGCAGATGGAGCACTGTTTATACTTTCCCATCATCTCAGAGTGCCGGGAGCTGTTGCTGTGATGTCACTGCAGTTGGGCAGGACGCAGAGAAGGCAACAAGACTGGAAATATTTATTTATTGGGTTAAGGCTAGTTGGACTTATACTATAGAAAGGACAACAAGGGGTTGGAAGTGCAAGGTACATCACCTCACTTTTGGTGTAGACCTATAGGGGAGACACCACACGGGGGGAAAAGGTTTGATGCATCTGCTGATCAAATTGAAAATGGAAAGAACTTGTTCTTAGATTTTATGTAGCTCTGTGTCAGCAGGAATTTTTGGTTGTCTGGGATGGGGTGTGTATGTGAAACCTCTGTCAGAAACACTGGTCTTTCTGGCTGAGACAGATGAGTTTTGTCTGATTAAGATAAATAGTGTAGTCCATTCCCACCCTCAGGTGTCCACCCATCTTTGGAAGCAGTTGTTTACTGATGGCTTGTGTTGTGCATGAAGCAAAGCAACATTAATTGAGAAAACTGATCGTGGACTTTTTCATTTCCTATAGCAGGCTTCATCCATGAATCTGTGCTTGCAGCAGGAACACCATAAGTCATTGGAAAAGTCTGATAACAGAGAGCTGCAGAACACCCAAGCAGTGATAAAGCAAACAAATCAAGTTTATGGTATCACAAAAGGAACTTTGTCTACCTGGCCAGAAAGCAATATTCTTTACAGTATTACTTCCTCATTGTCTAGCCAGTGTTTTGTGTTGCTAATTGTAAAAGCTGCAAACAAAGCATGTGAGCCTACTACAATATTCTCTATTAGGCAAAGATCTCTCCTGCAACTTCTAAGAAGCCTTATGTGTAACTCTGCTCTCCTAAACACAGAGTTAATTTCAGCTAAACCAGTGTCTAGTAGAAATGTGGGAATGAGTTCTTCATATGGCACCCCATGTAGAGAGAACAAATGTCCTTTTTGTTTTAATAATGAACTTTCAAGGCATCTATGCTAAATGGTTTTGTTCTGCCTGTAGTGTTTAGTGCTCAGTTTCATTGCTGTCTGTAGGAAAGTACATTATTATGTGTTTAATGGTCACTTAAGGCTCACTTAAAGTTTTTATTACAGAATGCTTATTAATAGTGCACAGCTTATTTCTGGAGAGATTCTGTTCCGCTATTTGTGTTTAACTAATGTTTAAAAAAAAATGTGAAATCTTAAAGAGGTTGGTAATTTCTCTGAATATTTATGTTGGAAGGGATTTCAGGAAGTGATTTATTCCCATTCTTCTGCTCCAGGCAGGGCTAATGTCGACATTAGAACAGGATGCTCGTGGCCTTTTGCAGTCATATTCCTGGTGTCTGACTCAAGGTTTCCCAGCCTGTCCAGTGCCTCTTTGTTGAGCCCCGGGGAAATGTGCTCAGTGCATCCACTCAGTTCACCTCCCAGGCAGCCTTCAAAAGGCTTTGGGACCAGAGCTGGGTCCCAGGTGCTGTGACCAACAATTGTGCATCTGCCAGTGTGTGCCTGAAAGCCTTTTTCAGCACACTCGGCTTTCCTGCACTGAGCTGGTGCTTCAAGGCAAAGGAAAGTAAATGCTCTGTGTGGTTCCTTAGGGAGAAAAGCACTGTGGGATGTAATTTACTAAATTATCAGCAGGGGCAGGTAGAGGAAGATATTTTGGCAGTCAAAACCAATAATGAACTTGCTTTCTATTCACTTGATCAAGGGGGTTTTTCTAGTCCTACTTCATCACCCCTTCTGTCACTAATGTATTCCTTCCCTGAATAGTTAGGCTTGCATTAATCCCTCTGGCTGGCAGGAGGATCCCGATTTTCAAGATCACCAAAGCAAATACAACCTGTATCTTCATCTCTCATATTTTTTCACTTTAGAACTACTCGCTGATTTTCCAGACTTAGAGAAAATGTAGGTTATCCCACCCAGTGGGTTTCCCTGGTTCTGCTGAGCTGGAGATATAAACACTTGGAAGAGAATGCAGGAAAAGGGGATCATATGAGAAGTCTGTAAGAAAGCTCCCTTCACTGTCCCATGATAACTGTGACCCTGAGTATCTCTCCTGCACTGTGGCCAGGAGGAAACAATGAAATACTCCAAGTCACAGGAAAAGGAGAACAGCCACTGTGGTGCAGCTGCAAACCTGCACCGGGGAGGACTAGCCTGGGTAATTTAAAAGATGTTTTTACCCCCAGGCTAGATTCTAACTTTGGCTAGGCTGGGGTAAATCAAGCATAACTTTACTGACATCAAAGGCTCTGCTCCACATGATCTAGCTTCATCTCTTGAAAGTGAGGTCAAACCCATTAACTTTTCTAGGCAGGTTCTGCCCAAAATGGTAGGGTGGAGCAAGGTCAAGCCTATGATTTTATTATTTTCACTTGGGCACTTGCGCAATTTGGTATTCACATCTGGCTTTGCCTTTTAAAGGGCACTTTTTTGGCATCTGAAGTGGCAATTGTCTGGCCACAAGTATTCAGCTGCCCAGTTTTGGATGGGGTGGGTTAGGAGTAGGCCAGCTTGAGAAATACAGATGCAAAGGGGTATCTAGTAATTTTTAGGATGCTGTAAGAAAACTGTATTGGATTTTAAGGTTCAATATTCAGGCTATTATAAAAATGGAGCTCATTTTTTGCCTGTATCAATTTTCTTCTTTCACTTTAATTTAAAGTTAGTGAGCCATACGCAGAGCAGAGATGAAAGCCTCTTAGTAAATGCCTGTGACCTTATTTTGAGTAATCTATAGCATTCTATAACATTTTTCATTGTGATAAAATGTAAGCATTGGGCAATTGCTGAGGTGCAGGTCCCAGTTCAGGTAGTTGTGCTTAGCTGCATGTCATTCTTAGCTGGAAACTTATACTGTGATATCACATTGCTTTGAAAGCAGGGGATCACTTTAGCAACATGCTACCTTCGACATTTCTAGTCAAAGAAAATAGAAAATTTAGCTCCGGTTGCAGTTGCTGCTGTGGGTTTAATGCATTCCATGCAATACCACGGGAAGGGGCTTATCTGTAAGAGGGAGTAAACTTAAAGCCCAGAAGTAAAGGTGGGCTGTATTAAACATTCTCAGACACCAGGTGGCAATGAGCTGTGTCGCTGTGCCTGGTGACCGGGCAGGACCATCTTCCCCTGCAGAGTCTGGGAATTGCACGGGAGAAGCCATATTCCTATGGAGTACATGCCTTAGGGCCTCTGATCTATCTCAGCACACTGACAGTGACTGCAGTTTTTTCGTTCCAGTTGGTGTGAATCAGTTTCCATTCCCTTGGTTGTCTTTTGTCATTTACCACTTAGCAATGTCATGTTTTAACACTCTCTGTGTCCTTTGGGAAGCAACCACATTCTGTTATTTCGGCTGTGAGCCTGATAATCTACTGAAGTGGTGATGGATGTTTTAAAGAAAATGGCAATTATCATGTGCAGTTATGCTGAGCTTGAAATCTCCTGGAGCCAGTGTATCCTGTTACCAACAATAAGAGCATGTGGAGCACTTTGCTCACCTAGAAGAGAGACGGTGATAATTTAAGAATGAGTTCTAAGAGACATATTTGCTTCTGGTCTATGCTGATGTTGTAACTTTTTCAGAGAAAAGTGGTAAAGTTATTCACTAGGATTTTTTTCTATTGAGGCAAAAAAATAACCTTCAAGGACACTAGCAGAGCTCAGCATCACTTCTCCCATGTTGCAGTAAGGTCAGCATTAGGAATTCCTCATTTTATGGGATGCTCTGGGAACCCTTTGTCCATTTGCAGGAAGGCATTCCTCTGTAGGTGTGACACTTCAACTGAGCACTTTTCTTAGTAGTGGAAAGCACTCAGGGCTTCACAGGCATGTCCTTAACATCTGAGAAGAAACTGCTTCTGAAGGAGCCCCATGTCATGTTCTTCACTTTTAGATCCTAGCAGGGCAATCTGAGCCAGCAGAACTGAAATGTTCTGCAGGAAGTCTAGTGTTTGGTAGTGTGTACTGCAAATGCCTCCTACAAAAATGATACTGGAAAGGAAGTTGCAGTAGCAAAGCCGAACACCACAGACACAAAGCAGTGGTGTTGCAACACTCATGCAAGTCTAATTTCTTCTGTGTCTGTGATGGTATCAGTCTTTAGTTACATAGCAGTCCTACAGTTTTTTCCCATTTTCTGCTGATTTTTTTTGTGCAGCTAAAGTATATCCAGCTAAAGCTCTGACTAAAACACCTTCAGATAATGACACTTGAGCATAATTTCTTGTATGGCTGGGTTCAGCTCCAATCACCCTTTTGTAACTACATACAATAACAGCCTTTGGTAAAGTGGTGTGATCTAAACAGGAAAAGATGAGAAAACCCCATAGAAAGTTCAGAAAGGGCAGGGAATTAAAAAGCCAGGAAAAGACATGGTAACAGTGGAAAGATTGAATTTCATGTAACACGCAGCAGTCTCAGCGTGCACGTTGCCTGGCCAAGGTAAACCACACAATAAGTTACTGTACAAACAGAGAATCATGAAGTGTGTGATCCTTTAATCTTGAGGTGGCATCCCTGTAGTTCTGTTCTCATTGCCTTGTTATGGATAGAAGGAGCTGATGTGGCTCCAGTTCCTGAAGAGGCATGGTAGCTTCTAATTGTTGGAAAACAGATTAAGACTGTTCCATGGTTTCACAGGCATGCCTAAAATCCAGCTGTCAGGCGTATTTCTATTTAGTTATGGTTTGGAAGGTGTTTAAGGGGAACAGCAGTTTAGTGGAGCATCTGGATCTCATTGCAGGCCTGCTTTTTGTTTTTGTGTTTCTTAATTTATTATTGCACTTTCCAGCTGGGCTCATAGAGGCACAAAGGAGAAAAGACATGGCCCCAAGTCACAAAGCAAATTTGTATTCCAGCTTAAACTTTAAAGTTTCCTTTTGCCTTTTACTTAAAACATTAAATGTTAGAGCTTCCAACACTCATTGATGGTATTTTTACTTGAAGTTTAACTTATGATTAATGTATTAACATTCCTTGTTTCGAAAACAATTTTAAAAGACATTATAGAAGGCTTTATTTTTTTCAGCTTTGTTTTGGTCCACTGCTGCTGTTTTGTAGGAATAGTTGCTTATCTGTCTTTTTATTCAGAAGAATGTCAGGGGTGTGTTTGTGATTTGAGGGCTCCTGGAGCTACTCTGTATAATGTGCTGTATGTTATGGGTAATCGATACTTGACTCTTAATATGGATAAAGAAATAGCAGAACGTGCTGGCTAATGACTGCATTATGTTGTTTATCCTGCTTATGAGTCTTCCTGCAGGCTGTTCATCCTCTCACTATCCATTTCCCAGTTATTTCTGACAAACTTTTGCTTTGAAAAAAAAAGGCAAAGGGCTGCAGTCACATCCATGTTCTGATCGTTGCCTGCTGTATTCCTCCCTCACAGGACCCAAGGTTGTTGTCCTCCCACTCTGTTAAACTGTGCCAAAATACAGAATGTAATTGAGAAATAATGCATTAGTGCTCTTGTGAGGAAATAAGGAAATCCAAAAGGAAATTCCACTTATAAGTGTCTTCAATTGTGTTAAGGCAAACTGTATATTTGGTTGTCTGCTCGGAGAGGAAAACTGAAGCCCAGCCACTTAAGTTAAAGGTGTGTGTGACCTTGGCTGTGCTGGTTGTTTGCTACTTAGATAAGTTCTTGCCATTTCTGATATCTGTGGATCATGTCCTTGGAATTGCTGTGTAATGCAGCTAAATCATTTCCATGGGCGTGAAGTGGAAAGACAAGAAATTTGTCTCAGGGTTTAATCTGAATGAGATACAATTTTACAAGAGATTAAAGAAGGCTCTTGAGACAGTAAATAGAAATACACCCAGAAGCAGCCATTTGGGTGTCAGGTCTTTAGATTTATATTCATACTCACAGATCTAATTACTGCTGGTGAACTGGAAATATCTATACCAGCTCCACTCTTCCCTGGTGTGCTTCTGATCACAGCTGTATAAAGCCAGTGAGTGAAAAAACAGCAAGTGCTTGTCAAACCTCAAACACTGGCCCAATTTCTTTTTGTTCATGATCCATGCAGAAAAAGACAGGGGTGATTCCAATTACTTTTTATCAGATCAATGAAATGGGATAATTTCTCTGAGTTTTGTGGAACAAGATGTTATCTCATGCAAATTACAGCAGCTACATGGATGTTTTCTCAGAGAAGCTGTTCTTCCAGCTGGAACCCTTGGAATACTTTCTGCACCCTTTCCTCCTGCCTCACCCTTGAACTGCTCCTGGGGTCAAGTAATGTGGAGGAAAGGCAAAAAACCTACAGGAGCACAAAGGAGAATCATGAGAGCTGTGGGGCTTATCCACTGAATTGGTGGTAAACCCTGAAAGATGGATGGGACCTAATTGTAACAGTGATCCTGATGGTTCCTTCTCAGATTTCTGCATTTATTCCTGCAGCTCTGAGTATTGCAGTACAATGCCTTGTCACTGTGTATCTTTGCTCGGCTCTCTAAAACTCTTATGCCCTCACCACAGATTCACACATTTCTCACTCACCTGGCAGTATTTAGAGCACTGTCAGGATCTGAAACTCTCCACATCATTGGGCAACCACCAGTAAATGCACAAGCTCTCACTTTGGAGAACTCCTTGGATGCTGTTGGGATGGTTGTGAGCAATTCTGGCTGTGTCAGCCGGAAAGGCAGCAGACAAATGCAGAGAGAAGAGCATGCTAACAAGTGCTGGAAAGCAGCAGGCTGCCAAATGAGAGCATGTAGAGCATGATGCTTTAAAAAGTGCTGGAATTTGTTACTTTATTCTAATTTCCTGTGTTTTGAAGGTTTTTTTGAAGCTCTGATGGCACTGGAGACATAGTGATGATGAGCTGGAGAGAAGCATAGCTTGCATGCAGTCCTCAGTCTCAGAAAATTTTGAGACCTGAATAATTTTCTTCTGGGAAAACTTTTAGTGCCAATTATGTTCCAAAAGAATTTCCGAGGCAGCCTGCCCATCCAATTTCTCTCTTTTCCAGCTTATAAAATAGCAAGCTGATAGCATGCATCTATCCTTTTGACCCTGTGGAGCATAAGGCAACTGAAGAGTCATAGGGCTGCCCCTGGAAGCTGGGTTATGGATTCTGGCCAAAAGCGTGAAAGCTGTAATTGATGTGGAAGATTTTTCTTCTCTTAATCATGCCTTCATATTTGAACTCTTTCCAGTCTTCCCAAAGAACAAGTCATTAGCCACTCCTTTGGAAGTAGAAAGGCTTGAGGCAGCATAGTTTGAGATTTGTTTGACCTTTCAGCTCTGCTTTCCTCTGAGCACAGGATTACTTCTGCTTTGTGCAATTTGGATTATGTAGGGATTCAAACATCTGAGAGAGTGAGGGAAATGATAATTTTTGGGTCAATGAATGAGACGTTTGGGGAACCTCTCTCTATTGGCTGGTATGTTTTTCAGGAAGTTTGGTGTTATCAGAGTAGTTGCTGAAGCTACTTGCATGAAAATCTGAAGGGTTTTAATAGGATGTGAAAGTCTGAAATTTCCTTCTGCTAAGGACAGGTCTTATACTGTGATGTGTGTTGAAGACAGAAAATATTTCACAGCCTGTTCACAGCAGAAAATATGTGAGAAAAAAAATCAGTATGCAAAAGGAAATAGTTAAATTATATTAAAAAAATCAAGAAATGGGTTATAGTTATCTGATTTGACTGTCCAAAAGAAAGAGAACACTGCTTTTCCCAGGCCCAAAAAGAGTTTGCAGGACCGACCCCTGAGAGAAGCTGACCAAATATGTATGGAAACAAGAGATTCCTGAAGGAGCTGTCTCTGCCAGAAGAGCTGCTGCAGAGATGTTCCTCTTAAATAAAATAACACCATTCCTGTAGGAATTAAAATCTGACTAAAATCACTAACCTTATGGAAAATACTCCAAAACCTACACTCTACTCTTCTCAATGCAGTTGCTCCAAAATACCCTGAAGAACAAAATGCTGCAACTTAAAGCCAATAACACCAATTCAGGAGGTATATAACGTCTGCCCGTGTATGGAAACAAAGTCAGGACAGCTGATTTAATTCACAGAACATACAGAATTTGATTAGTATCCTTCAGTGATTGGTTGTGTTACTGATGGTAGGATTTGTTTGATAATAGCCAAGTGTAAATATCATTTGTACCATGTAACCCCGGGTTACTGTGGTTCCCACCCTCCCCCTGGCTGGGGGAAGTTGGGTTTGATCTTGAGTAACTGAGACAGAAGTACCAAAGTACAGTAAATCCAACATAATACTTTCTTACCCCAAAATAGACGTTCCAAAACACTGGAAGAACACAGCATTTTTTTTTCCTGTATTATTTACTCAAAAAACATATGAAAAATAATACAGTTCAGGAAGCTTATGTGTGATTAAAGGAATGTACTGTGCATACATCTTAATATGCAACATACACATAGTTCCAATTGTATTAGTGCATGGAGTCAGAGAAGAGATTTCTAAAGGCAAAGCAGGAGTTACTCCCAGAAACTGAGAGGGAGACAGTCTCAAAATTAGCTTTACTGGGATTTTATTTCTGCTTTGCATGAAGGCTGTAGCATGTTGGAATCTCATATGCATTCATGCAGTATTTGTCTTTTAAGCATGACTAGCATTCTGAGAAAAAGGCTTAAGATGCAGTTGGAGCTTAAAGAGCGTCTTGGAACTTAGGGATCCAAGTCCATGGTGTATAGTCTCTCCTGGAGCCAGGATAACTTTTTTCCTATGTGTAGGTAAGGAGACCAAGGGTTGAGCAGAGCTGGCTGTTAGGAGGGTGCTTTTGGTGACAAAGTGACACTGTCCCTCCTGGAGCTGCCAGGCTGTGCTGTTATAACCTGCTCTGAATGTGCCTCTCTCCTCTACTCTCTAATCAGTTTGAAGGGGTCACTGGCCATGCCGGGCATCTGTGTAGCTGCTGGGGTGCACAATTTCTTTTGAATTGTCTGCCTCCAGCTTGCATTATCAGGTTACTTTTCTTTCAGGGGCCTGCATAAGAGAACAGGCCTCTGCCCAGTGTCAATTATAAGTGCAAAGAAAAGCCTTTTTGTTTGGGTTTGCCTTTGATGTGTGTCGAGAGGAAGCGTGCAAACCACACTGCTGGGTTAGCTGACCTCTCTGCGGTGAGTTCCAGTTGCATTTACTTTTCAAATAGCTATAAAAAGTGAAGGCTTTTCAAAGCTGTAACTGCAAATTGTTCCCAGCACAAACCCCAAACAGCTGCACTTTGTGCTGGGAAATGCCTTGAAGGCTGAAGGAGGGAGCCTTCCCTCCAGGCCATGTAGATGTTTTACAGCTGTATGTGTGGCCTTGAGGTTAAAGTGACTTCCTTGGAGATCCCATCCCTAGATGGGCTGGCCAGGCAGTTTTGTGGTTATGAAGGATGACCTTGGCCTGTTGTCCCGAATGCTGCTGTGGGGGCAGGAATGTGCTGATGGGAGATCTGCACATCCTCACCTTCCAGAGGTGCCTTTCAGCACCCTTACGTCTCTTGGCACTCCCTGCATTCAGGGCCCTCCTAATCCGTATAGACAGGTCTGGCCGGCTCAGAGGGAGCTGGGGCCGTGATCCCTGCCAGCCTGAGGTGCTGAGTGCTCCCATTAACTCTGTGGGGAAGCACAGGAGTCCTGTGCCGAGACTGTGCCGACACCAGGGCCTTGTTTCTGGTCACTAAGCAGGGTTTGTTTTCTATATCCTGAACTTTCTCAAGCAGCTCTGGAAGACCCAATTCCAATGTCTGCTTTACATTTATCTGACAACTAATTTAATAAAAGCTCTGCAATTAACAGGCTGAATTTATGTAGCTCATGTTCTTCAGGGCCTCATCTGAAGGCTTTGCAGTTCTTATGTGCAGAATTTGCAGAGGCTGCACTGATCCACTAAGCTCTGCTCTAATAGTGTTTAAAAGTAATTGCCCTCACCATGTTGTTTCTGCTTTGCTATTTCTAAACTATGCGAAATTCAGGAAGCTGCCTCTTGCACATGATTATAAATTGCTGGCTGGGGTGAGATACCTAACAGGCAACTAAAATATAATAAAATATTAAATGCATTTTCATATTGTGCACATTCTCTTTACATATTGTTCACAAGGGACTCTGAATTTGCTTCATAATAACAACCATGAAAGGAAAAAATTCTTTTCTCAGTAATGAACAGACACAGCAGAAGGGTTTTGGCATGCAGTTCTTCCCTCAAAGAATTTTGCTTGAAAAGGGTATGAAGAAAATCTCAATAAAATATTAAGATTTGACCTATTGCTGATTATGTTCGAAAAGCAGGAGAGAGTCATGGCAGGAATGTAATAGGAAGGAGAAGGAAAGTAGGGTGCCAAGTGTATCCCTTAAAAATTAAATTTTTCTGCTTTGTTATTAAGAAGAACAGCAGGTTTTATTAGTGGCTTATAAATGACACCGAAAGCTGGAAGTGACAACTAACAGCAGCCCACGGCTTGTTAAGTCCATGATAGAAGGTTATAATTCATATGCCATCTGGAAATTTTGTTGAGGGCTGCTCTCAACATGAGCTCATCATTTGGTACAAAATATTCTCCTGCAGGAACATGTCTCAGAGAACAACAAGAGAACTGAGGGGCAACAATTTTCAGGATAAGAATCGACAAATTCTCTGAAGCTAAGAGATTACTTTATTTTCACCTTTGACTTATTGGTATTACTCTGAATTCAAAAGTTTCACTTAGATCCTGAAGTCTGAGTGCTCTCTTGTTTCTTCCTGACTGGGACTGGTGATATATTTAGACCCTGCCACATGCCACAGACAAAAAGATTTTACCTACAAAACTTGTTCAGGATACTTGGTAGGAAACTGAAAATGGGAGAAAAACATAAAAATGAAATATTAAAGATAGCTTGATGGAATCTACCAACTTGTCTAACACGTAAGAAAAGATGGGAAAATTTGTTATGTTTAGGCTAATAAATGAGAAGACAGGTGATGTGTCATACACATTACATAACAGAAGATAAATGCTAATGAGAAGAGATTATTTAAGTGATAACATTGGCACATGAAAAACTTCATGGTGACTAAAAGTCACTTTAGATTTTAAATAGGAAAGGCCATTAATTTTTAACACAGGGAAAGCCCAGAGCCTTGCAGAAATTTAGCCTCAGGAATTGTCTGAAGCAAATCAGTTTATTTTAGCATTTAACAGAGAGAAAATGCATGTACAAGTAGCAGTGCAATCAAACTTTCAAGAGGGCTTCCAAGCAAAACTGAAATCACAGATGATGAGCTAAGTTTGTTAAACACAGCACATTACTTACAGAAATGTTAAGGTAAATCATGGACGTGAAGTAATCTAATGTGAATGTCAATTATCTGAGCAGTCTGTAATTAAACCCAGACTTTTCTGATAGCTGTGGCTGTCTCCACATTGTTTCAAAGTGTTTGACCTTGAATAATATTTGCTGAACTGGATGTCTACGGCCACAATATCACACAACATATTTGGAGTTGTGGAAAGATGAGCTCACCAAGGGCACACACAACCCACAGCCTGATCCATGGACAGTGACTAATGTCAGCCCAGAAAACAATCTGATTTTCATATATCCTGAAAATGCTCTCTGCTTGCATGGACATTCAGAGATGTTTTTGACAAAGTAAGTCATCAGTTTTCCTGCTCTCACCAGTCATCTTTAAAGTGGCACTTCCCAAAAATGTGTTCTCCTCTGAGATGCACACCATTAGTCATGTTGTTGATTCAGTCAGGCTTCCCAAAGCCTGGCCTGTGTCTCCTATCAGCTTCTTCATTGTGCATCCTTTTCTTTGAATTGTTGCTGATCTAACTCTGTATTATAGTAATTCTGTGTACACAGAGTGTATTTTACACTAACATTTGCTTATTGTGCTAAAGACCCTCAGGAATAATCTTTAATTTTTAAAGAATGCTGCATTAAAATTGAAAACACTGTGACTCTCCCAACAGGCCATAAAATTACATGAGATTTAGGTACTGTAGGATCCTCCCCTTAGTATGGGATATATATAAAAGAAGCCTTATTCACCCTAGTGAATAGGGTGAACCCTAGTTTCAGCCCAGTTAAAAATGAGATTCACTACAGCACCAGCTCCATAGTGCTGTTTTTAGAATAAAAAGCTGTGAAAAAAAGAGCTCAAAGTCATTGAAGCCATTCTTGAAGATTTAATAATTGAATATATTTGAAGCACTGACATTTTTAGTCTTATGAGTATTGTGAAAATCACAACTTTAGTCATGCCTAAATGCAAACCTTATAGAAATATTCCTTACAAATTGATTTAGGGTTGGGAAAACATCATTCTGCTTGGTATTTTGTTTGGTTTTCTTTTTAAAAACAGGTTCATCTCAGAAACAAGTTTTTCCCTTTAATTAGTCAAGAAAATGGAAAAAATTATTAAAAATACTATGCTGGTAAAAATACTGTTCTAATATTTTAATCCTTCTTATTTTCTGTTATATTCTGTTTTCTCTGAAGCACAGTCTGCACAAAGGAATTCAGCTGCAGAAACCATTGTTTGAAGTGCGAAGCTGAGACTTTCTGACAAATTGCAAATAGCTAACTTGAAAAAGTGCTCCCTGGTATCTTCCCCTGAATGAAAAGGAACACGTCTCTTCTGACATGTGTTCTTGCTATCTGCTGATCTCAGCATTTAAGAATGTTTCAGGACAGGACAGAACTGTATTAAGGGAACTTGGATGAGTAAATCCTCTTGTGGCTCTTTAGGAAGTTATAATCTGCAAAAGGACTTCACTTGAAGGAATCTCTTCTACTTAGAAGGCAAAAAGGGAAAATTAAAACTCTCTATTGCACACAGCTTGCTATCTGATTTTTCCCCTCATGTGTAGCCAGATTTTTCTGAGGGAAAAACTTTAATGATAATTGCTTTTTTCCATAGCAGAGCAAGGATTTTTTGAACAGATGCTGACTGATTCCGTTCTGTGCAATTGGACTGGCGGCTCTCAGAGTACTTGTTCAGGGCTGCCAAGTTACGAAATGTTTGAGGTACAAGCAGAGTGTGAATAAAGCTTTTATTGCTTTGAACAAGACATCTTGGCTCAAAATTCCCTTGCTTACATTTGTGTGGATATTAATGACCTGTTAGTTAAATGTGGATGTAAAAATGTCAGATGGACTAAAACAGATCAAATCATATTTTTTCTTAGTTTTGCTCTTTAAATCTTTTATGGTTACTATCACTGGGCTTCCCTCCTCTTCTCATGTTTTGTGTTTACTGGCTGTTACATGGTCACCTTTTTCAACACAAATACAGCCACAAATCAGAGGCTGCTTTTGTTGTCATTTATATAAACAGAGTTGTTGTCTCTGCTTTCATAGATGAGGGAATGATTTCTAAATAGGATAAGTGAAGAACTCCTTATATTCTTCTTTATATTTGAGATGATATCTCTGAAAAATAGCAGGTTTCTCAGGGTCTAAAGTCTTTCACATATGCCAGGAGAAGTTTCAATTAATCTTCTTAAAATCTGTCTCAAGTCTTTAAATACTACTCTTGTTGTATTTTCAAATTCTAAATTATTCTTTTATGTTTGCCAGTCTTTTTTTCCTAAAGAAAGTTTTATAATTTAATCTGATAATGATTAAAAAATTAGTGATATGAACAGTTTTTTTAAATTTTACTCTATTCTTTTTCTCTTCTCTCAGTGTGGTTTTGTAAGTGAAGACAAGTAGAAAAGGCAAATATGGAAGAATTTTTTGCTTAATAAAGGAAATTGACGTGTTTAAATACATTGAAAGAGAAAATGAAGTTTCACTATTTTATATAAAATGAATGTATCATTTTCAACCAAACCTACCCATTATAACTTATTAATGATATTATTTAAGTAATTACACAGCATTTCAAGTGCTAGAAATTGCACAATGAATTCAAAGTTTGCTCCCTTTCTGGTGCTGCAGCACAGCCTGACCTGAACAAGATCCTAGGAAGTAACGCTGAGCAAGTTCACTGTTACAGAAGCATCATATTTTGCTCTTCTTGTCACTGCAGATTCCAAATTCTGTAAAATTGTCCCTTGTTTCTGATCCTTCTCATAATGTTGTTGTGTGATACTCTAATGGTACAAGAGTTGTGTCAGCACCCTGTGAGGAAACATCTGGAAACCATTAATGCCTTGTGGGGCACAGGATGGCACAGTCACCACTGATGCATCTGGAAAGAGCAAAACCTCTGTTGTGCCCTGGTAGGGCAGGTGATTACCAGGGGAAGGCTGGGAATCTCTCAGGATCCTTCACACAGACTCCTGGCACCTATGCAACGGCTGAACCTACTGTATGACCAGGAACCCAAACGCTCCATGTGAAAAGGATGTGGAATATTGCTCTCCTGGTTGTTGTTAGTTACAATCTGTTGGTGACAGTCCAGTCTGTAAAAAGTGACAGCTACATCTGTGTGGACAAAATTCCCATCTGAAGCAGATCTGAAACTGAGTTTTTTTGAGCTTAATTGCATGTCTTGCATAGCATTTGATTTATTCATGTGCACAGTGGCTCTGTGGCACATGGCAGCAATCACAGGTAGGATGTTTTGTTACATGTGACATGAATGACATAAGAATATTTTTCCTTGCTGACATGGTTCATCTGCTCAAACTTAAAGAGCTCTTTTAGCAAGGCATCCTTATTTTTTCATCTTTCCTTTATTCTCTTGTAGTGGTATCATCAATTAATTATTCAGCTTCATTTCAAATATTTTAAATGCACTTTTTATGTAGGACATAATGTAGGACAATTTATGCAAGATCATTTGTGTCTGATTATTACATATTTTCCACAGAATCTAGAAAAGCTCACTAAAAGTCAAGAACTTTATATTTTCATGACTACATTTTTCTGGACACCCTCTTTGTTTATTAATATCATAACTGGCAACCCTTATCAAACTCCTTTGACTCTTCTGGTTCTGCCAAAAGCTGGGACTGTTCAGGCTGGAGAAAAGCGCAGAAGACACAAGTAGAAGTGATGCTGTCTTTTTATTTTATTTTTATTTTATTTTATTTTTTCCAGAATGCCTGCAGCTATGATTTTCCACTCAGTGAAGATTTTTGCCCCAAAGGAATGAAGAGTAGGCAGATGCTCAGAGAACAAGTGATGTGGATCTGGGAAGATATTAAGACCTGCAGCTCATGACAAGGTAAAATCTTTTGCAAACAGAATTACAATTAGCTGTGTTCTGATGGGATTTCTGAGGACTCAGAGAATTCTTGGTGGTTCAGAAAGAGATTTTTAACTTCTAATATGCCTCGTTTTCTGTCAGCTATGCAGAGGCAATGGAAAACATTTGTCAAAACAGATGGCAGGTTTAGCCCCCCGCCACTGAATACAAATGGGAAGTTCAAGGTCCAGTTAATGGCTGCTGAGCCAAGAAACATTTGGAAACTTAGTTTAGCATTGAATAGACCCCAAAGAATACAGTGTTACAATTCCAGGACGCCGTGGCTACGGCCAAACTCCGAATGCTGTGAGCAGTCGTTTCACAGCTTATGCTTCCAGCCAGAACGAAGAACTGCTGAGGTGCACAAAAACTGAGATGTAGCAGCTAACATGGTTTTCAGGATTTTTGAGAAATGTTTGACAGCTGCTTCAGCCCAGCAGAACATTTCTTTGCCCAGTGCTTCTTGATATTTTACTGTCACTCAATTGCTTTTCCTAAACTAAAATAAATATTATCTGAAAAGCAATCGTGCATAAAATATACAAGGAGATACAATGTGAAAATCTCTGTTTTTTCTATTAAATCATACTGGCATTTACACTGAAGTAAGTTTCACAGAATCTCTACGTAAATTGTGGCAAGTATGATCTGTGGAGCCGAAAGGTTTTAATTGTCAGTGGTGTAACTACAGAAAGCAAAACAAAGTCACAGAGATGTTTTACATGTATCCAGTGAAACAAATACTGGGGTAATTTGTGCTGATTAATAATGAAAAAGGTTCTTGCTGTGATTGAAACAATTTACTGTTAAATGAGCAGAGGTTTCTTGCCTGAGTTTGGAATAAGAACATAGAGAAAGCTCCTAAAAAGTGTTTGTAATAGTGATCAGTGCTTTATACAGACCCTAATCAAGATCCCAATAATGTAATCATACAATAGATTAGAAAGGTAGATTTTTCCTATGGAATGGGTACTCAGTGCAGTGCAGTAAATGCAAGGTTAAACTGCACTGTGTCTGTCTCTACCTTCGCATCCCTCATCCGTACATCAGGAATTAAGCATCGAAGACCAGAAGTGTAGCACTGTTGACAACATGACTGACCTGTCAGTCTTGCGCACAGGTCCCTGTCACCAGGTTCAGAATGTTTCTTCCCAGTTGGATCTGGCTGAGTTCCCTTCTTTCTTCACACTGAGGGGAATGTACAAAAGCAACTTAAAATGAAGAGCAAGGGCTAAAAGATAACTTTTGTGGATAATTGTCAGACTACCCATACTTGTTTTCCATAATTTCACAGGAATGGCTTCCTAAGGATTAGGTAAGGCTACCTGACTAGTTTACTTTTTTTTTTTCCTTCTAGAATTTAATGAATCTACGGAATGGATGTCGTGAGTGAAAGCCAAGTTGCTGTTAGCTATATCTTATATAAGGTAAGCTGTTAAGCACCCAGTGTTATTACCTTTTGTCTTTATTTGGAGTTGTAAAGAAGCATTGATATGCATTATACCCTGAGTGACTTGCTAGTGAGTATGGAAAAACCGCAGGTCCTTAATTTCTATACCAGGGGTTTCAGACTGGACCTAGAGACCAAATTAGATAATTAAAATCCAGGTAATCTTATAAAGATGTGCAATTCTTTCTCTTCAAAACCCTTGTGTTTTTCATGCAACAAATTTGGCCAATATGCCACCATTGCTTCCTGCAAAGCAGAACTGTGAAGAAAGCTGTTAAGTGTTCCCTTAGGAATTAGGCACTGATGATCAGCACAGCAGCAGCAGGCAGATGTTAACACACCTCAGTTGGCAGGAAAATTCAATTTTTAAAAGACTCTGTGTTCCAAATAACTGTGGCAGATGTACAGTGAAGCCCACAGAGCTGTGGGAGCTCATCACTAATACTGAGGGTCTTGGCTCTTCCTGACAGATAACAGCTTGCTGTAGCGGCTGTCTCCAGAGGGTTGCTGTTATTTGGAAGCAGCACATTTCAGTGCCTCTTTTCTTGACAATACCTGGGATTAATTTAGTCTACTGTTGTCTAAAGATCCCTGTGGACAAGGATCTATCTTAAAGGAAATGGCTTCTGAGACCCAAAATGAATGATGAAGAATTGTGGTTGCCAAATTTGTTTACATAGATGGGCTTTTTAGCCGAGACTTTCACTGTGTGGTTTGACACTAAAAAAAAGTCATTCCTGGATTAAAGCACTGGGAAACAGTATAAGGAAGTAAAAATGGATGTACAGAACTAGTAAACAACTCTTTTAACTATATCCATTATTTCAAATAGAAAAAAAATCATTAAGTGAATTGCATTTTCCCAAGTCCGGCTAAGGAACAAGGCATTTCTTGCTCGATTTGTGAATGTGTTCAGTACTGTGTAAACAAAAGAAATGCTCTTTTCCCTTAATACTTCTATAAACCTATGCTCTGCCACTTTAATCTACCAGTGACAATAATGCAGCATTTTATTTTCTGATTTGTTGTGATTATTAAACCTGTGAGCTTAGGTAATTTTGTTTAAATACAATTAAAATTTAACAACTTGCCTAGTTATCCTCCTAGTCAAATTTGTCCTCATTTGAGGGCTCTTTTCTAATTTTGACTTATTAAATTCTGTGAGAAAGATCAAAGGTGCCCTCCTGTTCCTTATTACAGAGGATCAATGGATCAGATACTTCAAGGTTTGATAAAATATCTCAGTGAATTCAGCTGTATGCAGTAATTATTGTGTTATTAGGCCATTTTACAGTAAGAGTTAAACTCCCAATCCTTTTGTAAACACGCTAAACAAGTACCTCTTTCCTGAGGAGCATGGTTCTGTTTTTGTTTCGTATTTGAAAATGTACCATGTCCTTTTCAGTTGCTAAGCTGTGTGATTTACGAACTGCTCTCGATGGATTGTATTGGCATCCCATCAGAACTGCGTTCTAGCCTTCCTCCCTAAAATACAGGCAGTTCTAAGAAAGCAGCACTATTCTTGTGAAAACAGCATTTATATATTTCTCTTGCATGTTTATCCTCAGCATCATCTTACTGGGAACATGCTTAACCTGCCAAAAGCTCTTCTGAACTCTGACTGCAAACCATTCCAAAGTCCAAATTTCTCATGCAAATGCCGTATGACCTCAGGTAGGCAGAGAACTCCAGGTTCTCTGAGCACATTATCTGCAACCAACTTTACAGTTTTCTGAGCCTTTTGGCTGCTGCATTTTCAAAGCACTGTTTACTTATTGCCCTTGTCATTCTAGTCAGACTGCATAGCTTTGATCCAGGCAGTTTGCTTTCAGTCTTACCTCAGGATTCACAACCTCATCGTGCTGAGAAGTCTGACCCAGGTGCCTTATCCTGAAAACCTGGAGCTTTTTATTTGTTTGATTAACTCCCATGGCTTGCAAGCGATCCAGCTTTTGTTCAGCCGCTGTTCAGAAGGCTGGTGCATGGCTCTGCACGGCTTGGGCTTTCCTTAATCAACATATGGACTATAATATATTGGTTGTTTTGAGTCTGATGTCATGGGAAAAAGTGTTGCTTCAGTCAGTATGGAAACTTGCCCAGATACCTTCGCGTTGTTTCTTCCTTGACTGTAGTATCTGCTTGAAACTTTTCACTTGCCTTCTAATGGTTATTCCTGCTCATCCACAGGCTGTTTCCAGTCCAAATATAGTGCTACTTGATTGAAAAAATCCAAGAAGCAGTTCTCTTTTTGGCACATGTTTAACAATCCCAGCTAAATCCCTTCTGAAATGCCATGGTCCGGTTTGTCATAGAAGGTCACAGGCTTGCTGAGGCTGTCCCTCCGGACATTTCAGCGACTTCTGTGTCTGCACAGCTACAAAAACTCAGCTGAAATCTGGAATGTTTTTCAAACCCTTTCTTCCCCTCCCTCCGAAGTGGCTGTGAGGAAGCAGTGACCGAGGGTATCCTTGTGAAACTCCCATTGACCCTCAATATGGAATGTGCAGCCAGTTCAGGGCTGCATCGGGGTCCTGTGTTTGGGGTTTGTTTTTTGTACTGAGGGAGCCTTTCAGATGGTGTTTGGGAATTAATTTAAAAGAACAGCTAAAGTAATTTTACTTGCTTGTCTGCATAACTAAAGGATATTAGTCAGGGCAAACTAATGTAACTCCAGTGATATTAATAGAGCTGAGCTAGAACAACTGGAGAATAAGCCCTAAATTTTAGGGAAATTATTATTGTGCAGGCTGAGTTTCAAAGGCTGTAATGCTGTCTAATAATGTTAGGAGTCTCTAATGCCCAACTAATTCCTAATTAGCTTTTCCTTCCCTGTTATGCTTTTTTGTTTATGTCAGAGTTTTGCTGTAAGAAAACAAAAACTCTGTTCAAGATAAACCTGCCCTGAGCTGTGCCTATAGACAGGTAGTACCTGCCCAGGACAAGAGGCTCAGCAGGCTCAGGGCTTGCACACTTCAGCTGAAACACAGAAAATCAAAATGTGTTTCTCTTTGTAAATACCAACTGAGATTTTTTCTGTAATTTCTAACATGGCTGATTAGGAATGGATTTTCCTAGGGACAAAGATACCATTCTAACTTGGGGGTTGTCTCACTGCCAGATTTCAAGCTTCTCTTATAAATCACTATGGCTCTTCAGAAAACAGATGAAAAATATGAATGTTGGCGAAACCACCCTGCACTAAGTTTGCTCCAAAAATGGCTGAACTATTTTCTACCAAACTTAATTAAAAAATAATAAATTACCAAGTCAAAGAAGAAGAAATTTCAACCTGGATATTGAAGTTTGGCTTTATAACTTTTCACACATTATGGAGTTAGGGCTTTCTCCTTGCCATCTGATTAACCACTTCAATTTTTGTCTGCATTAGAAAATTTATACAATAATGTAAGGAACAACAAGTATGGAGAGCTTTGGTTGGTTTTATCTGGGTTTGAAGGATCTTCTGAGTACTATCAAAAGAGTGAAAAGGGTCCGAGATCCCAGCTTTTCTCAGGCAGTCCTCATCAGAAAGGGCAAGTGTGTAACTCCACCAAAATAAAGAAATGCTTAAATTATTAAAATAATGCATATTCTCTTATCTAAGGCACTTTGTGCTGTGTGGGGAAGCAGGTTAGAAAGCAAATAGAGAAACTTTGTAGAGGTCAGTCTGTCCTGGACACCCTTAAACTGCAATGCAGAAGATGGCAAAATGAATCCGTCTGCAAACAGACTGGAAATTAACAACTACTTGAATGCAATTTTCCTTTTACCCAGAAGCTAGGACAGTGCTTTTTGTTACCTTGTCTAACCTATTGCGTTTCCAGGCTATCTATCAGCACAGTTTCAGCTCTCCCCTTGCATAATATGATGAGAGAGAATCCAGGAGCCAGGCAGAGAATGTACAGACCATTGTGACACCATTGCAATTAAATGGCTTTAGCTCAGGGAAAAGTACCTGGCCCTTGGAAAGACCTTTTGGCAGTGACAAATGTGCACGTATTCTGATACTTTATGTCCTGAGATTTCTTCTTAGTTACTGTTCTCTATGAAAACAATGTTTTTAAAATAGTGGAGATGATATCCAGGATATTTTTGCTATTTATAATTCCCATTGTTGCAGCTCTCTGGGGATGATTAGGTTGGATGACTTCAGTGCTCTGATAGCTATTGATATAAATAACTTTCCAGAAGATTTCCTTGTGACTTCAGAACAAATTAACCAGCAAGAAAAACATTTCTGAAGGAGTTCAGTTACCTAGCCATTTTCTGAAGACCACATTAGACACTGCTCTGCATGCAGAAGAGATAAAAACCTTTACAAGCTAATCTTTGAGTGCTTAGGGTTTTCATTTAAAAAATCAATTACCAAACACCTAGGTCCCATTTTCAGGAGTCTTTGGATCCTCAGTCTCTCAAGTATTTCTGATTATTGTGTTTTCTGAAAAATTTAGAGAAAAGGAAGAAAGGCTTACCTAGATGAAAGCAAAAATAAGCTGTATTCATCAGTGGTCAGACACAGGCTATAGTTCAATGAGTTGCGAGGGAAATCTGGCCCAGGGACAGGTAATTATCCAAAACTCTCTGCTTGAAGCATACCTAAGGGTTTTCTGTTGGAAAAGGTCTTTCCTTTGAGATTTCCAGTGTTTCCTGGTTTCAGGCAGGAAAGGAATAGTGGAATAAGTGCTTCTCACTCTATTTTGGTACTTATGATCCCTGAAGAAGAGAGGCAGAGACATGGTGTGTGCTGAAAAGAAACTAACAAAGTTCTAGTTGCTCTTTTATATGAGTCTGTTTCATTCCATGTTTTCCTTGCAATTTTAAATCATATTTTTGTGGACTAATGATGGCAAAGAACCAAAGATTTCAGATCTGAATAGTGAAAGGTGAACCTGCTTATCATTCTTTCCCTTTCTGAGTTCATGCACCCACATGCTCCAACTTTGTGTGCCAGTGTGCGTGTGCAAATACAATTGGATAACCTCCTTAGCTTACCTGTGAAAAATGGAATTCTTAGATCTATTTGGTAATTGATTGAGAGACCTTGGATGAAGAATCTGCCCCTAAAATTTGATTATTTAATCAGAAGAGACTGCCTTAAGTTAGCAACAGAAAATGCTGAAATCTTTGAGGGGCTCTAACTCTTTACAGTTTTCAGTTGTTTAATTTACAACAGAAGCTGCTTGCTGTCCATAACAGGTCTACAGAGGGAATCCTATAAAGATCTGCTTGATTTATTGAAAAGACAGATACTATTTGGAAGCAAAGCACTCAAAGTTTTCTTTGAGGTAACTGCACCTCTTTCCTCTAGCAGGATTATGCTATTTTATGTCAATGAAATATGCTATTTTATGTCAATATTATGGCAATGAAATGCTCACCATGCCATGGCATGTCATTTGTTCCATGGAATCACAAGTGTTCCTCAGCTCAGCAGTGCTCCATGCACCTAGAAACTTCCCTCTCTGAGTGGCAGCCCTGTTTTTCTTGGAGAATATTTGAGAAGTGTTACAGAGCCATCTAAAATTGGAAACCTCCAGAGAGAGAGCAAATCCCTTGGTCAAGGAAATATGAATATATTTGAAATTTAGTAAAACCTCAGAGACTTGCTGAAGTCAACTAATCAGTCAGCAGGGCTTCAGAGTGGGAACAAGGCTGGCACCATGCATTCCCTGGTGCCAAGTGACTACAGTCCTTCCCTGTCATGGTAAAATTTATGTGTTGCTTAAGGTAAACGAACTGCAGTGAACCTTTCTGGGAAAAAGAAAAAAAAATTGTTCTTAATTCACTTGCATAATGAAAATGTAGAGGATTAACATGTTTATACAGTGACATGTCGTGCTGAATTGCACCACAGCCACATTACTGTAGATGGTGGTGAGCAGTAACAAATTCTCTGGAAAGTGTAGGAAATGCAATTGTAGGATCACATGCAGCAATCTACCCATAGGGGAATGTTTCCCTTAATTAGAGACTTCATAATTTAGAATTATAGACTTGCATCTTTTCAAGGCACTTTTCTTATTTCCAGTTCAATCTAGATGACATTGTTAGCCTTGATATAAACTCTGGGAGATGCAATCATATCTGGGGGAAAGGGGGAAGCTTCACTTTGTGAGACATTATACATGCTAAAAGATAATCCTTGGGCAAACTGATTGTAATACAAGCAGCTCATGAAAGTAAAAGATATCCTGTGTAATATTCCAAAAGGAGCAATTTGATCAAATCTACTTTGCATCTACTGCACACTGAAAAGCTGCTTTAGTTCTGGCCTAGTTTTCTAACCAGAAGTTCCTCCCTGATGTTTCTTTGGACCCAGATAAAGAAGCATGTGCCTAAAAAAAGAGTTTATCAGTATTAATTTTCAATTCTACTCATTCCACCAGTAAGTGTGTAAGTGCAGTGTTGTTTCCTCTGCTCTTCAGTCTTCAGTTGTCTGCAGACTTTGGGTGAGTTGGAGCATTCACTGTCCATATATAACACAGGGCTGAGGCTATTTCAGAATTTGGTTGGTGTAATGAGCTCGGAAGCTCTGCATTTCCACCCCTCTATAACATGTATTAATATAGGTATCTTTACCAAGGGAGAAGGTTTTCATGGGAATATACAATAAACAAGCATGATTCTCTCTTTCTCTTTTGTCACAAAATCCTGTACTTACTCTACTCACAGCTATTTTGACTTTCTTAAAATATCTTCTCATTGAAGTCGCTGATTAATGCCAATGATGATTATACATTGGGTTTTGTTTAATGAATTTTTACTTAGATTTCCATGAGATGAGTAAGCTCTTAAGCAGATCCTCTGCCAGGACTTGTTACACAAAATCACTTTTGCCCATCAAACCAGGTATTGCATGAGGGGATAATACACTTATTATTCACCTGAGGCCATCAGGTGCTGCTGTGAGATAAATCTCTCCAGTAGATAAATCTCTCCAGATCTCTCCATATCTCTCCAATAAAACCACGAGGAGAGACTTGTCCAATGGATTATGATCCCAAGTCAAGTGTCATACTTTAGCATTTTTGACGAGGATTGGAAGTAGAGGTGGTATTATTCAAAAGAAATGCTGTCTGAAAATACCAGGGAGAAATTCAGCTGCTCCCTCTGGTATTTTTTGAGCAAGCTGATGAGCTGAGGCACTACCAAGTCAGTTCTTTGCTGCAGAGAACTGGCCCTGAGGAAGCTGCCCCCTGACAGAGTGGGGTGTTCCTGCTTCCTTTCCCTGTGCCGCTGCTGCTCCCTGGTGTGTGGGAGAGGTCATGGTAGAAATCCTGAATTCATGCTACCTTAGATTCCATTTTGCTCATGTTTGCTCTAGGTGGACTGTGATAATGACAGGAAAAATTAATAATAATTTGCTCTCATCTCTATCCTTGGAACTGAGAGAATTTTTTGGTCCTCTATCTGAAATTTCATATGGACTTAGAGACTTGTTCTGTGAAACCATCTCGGTTGCTAAAAGAAAAATCCTACTTTTCTAAGACAAATCAGAAGTTAACCAGTCTCTGCTGCCCCGCTTGATCTGAATTTGCTGCTTTCAAAAGGTAAACTCTCCTACTTACTGCTATTCTCTGCTGCAGAAGCGCAATGGATTTGTTCAAATTAAGTTAATTTTCAGCACTAAAAGTTAATCAAAATAAATATAGTAGAAGAAAGAATTAAGAAAAAACACTTTGCACTCTAGCTCCAACAAAATTTCTCTCACTTCCATGTCCTGTCTTGTGACACAGGTTTTGATCAGAGATAACTGTCAAATAAAATTAAAATAAAATAAAATAAAATAATAATTTTAAAAGAATTAGTAATTAATTCAACCTCTAGGAAAAACAAAGAGCTTTGAAAAGATGTTTGAATTGCAAATAGCCACCTTTGCTGATGCATTCAGGGTGCTGCCGGGCTTGAATTGCAGATGGCCCCTGCTTGAAAGGCGATCGAGTTACAGCTTTACCCACCAGCAGATGGTGAGCAGGACAAGGCAGGTCTCCTTTCCAGGTCTCCTTTCCAGGGCTCTGTCCTCTGCACTGCCTTGGCCAAAGCTGGGAGGAGCAGGGTCACCCTGAGGGAACACGGCAGGCACCGTGTGCGGGCACTGGCACCTGGAGGGACATCCCAGCGGGCTGGTGGTGGAATGCCCGTGTGCTGCTGGGAAAGCTGCTTCAAAAATTACCCCTGTACCAGAGCGTTCTCTGGCTATGAAAGAAAGATCTCTCTGAAGGGTAAATTGTCTTTTGTCACATGTGCCCCTCTAGAAGGCCTTAGTCCCATCACTGCAAATGATGGTGAGCAACAGATTTCACCGCAGCACTTGTAACATACCTGTACTGATGTGTCCTCTCCTTGCTTCCAGTAAGCAATCTTATTGTAAATTAGCATGCAAATTAATTGATGACAAAGCCATTGTAGTGTCTTTTCTATGAGCCCTTTGTGCTGTGGGGTGTGGGTTTGGCTTTCAGGCTTCTTGAGGAGACCTTACTAAAGATATCACTAAGATATCACAAACAAGGGAACAGCTTCTATGCTTTGATATTTATGTTGGCTCCTGGCACACCTCAGATAATGAGGTTTCTCTGTATCGGTTTACATCATAAATTGTAATGTAATTTAGCCCACAATGAAAATGTGCAAAGGAACAGCTGTAATCTCTCAGGCTTTTGTGACAGACTAAAACAGCAACACAGCCACAGAAGAGGCTTTGTGCCACTCTGTGGGGATGGATGAAGAGATGAGGGTAGGAGGGAGTCACTGAAGTTTCCACAGAGCATATAAAAACCTCATCAGCCTGTGGAGAAATGCAGGCTCTGGGCATTTCTGCTGGTAGCTCTCCACACTGCTGGGATCAAAGGTGTGGGCAGGGGGGGATTAGTGGCCTGCTGTTCAGTTGCCTTTGAGACTGTGTTTACCTTCAAGCACAGGTGAATCTCTGTGGACATGAGGACATTAATTATCCTCAGCTCTTATATTTCCTTGGAATAGCTAGAAAAATAGTTCCTCTAAAATAATGCTCATTATAGACCTGAGTTTTCCTCTCTCTTGTTGAACAGAGAATAGCTATGGCCTGTGGCCTTGCATAAGAAACCAGCTGAATTCAGATGTGGGTTTTTTTTTCATGGCTTCCTCTCCTGCTCATGCTGCAGACTTCCCTTGCTCAAAGGAGCTGGAACATCATTGTACTTTTGCAAAAGTAATGGGTTCCTTCTGAAGGCATAAATCAGAAAGTCATAATAAAACACAACAACCCCAGCAGCTGACATGTTTTAGAAGCAGTTGAAGATGAAAAACCCTTCAAACTTGTTGTGCTCCTCAAACAGCTTGTGTTCAATCTGTTCCATACAAACACAGTAGGAATTGACCTTTCTGTGTGTTACTATGGGACAAACACCACTCTGTGAATCTGGATAGTTTACATTTTGGAATGCTCCACTTGTACATATTTGAAATATTAATCTTTAGACCCCAGTGCAAACAGTAAATTGCTTTTGCACTGCATTTCTTTCTACAGTTTGACACCTTTTCAAGCTCATTTGTGAATGATTTTTGTATTTTCTTAGACATTTTTTCCTCCTTTGCTTTTAGGAGTATATTAGTTTGTAATACCTAAATTACGGATTCTATAGAAGCTCTTCAAAAATTGGAAAATATTTGGAAAAGAAATTATCCATCATTCAAATGTGTGCAAGTGCTTTAGGCTTCAGTGAGGTAATGGATCATCTGCAGTTATTTATGAAAAGTTTTACTGTATCTTTTAATGCCAAGCTTACAAACAGTGGCCTTGGAACATTATGATACAACCTCAAGTTATCTGCTGCCCTACTTTGATTCCCATGGTGGTATCTTTCAAGAGTTCTCTTGGCTGAAAAAGGAAAAAAGGCTTTGATATATGACTAAATGCCTTAAGGCACAGAAGCAGGGAGCTTCTGTCCTTGCATAAATGAGGAATGACAGCAGCAGACAGGAGGAGAAAGCTTCAGGATGAGTTGCAGGAAATCTCTAGATGCATCCTTATTTTCATGATTGGTTAAGGAAGCAGTGGGACTGGGATTCAAGGTGGATCTCTGTTCAAGCTAATTCTAGAAGTGAGTAACTCTGGTATTGTCATGAATCACATAAAATGCTTTTGTTTAGGTGCTTCAATGAAAATTCTTGGGTATGAGGCTCTTCTCAAAACGTGGCCCTAAGTCACTGCAGTTCTGAAGAAAGACTGACTCAGTTGGGTGGACGCAGACATCTCTCACTCTGCTAAGAACCTGCCACTGCATATCTGGGAGCACTTGAACATGGGTCACGTTCATAAAAATGCCTCTTACAGATTACATGCAATAACAAGGTGGTAGTTTTTGGCACAAGGCAGAGACCTGTGATAACCTCTGTGACCTCTCTGGAAATTACAAAGCAGGTAGAGAGTGGTCCTGTAACTGCTTTATCTTTTATGCTCAAGAACAACCTCAGCATTCACTTCCTTTATCTTAACATTCCAAATACTTAAATATGACAGAAAACAACTAGAGTTACTCTCTTGATAAATTGCCACTGTGACCTTCACCATGCCCTGGAGTGTCAGCTTCATGGGATATCAGCTTTGTGTCATGATTTGTCATTTGTGCAGCTGCCAGATGCTCACAAGTCTGTTGACTCTGAAATTTGATGATAAAAGATCTGTGGGAATTTAATAACAAGTCTTGGTTTGTTTGTTGGTCTTGATCTTGACATCCATAATCTGAACTACTTTTAATATGCTGCTATTTAGCAGATACTAAGCAAAAGGTGAGGACACCCCAAAGTAATTATTGCAATGGCTAACCTATTCCTAAATGCCATGTGAAAACCTGAATGACCAAGTTAAATTTCCACATATAAGCACAGTGTGCGAGGATTAATTATTATTTTTGTTAGGAAACCATAGTAAACTGATATTCACTTTTGTAGATGCCCTTTTAATAATTTCAGAGCACCAGTAACCTAATGCTTGGAACAAAATACTACCTCAGCAGTACCTCTGTAATTAAGATTTCACCTCCTAGAGTCAGGCTGCCTTCATGGAGTGTGCTGTCATGGTGCTGGACACGGCCTTGTGATACCTGATACTGTTGTTTCAATGCAATAGGCAACTTCACATTCAGCTGGAGCAGTGCAAATGATAATATTATGACCTGACGATGTTATTCTTTTAGTGCATGGTTTGTACCTCTAACAAGGAAAGTTTTATGAAGTTTGTATTGGCTTCATTTACACAAAGTGTACCCATTTAGTGGTTCACTTTGACATAAGTTTTCTGGTTTTTTATTACTGCTTGGTGCATAGGAACAGAACGGTTTCAAATTTTTTTCTTTATTTTTCTTGCTTTTGTCTTTAAAATGCTCCAAAGGATCTCTGTGTACAATGTGGTTTCAAACAGAAAAATATATTAATTTTGAACAGGCATTTTGTTTTAGTAAGTATCCCTTTCAGGATTCTTGTGTCTTTATTGGTATGAATGGCACAGCTTCAAAGGATAAAGATAAATACTTCATTCTTAGCATTGAAAACAACCTACTGTCAGCAGAAAAGCTTTTTGAACTAGTTGGAGCCTTGATCTGAGAAGTTATTAATTTCTGACATCTCTTGGGCTCTTTCTTTTCAGCTTCCTTTCCAGCCAAAATAAATGGCACCATCCTGTCCTGAGCAGAGGGTTTGGGCAGGGGTGCCCTGGCTGGTGGGTGCAGCTCTGTGCCAGGGCCCAGCCCCAGGGTACAGACTCACCTGGGGCACCTGGAGCTGCCTCTCCCTGGGGTCAGTGCCTCCTGTCTGGGATCACTTGCAAATTCCTGACATCTGCTACAGGGGCCTCACTTCTCATTTATGAGCTTAGGCACTCAGGTCTGGAAATTTTGACTTGGGCTTTTTCAGTAGCAGGAGTGCACACAAGGGAAAAACAGCAGCCTTTTGTTCTGAACAATCTTTTTCTGAAAGTGAGATCTAAGTAGAAATTTGACCTGAAATTTGCTGCCTATTTAATTAAAATGCTTTTCATGTTGTTGCTTTTTTAAAATCTTCCCATTTTACTCAGCTTAGGCTAGGATGCCAAAATCAATCTCTGATCTATCTGCCTATCACACTCTCCCCTGTGAAGGAAGATTTTGCCAGGAATATTGTGTAGGGCATACAAGAGATTTAAGCTTGTGGCAGTCATGCTGTCCCAGGAGGGACACTTTGGGAAGAAAGCAATGGATCTGGGTGAGTGACTGCAGTGCCCCTGTGGGGAAGGGACTTTTCCCAGTGCTCCTCTGATCCTAAGGCAAAACCAGACTTCTCCTTCACTTGGGTTATCTCACTGCAAGCCCAACAAGGGTGTTGTGAGTCCAACATGACTGGCAGTGAAACTGCTTTATGCAAAGACTTCAGGAACAGGCTTGTGCTCCCGAGTTCTCCAGTATTCCAAAGACACAGATCATATCTTAGGGTGCTGCTTTGTGCTGTTTGCTGCTGTGACACTTCCTAGCAGAAGCACTAGGAATGGTGTATGTGTAAAGGTAACATTAAGAGATATTTGTGTGGTGTCAGTTGGCCATAGAGGGGCAGGGAAGAAGCAAGCCTAGCATTTGATTTTCCTGCTGGTTTCCTCCCTCTTTTCCATTGGCTCCATGCCTCTACATGAGGGCAAGGAGGAGCTGCCCAGCACTGTGAGAGCTCAGCTTGGCTGTGAAGCATCAGCAAAAGCTGTATGGATAGGTGTTTGGGAATAGGCTACAAAAATAATATTTAAATGTTGGGAAAGTTTTTAAACAATTTCTTTCTTTCTATCCAGCTCAAATTCCAACTCCTTGAGCAGGTTCCACAAAAGACCATTCTTGAAATCAAGTTTCTACATGAGATTTGACATCAAGAAGACACAATGACAGTTTGTCCAAATTAATGGACTTGAAATCTGTTTTCCTCTGGGAAATGTTTAATATTATTCCTTATGTTCAAATGACTTGACAGATCATGACATCAAGTGAGTAACGCTTTCTCTACAGTTATGTTCTCTTCTTCTGAGGAAATAGTGAAGACAAAATGTTCACTGTGTTTATCCTTAGAATCCCTACTGGACTCCAAAGACTTCCACAGATGAAGGGATAAGAAAAACAGCCGTGGAAATTTAAAGTTCAGGCTCCTCAATAAGAAAAAACAGGAGTCTTCAGTTCACTACTTTGCAGATTCTTAATCCTTAGCAATAATTTTTTTTAATATTTCAAAATAACTTTCATCATAATGTAGCAGCTTTCCATTTGGAGAGCTTACAAATCTGAAATATAATAGGTTGGGGTTTTTTTTTATTTTACTAAAACTAAAACAGTGGTAAAAATAAGTAGGTTAATATTGCTGTTTTTTTTTTTATTTTACTTAAACTAAAACAGTGGTAAAAATAAGTAGGTTAATATTGCTGGTTTTAACAGTGAATGCCTAAACAAACCCCTTAAAAAAAGGTTTTTACAAAGATAAATTGCTTCTATAGGTGAAACATAAGTGAAAAAAAATAATTAGCATGAAACATATTTTTATACCCCCATTGAATCTTCATTTTCCATATTTTTGGTGCTGGCTGGAACCCCAATACCAAGTATTCCTTTCCTATGTGGAATGTTTTCAGCAACTCAGAAGACAACATGCTCAGGTCTCACCCCCAAAGCTGCATTTCCTTCAAGTTGGTTCTTTCTCTCCTAGCCCAGCTTTTCTTTGAATCTGAAATAATTTTCAGTTGCATTGCCAATAATTAAATTAACACTTGTGAAATAGAGCTTGAAACATGTTTCAAGTTTCCTTTCTTCCTTGAATAAAGAAATAAGAGGTTGTGAAGTATCCTTTAATCATGCATCAGCCAAATTATTTGTCAGTTAACAATTTAATAAATGATGCCTTTCTTTGCATCTTTGCATTACTGAGGGAGTGTAAGGTAGTTTATTTGTAGGCAAATACATAGTAGAGACAAAGAGAATTTTCAGTTACTTACTGGGTATTCTGTATGTATCGTATCTGAGCAGTAACCTGAGGAAAAGGTCAGTTAAAACAGCCATGGTTTTTCACAACAAAATATTTAATTGGAAAGGGTCTAGGACAGAGTCCTTGGTCATATCCAAACTAAGAGAGTAATAAAAAATATCTTCAGCTAGAAAACAGATGTTTCAACACAATTCTGTGTCATAGAAATGTTTGAAAGAGTTTGTTTTAATTCCTTGTGGAAACAAAAGCAGATTTTGAAGGCTTGAATGCAATCACAAGATGGATTTGTCCTTGGGTGGCTCTGCACTCCAGCCAGACGCCAGGCGTTGCTGCGCCCCAGCCCAGCTTTCCCTGCCCGTCCTGTTGGACTGGGCTTATTCTGGGAACCAGTGCTCCCCTCAGCCTAGGGAGGAGAGACAAGCTTGTGCATCCTGTAGATATTGGGGAACTGCTCTCCTTTCATCTCTAAAGCTGAGTTTTTCAGGCTGTGAAAGAGGGATGTTAGGGAAAGGAAAGGTATCCACTGAAGAGATCGGGAGATGGGTCCTATAAAAAACAGGGTAACCAAAGGCAGAGTAGATTGGGAGTAGCAGTGCAAATTAGCAGTTGTGCTATCTGTGAAAGGGTAGGACTATGGTGCACAGTGGAAATAACCCATAAAACACAGGTGCAGGACACACAGGGCTGTGTGTCCCCTCCTGGCTGAGACCCTGCCCCAGCCTGGACATGTTCCCCCTCATGGAGCTCCTTGTATGGAGACCCTGACACGTGTGGGCAGCAAAACCTAACATAAGGCTTGGCTGGGTGAAAATGGCTTCAGGCAGGTCCTTTGAGTTGACCAGATAAAGACTTGCTCCTGCAAGCAACCCTGTTGGGCCCCAAAGATGGTCACTTCCAAAGACTTTGATCCACTCCACTTCCAAAGTCTTTGATCTTTTTCTCCTTTCCAGTTCCTTTTTCTTTTCTTCTATGTATCCTCTTTTAATTTGTCCACCTACTCTAACCCCCTTTTCTTGTTTATTCTTCCATGTTTTCACACTCTTTCTCCTCCTGTGTTTTCCATATGCTTTCTTTCCTGTTCCATTTTTCCCCTGCATTCTTCCCTCAAGCCATGACAGCTTTTACTTACACTGAGAAATGACATATTGCGAAGGTGCTCTATTTTCCAACCTCTTCCCATACTCACTCTGAGCGGGGAGCAAAATGTTCCTGGTGTGCTGCCAGCTGAACCTCTCACAGTGCTACAAAGCTGGCTCCCTCCCATGCATGTACTCCAGGGATGCACTCCCACAGCACGGGCTTTTTGTTGGCTACTTCCTACGTGGCTGGCCCTCTCTTCCTTTCCAGCACAGGACCCAGCAACTATAAATCAAGCTATTTACACAGACTGTCGTTAAAGTCCAGAGGTAGAAATTCTATTTATCAAAACACGCCTCTTTCTGGAGAAAATGGCAAAAACCTTTGTTGTACCAAAACATATGTGTTATTGTCTTCTATTTGTCATGGAAGTTGGATGTGTTTGAGACAGCAGCATCATTGCTGTCTTCACTCTTCTGGATGGGTTGGGATGAGGTTTCCCTGTATTTGCATTTTCTTTCAACTTGAGGATTATATGGGGATCTAATATCATCTCCTCATGTTAATCAGGCAAAGCCAGACTCTCTTGCTTACAACATATTAATAAAATACTTTTTGTTCCACTGCAACTTTTGGCCTCTTTTTGGTTAGCAGCTGTTTACATCTTTTAGGATCGTAGGCCTGCTATGTGACATTTATTTGCAAAGAAAAGCAGATGCCATCTATTACCTCAACCATCATAAAAATTACTTAAGCCTTTTAGTGTAATTCTCCAATTAATGCATTTGAAAAATATATTTCTTCTCTCTTAAGTGCATTCTGAAGTTGTGGAACTACTCCTGCTTCCAGCATTAGTCTGCAAACAGAAAAAAGCATAATATTCTCTGGGGGGAGGAAGATAGGATAGAAACAGGAAACAGAGCAGGATGCAAACTCTTTGCTCATATGAATGCTAATTTATAGCTTTAAATCATAAGATACTGGCCCAGTTTCTGTTCTTAAAATTAGACTCCCTTTAATATAAAGAGACAGAGAGATAAAACGATTCATGGTGTTTGTCAGCGCAGGGGAAGGCACAAAGCTCGAGGAGGAGTGTTATATAACCTGTCCCATAAACACTTCAGTATTTATAGTACTTTATTAGTAAGTCTTCCTCCTTTTGCTGAGATTGCAGGAGATCTATTCCTTATATAGTGGGTAAGCAGTGCTTTACCTCTGCTGTACAGTCAGGGCTTAGGCTCTTCCAGTATCCAGTTCTTGGCTATAAGCTCAGAGAAGAGAATTCAGTATCCAGAAGAGTCGAGTCCCACATCTTCACTGAACCTGCTGTCACAAAAGCAGCTTTGTCTTTGGTGTTCAGATGCTTTGGGAAGAGTTTAACCATTTATCTTTGAGTAAAAGGACATACTAACAGTAAACACCTCACCTCTGGCTTTTTGAGTTTATTTCTTCAAGTGTGTTGTTTCTAGATATGTGGTAAGATAAAAGAACACGCAAGCCAGTGTGAAGGAGCATTAATCTTCTTTTCCAGGCCAGGCTGTGAACAGGCCTGGTGTGTCTGGGCAGGACCTGGAAGAAGATTCCTTTCCCATGAGGAATCTGTCCCAACAAGACCATCTTTTCATCTCACATGGGACCCTAAAAGCTGAGCTGGCAGGGGCTCCTGGCAGTGCTGCCCACAGAGAAATAGTCCATTACTGCCTGTCACAGCATCAGGGCATGATACATGTCTTCACTGTCAGTGTGCCAGTAAGAAGTCCTTGTTTTAGCACAAAACCCACAAAAGTGGAGTTTTCTAGCTTAAAAACTGCACTTCAGGCAGTGGTGGCTGAGGCAGAGGAACAATCCCTGATCTGTTCCCAGCCACTCACAGCTGGATTCGCAGAAATATCTTGCACAGATGCAGCAAAATCCTCTAGGACTCATCTGTCCAGATCCTTCATTGAGTGATTCCCATGCCCTAGATATAGCTACTCTTTCCTTAGGGATTCTTTTGGTTCCTAGAGCTGTTGGCACCTGTGGCCCTTACTGGCCCGGCTACATGCTCTGTGTTGCCTGTGGCCACATCTGAATTGTGAGCATATGGTACTCCCTGTTAGTCCTTTCAATTATTCCTTCACAAGCTTCTGGCTGCCTCCTCACAGCCATGTGCTGGCTCTCACACAGCTACTTGAAGTTCCTAAGGAATTCTGTGCGGTTTTAATTGTCCATTTTCTCTCAGGAAGGTTAGACCAGAGGACACAAATATATAAAGCAAGAGGATTTAAATTTGCTCACGTTTCTAATGTGCCTGTAATTAATTTGCTCTCAAACAGAGACAACAGTCCACAGGAGTGTGCTCAGACTTGAAATTTGGTTGCTGGGATGGAGGAAGAAGCTGGATCTGGGTCTTACTCTTAATGGACTTTAACTCCTGTGTGAAAAACATAGGAGTTGAAGCAGGTCTCCCTGCACCAGCCCCAAGGGATTTGTGTTATTTCATAGTGGGTGAATGATCATGGGCATCTTGTCTGTCAGGCACAGTCTTTCCAACTCTTGCCATGGGTGACATGAATGTCAAGCACCATGCTGCCCTACCAAGAGGCACAGCTTCAAGCTGGAGCATTGATTTTGAGGCCCTGATCATAAAAGATAAAAAAACTTGGGAAACTGGGAGCAATTCCACTTCTGTTCTGTAAGCTTGGTCCAAAGACCCTGCAGAAATGTCAGTTATTGTTTGGTATTATTCTTGGGAGGACATGTAGGCAAAATCCTCCCAAACAGGAAGTTCTTTCATAGCTCTCTTCAGAGCAACTCTTATCACATTACATTTTCTGTCTCTTCAAAGATCCCAGATGCCTCTCAGTTCATGTTTAATGTCTGTATGTGTTTGTTATGTTGATGGTGATTTACCTGCAGAGCATAATTATGGGAAGTTCCTAGAGCTGGTGATAAAGTGCACAGAACTGGGCACCACAGGAGGTTTTTCCTCAGTTGCAAGTGAGCCCTTGAGTCGTTCAGACAAGTGGAGACCTTTTCTGGGGTAACAGACCTCTTTTGACAGTACTTATTTTGTTGCAAAGATTTCTTAAGTTGCTGCAGTAACATTTGGTAAGTGAAGATGCATTTCTAGGGCTGTTTCTTCCACACTTCCTTGGTCCCTTTTTGAATTTTCAGTCCCACTGTGAAATTCAAGGATCATTTTCATGCTTACCAGCCTTCTGTGGTCATCTATTCCTTCTCTTGTTCTGCCTCCACAAGAACTGAGGGTCATTTTCATCTGTACCAGTGTGAAAGTGTTTCTAAGTCTCAAGTAACAGTCTTGCTGTGCTGCTGTGCAGGCAGAGTGCAGACAATAAAGCAATATTAAGCCATAATCCAGTTTTAATGAGATTGGGGAAAAATAATAGAGGAACCACTGTGAAACTTGGTACAACAAATATTTACCTACTGTGTGGGATAAATTTGTTCATTACAGGCTGGGATTTCACTGCCCACCTGTGGAGATGGGATCTTTGTGTCCAACTGTCACGTTGATCATGGCATCACCTGTGTTGCATACACTTAATTTAACACAAACCACAGCACCCATTGCCTTGTAAATTCTCTCCCAAGAAACTGCTTAACTCAGATTTCAGTGAAATCAAGAGACTAAGTTTCTCAAAAGTAACATGTTTAAAACAACCAAAATGAAAAAAGGAAAGATCGCAAAGATTATGACTATCCCAATAAGTAACAGCTTTTTAAGAGTGAATAATTTCCTAGCTGAATAATATATGTGGGAATATTTTTGCTTAAAGATTTAATCTTGAGCTTTTTTTTCCTTTTTTTTCTTTTTAATTTTTTTTGTTAGTCCTAATGAAAATGCTACTATTAAGTAAGTGTAACTTAAAAAGTTCATTTTTACAAAATTAGCATGGGCCTCCTGTTATGTTGGAAAGAACACAAGTTCAGCTGACATTAAGTTTTGGGCTAAAGGGCATATTTCTATTTTAGCTCTGCTTTAATTGGTCCCTATTAAATTAGTGTTATATAAACTAAGATTTTAGCATAGTTCTATTTTTTATCCCCTTTTAAGTCAGCATAATAAAGATCCACAACTTGACGACAGAAAGTAACAAAATACATACTCTGTCAGAACATGTGGCCAAATCTGCTATTTCAACTTAAAATGCACTTCTGGAAGGAAGGGGAGCTCTCTCCAGTCAATGCAGTCTGAAATCTCTATGAAGAGCTCTGATATCACAAATACAAATATATGAGAAGCTACTGGTATTTTTTAGGTACAAAAGTGTGCTGGCTTGCAATGGACTGATATTCTCATGCTTCATGAATAAACCTTCTGCTACAGATAACATGTTTAATTTCTGCTCAACACCAGCATTAGAACTTCATGCATCAAATGAATTGCTAACAAAGCAAAACTGTTATATTTGCACCACTGGTAATTATGCTAAAGCAAGGAAAGAGATTTAGGAGATGGATGATAAATTTTAGAAACCAAATAATCATCTAAAACTTATTAAAATGGGTTAAGCTCAGGGGAACAGTAACTTAAGCACTAGATTTTAATAGAATTTGGAAGGGATGAAAGTGTATTTCACACCTTATGAGCAGCAGCCACAGAACCTCTCAAGCATACAAACAACAAAAGAGATATTTCTATTCAAAATCTAGTTCAAAAAAGAACAGGAAGAATGTTTCCTGTTGTATGTATTTATGTGAGACACTCAGTGATCACTTAGGAAATAATGTGAAGAAAGTTTTACTGGCTGATAATGCAGTTTCCCAAAGGACTGTGAGGTGTGACAGTCCTTTGGAAAACTGCAGTCCTGAGGGAATTTTAGTGCCACTGCTGCAGTAAGGGTGGGATATGTTTGGAGAAGTCTGTTAAAGATGCACAATTCTTGGTCAGGCTTCTTTGTATAATAAAACTTGTGTCATTAAAAGAGGGGCTGCAAGAAAGCGCTGAGAAATTAGGTGAGCTGAAGAGACTGTGCCTAAGGTGAAAATAGACAGTGGACAAGTATGTCATAGTTAGAAATAGAGTGAAACTGAGAAACAAGTTAGTAATAGCAACAAGTGGGGCTAAAGCATGGCTGTGTCTGCTTGCTGTACCCATCTGGGCTCTGCTCAGGAACAGTCCTGATCACACAGGCCATATGTGCAGCAGCATCTCAGCTCAGTGAGCTGCTGGTTTGAACTACTCATTTCCTTACAGTCACTGGGGCTAGTTGGAGCCAAAGCGATATTAATTTTAGTTAGGGTGAATAAAGAAAAAAATATTTCCACTAAATCCCCCAAATTTCTTTTTTAGCTCCATATGAGAAGCCTTACATCAATTTGCCAGTGAATTTCTGCTTGTAGAAAGAGAAAGCAGTGGAAGTGGCCCATGTGTGCTGGCAGAAGTGTCCACACCTCAAAGGTAGATGTGATTATTCAGAAAGCAGCTTGTAGATGCGGTGTTTTGTAAACAGGAGAAGAGAATCAGCAACAAAAAAAAACACATGCCCAAGGGAGCACTTCCACAATGCAAATTCAGAAAAGCAAACCTTTAAAGTGATGTCAGGAATTCATGAGCTATTAATCATCTGAAGTAGTTTTATTGAAACCATCTGGTGGGTAATCCATAGTAATAATAATAATAATAATAATAATAATAATAATAATATAATAACAAAACACCACAAAATCCAGGTGTCTTCAGACCATTACAAACAGATAACAGGGTTGAATTCCAGCAGTGCCTTCCAGGTTTTGAAGTATTCATAAAGAAGTGACCCCTTTGAATAAAATCCTTATCTGGGGCCAGAGCAGCTCCTGGGCTATACAGGTCTGTGCTGCAATGAAGTCTACAGTTCTTAGGCCTTACTAGGATGTGGCAGGAATGTTTCCTGGCTTTTTCCTGCCCTGCATGTCCACTTTTTCCACATAGAAATCAGGGTACAAAGGGAAGGAGAGGAGAGTGCCAGGGCTTGCCCTGCCAGGAGCTGGAAACAGCTGTGGTAAATCCCTGGAGCTGAGTTCCAGCGCCAGCCTTGGAATGGACCCCTCTTCCTGCCCCACGTTCCTCCTGGCACCAGAAGTAGAATCACATTGCAGCAGAGCATTTGCTCAATCCATTACTCTGCACCTTGTTATTGCTACGCTGAATCCTGCAGATAACATGTTTTCATTCAAGCTTATCTCCCAGAAAGGGAGCCAGTCTGGAGCTGAAGAGAACGAGAGATGGAGAAGCCATCATTTCCCATTTCTTCACATTAAAGTGTTTCTGAATAGAGATTTCAAGATTTGGGAATGTAGTGAGTTTGAAGGTATTCATTTCCATCTCCTGTCTAAAAGGCTGTGAGGAATGATTTTTCTTTGACAGGGAGATACTGAAACCTGAGTTAAAGCAATTAAATTAAGCACTGTGAAAATACCCAAAGCCTTTCTTCATTGGCTATATGGAGAATTTAGGAAGACTGTGAAAACACGTGAAATAAAAGCACCAGGGTATATACAAAGTAGGTCAGGTTCTTCCCTCTGCTGCAGATTTAAGAGCCTTCTCTTCTTTGATAAAACTTACCTGCCTAATTAGCTGTGCCTTGTCACATAGCACCAACTCTTACATTAGGTAGTGCCTTGACGAAAATGGTGTAAAGAAAAAAAAATAGCATGTGTTTTTCAGCGTTTTTCAACTACAACTTCAGTGTGTCAGATACCAAGGTGGGAGATGCTGTTTTGAGAATTAACAGTTTGACAATTATTTGATAATTTTGATAATTATCATTTGTTTGACGCACACTGATTTCTTTCACTATTGGGTTTGTGTGCTGACAGGAAGAAGCTTATTCTTACTACTAAAAATAGGAAAAAAAGCTGATGAATCTTTTACTTTATCTCTACAATATACCAAAAATAATTTACAGTATAATCAATATATGGATATAAAGTTGGAACTAACAAGACAGGCTTGTTATCCTGCTGACTGGTTTAGAAACAGGACCTGATTTTTCTTCAGGAGCTCTTCCTAAGGAAGTCTCTTGAGTCAGAAACTCTCTCAGATGTGACAACACAGCATCTGATATGGAAAGGCCTTGATCCCACCAGGGGTTATGGAAAACACTCAAGGAAGAGTCAAGTCTTGCTGAGCACAGACCAGAGGAGCAGCACCGTTGCTTTGGATTTCTGTGGTTTATTCCTGTTGAGGCATTCCCCTCATCTCATACCTCTTTTTTCCAGGTGATGGAGTGCCCCTGCAGTCTCAGCCTGCCAGCTGATGGGTCACTGTTACAACTGGACAATGACGCTCCAAGCTGCTGGAACCAAGGAACGGGGCTTTGCTTGCTGCAGGTGCTCCCCACAGCTGTGGTCTGGGCAGTGCAGCCTGGGGCTACACAGATATTGATTCCCTTCTCACTTATTCCACCTCTCCTCAGGTTTTTGGCAAATTTGCCTCACCCTTCTAGCTTTTAGACAGTGCTGATAATAGATCACTGCAGGAACAGGATGCATTTATCCAAAGCTCTTTAAAGACTGGAGAGGATGGACTTCAAAGGCAGGAAAATGGGACACAGTGCAGCTGAACAGGGGAGAAGGGAGGGTGTGCATTCAGATTAAACAAGCCCTTCTCTATGCAGGGAAAGAAACTGATTCTGTCTGCCTTTTCTCATTCATGTTGGGCTATAATAGCAAGGACAAATCTAAAATAGGATAGATTTCAGTTGAATGGAAAGTTTAGAGCTGAGCTAGCAGGAAGGCCAGGCCCACTGGGGAGAGGGGCAGGTGGGTGGGGATGCATGTCTGGAATGTGTAACTCCTCCAGTGGCTTCAATGCAAGTTCATGTGCTGAAAAAAACACATTATTTGCTGTAAACCTGCCTCCTGCTACCTTCTCCTGTTCCCTTCCTCTTGTGCTGAAAGAGAGAGCAATTATCCCAGCATTTATCATTTTACCCACTATTTTATCTTCCCTCGGGCACCTTTCTCCCAGCTGGCAGGTCCAGTCTATGTAACTGCACCACAGATGGAAACTATTCCCTGTGTTTGATCTTCTTTCTCTGAATCTTTTCCAAGTCTGTCTTGAGGGAAGGTGGGTGGAGGTATGGGATGGACAGATGGAAGAAAGGCGACTGACCAAAGCTGGAGCACCCAAAATGTTGGTGTGAGAGGCTACACTGTGGAATCAGTTTCTGTTTTGTTCTTTACCCCTTCTCTAATAATTTTCAATTACTGTTCTGTTGTCCTAAGCATTAAGCTGATATTTTTATCTATCTCTAGTGATTCCAAAACCCTACTCCCAAGCTTATTTCACCTTGAACCCATCGTTTCATAGAAAAATTTGTGAAACATTGCTGCACTTTAATTTACTGACTTTTATCTGCTGTCTCACTGCCTTAGCACTCAGCCTTATAACAACTGCTGTGCCATGAGGAGAATCCTGCAACTACCCCCTCCCTGCCTTTTTTTCTGCTGTGTGTAGGGACAGAGCCCCTTTCTTGGGATAACGCTACAGGTGACCACTGACATCCCTCCTTCTCCATCTCTCTGTGTTTCCCTGCCTAGTATTTCCTGGCCAAATACCAACACTCTGTAGCTTTTTCTTGACTGGGCAGTTGTCACTAATAATAGCAGGCAAAATCAAATATTCCAATCAGAACTTTCCCTACATAAATTAACAGGGAAAAAAGTGAGAGGACCTTTATAGCCCTATTGCACTGTCAGCACTCAGGGCCACACATCCTTCAGGGCTCAGCCTTGCTACAACCAGTGAAACTACTCTGCTGTGATTTTATATTAATTACTGCAGGTCATTTCTCACCTGTGATGTTTTAGTCCTTTTCTGATTCCTGTTTCTGCTGAAATAACTCATGCCTGTTGTTTCCCTAGTCTCCCAAACTGAACTTGCAAAAGGATATTACGTAGTTGTGTCAGTAACCAGAGCCATAAAAGGAAAATAATTAACTGTTTTCTTTTTTTAAAAAAAAGAGTAAAAGTTATCATCCACCACCCACCACCATTGTATCACAATCACTGAGGTTTAGAACAGAGAGTATTATCTGTGTATACAAAACATCTCCTGTTTTGTCTACACTGACATGATAAACTTCCTAATTAGGTTATTCCATTCCATCTCTTTTTATGCTCCCCAGTCTGTAGTATTTTTATGAATAGTTTATGCTGTGGTGTACTTATTAATATGCTTCCACAACCTAAATGGCATAATTATCTCAAAAGTTCAATTAAAAAGTAATCTAGGTAGGAGGTAGGATTCCCAATTACTGAGTGTGGGAAAGACTCCTATTCTGTTCTCACTGTCTTTCATCTCAGACATAATTGAATTGGTCTTTCTCCCAAATAAAATGCAGCTTTTCATCCCTGTGGAAGAAGGAGAGAGGTCATGGAGACCTGTGGAGACCACATATAATGATGTCTATTTTTAACTCCACTTTTCTTTTAAGATACAATTAAATTTGTTGTACACTCAAATTGCAGCCACCATGTGCACTCTCTTATAGACAAGACAGAAAAATAAATTATTTTCATTGCTGTTTATTGTAATTGAAAAACAGTTTTTCTATTTCGGGTTCATTAGCCAGGCCTTTACATGTGCATTAGAAGTAAAACAAAATCAATTTACATTTTAATTCTTACAAATGTTTCACTTTGGAAACTTGTAAATAGGTACCACCACTCTTTTAGAAAATGTCAGAACATTCTGACAGACATAAAACTGTAATTTAATATTCATAACTTCAAACTCCAGATATAATTTCCAGGGACAATAATTGTGAACAGTGCCAGGGCTTTATTAGTAGTCTGATTTCCTTCCAGGGAATTATTCACAATAGTTATTGTAAAATCGAGCTTTTGCAACTGGAATATTTTCTATTAATGCTGATAAATTAGTGGCACTAAAGAATGAATTGTTTTGCCCCACTCAATTTTTTTTTTCTAGGGAGACACAACGACAAGTTTTATGGTTTAGCCTTTTCAATTTGATGTATTAGGTGCCACTAACTGAGGGTACACATCTGTGTTAGTCTCATACCCACATTGCTCCTTCTGCAGTGAATTTGCAGAATTTCTGACAAAAATGCCCATCTTAAGGATGCTTATTTCGAAAATAATAAACCCATGCATCTATCAACAATGTTTTTCAAAAATGTTTTTATGAAATATTAGTATATCTCCATATGATTGTGGTTTTCATGAAACAAAGTCTTGGACAACCCAGCTTTTCTCTCTATTAATTATTGGTTTGATTGTGTGTATGGAGCAGTTCCTGGGCATCTTTCCAAATTGTATAAACGTTTTCCTTAAAAGATCTGAAAATAGGCACAATTTAAGACCACAAGGTACTTTCCTTATCAAAATATCCTCAGGATTAGATCACTGGTGAAATGAACAAAATATAATTTCTTTGGCTCTGTCTATAAAGAATTTATTACAGGCACATTTCAGACTGGGGCATAGTTCAATGATGAGAGTGATGGGACCTCAAGCCCTTTTGCTGTTTTGAGACTGCACACAGCATCAATAAAGATTTTGTGGGATTTGAAATTAATTTAATGGGGTTTTATACCCATGGAATGAGAAAATAAGTCAAGAAGTTTCATGGACCTCTGACATCCCACCTCATCTCCTGACTTGGCTTTTGGAATTGGAGCCCTAAAAGTTTTGTGTGCAGAAGTTCAGAGTGCTGAAGGCCAGTGTGCAACAGGTTGCTGTCTAGGAAAGTGGGAACACTTTTCCTGGGTATCCCTGCAAACAGGGGCATTTGACTATCCATTCATTAAAACAATATAACCACTGGTTAAAGTTTAGCGAGTCAGCCTCGGAATGCTGCTGTTCTGGGAGATTTTTCATAGCAACAGCGCTTCAAATATTTACTGACTTATTGTTTCCTGGCCATTAATGATGGAATACCGAGAGGCTGTTTGCATTTCCCTCCTGTCACACAAAGCACGTTCATCTGTACATTTAAATAGGCCACTTTCTCTGGTGTGAGCTACCAGGGATTCCAGCTCTATTTATACGTCAGGGTGAAATTTGTGTAGTTACGGGAAAAGTTTCAGATTATTTATTTCGTAAGCTTGTTGCTTTGTGTCTCATATCCAAAAACTGGGGAAATGGGTTTGCTCACTGAGGGCTCGTTCTTCCTGGCATTTGGGATCGAGTTCCTAAATAGAGATTTTCATGTTTTAGGTGTCAAGGCAGAAGTGGGCTCATGTAGAGTGCTGTAGAGGTTTGCAGCACCGCCGAGGTGAGCAGCGAAACCCTGGCAGCACCGAACCTCCCAGCAAGGCTGGAGCTGCTCAGCGGTGAGAGGACACTGCGGTCAGTGTAAATGAGAACGGTATCAGAGCGTAAAGTCACACATCCCTTTCCATCCCGCACGGCTCACCAGGAACAACCCCAACACCATCCAGCCGAGCGTGAAGCTCTGGCACCACCTGCGGGTGACGCGGCTGTCACACCCCGTGTCCCCGCGGCCCCTCCTGTCCCAGGCTCGCCGCGTGTGGAAGCCCCTGGGCGAGTGCAGGGCCGGCCAGCAGCGCTTCCCTCCCCCCGGTGCCAAGCCCTTCCCGGCGCTCCATGATCACCGGGCAGGCGAACGGCGCCTGAGGGGGAGCGGCCATGCCCCGCCCCATCCCGCGCATGCGCAGTGGCGACACGGCAATATGGCGGAGCTGGAGGAGTAAGTGGGGCAGCGAGGGAGGGAATGTGGGATCTGCCGCCATCCGCGGCCTGGGGGCGGCCGCGGGGGTGGCCCGGCAGGGGTCGGGATGCGGGAATGGGCTGGGATGTGACCGGGCTGTCCCGCCCGCAGGCCGAGGCGGCGGATCCCGCTGGTGCCGGAGAATTTGCTGAAGAAGAGGAAGGCGTACCTGGCCATCAAGGCCACCCAGGCCAAGCAGGCGCTGCTCAACAAACGCAAGGTACGGCGGGTCCCGGCAGAGCCTGGTGCTGCAGCCCCAGCTCGTTCTGCGCAGCAGGGAACCACAGTTCCTTGAAATTTCTGGGAAATGAATGGTCGGGCCCCTCAGAGAGGGGTGCTAGGGGTCGTCTTTGGGCTTCCGACTGGGGCTTGAATCCCTCAACAGCTCCGTGTCTCTGAGCCTTGTAAAGAGGACAGAATTGTACAGGTTATTACACCAAAACAAATAAATGGAAGACTGTGAGTTGTTCCTGTTGGATCGGTGTTTGCAGCCACATGTGGGAAACTGCAGCGCTGCTGGGTTGTCTCTGCTGCCCTGGGATTTCACTGTCTGAAACCACCCTTGTGTTGAAACCTTGCGTGGAAGCCGTGCTTTTCTGAGGGGGCATTTAGAGTTATTTCTCTGTTAGGGCAGCACAGGTCATGGTGAAGCCTTTTCTGCGTGTGTGAGGTGGCACATGTCCTAGTGCAGACACTCCCTGTGTACACTGTGCCATTTCCAGACTGGCAGAGCACAGCAAACCTTTCTAATTCCAAATCTGAGACTTGTTCTGCTGTACCCCAGGTAATACAGTAGGTGTCTGTCTTAAAGCTTTCCCAGTGAATCTTGTGGGATTGTGTGCAAAACTCCTGCCATTTTTGTTTGATACCATGTTTACATTTTTAAAAGCATCAGTGGCTTGCTGTATTTCCAAGGTGGGAGCATAAGCAATAATATTAAATAGCTACTCCTTAAGATTCTCATTACAAAAAGGACCTTAGTGATAAGACTTTGATTAGGTTTGCCTGCTTTGAAAATTCAAACACATTTCATGGGTGATTTACAAGGTGAGATAGAACAGAAGACACACAACGTTAGATTCTTTAATTTAAAGTGGCCTGCTAATTTAACCAGTAGAGTATCTTAAATATAATTGTGTAATGCTTTGCATTTGCAAGTCCTATTTGTATGAGAAAATACTATGACTTAGGTGGATGTACTCATTCCTAAGCTAAAGAGAGACATTTAAACATCTGTTTAATTCTAAAGAGGAGCTTTACATTTTCTAATAGTAATGGAAAGACTTTTTATCAGGTGAGCTGGATGTTCTGTTTAAATTAGCAATACTTAATGAATGTTTGAGATTTTTCTTGCCTGTGTGCCAGTATAGAAACTGACTTGAAATGCAGTTGCATTCTCTCGGAGGGTAATTTTGAGTCACACTAGGGTATTGCTGTAGCATCTGTTTTGCCCACACGTTGTTTCTGGCTTTCCCAGCCATTGCTGAGCTGTGTGTGTAGCTATGCCTAGAAGTATCCCAAGTCTTTAACCTGATTTATATTTTTCCTGCGGAAAAGCTCTTTGTTCACTGTTCATAAATAATAGTTGTGTGTAAACTCATGTGTTGTCCCTCAGTTCTGCCTCCCTTGGGCTTAGATAATCAAATTTATTTTCTTACTGCTTCCAAAGCTGTAAGGACATTGTTCACTACTTCTGCATTTCATTTGGCCTTTCAGATGTAAACCTCACTTTGTTTTCCTTTTGTCTGCAGCAGCAGAAGGGGAAGCAGATCCAGTTCAGGCGCCTGGAGACCTTTGTTCGGGATTCGTGGCGCAAACGCCGGGATGACACCCGGCTGAGGCGCATGGAGCAGAGGCCTGGGCAGGCAGCGGCGCCTCAGGAGAGCAAACTGGCCTTCGTCGTGAGGATTGTGGAGTGAGAGCCTTCCCCCACTCCTTCCCTTGTTGTTGCTGCCCTTTGTTGTGTCATTTCCACGCCAAGGCAGTGGGATCAACCCAGACATCACCTTGCGTCACCTTGCAGGTGATCTGGGGCTTTCTGTTGCTGTGCTAGAGAAATGTGGTTATTAATAAATTCTGTTTTCCTCAGTATTAAGGGAGTGACTAAGAGGGTGAAAAGAGTGATTGAGTTGCTGCGGCTGAGGAAGAATTACACCGGCGTGTTTGTGAAGCTGAGCCCGCTGTCGCTGAAGATGCTGCGGATCGTGGAGCCTTACGTGGCGTGGGGGTACGTACCCCTCCCATCACTTGGGGGTCATTGGATTCTCCAGCTGCTGTCACACATCCCTTACTTCTCCAGGAATGGTCAAAACTTAATCAACTTGATATCGAAAACTTGTTATTGTCTGTGTTCTCATTGTTCTTCTTGACATAATTTGGTTACTTTCCCACCTCTGCACACGGAAGTGGGATGGGCTTCCCTCTGCATCATGTCTCGCTGTTACAGAATCTGATTTTTGTTTCTGCACAGACAGCCTAACCTGAAATCTGTACGAGAGCTCATCCTGAAACGGGGCCAAGCCAAGATCAAGAAAAAGAGGGTGCCTCTGACAGACAACGTGCTGATAGAGGAACATTTAGGTGAGGAAGGAAGAGGGTGAGAAAATTGAGGAAAGAGTTAGGTGTTGAGAGTTTAGTCTGACCTGAAAGGGTGGGGAGAGACAAAATCTTGCCAAACTGGAGAACTGGCAATTCTGGAGCAGTGTGGGGGAAGATGATACAGCTGGACATCTCTTTTTCTTTTCTCATGCAGGGGGCTGTGGTATCATTTGTCTGGAAGACCTTATTCATGAAATCTACTCAACTGGGAAGTATTTCAAAAGAGTAACCCGCTTCCTGTGGCCGTTCCATCTGTCGGTGGCTCGCCACGCGTCGCGGAACAGAGTGGGTTTCCTCAAGGAGATGGGCAAGCCTGGCTACAGAGGTGATGCAATCAACCAGCTCATCCGGCAGCTCAACTAGTCAGGTGAGCACTGCCTGCTGGGCTGCTTCTGAGGCTTATCCTCCATTCTCTGTTCTAAGGACAGCCAGCCTGCCATTGAAGATGAAGGGGATGCTCCCTTGGTTTTGATGGTCACTGCAAAAGTGACCTCAAAGGAAACGATTAATCAAGAGTGTGGGGCCCATTAGGTGTCAGCACATGCTGTTGGATACCTCCATGAAGGCTTGGTTCCTGGGAGATAAAATGACTTTCTTGTTTATTTTCTTCCCTATTCTGCAGGGTTTTTGTGAAAACTTCAGGATCTATGACCCGTCCCTTTTCACATGTACCTTTCATGGACACTATCTACATGCAGTGATCTATCTGTATGCAACTTCTCTTGACTGCTGGTGCCTCTATAAAAGAAGAAATACAGAGATGATGATGGAGATGGACTTTGGGCTGGCCCTTCTTAAAGAAGATAAATTCTGTTTGGTACAAGAATGAGCTTCTTGGAGCAATTTCACTTTTGCATCTCTGTAAAAGAAGTGGTTTTTATGCTCACTACTGCAGACTTCACTCTTTGACATGCACCTGCTTGTGGGGGTGAAGGGGTAGTGGAGTCAAAATTGTGCTAATAGGCAGAAGAAAATACCAAGGTCTTCCTGTGTTACTGGAGCACAAGCCCTAGCAGTGAATAATGTCACTTTTTAAGTACCTAGATTGTATTTATTTAAAAAAATTAAGGGTTTTGTGCTCCTTAAAGACACATTTTTTTGGCAAGCCTTTCTTGTTGGTTGTTGTTTTTTTTACTTCTGCTGGATTGGGACTGCTAGGGAGAATGATATCCTGGAAACAGGAAAGCCCAAAAAGGTTGTAATACAGTCATGGGGTGAGGTATATGTAATTGATGTTTTTAAAATAAACTTTTGAAATTATATTATTATAACAGAAGGTCCTACATAACTGTAAAAGAGTGGAAAAACCAGTTAAACACTCTGGCTGGAATGAATTTAGTGAAGGAAATGAAGAAAACCATGGAAGAGTCTGAAAGTGCTGGAGATTTAAATCCCTAATTTCTTGAACTACAGAAATGGCTAAGGACACATGAAGAGTCCAGTGCTGTTCAACAACCGTGGAAGGCACTGCCATTGGTTCACTGTGACTATTTAAACTCCTATTTGAAGACTTAGGTGGGAGCAAACTATTAATCCATGAATGGACTTCCTGCGGACTCCACACCACTTGGAGACTCAGGAAGGAAACATTTAAGTAACCAGAGGAGGAGGATGCCTTTTGGATGTTACATGTGTGACAGTTATAAACTAGGATGTAGCATTCATAAAACCATCGGAAACACGAAGGAGTGCAGACTCTGAATTAGAGAACACTATAAAACTCAAAGCTTTATTCTGTAAAACAATAGAAACATAGAAAATGCTGGACAGACACTACAGACGTACACAGAGCAACTCTGTCCCCAGAACTAGAGCCCAGTGGTCATTAAAATAGAGGGCTTCATGTATTTAAAGTTTTCCTGATAAACAGCTGCTTCCATTGTAGAGCAGTACAAGAATTGTTTGGTTGATTCGTTTTAGGGTTATTTCTGGTAATAAAACAGCCCAGGCTTCTAACATGAAAACTGGCACACTAGGAATGAGATTATTTTAATTGCTACAGAGACTTTTAAGACTGCTAACAGAATGGAGTTTAAAAATAATTCTAAAATATAAAATTACAGGATCTGAACACAAATCTAGCAGCTAATCCCAGATTTAGGCAGTTTTTCTAGCAGAGGCAGTGGTTTAACACTATTAGTTTAGCTCATACAGTAAAGTAAGAATTGAACTATGACCATGAATACCTTTTCTAAATCTGTTTTAAAATTATGCTAGCTTAGTCTAGTGTCACATAATCACAGGCACATTGTCTTTGTGTCCTGCTTTATCAAGAGGACAGTAATGATGTGCTCACAGATTAGCTGCATGATGAACAGAAACTATACAAGGTGACAGCGTATTTACACACACAAAGCTTGCCCCTGCATCTTAGGGAACAGAATCCTTCTTGTAAGCCACCGTGGTGTTGACTTTGTGGATTGTGGTAGTGAAGGAACGCAGCCGAACCTCCTCTGAATTGGCTATGAACTGTGGTCCTGACTCTTCCCACTTTTCTGGCACTGCCAAATCTTTATCTGTGTATATCAGCAAGTCAAAGGCACCTGGGAGCAAGGGAGAACAAATTCACCATAAGGAGATGGCAGGTTTGAAGAGCATCTTCTAGAACTTGAGACAAGGACCAAGCTTTTCAGAAGTTACACTGATACTAGTTATATGAAAAAAAGCAATAGTTAAAATAAGTTCTATTCATGTTAGGCCATTTTAGTTTTCTCAAAAACTAAGTTGTGTAGTAATTTTTTTTTTTTAAGCATGTTACAATGCTGTGGAGCTGAGCTCTGTATAGCACTTCATATGAACACATTATTCATGAAAACTTGCATTCCTCAGGGCATACATACTTAATTTCTTCAAATTTGTTAAGCCACCCCAAGTTCTGTTCTGATCTGAGTCCCTCAACGTAATATCTCACAAACCTGATGGTACACGATGTGTAATAATCAAAAAGCCTCAGAAAACCAGAAAATATTTTCCAAAGCTGGAAAGTTACTGAGGTTTTTCAAAAGCATTTTATTTCTTTAGTGCAGTTTGGGATACTCACAGGCAGATTCCAAGAGTGGCAGGAAGGTTACTGTGGCAGTTATTTGTCTGATGACAGAGCGAATTTCATCCTGAATTGCCTTCTGAGATTTCTCCCGTGGTCCACTGGAAAAATAAGAAAACTGTGGTAAGAGAAGAAACTTCTACTGTGCTGACAATTTCCTCTAAATACAGTTCTCTTTAAGCTCTGGTAGTCTGTTTGCTACAGTATTTTTAGATTGTAGTGACACTTTTAAGTCCTTAGAAAAGTTAAGCGATAGCTGCTCTCCCTTTATTGTTGTTTGTGTGTTCAGTCATATAATGACTGGTTTGCAGACAAACAAGAGGGCAGGGCACTGAGAAATGTTTGAAGGAACAAGTCCATGGCATTGATCCAAGTCCATGGCATTGATCCTGTGCCTGCCCCGATACGCGGGATAGGGAAGCATGGGAGTGGAGCTACTCACTTGTCATCCTTTGCAGTTTTGTCACACTCGATGTCAAACTGCCACCGCTCCAGGACCTCGCTGCTCTCGATGCTGGAGATGACCACCACCAGGCGCTGCACGATGCACTTGTACAGCCACTCTGCAAGAAGCAGGGCAGTCGCTTAGAGCGCGAGAAGCAGGGCAGGGACACGGCCGGGAGGGCCCCGCCGCCGGCCCGCACCTTTCATCTGCTCCGTCACGTTGTTGAGGTAGTTGGCCAGCTCGGGGTCCGTGGTGACCAGCAGGGTGAGCCCGTACTTCTGCACGCGGGTGAAGGTCTCGGGGGGGTAGATGCCCCGCTGGTACAGGATGCTGTTGATTCCATAGGCTGCACGATTTAGACGGAGAGGGAAAGGGATGTGTACCACACCCCCCCACAAGCCCCAGCCGGCGGCCATGTCGTCCCACAAGACGCGGCCTCCCACCCCCTCACCTCCCCTCCCACCACCCTTCTCTCCCTCCCTCTCTCGCAGCGCGGTCCCCGAGGTCCCCCGCGGCCCCCTCACAGAAGAACTCGGCGACGAGCTCGGCGCTGCCGCGGAGGGTGATGCCCTGGTGCTCCCGGCCGAGCTGCTGCTGCTGCGCCGCCATGGCCGCCGCTTCCCCGCCGCCCGGTTCGAATCCGGCCCCGCCCCCGCCCGGCCCCGCCTCTTCCCGCGCGCGCGGCCGCGCTGAGGGGGGCGCGCGCCGCCTCAGGCGATCCCGCCGGCTTTCCCTCCGGGAATCGGCATTCCCCGGGCCCCTTAGCCGTGCAAAACGGGCGGCAGCCTGCGGGGTTCCGCGGCTGCCTGTCGGGAAAAGGAGGGTTTTCTCTCCCTGTTAAACTGCCCGGCCGCTCCCGGTGCCGTTGCGTCTGTGGGCGGGGCTGAGGGGAGCGCGGAGCGGGGGTGGAGCGAGTGAGGAGCTCTGCCGTGGGAATGCTGTGGGGAATTACGTTTCACCGTTTGCCAAGGTGTATTCGACCTTACGAGCCTAAAAATGGTACTTTCCGGTATGAATTGAACAAATACTTCCCTTATGATTTATTGGTGGCTTTCAGGGTGTAAGTCATGCAGTAGGTGTTTCAAAATAAAATACTGTTTTGCAAGCACTGTGAAGAGACAAGTGGGGGCAACGTGGGAAAGCAGGATAAACAATTTTTCCTTCAATCCATAATAACTCCAGAAATAATAATAATAAAAAAAGGTTAAGAAGCATTCGGGTTGTTGGGCTGCCTTGGTGAAGAGAATTTGCTACTTGGTCAAACAACTTCAGTCTTATTGCTACAGGGACACCAAGGAAGATGTTGCAACCAGTGGCCATCACCTGCAGGAAGCTGTGGCAGAGGTTAACAGGTAAGAGAGACTGAGCAGAACAAAGAAATGTTGAGGTATGTTAATGATATGAAGAGGGGAAGTTATGGTCTGCTGGGATAGTAACAAAGTGGCCAGCTAATTAGATTGTAAAATCAATTATAGGTAGGAAAATGAAAATTAATGGGCTTGCTGGGCACAGAAGGGCTGCAAATGAAATTATTCCCTGGATGTGATTTTTCCAAAGCATCATCTGATATCATCATCTAAGATATACTTGTGTTAGATACCCATATTGCTCTTGAAAGAAACAAATTGAACAGTCTTAGAAAGAAGTTGCATTCAAAACAGAAATATTTATCCTGAGGATAAAAACCATGTACACACAGTACAGTGGGCCAGATGCTAAGAGAGTAAATTGATGGTGTGATTGCTTATTTTATTGTAATAAAACACTTTTTCTCAGAAGCTTAGGCTTTGTCTTGGTTCCAGTTTTGATCCAAGAGGAAGCATGGTTTTCCTCAGGGTTCAGGCTGCTGTGATTAAAACAAACGGTGTAGTCCTGAAGTCATGTGCTGAAGTTCTGAAAGGGTCTGAATAATTTAATTTAACCACAGGAAATTTATTCTGGATCTTGTTCACTAGTTATTGTGTTATACATAAGTCTTCTGAATAAAATATTTTCTGAGTAAGAGTGGTCTATTTCCAAGGCTGTGATAATGGAAGCATTTTTCATCCAAAGCCTAACTTTTAGAAGTTGGATGGCTGTGAATATCAGCTGTTTTGCTTAAAACCCTATGTACTATGGTGCTCTTATTTATCTACCCCCAAATGCTCTCAGCCCTCTGGGTTTTTTTCTACACTTGGCTTCTTGTCCACTTTGCTTTTGGACAGCTGCTCATTTTTGTGATAAATAGAATAACTCGAAAGCGTGAGACCAGGCAAGAATAGTAGAGCTTTTGATTAATATTTAACATATTTCTCCTCCAGCTGTCCTACTATTAAAACCAGACAGAAGAAAGGAATCCAGGTGTTTCTTGGTTGACCAAGTTAATGTCCCTGTGTTTCAGTTTGGGTGGTTTGCACACACACACACAGGTGCATATGCTTATCAGTGACAGACTTAATTGCTACTTCATTGCTGCTGACAAGATTCACCTGGCAGGAACTGAGAGTGGTTGGTGAGCTCTGTTAGAACTCTGAGCTTCCTGCACCTGGCATTTCAGAGTCTTGGGTCACTTTTCTCTCCCTGGTTCTGTGCCGTGATTAGCACCGGTTTCTGCCCTGATGTGCTCCCTTCTCCAACACCTTTGCATTTTGTGCATTTTGCACAACCTTTGGAAATTTGTTGTTTCTTCTGTGCTGTAAGTAAGCTGCAGCTGCCATCATGGCCTTGCCAGGTGTGATGGGGACGTGCACACAAGTCCTTCTTGGTGTTCCTGACCACGCTCCTAGACAGTGCCTGCAGTCTGTGGTTAGGGAATGTCCAGCAGGAGGAGGGTTCTGCAGCTCTGCCAGGTATCCTGCTGAGGGTGAGTGGCTGCTTTGTGACGGGCTGCTTCCTGACCAGCTCCGAGGGACTCTCACGAACCAGGAGGACAGGCTAAGTTGTACTCCTGGCACAGCAGGAGTTGGCTATCATTGCTTTAATTATCTCATTATAAAACCTTCATTTTCATAGGGAATGTGAAATCCCAGTTGGATTTAATTTAGGTCTCTTACAACTCTTTAGTTGCTATTCAGTTTCTCAATTGCAGCTTGATGTTGCAACACAGTTTTTTTGATTCTCGTTCTGTGAGAGGAAATGTTCTGTATTTAGCTTGGCTTTTCTGCTACATTCAGTGATTGTTTCCCTGTGGCAATTGTCACTGAACCGTGGGGAATCCAAATCATTGGAAGGCCTTTTTTTTTTTTTTTTTTTTTTTTTAAGGCAAGCCAGGTCACATTCCCATAGTCATTCAGCACACTAGGAGACATAATCCACTTGTAGAGCTCATTCCCATTATTTGTTCATCTTTTGAACTTCAGGAGGATGTGGACAGGTCTCTTCTCTCCAGAATAGCAAAACAACTTATGAAATGAAAGTTTCAACAGTCTTTGTAGGACTAAAGTTTGCAGGGTAAGTACAGGTGCCTCCTGTCAGGTGTGAAAATAAAATCTCTTTTCAAGTTGGCTAATCCTATTTTTAAAACATAAAACATGGAATATTATTACAAATATCAATGCTGTGCCCTTCACCAAAGGCAATGAGAGCAATGCAACAGTGAAAGATTGTCTTGAACTTTAAGGATTTATGAAAAGAAATGGATATTAAAATTAATCAGTCAATATGGGCCAGTAATCTCCACTATAATTTTTAATGTGATGAGTAGACTTCCCAAAGCGACTTTCTTAGGTTTTGAATGCCATGTGGAAATTTTTACAGTTAATTTTCTGAATTATTTTGAAATTAGATAAGTCGGGTAAGTATTTATTTCTCTTATAAAATGAAAGAGCTTTGATCTTTCTGTACTTAAGCCAATGTTAGAACTCCATCTAGCTTGAAAGTAGCTGTGTCCAGATAGTGGCTGCCTTGTACAGTGAAATAAATTCTTGCAGATTTTGAGACTTTTGAAAGCTCCTTCTGTAGAACATAAAGTGGTATCTTTTTTGGTTTTTGGGGAAGGTCTTCCTTCGAAGACCTGACATTTTTCTAAAGGAAAAAGTTAGTGTTTGTGACGGTATTACCTCTGCAGTGCCAGGAGATGGCAGCAGGCACACGCGTTATCTGCACTCCCGCAGTTTCGGCTGGAAGTACAGCGAGTTGGTTTCACTGTTAGGTACTTTATTAGTTTTACACCTTTTTCTAGCTTTAAAATCGTTGTTGCAGAATGCCCATTTTTCCTGTTTACCTTTGGTTGCTGTTGCATTAAAGACAATTTAACAGAGAAATTATTATCTTTAAACATTTCATGTGAGGATAGGAATCCTGTTTCAGAATTAGGAAGAACAGGACTTGGAGCTTTTTTGTGCCTTGAGAACTAAGTAGTGCTGTTACACTGGTAACAGGTATGTGGAATCCACTGAATCCTGCTCTTTACAACTTAATTCCCTTCGTTACTTAATCCCCAACCTGAAGGTTGATAGTTTGAAAGGTGAATGTTAATCCAGTTCAGTTTAGCTCCTGTCACATCTGAAATTTTCTTATTAATATATCGATGGAAAACTGGGGAGTTCTCAGCTTAAATTTACTAAGCCAGTATTACTGGAAATTTAGCTTTAAATTCAAAATGAGCCTTCTTAAGTACCCTGGAACATTGATTTATCATTTATAGGTTTATCAGCAGAGACTTTTGGTGGGTCATCAGAAACTGAGGAGAAAGAGATCCTGAAGATTGGTAGCACTGTAAATAAATATGCCTTGGTAGTACCATAGGGAATTTTGATAGGATTCTGTTGTGTGGTTGCAACATGTTAGGTGGGAATTGTTGCTTTGTGATTGCTTTCTAATCGTGTCACTTGTGATGTATAACCATCAGTTGATTGTGCAGCAAGGAATACAGTGCAGCTTACATAATGCCTGTGAATTTTGATGACTGAAGAGGGAAATATATTGTGAAAAGCATGTTATTTGCGTTAGAAATATTTGAGGCAAAATATGAATATTTCCTTTATTTCAGCTTGAAAATTAGAGTCTTTATGCATTTTTTTTCTACAGTTAGATCTCCAGGCAGGTTAGGTGTCCCGTTGGCAGAATGATGATCATTACTGAGGAGAACAGGCATAAAAATACTCAAAATCTTTCTCCAAATTATTGGACAGAAAATGGCAAAGAATGACTTTCTAAAGATATTTATTCCTATGTGGTAGGAGGAATTCTTCAACGAAGATAATTTATTTCAAGAAAAAATTCCTTTTCCATATGTTTTGAGAAATTTATGCATACCATTCTTAAAAAAAAATAAACAACCAAAACAGAACAAATTGTCAGCAATAAGTCATAATAGTGAAAAGAGTTAAAATTTTTCATGAGGTAGGCAGGCTGGGACTGTATCCTGAGCAGTTCCTCTCCACCCCATACCTGCAGCTCTCAGTACACGCTGCTTCCTTGGGAAGTGTCATCCCATAGCATGGAGACAAAATGCTTGACTCCTAAACTTTGTACCTTAATCAGAACTTGTCTGCTCGGCTGGTTCACAAACACACATGAGCAGTCCAGAAGTAACATGAAGTGGTAAAAATGTCTTTATCTGGAAATCAGGGCAATATCTGATTACTAGACTGATGGCTTAACACCCATTAAAGAGGCTGTCTTTGCACAAGAACAGCATTGAGGTAAGTGTGGGAAGTATCAGGTACAAACCAAAGCTTATACAATGCTGCATCCCATGTGAAAAGTGAAGAAAGGATTTGCTGGTACAATTTGAATAAATGCACTTGGTTTTCTTCGTCGTTAATGAGCCCGAAAGGACATCCAATTCACTTCTTGCTGTTAGTCAACACCAGGAAAATTTTTAGGAGAAAATCTAGAGAAGGTTATAACACTATTTGAAAGTCCAATTACAAAATTCAAATTCCAAGCAGCTACCTGTGCCTCGTGCACAGTGGATGGTCTCATCCACACCTCATGATGTGATGTTGATAGGAGTGTAAAAATGGAAACCAGATGGCTTGGTAATGTGAGTAGCACTTTGATATTAATTGTTCCTTACAATCTTCTTTCCTTGAAATCTGATTTGAGTGAAAGCATGGCATTACTGCTCAAGGTAAGCTATTCCTTGTTTGTAACCTGACACTCAGTGGAAGGTAGACTAGATTCTTACCTGAAGGGTCAGGTCACTGGCTACTGAGGAAATTCTCCTGTGGTAGCTGGGAGTCAGCACTCTCCTTGTTCATCCTTGCTTGCCTGGAACTTGGTATGAACTTGGGCTAATCAGTTCAGATGTAGATTTCAAATTTCCACAAAAGGATTTAATGGTCCTGCCAAGCTCATGTACATTGAGTTTCTGCAGCTTCTACCACGGAGATGCCTTGTGCACTGACATCCTTTTATTTTCAAGAACAGAGTCTCTGCTGTTTTGGTTTGAGATGTTTTTTGTGTTTTTTTTATTTGTTTGGGTTTGCTTTGTTTTGTTGTTTTGTTGGGTTTTTTTTTTTTGTTTTGTTTGTTTGGGTTTTTTTGTTGAGATTTGACAGTGATGACAGAGCCCACACTCATTTAACACTATGATATGACAACAGTCATCAGTCATGTAACACTGAGAAAACTGAGGTTCAGTAACATTTAGATCCAGAGGAAATCCAAACCCGCATCTCCCATGCCCAGGGAGGTGTTGTCATCACCAAGCTTTAAGCTGGTTTGGATGGGCAACATTCTTTATCCCCTGTGTTGAAACTGTGCCAAGGAACAGAATGGAGTTGAAAATCCATTTGGAGACAGCAGGGAAGAGGAAGACATTGAGCTTTAATGGTCAAACCTGGCAGAGAGAGTGCAGAACCACAGTCCAGCTGTCAAATTACTTTGTGTTTCTTTTACTTTATTTTCCTTATATTTTCACTTTGTATGAGATTTTCAGTACCCATAAAACTTAAACAGTGGGGTCTCTTTCTCTCAATGAAACTTGTGACAGAGAACCTTTTCTAATATTTCTTTTTATCGATATCACATTTCTCTCTATAAGATTTTCATTGTAAACTATGCTATAAACCCACAAGACAATATTAGTGGGAAATGATAGCAAAGATGTGTTGCCCTGCATGGTTGTAAGAAATGAGGTTTATTTGTCTCCTGTCATTATTACCTCAATAATCTCCTAAAGTGCTGCAGGATGACACACCTTGTCTGCTTGTTGCCTGTGCTGGTTTGTTGGGTGGAATGCCCTGCACCCTCCTGTGCAGCTCTTTCCCTCACCAGCATGGCCCCGTTGCTGAACTCTCCCTGCCAAAAGCTCCATCTCGCTGTGCCTGGCTGTCTCCAGTTACTGCCACACACGAGGTTTGCATTACTCTGATGATGTTTCAGATTCCCTCTCCATGGCAGCCTTAACCTTGCTCTGTCCTTGGGCACGTTTTGGCCAACCAGGTTGTGCCTGAATTTAGAAGTTGTAAAAGTCTGTGCTGACCTGCAGGTTTTTACATGTTACCCTTGGCGATTTTGCATTATGTTTACCAAACAAATTGAGCTGTTATTCATAAAGAGGGAAAAAGAATCCAACTAAATTCCCTGCAGATGGCAGAGGATATGCACATGATCACTTCCATCTCCTGTTTCAGCTGCAGTTTCATAAAAAATCTGAAATATGTTTTTAAAAATGCTGACAGTAGCAAAACTGAACCTAGACTGAAACAAAAACCTGTAGCAAAGGAGCAGTAGTGGACATGTTACGTAGATATTCTCCAACATTAAACAGGACGCAGTAAAGCCAAAGGTGGGTAAGTGTTGTAAACAAAAGTTTTGTATAACACATCAAAACATGCAATAACAAATGCAATTCTTCAGTTTCATGTTCTTTAAGGTGGGGTGGCATTAGTCATGGTGACAATGACATAAGTGTGTAAAAGATTGTACTGTTTGGGCAATGTTCATCAGCCACCCCTGACTGAGAGAGTTGTTCAGGGATGTGTAGTCAGTCTAAACTGAATTTTACAGCTGCTGAGCACAACTGGAACAGGAAAATTAGTGACTTGAGAGTAACATGGAGAAATCACAAATGGGATACTACTGGCTGTGTGGCATTTTGACGCCCTGAGAAGATTTTGGCAAAGAATTAAGTTACCTGAGAAAGGTCTCATCTCTTAAGATGATGAATTGTGAATAAGGATGATTTAGCCCACTTTTAATATGTTAAAGGCCCAAATAAACCAGCTGTACCTTCTTTGCTAGATACAGAGCAGTTGGTGTCTGAGCTGTTGAGACAAGGCAGTAACTTGTGTTTGTGTGCCTTCACCTTCACTATCCCAATTCTTGACGTGGTGGCTTCAGAAGAGTTTTGGAAAACTTGACTTAGTTCTAATTTGCAGAGGACTTCTGAACCATTTTTCAGTCACTATTCACTATTAAGTAACTGTGACTGCAAGTTACTATGGCCTGATTTGGGTAAAAGCTCCTCTGAAACAAAATACTCACCTTTACTTTTCTAGTAAAGAAAAATGAGTGCTACCTTAGTTTTTCTTTATACAGAGTACTTCAGCTGTGTTAAATCACTCTTGGTGTTCCTAAAGTAGGCGGTTTCAGTCCCCACTCAGCCCTGTCATGACCCTTTTCCCTCTGTCTTTTCTCAGTTTTTTGAGTGGAGGAGAAGGACATGGTCTGGGGGTGTGACGTTAGAACTGCATGTCTCCCTTATTTCCTCTTGAGATTTGTAGCATGAAATTATCAGTTCCTTTAACAGCACTAAGATGACATTTTCTGGGGTCAGTGTTTTTTTGGTTTTTTTTTATATTTGGTAAAGGTGCTGTTACTTGCTTATATGCCTGAGAATGAATTTTCTTATATTTGGCTTACTGTATTATTAACTGGAATACTAAAAACCATGCTTATGTTGGAATAGGACTGCCCTTTATAAGAGGACTCATTTTTGTGAAGCAAAATAATTGTTCCCAGAAAAACACATTCCTTCTCCATCAAACCACCATTCTATTTGACACACTGGCTGTTCATTCCTTTAGAATCTAAAAATCATTTTTAGTGATTTATGGACTGCTGTTGCTAATATTTCCATGATCCTGTTAAAAGTGAGTGCTTTTTCCTCAGTGGCCAGTTTTTGTGTTTTAAATAAGCAAAATGTCAGTTAAACTAAAAGCAGGTCTAAATCATGTATATACTAAAATTGGCATTGGCTTGCTGGCAGATTTTATAAATTATCAAAATCTGTCCATATCTGAGGAAAATGAAAACCAAGGTTCTGGATAACGTTAGGAAGTAGGAAATGTGTAAATTTACATGCTGTGTGAAGTGAAATAGTCACAAGCAAGTCAAGTTTTAAATGTTCCTCATTTGTATTTGCTGTGTTACATGCTCTTCCATTATTTTATCTCAGACAAGGTTTTATATTTATATATTTATATATATGTGTGTGCATGTGTGTTTATCTACACACATTCACACACGCTTGCTCTGGTGGTTTCCTTTTTCTGTGATGCATTTTCCAGGTAATAGAAAGGAGAAGGTTACACATGTATTCAATATGGGTTTATTCATAACACATTATTTCCAGCACTTTGAAGGAGATAGAGAAACAAAGAATGGTTGAGGTTTGAAGGCACCTCAGGAGGTTTTCTTGTCCAACCCCTCCTGCTCAAGTGGGATCATCTAGAGCAGATTCCCAGGGCTGGATCCACATGGCTTTTGGATATCTTCAGGGATAGGGATCTTCTCCAGGTTAAACTGTCCCAGCTCTCTCAGCCTTCCTTCATAGGAGACTGTGTTGCTCTGTGTGCAGCCTGGTGTCCACATCATTTTCTGCAAAGCTGCTTTCTGGCTAGCTGGCCTCCAGCATGTCCTGCTGCATGGAGGCTTTTTAATTCTTCCACAAGTGCAGGATTTTGCACATTCCCTTGTGGAAGGTGATGAAGTTCCTGTCAGCCTATTTCTCCAGGTGGCTGAGCTCTCTCTGGATGGTGGGATGGCTCTCTGGTGCATCAGCTGCTCCTCCGTGTTTTCTATTATCAAACTTACTGAGGGTACACCCTCCCCTATCATCCAGACCATTAGTAAAAATGTGACAGGAAAGCTTTGGATAAAGAACTTCACTGATTTTTTTTTTTTTTTTCTCTGAGGAGGAAGCCTCAAAATCCTAGCAAATCAATTTGGTAGTTCTAATTTCATGTCTTCACTTTTCTACAAGCATTGCAGGTTTTTTTCTTTGGGCTTTCTACACCATGGGCACCTTACAGGCTTTGGCTTTGGGCATGAAGGTTCTGGCACTAAGCAATCTTGCTGTCTTGGCAGCATTAAAGCATTCACAGCCCCAGCTGTCTCCTACACACCACAGAAAGCCTCCAAGTCCCTTCATTGTCTCATGAAATTTGGCAGAATGGGAAACCTCAGGGATCTGTAGAAGACTAAAGCCTGCCAGATGCATCTGCTTGAATTTTTTTCTTTAGAGATAGGCTCAATGACCTTTTTTCTGTCAGTGACAACACAGTGGTTCTGCTGCTTTCAGCACCTGGTGATGACATGGTTGGCAGCAAAGTTTGGCATCTTGGGAAAGTGAAGACACCTTTTGTTGCTTCTGTCTAAGGAAGCAAAGTCCTGAACAGCGCTCCTCACCTTTCTGCTGTCTCAGCAGTGGCAGGAATCCTAACTGCTTTTATAATGGTGTGTGAAACCGTGTGTCAGTGGGGTTCGGGGCTTGACCATCATCTGCCTAAGTCTCTCTTCTGTATAGTTGGGTGAGTTAACACAGCCAGCACAGTATTATTGCATGTGCTTATGAAGCAGGGAAAGCCTTCAGCTCTACTTCATCAACAAAACCCACATCAGGATGTCTTTATTTATTCCCTATGGGAATGTTCAGCAAGGCAAGCTCACTTAGTTAAATGGTGAAACAAGGATACATTCATAAAAATGGGAACAGGCTTTGGCACAATACCTGTGGAGCCAGATGTCTGTCAATAACTCACCAGAATCAAAAAGAATACAGGATGTTTGTAACTTGAGATTTCTCTTTTTAGTAACTTGTCCAAAATAGATACTTTAATGAATGTTTGTATTGTACACTAAATTACTCAGGTGCACTTATACATACGATTGCAACAGCCCCACAGTAGCTGCCCACAAAATGCAGTCTCTCTCTGCATTACCACGCAGATGCATGGGAATGTGTTAGATGGTTCAGGGATCTCTTCACTGCTCTCTGCTGTGCAGAGATGTGAAAATCTCCTTATACCATTGGACTGGTGGCTGCTACATCATTTCTGCCCCCTCCAGTTCAGTGAATCTCCTGTGTATATTTGCCTTCAAAGGCGAGCTGTGCTGTTCCCTGGCTGTTGATGTGTCTTGAGAGGGCACTGGAACAAGGGTCTTTTCCACATGTGCTCCACAAAGGAGGTGTCCTTTCCCTTTGTGAATGATTTTTTGGTAAATACTAGCAAGTTCTGTAGCTCTGTTGTATCCATATGTTCAATAGATTTTTTTATGCTGTTCGATTAATCCCCAGTGCCTTCGCAACTCTTACACAAGGGCTGAGTTTGCTGGAAGAAAATTGAATTCCAGCAAGTTTGGATTCTTTCACTGTTCACTCCCTATTAATGTCCATTTTGCTGTTTTGCTATGAAAAACTGAATTATAGTAGTAACCATATTAAACAAGTCTCAATGACAATCACTCTCATTCCCATTAACTCAAATTGGCTTTTTAAAACTCTGTATATAAACCACATTGTCTCTAATTAACTTGTAACATAGTCATTTTTACACGAAGGCTGCCCCAAGGGACACTTGAGCTTTTTTTTGTGGATTTCTGTATGTAGAAATGTCATGGGTGATTAGAGTAAAGCCACAGCATTCATTGCTGTTACACTTCCCTTAAATGCATGTATGTTGCTATACTTTCTGATTATTTAAATTCATTGTGAAAGAGATGATACTGAAGTAGTATGAACTGCATTCTTGGAAGTGTTGCCAGGTCATCTGGACAGAGAAAAGGAATGAGAAATGAGACAGTTGGAAATTGATTCTAAAAAATCCACAGGACAAATAAAATGGCTTAGAAATTGATTAAGTGAGGTCTGCTAAGCTGCAAACCTCCTTTAACCTTTCCCTCTGTTTAGGACATTCATAATAACCCCTGTGTAAATTACCTGATGTCTACCGAGGATTGGGAGACACCATTCCTTTTCCACATGGACATTAGTAGGTTTTCTCCCTGTTGATGAAAGCTGTAGAAATCTAACATCTTTTTCACCTCTGCTGTTTTGATAAAAATGTTTGAAGGGGTCTGGCAGAGCTTTAAAGTTCTTGTGAGTGATGGCTCAGTAATGGTTGTATACATGACACATGAATGTGTAACTCCTGCTTCCTAAGAGAGCAGCTTTTGTGAATCCTGATTTAGGTCTTCAGACTATTTATTTTGTGATCACAGCACTGCATTCTGCTAAGAGCTGTTTCTGCAGCTAATTGATAGAATTAGGGAGGATGATAATCTGAAATAAAAGGATAAGAAAAGCAGCTGCACTGACTTAAGGAATGTTGATGGCTTCCAAGGCTTGCTATCCATGGGCAGAATATTCTGTCTGAGGAAAGCAGAATTGCTAAATCCTGGTATTCTCTAGTTATCTCTTTCAGGATTTTAGTTTGGTTTTTTTTTTTTTTTTTCCCCACTTCCCTGCAGTCGTCTCTTTCTTTAGAGGAAAAAAATTAGAAGAGCCAAGCTATTTTCAAAGTAGGGGGGAAACAGAAATGCCTTATTTTCTTCAGGATATCCAGAGGAGAATAAGTAAAAATATGAGTTGGAATGAGTTGGAATAGCAAGATTTGTGTAATTTGTTGTTAAAGTTCTGTCATGTGCTTTTAATTGTGTGCCCACACATACTTGTCAGGAGACACGGTCTCCATTTAGCCACATGTCCTTGTCTGTGATTGCACTCAGTGCTGCTCTGGCCTAGCACTGGCTCAGGGCATCACTGAGGCTGGCATAACAACTTTACTTTTACTTTTTGTGCTTTATTCAGTGACACCCAACCACTATACCCAGGAAGACCTGGGGTTTTTTCTCATCAGGTGATGAGAAATAATTCTATTAAATGGATCTGAGCCTTGAGGGCTGAGCAGCCTGTCCATCCTAGCAGCTGACTCAGGAAGGAAATACAGACTTAGGTGTGAACTGGACATAGGGTGCTCAGGGGTGGCATCAGTCACATCAGTGTTTCTGCACAGTGTTCACAAGACACAGAAAACAGTTAAGAACATCTTTCCAACACAAAGTATCCAAGGTATTTTTTTTCCATTAATTACTATTTCCCAGTCATGCAACTATTACCAGTGAAGTTTTCTGCGTGTTGTTTGTGTTCTTTTATTTAGTGTGCATGACAAAGCAGAAATGTGCAGGTGATACTGCTCAGTACTTTTTTACAGACAGATTGTTTGCATCATTTTTTTTCAGTTTGAGTAAGATACATCACTTTCACTAAGTTGCATCTTAATACCTCTCTTGAATCTGCATAAAGTTCTGCATATGTTCACTTTTGAAGAGTTAAATGTCTTGTTTCCCACAGAGAAAATTATAAATAAACACATGGATTTGTTTACATGAGGGATACACTTCATGATTCTAATGCTCTTTGTATCTTTCCTAAGGAGAAAAAAATAGTCTGATTTTGTGTATTTTCTTATGCATGTTTTTCTTCTGATGTCATCATTTTGTCTTGTGGGAAGCTGTGCTTCAGGAGAAAGCCATGTTAAAAATACAGTTGGAAGAAAACTGATCTTAAAGTAATCCTTTGAGTCAATTAAATAATACTGATCTCAGTAGAACATCTATTAGTGTACATATGATGTTACTGCTAATACAGCATGAATTTATTATGGCCTGGGGTAGCCCAATGAATTCCAGATGAATTCACAATAGCTGGATTCTTAAAATGCTACCAGGTCTACTTCAGGTTTTCTGTTTCCATGTGTAATTAATACCAGAACCCAACACTGCTACCTGCTCCTATTAAAAAAAAACAACAAAACCCAAAAACCACATATCCACATATTCGAAATCAAATTGAAAGCTTGAAAACTGTGCCTGAGTCTTGGCATTAGTAATTTAAAGTACTAGTTTAGAACCCATCTGAATACACTGGTTTTACATAATTCAAAATTATTGTTGGTTTATCTCCTTCAGCCAAAATACTCCAAACTGCTTCAATATACCTAGCTAGATTATTAGCTTGAAAAACAGCTCATATATTTAGAGATATTTAAGCATAAAATTGGCTACAAAGCTATCCTTCAGGGATAGCTATGGAAATGAAATGTGTCTTCAAGAGATTTGTTAATCAGACATCCTCATCCCGGGGAGCAACCTAGCATCTTTATCTCATAAGAGTGGGAAAACCTGTTTAAATGGGTACATTTTTTGAAAAATGGACATGGAAACCTAAGCAGTTTCATCATATCATGGGTTATATCGGCAAATTATTTTCTTAGAAATGTCACATGATTGTTAAAAGCTTTACCTACTGAAGTTCAGCATTTCTTGTGGCACATACATTTCACACTGCTGTGTCTGGACTCAAGTAACATCACATATTTTAACTACATTACCCCAGCTTGGCTGGCTGTGAGCAGAATCAGAAGATTTCTCTGGTCTTTTTTTTTCCATCAGCCCTTACCACATGGCTCACACAGCGTCTCCACAGATTGTCAGACCAGATGTGTGTGTTGTGCACACTTCATCAGAAAGCAGTGCACCAAGGACATGGCAAAAATCACCTCAAATAACTACTGAAAGTATTGGTCCTGTGATGATGTAAATCAAATAATGGTCTCATCAGGGCTCTTTCTTTAATGTAGAGGACAGGCACCAGGGAGTGAGGGGGAAAGCTGGGACATCTTTATTTTGTTTTCAGTGTATGGTAGGAGGATACCTGTATCATAATTTTGAAACTGAAAATAGCCATTTTTTACTTCCAGCTGAGCACTGTATCACTAAAGTCAGATGTGTATTTACAGCAGCACTGTTTCCTCAAAATTTGCCTAATCCTGACAGTGAGGAAAATTTATCAAGGTCCCCCCCAGCAATTCATAGTTCAGTGACAGCTTAGGGAAGAGAATGAGGGTGAATATAAAATGTAGGTAAGATGTCAACAGACTCAGAATGGTCTCTGCTACTGAATAAGTGCACATTTAAAACAGAGGTTTAAAAATTAGTTTGCAACTCACAAGCAGAGAAAGTACAAGACACCTTTTCCTTACACAAGCATAGTATGAGGAGAAAGGCCACATCAAGGTGTGTGGTGTAATGCTGGATGACAGAGATTTGATATTTGTGTTCTTATCCCTGGGTCTTCCAAATATGCATGAAGAGAATACCCAGCTTTTCCTTCACTCTTGGGAAGAATGGGTGAAAAGCAGAACATGAGCCAGCAGTGTGCATTCACAGCCCGGGATGTCAACTCTGGCCTGGGCTGCATGAAAAGAGGAGTGGGCAGCTCCAGGGTCCATCAGTCCATGCACATCCTAGATCCTCCTGAGCACTGTGCTTTCCACTCTCACACCCAAAGAGGACAGTAAGGCAGGGAAAAAAAATAATGTGCCATCTTTTCTAGATGAAGTCTGGCTTTTTATTTTTTCAAATACAGTGTTCACCATGAGATTAAAGTCCTAGTTTCCTGTTTTTAACAGGCTTAAAAATAATTTTTGAAGCCTTGTGCAAAAGGAACCATGAAGAAGTATTAAATGGAGATGGAAACACTGACAAAAACAAAGAATGTAGAATGAGGCTGTAAAGGAAGCACAGACAGAAGGGAATAAAGATGGAAAATAAAAATAAGAGAATTTACACAATTCCCTCAAAAGAAAAAGAATTGAAAATAAGTTTCAGACATTCAAGGCTTTTCATAGGGTGGATGACACTTATGCCTGATATTGCTGGGTGTAAGTGCAGTTGGAGTAGTGAATTTGTACCTGATTACAACCGGGGGAAAATGTAAAAATGCTTTGCTTTTTTTGACAGTGTTCTGTGATTTATGAGCTAGTCTGTTTTCAGAAAGCATCTGTATTAGAGTTTCGCTGAGACTTCAGCTCCAAAGCGCCTGTAGCATTTCACGACTTAGGCTAAATTTTAGAGATGTTTGCCAATGGTGGGCTTTAGTTTCGTGAAACATTTGAACAAGAAAGCTTTTGAGAACAATATCCATTGAATTTTCCAGGGACAATGAAGTAAGAAGGAAAGGATAATAACGGTTGTCTTGAACAAGAGGGACTTTTGCAGGAAGAGAGAAATAAATACTTGTAGTTACAGGCTACCTAACGTGCTCCTTCACACTACTGCTGAAAAAGTTTCAATGTGAGAGCCTTTCAGAATTAACTGCTGAATATTTCACTTGAAAGAACTGTGAGCTAATGATATTCTGCTTTGGGATTTTGCAGTCAGAACCACACACGCATTAACTTTCCATGCGAACCTTGGGCCGCAGAGAGGATTAAACACTGGCCGGACTTGCTGTAGCGGCCGTGGGGACAGGAGGACGCCGAGGCCCGTGTGGCGTGCTCCCTGTCCCTGTGTGCCCCGGGCTGGAGCTGCCCCCGAGGGCATTGCGGAGCGCAGGCCTCACTGCTTTAATTTTATACCCGCTGTAAAATCAATTCCTACTAATATCTAACCTATTATTGACACTCTAGCCCGTGGGGAATGGCCGAGTCTGGCTGTTACAGGCAAGTACTGATTTTAGCCAGGCCCTCGGGCCTCCTGTTGTGGCTGAGGCAAATGTTGCTAATAAACGCCTCCTTCAAAGTGACTTTTCCAGCTGAATCGGAGGGATTCCAGTCACCCATTTGATGGAACTTTAACCAGAAACGTGTTGGACAAATTAAATGTGGGTTAGCCTCTTGCTCTGGACTATATCAGGAGCCTATAAATGCAAAATGTTTGAGGCACAGAAGACCGTGCTCTGTAATTAACCATTGTAGCTCTCCTCACAAATCAAAAGCAGCCTAACCTGGGGTGTTCAGTCTGTCAAGACATGGGCACTCAGAGGGTTTGGAGAAGGAAGAAGAGGAAAGATGAATAGGAGAGAAAAGTAAACAGCATTTTGCATACATGTATATATTACTGTTAGCTAACAGCAAAAGCCTTGAGCATCTCACCTTGTAATGGAAAAGTCACGAGCTGAAGTATTTTAATGTATGCACTCAGATTTGTCATTTTTCCTATTGGGAAAAAAAGATCTTAACATTCTTTCATTTGGAAAATAGTGGTGAGCTGGAAAGGTTTCACAAGCTAGGTATAATGGTTTGATCTACGTTTGGGCCGCTCCTGGAGTATTTAAAATTTAGTTTCAAACAGCTAGTCAGTGGCCTGTTTGAGAAGCTGAAAATAGCACAGCTGATAGCAGCAAATATGACAGAGCAAAATAGTTCGTGGTTAACTCTGTTTTCAGGTCTCAGTGTGGAAGGAAGGATTTCTTTGAGCAGACATCAGATAGCTTTTTTTTTGTGTTCCGAGTCAGGAGTTTGGTGTTCCAAAACCAGGAACACCAGGGGCTCTCAAGTAATTTAAGGAGAGAAAAAGAATTTGATGAACAGGTACTGAGCCTAATATGGACCAAAAAATCATTTTAATCCAAGTACAATGAAATACTTGTAGACATTTATTGAAGAACTTCTGTCTTAAATTCTGTCTCAACATTAATAGTAAATGTACTATAGTTATTCATCCCTCTCTTAGCCAGCCATCTTCTGGCCAGGATTTGATATTGTTGATCTTAAGTTAATCATAAATCATTAGTTATGACCACGATTTTTGGAAAACCTGTGGAAGTGCAGTTTTTGGTGATGCTTATGTATATGGATTGAATACATAAATCTGAAAGAAGTGAGACCTAAATTCAAGCTCTTGTGCTGTGATGCTGTTTGTGCAAGAAAAGCTATATATCAGAGTGGATACCTCTTTGCTTATCTGTCTTAATTTTTAAGTAAAAGTGGCTTACAGTAATAAGGAGAGAATGACAGAATAATTTGCTTTTTGCTTGACAATAGTGATATTCATTTAATCTTGTCGTTCCCATTTAGAGTGTATGGAGACCTCAGTGGGGAGGTAAAGCTGAATTGCTTTCCCCCCTTCTCAGTCTAAAACTGCTTCTTTGTACTTATGGTGCTTGTAAGACCAGAATATTGGTAAATGACTTCTGTATCTTGGCCAGAAAGTCACGGGCAGTAAATATGTGTGTGTTTGTGACAGGGGCAAGTGAATCTGGTGTGTAAATACAGGAGCCAAGAGGGATGGTAAATGCCATTGTTCCATTAGGGAAAAAAAACCCCAAAGGTTTATAATACTGCAGTTTTTTTCATTTGGGAATATGTCTAGAATTGATAAATGTAAAACCAAGATGGTTTTGTCTAAGTTCTATGGATAGGAAGGCAGGATTTCTGGTGAAAACATTCAAGTGCTTCTCCCTTCCATTGTGGTTATTAGACATTGTTTGTTACCATTGAGAATGTGAACAGAGATGGGAGAAAAAGCAGCTGAGGAAGGACAATTACTGTGGAGAATTCCTGAATCTGAATATTTTTTAATCTTCCTGGCAAGAGATTGGGACCTTTACATGGATCGGGCATTGGACTGGTAGGGCTTGCAGGGCTGGGAGCAATGAAGTGCTGTGTTCTTCATCTGCCCTCTTCACATCATAGGCTCACAGCTAATTAATCACTGCTAATTTCCAGGTGGCCTTCCAGATCAGCCTAAGGCAGTGCAAACTTCAGCAAGGAAGCATGACAGGGCTCTGTTATCAAAGTTTGTGGTAAAAGGAACACAAGCTATTGTTTTCTACTGTACTTAAAAGGCTGGAAAACCAGGAGGTTTAGTGTTGTTCAAACATGAATACAAATGTTCCAACAGTGACACTTGGCATGAAACTGTTTTCTGTGATGTACATACTGTCATAAATAAGATCTTCTAAAGCACTTGTTACTTCAGTTTCATCATAATGCTAGAAAACTTTCAATCCTAGAACTTGTTCACAGAAACGAACTATTTCTGAATGTTTCTGAACATTGTGTTGCATTTTTCCCTAACTGTTCCATTTGATACTACACATAGAAGGCATTATTGTGAACAGTGGGGGTTTTCCCTTGCAAAAGAATGGGTTTATATCCTGGAATCACTAAACTTATCTTTAAGTTGCCTTGTGTTAGAAAATATCTCATTTTCTATAGTTGTGCAAAGAATCATAAGACACCCAATCCTGTCCCTCTCAGTGCAGATGGAAAAAAAGAATTATTTACAAGAAACTGTTTAACAATTCTTGTCTAAATAATGGTGCTAAATCCAGCTTTTATTAAACTCAGCACCATGGAAAATTTAGGTGAGATGTAGCTGGGGATGTTTATTATGAGAATAAGGCTTTGTGAGAGTTTGTTTTTGAAAATTGAATGTGGGGGATGCAAACTCCCACAGATATGAAATTGAGCAGAATGTTTGCACAAGCTCTCGCGAAAGAAAACACCAACTCCGAACAGCTATGTTGCATAGTCTGAATATTTATGTGATTTTTCTGTGTTTATTTTTTTTTTTTCATGCCATGACTGTTAGGGGCCTTCCTGTGCTGCATAACACAGTTAAAAGAAGACAGGAAGCTGGAGGGGTTCTGGAAAGTAATGAGTGATAATAAGCATTTTAACTTGATTTTTATCTGGTTGGAACCCCACGAGTCTTTTTAAATGTCTTGATTTTCTGCTGTATTTTTGGAATAGCTTTTCTAAAATATCTGTCCATTTTGGACCAAAATAATGTTTCAGTTGAGGAATAAAAGTTGGTTCCTTATGGTCTTGCAGCTGTCCGAGGAACTATTACAGATTATGAACTGTTTATGCATTTTGTGACAGCTGGCAAGACTGCTCCTCAAAACCAACAATAGTAACCAAATGCTGGTTTTTATAAATTGATGTGTTCACATATTTTACTGCTGTGTTGGCCTGACTCTGTTATTACTTGCTGTCCACCACAGTTGTTAGTAAGAACATAAGAATGAGTTCATGGAAATCTAATATGTCTTTTGCACACTAAAGAATATTTAAAAAGTGCACTTTCTTGGCAGATAATACTTATCTGACATGAGTTTCTTTCTTAAACATGTAATATTAATTCAGGCTACACCTGAAATGATAAAGACCTAAGTGTTGAAATTAATTAGCCAGAAATTAATCCTGTGATCAAAATATTTTACATTCTTCTGTAATTCTTGATAGACCCCTAATAATCTTTACTTCCTTTCTTAAAATAACTTCTGCACTTATTTATGTTATAAAAACTGGAGTGTCAGAATGTGGATAAGTAAATGAAAACATATTTCTGTTAATTTTGGAATTATTCATGATTTTATCTGGAGAGGGTCTCCCACATCAGATCTGACTGTGGGCAAGTTGATTATTTGTTCTGGGCAGCCATTTATGTGTGAAATTCCAATTTCCCTTGGGACAAAACCAAGTCTCTGTTTCGCTAAGTGTCCCATGCAAAGCCGAGTCTGTTACATAGCTTGCGCTCTTCAAATCTCTTCTGGATCTTCAAAACTAATAAAGAGTTACCAAGTGATGTGTTAGCTGATGTCATTTTGTAATTATCAGTACAGGGGTGTTTTTTCTGGGTTACACTGCTGGTGTAAACATTATTGTGTCCAAAACCCTCAGTGGTGTTTGAAAAAAAATCACCATCATAAAAGGGGTACATTTTTCATAAGTGTGCAGGAGTGAGCTGCCACTGCTGCTGGAGTGACAGAACTGCCCTTGGACTGAGCATGGGTGAACGTGGAAGCAGAGTTATGAATTGTTTGTTTCCTCTATGAGTAGAAAACAAAAAAGAATTTGAATTTATTTCTCTCCCTACTCCTTCTCACTCTTGAGTCAACTCAGGTGGGAAGATTGTAGCTATAGAAGAGTGGAACATCCTACAGGATGTAATATTTTAATCTTGCTTGTCCTGAAGAATCAAAACAAGAAATGATGTGATGAATATATAATCATTCAGTGATGGTGAGTATGCATAATGAGAGAGAATTAGTATTACTAATTTTTTTTTTTTTTGGAAACCAGGGTCCTACTATCCACATACAATTTCAGTTGCTGTGTTCTCTCACAGATGGGCCATAAAGCTGTTCAGTACTCACTCCTTATACCTAGGAATATCAAGAAGGAGATGATTGTGCTTTACTGTGCCATTCTGTTCCACTGAGTTCCAATACTTAAATATGGTGCTTATTTGAGCCAAGTATTTGTTGGTGGCTGTTGCAGCTGCCTCATAACTCAGCATGACTGAAGCTCCATCCAGCATTCCTGGCCTCTCTGGTCAATGTCCTTGCTCATTCCCTTTGACCCATCCCACTGCACTTGTCTGCATGAGACCATGTCTGGTCTGGCTGCCCTGCCTCTGTCTTATCCCAATTTGTCTGCTCCTTTCCTGTTTGTTCCTTCAGCACATCATAAGCAGATCCTCTCCAGTTCCCTGCTCCTTTTCTGCAGGGTTTTGTGCCCCTGTTTTCCTCAACTTTTTCTTCTTGGATAATCTCTCAACAAGGGTGTTCAGTGTCTCCTTTAGTCCAGACTGAAATCTTTGTTGTTCTCCATCAGCTTCTGTTCTTGAATGAACCCTCAGCTTGGCAGGGGAGAGGAGAAGCTCAGCTCCTCACCTCTGCTGCAGTTGCTGCTTTGCTGCTTGCACTGAAGTGATTCACCCAGAGATTTCCAAAGAAACGTCTTGTACTTTTTTCTGAGATGTCCTTCATGCTGAAAAGGTGCTCCCCATGAGTTAGCAAAGGCACTTGGAAGGCTTCACCCTCTGATGTTTCTGCTTTGTCTTGAGGTCTACAGAAATATTGAAAGCAAGTATGTAGGTGGTGTGCTGAAATAATTGATTGTATTGCCGACTATTTTCTTTTTTTTGGTACTATTATGTATTTCTCCATATTTAGAGACAGCAGCTGTGTTCCTTGTATTTGTGATCTGGAGTTTCCTCAGTAATACAGATAATTATTAATAAGAAAAAGGTTTTAAAATAGTGTTGTTGATTAAATGCAGTATAGGGTATCACATGTGTTATAGAAATTACAATGATAGAATTATGGAAAATGGAGACATTTATTTCCATCCATGCAAAAGTCTAGTAAAATCTGGATGCTTTCTGTATTCCACACGACTTTATGCTTTTGTTTGTTAGCTCTCATTGGATACTCTCTGGTTTTCCTCCACCTTTGTGCTGATATTCTCTGGGGGTCATCGTGAATTGCTTTCAGGTTCTTTCCTAATGGCTTTCACTTGCCTTTCGTAGTGTTTTAATACATTGGCTTGAATCTACCTCTGTTTTTCCTTAAACTTCTTAAAGAAATGGCTGCCCTAGTAATCTTGTTAAATTTCTAAGCCAGTTGGACAATGAACTTTGCCAGACCTTCCTAGTTGATTTATTGAACTGAAATCTTCCCATCCTCCAGGGCATACACTCATTTTTATGTATAATAACCTTATTTACATTGTTCTTTCTCATTTCTGGCCAAGCAATCCTCTTACTCTCCCAAATGGAGTACTCTGAGTGCTGGAGCAGAGTGTATGGTTTTTAGTTGGCTGGCCTTTTGGAGATCTAGGAGTTCCTAATCACGAGGGTTTCCTGAAGGATTAACAAACAACACATCTGTCCTTTGGACTCTTTTGACTCTGACCAAGACCCACTCTAGTAAGCACTTTGGGTTTCCTCCATCTGCACAAGACTATTCCCGCTGAAGTTTCTGTATTTGTCTCATCTACTTCATTTCAGCAAAAATGGAATGTGAAAGGAAGTGAAATTTGGACTACATTTAAATTAGCCTAACAGTGCAATTGTTACAAGTGACATTACAAAGAACAGTGTTCTTCAAGGAAGAGCAGTAAATTTTGATCCAGAAATGTGGGCTGTTCAGGTCAGGCACTGCACTGCTCTTTAAAGGAGAGGCTGAAACTCAAATGAAGAAAGCATTTTACGAGTAAATCCAGTGTGGTGGACTACCATGTAACCCTTAGCACAAGGGTTATAGCTCAGCTTCTTTGTAGCCTTCAGCTGTCTTTAAATCCCCTTTGTCCCATTATTTTTTTTGTGTGTCCCAGAGAAATGAACTCCACTTTGAATATACTTGTTCCAATAAGAGAAGAGAGGCACTTGAGTAGATGCCAGCAGGCACTTCTTGAGTGACTGAGAGGGCATTTCAAGGGAAGGGTAAATCCCTAAATACCTTGTTTTCCTAAGCATCTGCTACTCAGCTGGCTGTGGACCTTTGGGTTGACCAGAGTTGATTTTCTCATGTGTTGAACACCAGTAGATAAAGGAAAGCAGCAGGGATAAAACAATTAATCAGGCTTCCTGTCCTAAATTTTTGGCATTCCTTTTTATGGATAATGAGAGCAGTGTGAGACATAAATGATGAATACATCATGCACACGAGCACTCATAGGACAGATTGTTAGCAATTGAAACATTGTTAATATAATCCTGTAATGCTAAATGTCAGAAATGGTGCAAAACATGGGGCCTCACGCTGCTGCCACGGAATGCTGTTCATTCCTGCATGGCTTTCTCAGCCTTCTACATCCTTTGGTCCTCTAACCTGGCTTTGAAAAATCTTGGAGAGGTCTTCTAATTCTTTTCAGTCTGCTTATTTGCAGCTTTTCAGCAAATGGCAAGTACTTCTATTTATTTCCTTTGCAAAGCAGAACCAAAATTTGCAACTTTTATGTGCTTCCAAAACTGTTTCCCCCATAGATACACTCTTAAAGTCTCTCACAGGAAGAAGTCATCTTTCTTTCTTGTAAGATTGTCACCTGAAGCCATCTAGGACAACCAGGCATATGGTGTCCTCAGAAACTTACTAGAGGCAAGATGTGCTTAATCTGTATATTATGCATGATCTCTGAATATTTGGTAGCTAAATTTCTCTAATGTAGCTAATAAACAGTAGCAGGGAAGGCTGAGTTTTATGTAGAATGTAATGAAGAGGTTCTAAGCTCACAACTGAAAAAGACAGAAAACTCTGCTGGAAAATATTTAAAAAAAAAATTGAAAGTTTGGACCACAAAAACATTCACCAGCCTATTCTAGTCTTCCTCTGTTTGCAGGGATCATTCACCTTTTTACTGGTTGCAAGTTTATTGCTGTTTTATCATGAGGATTAGCATAATCATGCACTGAGCCCTAAACTTTATGAATAATAGCAGAAAGCTTATTTGCAACTGAAAACAGGCATTTTCAGCTAAGACTGAGGCTTTTTGGACTTGCTGAGCAAACAGCAAGGGAAATCTTGCATTTCAGCAGTTTACAGTGCTGGATGCTTTTGGCTGTAGAATATGAAGAGTGCACAGTGATTTATCATATTTATACATAATATATAGCAATGTCTGTGTGAAAATAAAATGTGATACAGCAAAGTCTGCCTCAAAATCAGCTTTTTAGGGTGAAGCCAAGGACTGTGTAGTGTACAAACTGAGGTCACAGGTACAATAATTGCAGTGCCACACTGTGCAGAAATTCAGAAAATAGCTTATTGCTGAAGTATACATCAAAGTCCACGTGGCGTTGTGTCAGATCAAATAAAAGGACATAATGAGTCTATGTTTCATGTTTTAGGGGTTTCCTCTTATTAAATGAACTTCTCATAACCTTTCAGGAACGGCATCAGTCCTGTCCAGGTTTCAAGACGTGCTCTGTTTCTCCCCTTGTAAAGACGAAGAGTAAAAAATGTAGTCTTTGGTCTTCATATTGCAATTCTCATATTAACATCATCAATAACTTTATGGCAAGAGTTTTAAGGAGCCACTTGAGATACCATACACTGTTTGCTCTTTCGACAAATACTCTGCCTTTACCAGTAAAAGGATACTCTGATGTTGTTTTATTGATCTTCTTCCTTGCATTTGGTTTGGTGGTGAACCTATGTACTTTGTGTTTGAACATCTGGGGCAGCGTTTACGATGAGAAAGTCATAAATTTTACTTTTTATTAGCTGCCCCTGGTTGCAAACAGATTCTCATCTGAAGATCTAACCTGCCTGGGTCAGAGACATAAATATTTTGGCAAGATTTGCTATCTCGCGTTACTCCCAATTTTCAATCCCCTTCCTCACCCCTCAAAATATTTGAGCCATTCCAAACTTCCATCCACTGGGCCCCACTGTAATTTGCTTAGAGGTCATGGACTTCCCCTTTCCAGGTTTCCCTGTTAGTATCTGCTGTGCTGTCTGGAACAGAACTTCCTGCATTGTGCTGTGTTAACACAATTCCTAACTTTGACACCAAAGGATGTGTTTTGGTTAATGAACAATGCAAATTTGGCATCCCAAATACTTCACATCCAATCAGGCCCATCTCACTGGCAGCCTCGAATAATACGGCATAACACTTTATCCAAGCAATTCTCCTACTCAGGAAATGCCGCAGACCTTTTATGGAAATACAAATCAATGTTTATCATGTTTCCGACCAACGTGGGTAAGAACTGTGAATTCCTAAACCATAGCAAAGGAAATCACTTGTGTAATGCCTCATACTGAGGGCTGCTTCACTGGCAGCCCACGCTGCTTGCTTGCTTTCAAGATTGAGTAACTTTTCTTCAGGCAACAATTCCCTTGTTTCTCATAGCCATTCTGATATGCTATTAATCTACTCTAATAGGAGCAGCCCCAAATCCCTTTACTCCCTAAGAGCTGTTTGGCCAATATGTCATCCCATCTGGCCTTTTTCTTAGCACTGAATTCCCGAGGCAGTACCATGCTAAAACTGGTTGAAGGATGAAGGCATAATTCTTTCTAAGTACATACACATCAGTACCAAAATGTGCCCTCCCTCTTTCATTGTCTTACTTCATATGTTGTGATAACATTGCTTTTGAATTCAAAATGTCTATATCATATTTTTGAAGTGTGCTTTATATCTAGTCTTAAGTAGTAGAGAATGTCCTGAAAATTTATTGGAGGCCTGTAATTTACTTCATACCTGGCTGAGATTGCCAGATGGTTTAAAGTGAAACTTAAAACTATGAATAGAGAATTCCAGTGTTTCCATTGGTGTTCCTAGTGAAGGCATGTAACATGAAGTGCACCATCAAAAAAAACCCTGATGTCAAAAGTACTGCGTTAGTAGCCCCATGTGCATTAATTCAGAGAAGAAGAATGTCTGAAATGCATTGTATCCCTGCAATCCAGCCTGAGAATCATTTCATTAGTGCAAAAGAAATCACAGCTTTCTCAGCTGTAACCTACTGAGGGTAATATGGGAAGTGTAAGGTGCATGCCGTAGCAAGAAGGCCATTTTGTTGTCATGGCCAGGTGGAGCCCAGAGGTTGAAAAGTGATGTGAAAACCTGGAGTCCAGGTTCTGATCTGTTGTGGCTGTGTATGGACCATCAACATGGCTCCAGAACTTTCTGCTTTGCATTCACTGAGGGGCTGAGTTGGAATGGTTGTGGTCATGATTGGGTTGGAGTGGATAATTCTGCACCTCTGAACTCCAGTGTTAGCTAGGGCCTGCAGAGAAAATGCAGGTTCAGAGGTCAAAATTTCAGTTGAAACTGAAGCTTGAAATATTTCACTACCTTTGTTGTGGTGCTCAATATTAAGAATGTTGTAGCAGGTGTTCTCAAGTGTGGCAGTTGAAGTGTTTGATATTTTCTTCTTCCGGAAACCCAGTATCTGTTCAGTGCTTTCTCAAGAGAAGACTGTCGAGATTGTGGTAAGAGTTGATGCTCTAAAGGTGATATTTTCTGCGTACGTAATCTTGAGGATTTGGGTGGATTTGGTGTTAGTAGATTTGGGGGTGTTTCAGCTCACTTTGTGTGGTTTTGAAAGTCACTGTGAGTTCAAATTCCTTTATTGTTATAATCATCCAAGGCAGAATTTCTGATCACCACATTATTTCCAAATGCTGCTTTTGATTTTTTTTTTTTTTTTTAATCAGGGGGGGGGGTTTTTCTTTGGTGTGCTGGTCTAACGTACAGCTTTGTACACTTATAAATCCATCCCTATAGAATATAGTCTTTCTTGGAGCCCCTTCAACCTGGTTTAAATAGGACAAGCTAGAAAAGGACACCTTGCTTTTCCTCTGGTCTGACAGGATCTTCATTCTGGGGATCTGCACTGTGGATTTCATCCTCCATCTGTGCGGTGACTCCTAACAATACAGTGCTGCTTCCTTGGCTCAGTGTCTGAGCCTTACATGCATTTTATAGGATATCATCTATAAACCCCAAACACACCACCAGCCAAAATGAATTTTCTTTCCTTTTCTCCATTTTCCCATTGATTTCAAGAGTCGAAGCATGAATTTGTTCTCCCATAAGACTAACAACTGGATTTTGAGTCAGGATAATTTGAGTTTCAATTTTATTTTAGTCCATGTAAAGTGAGAATTATATTCAGTGATCCAATAAAGTTACTATGATACAAAAAGATGGGAGATCAGGAATCAGTGTTCATCCAGCCAGTCATGCTGGATGTATATAGGCACTATTTAAAAATCATTTATTTGTTTTTTTCCTGTGAAACACTATAATAACAAACTTCTGTGAAGTCACATTTGTACATGATGATTTATGCCCAGTGATTTCCACAGGTAGATGTGGAGCTGTTTCTTTTCTGCTCTTTGGAGATTTGAAGTGTATTAACTTTATGAACTTCATGGGGAAATTATTGCTTTTTAGAGGGATTACTCAATTACCCACTTAAGGCAAAATGCAATAAATCTTACGTTACACTAAAGCCAAGCATTAATCAGTGGGCCCTGCAAGCATGACAGCTCTCTTCTTCTGAATGTCCAGCAAGCTTAAGACAGTATTCATTGTCTTCATTTCATTCCCCAGAGCTACAGGTGATCAATTCTTATTATTCTGCAGCAGTTTTTACTTAGCAGCCTCTGTCTTCATCTTCGGAATTTGCTGTAACCCCTACTTGTCCTTGTGCATTTTGATTGAAGTTTAAATTCTATTTCCCTGCTAAGTGAGGTCACTACCTTCATACAGACAAAGGCAAAATATTTTCTACATAACTCCAAAAATTATACAGGATTTAGGAGTAATTTTCAATATTTTTAAAAATATGTATTTAGTACAAATATTCTCCATTTGAATAGTTGATTTTCAATAGTGGCAAAAACTTATGAAACTCAAATTTGGTGCTTTTCAGAAACCTTAAAATCCAGATAAGAAGTTGCCATTTGTTCTTTCAAAGAAATACTTTCAGCCTAAATATTAATCAAAAAGTACATTCCCATATAATTTATGGTTTCCTTGTTAATGCATGAGAATACTTTCTGTCTAGAAAGGGAAAATGAAGTATTTAGGAAGGCAAGAATAAGAAAACTGTTTTCTAAGCAAAACTTTTGTGTGAGGTTTTATTTTTCCATTCATATTTTAATGAATTTTGCGCAGCTAAGTGCATTCCTGGCAGTTACACTAAACAGCTCGTTCCTCCTCGGTGTCTGTGTGGTGAAGAATTGCTTGCAAAGTCAGTGCAAGCAGCTTTTTGTTTATTTGTACTGGTTATCTTACAGACTGGAAAGATCCTATTACATTATATCACTGCACTCTGATTAATGTCAACAGTAATGAGAAGCTAAGAAAATATTTTTCGAGGATATAAGTTAAAGCTGTCTCGCTGATTAAAAAATAGAAATGCTCACACCACAAGAAGAAATCGGGGTGTACTTCCTTGATTAATGGGGCCTTTCTTGCTGTCGTAGTCCAGGCGCTTTTATTCCCAGGTCAGTAGGTGGTGCCAGAGTCAAAGTAACCTCTCCTGGCTCGGAAAGGCACTTGCTGTCTTTGCCGTTGGTGTTAAAATGGCATTTTGAAATACTGTGAAGATGCTGTTAGTGTGTGTAGATATGCATGAAAGAGGTTTTGCGTTAGAAAGCTCTGTTTCTGAATTTCAGGATACTTGATTTCATCTTTAAATGGTTGATAGAAGCTAGGCTTAAAAAGCCAAGTGCTGGGATGTCACAATCTGGGAATAAGCTGGTCCTGAATCTGCCTTATGTGATATCTGCACATTTTATACGGGAGAGCAGTTGCTGCAGGAAACAGAGGGGAAATACAAATTTTAAAAAATCAAACTGATGGAACAAACCCTCACACATTCCAGCTCACTCTGTGTTAGTGTGTGAAGATCCCAACTGGAATGCAGGTTTGGATGCAGTAATACAGAGCAAGTTTCATATTGGTTGTTTGATAGCAACATTAGGACAAAAGGCTTTTTTTCCTAAGCTATAAAACTATTTGAAGGTGAGGTCAAATAACTACCTAGGATTTTTCTACGTGGGAAGATCATTACTAATTTTGTGGAGCTAAAAACTTTTACAGTTTTTAGCATTAATTTGCTTGCAGGTATTTCTCAGAGGGAGACAATCAGTGTGCTGGCTTGGTCAACTGTGTGCTGTGCTTGTGATTACTGATTGTTTATTTGTGTAACCTTGGGTTGTGTGTAAGGCTGCAAACTTCTGCTTTCCAATATTTGCGCTGGGTTAATGTGATGCAGGACAAGCAGACAAACACCTTCAAGCTTGCAGCATCTTCAGCCCTGCTCACACATCCTGGCACAGTGTTCTTTCGGTGTCGTAGCCACATGGCCAGTGGATCCCAACAGGATCTCATCTGTCATCTCTGTGGTAAAGATCATTTCAGAGACTCCAAAATGTTGCTGCATACTGCCTTCAGAATAGGACAGAGGAATTTATGGATTGCTGGCTACAGTCCAGGTTTTATCTGGGACAGATGACATTCTTTAGTTATCCACTTTGAAATGCAATTAAGTGACTGGCCTGGTTTATCATGCCCTGTGATTGACGCTGCAACCTGGGAGCTGGCTAACAAAATGTGTGACTGTGGTGCCATTCTGTCAGCAGGCAGCTGGGGCCACCATCTCCAGCATAACCTGGGTTGTCTGGAAGATCTTATGCCCTGCCAACCTGAACATGGTACAGATTCAGCCACGATTGTATGTGCTGTGTGTCTGACTCCCACTGGAAGGATTATTCAAATAACCAGTCAGGAGCTTCCTCCTGACTTCACAGCTGTTTGATCCAGGGAATTGAAGCTGTGTGCTTTACTTCTTATAGTTCCTGGTTGTTCAAGTGAGGATTTTAGAGTTGTATGCAACTACAAAGTGTTTCGGTAGCTTTCTAGGCAGACTCAGTGACAATTCATGCATCCCTCCCGGCTTCAATGTGGCTGCCTGGAAAAAAAAATAAAAGCTTTTTGGCCACAGTTTCATAGTATGGTTTAGGTGGTGACAGGAAGAACCATCATCCTGGTGCAAGAAAATTGTGGTTTTGACTGATTACATTTTTTAAACCTTCCTGCAGTCTAGTGGAGTTTAAAAAGAAAGGTATCTTTTAACAATAATGACTTTTTTTTGTACAGCTTCCTTCGCTTAAATAGCTTTATACTTTGCAATCGTAAATAGTAACCAAGGGAGGAAAGTGATTAGTCCAAGACTGTGTATTAACTAAGCAGCAAATCTGGACTAGAACTCTCTCTTTGAAATATCCATGAGTTATCCACAAAGCAGTTCAGAGTCACTGCATTAGTCATATCCAGGTGGATTTAAAAGAATTTATAAATGGAATAACCATGTGCTAATGGATATGAACACATCAGACCATTTCCACATTTGAAGAGATTTGTATGCAGAGCTCTGTGTAATTCCTTCACATCTCTGCATTCAGGCATTCCGTTCTCTGCAGACCATCCAGAGGGAAGGAAGTGCTTCCTGCGTACAGGTAAAGCACTACACAAAGCAATACAGAGATAATTTTAAAAGCCAGACAAATATTTATTTACTGGAAGGATCCAGTCTCAATGCCAGTCCAGGTCATCCAGAAAGGAAACCCCTCCACACTGCAGTGATAGTGAAGTAGTATGGCTGCTCACTGAGTTCAGTGATGGATTAGCTCAATCACTTCCTGAGAGCCCAGAAAGCCCTGAACTGCAGAGGACCACCCAGCTCACTGGCTGCAGCCTCTCCAATCCCAGGGAATATTTCTGACATCCTCAAACAAAATCTGAACTGTAGTGAAAGGTCAACGTGTGATATCTTAGAGGTCTAGCAGGGAGCAGAGCAGCCCAGATGACTGTGTGTATTTCATCTTGTGCTGTGCCTTGTGGCTGGGTATTTTCTTCAAGGTTTTGTGGATAAAATGGGTTTGGCCAGATAAAAGTGACTGGAGAGTTATAACCACCTAAAATCCCTTTGGTCTCCAAGGCTTGGAACCTCGTGGCTGCAATACTCTAATGGAAAATATTTGTGGGCTGGTTAAATCTGTGGCTATTGTAAGTAAAGATAAAAGAAATATTTAATAATATGTTCCTGCTGTTGTCCAGTACATTGCTGGCTGCATGAAAGCATGTGGAGTCCTCTCTGTAGCCAGTGGAGGTAAGTCAGTGCAATGGGGTGGGAAAGAGGGTGTCACTGCTTATAATTCAATTGTCACAGAGTGCCTGGGGTCATTCCAGCAGACAGTGTGTACAGCTTCGAGATCTGAAAGGGCTTTTGGTGATGTGAAACATGCATTGCTAAATGCTGGATTTGATTTGTTTGTTGGAAGCTCAGAATAAAGAGGATAACTTTAAAAGGGGTGTTAATTCCTTGGCCAGGGACAGTTGCCATCTCACCAGAGGCACATGTGTGTAGGATTAGCTCCTCTCCTGGGCCCTTGAAGCTGATCTGTAATACGAAAGAAAAATTTTGAAATGAGCAGAATCTGTGCTGACCTTCCCATATGAGGGGTAAGACTGGGCAGTGACCATGTGGGTGGAGAGTGTAAGTTTCCGTGAAGTATGGGTGGGAGCTTCTCTAATAATTTGCATTTATAGTGGTTGCAGTTGCAGAAGGTTGGATCACTGGCAGAGGCAGTGTCCCATCCCTGATCCCTGTCCTGTTCCATCTTGTTTATGAGTCCTTGTTTTGGGTACTTAAAAATCCTGCATAATTCAGTGTGACTTCAAGTGTGCAAGATGCCTATCTTGTGATCAGTGCCAGGGCCATGCCTATTGCCTTGGACACAGAACTGGGATTTATGGCAGGGTCACAGGGGATTGTGTGTCACCATCAGGACATCTAAACAGCCCACTGGGATGGTGATCCATGTAGAAAGCAATGGGAGCAGCTTGGTGATGCTGACAAACAGAGGAAAAGAGGCTGTGGTTTCAAGAGTGCACATCCCGGCTTCGACACCCAACATTGTTAGCTGTCCTTATAAAATCCTCCTGGTGCAGCACTGCTTGAAAGATGCGATCTGCAGATGCTCAGTGTGGGCTCAATTTCCCACACATCCTGATAAAGTTAGAGATGAAGTATTTCCATTTGTTTTTATCCATGGTGAAAATTAAAAGAAAAATCATTAAAGCGTAAATAACCTCATATAAGATTTTTGGTTTTTTAAAAAGAGGTTGTTTTCCTTCATCTGATTCAGGCTTTCATCTCCTTAAGTGTACATATGGACATGGTCAAACTTCCTCTGACTAACTTGGAAGCTATTTGAATATTGCAAGTGTGAAATCGTGACCACACGTGTTCTATTAGCACTTTGCATAGGAGAATTGTGTATGTGAGAGGAAAATCAGATGCATATATGAGGTGAAAATGGAAGCAGTTGGAAAAGGTTGGAAAGAAACAAGGGAGACAAAAAAAAGAAAATAATATTTCGTGTGTATGTAGCAAACCACATAATATAAATTTATATATATATAAATTATATATACATATATAAAATATTAATTTAGTTATCTAGGCTATCTTCTAGTCCATCATTTCTCAATACATCAGAAAATTGCTTATAGTGTACTTCAAAAATAACTGATTCATGCTTGGTAGAAATACTGCAATGAATGATTTTAATTTGCAGGCAGCAAAATGATGGTGAGAGACTGAAAAACATAAATATCAGTTCTTGAAACTATCAAAACTGTGCAAAAGTCAAAAGATTTTTCCATTTTTGGTGTAATGGAAATAACAACTTTCAATGTAAACCAAGAAAATGTTAACAGACTTCCCCTATATTTTGAAGTATAGATGCTATTTCTCTCTCCTTTTGTCCACCTATGTAAACATACACACACTTCATGCAGCAGTGATAGATACAGGAAGAAATATTTCAAATATCAGATTCTTTATATTGTGGAATGCTTTCATATTTTTAAATTTTGAAGGCCGTGTCTTTCTGGTGTTTTTTTAAAAATTATTCAACTCAACACCTCTGAGGCTCCTTCATACTGTTACAAACTCACATTTCCCACAGTTTTTGCAACTTGGCTTTTGAATGGATTTTGCTGGTTCTGGTACTGCACTCACTTGGACATGCAAGTCCAAGGTATCCTTCTGCAGACCCTACTGCAATCAAAATCCAAAAAAAATTCTTGTTTAGCATAGCTACCACATTTTCCTGACAAGTAAGCTTTTTTCTTTTTCTTTCTCTTTCCATTTTAAGCTTTCCAAATAAAGAGTTTTATGGAAAAGGGAGAGCATTTTATGGAAAAGAGCTAAGGGCTTCCAGGCAAATGAGTACATGAGTGAAAATGTCTTTTCATTTTTCTTTCTCTCTGAAATGTAGCATGAAGTGAGGGCAGTGACTGTGGTAATACAGGGAAATGATAAATTAAAGAAAGGACACTTCAACATAATCTAGATAACAGGAAAATTTTAAATGGACAATTTAACATGAGAGTCTGCATGGAATTATTTTTCATTAAACAATCAAAGCTTGTGATAATGCAAATGAAATCCATTTTTAGCTGCAAGAAATTTTGAGAATTTCAGAGGAGTAGAAAATACGAGAATAATAATATCATGATGGTAATTCACAGTAATTACAGAAAAGCATAATTGCACAACACAAGCACTGATCAAATCTCAGGAGAGTACTCTGGCATTCATTAGGATTTCAGAGCTGTTGGCATTTACCTTTGTCATTGGGCACCACACAACAAGCATTATTAATTTCATGTACAATCCAGGGCATAATTTCCCTGATCAGATAACAGTTCATACTAACAAACCACCAAGACTGACTTCTCTGACGTGGGTTTCTCTCAAGTATTTTAGCAAGAGAGCTTAACTGGGGACAGCTTTGAAGGGAGAAATGTTGCCCTTGAACTTAGGTGATCCCTGAAGGTTTTTGAGCTATCCTATGTATGTACAAATTCCATCAATTTTTGTGTATCTGCTGGCCTAAAAAAGCTTCAGAACATTGTCCATGCTGTCCTTCTTCCTATCTTACAGGAAATTTTGTGAGCTTCATCCATCTGTGTGTGTTAATAATCTAATTATTATTGAACTCTGCAGGTGCCTTGTGCTGCTGTGGTGCATGTGCAGCTCATCAGTTGTGTTTCCTGGAACTTCTAACATGATGTACAGCTCATCCTGCATTATTCTCTGTCGAGAATTTGTGTAATTTGCTTGTTGGGTTTTTATTTCTGCCCCTGCTGACTAGCTACACTTTCCTTCTGCAGCTTCCCTGAATGCTTAATGTGAGGAAAAGGACGTTTTGCAGCTCCTACCAAATGGTGATGGAGGTGTAGGCAACTTCTGAGCAAATCAAAATTAAAGGAAGAAGAAGAAGAATATAGAATATTCTCTTAGGTTCAGTAGAAGAAAAGCTGTGTTTTGTGCAATAAAAGAAACAAACAAAACTAGGTCTGTGAACATGAAATGAGATCCTCTGGCTTATAACCCTTTTTATGCATTATTAAAAATAGAATCTGTTCTTTTACTATTATTTCCAGACTTTAAAAAAGTTCTATGCCACGTGTATAGCTCTTGAATGAAGGGTTGTCTATAAGAGAAGACAGTGGCTGGTAAATAAAAGAATACTTCAATTTATTGTCCCATTAAGCAAGATACAACTTAGCAGCATGCAGGTGGGTCATGTCCCATTGTTGGAAATAGTAAGTTTTGACTTAGCTTTTCCTTTCCTCAGCTCACTCACTGTCACTGTGCTTTTCTCTGGCTTGTAGCAGGCTTTTTCTCTGCTAGCAACTTATTTTTTAGCACACCATTCTGACACCTTGACAGTTCATGTGCTAAATCAGACTTTACAGTTACTGGCAGGCAGTTATTAGATGTATTGCACTTAATTAACTTTACACCTAATTACAAGCAGTGCTGGCCGATTACAAAGGGCATAAATATATTAGTGCCCTGGCTGTCACATCATGAAAATGGCTGTTTGAGCAAGTCAAGCAAAAGCAATTACCACATTGTGTGCAAAGCAAAGTGTGAAGCAGAGTGCAGGAAGAGGGATGGAGTTCAGTTTGTAGGAATTTCATTTTGCACAGCGCATTTCAGGTGACCCAGATGAGCAAAAAGTATGAGGAAAGATTTCCTTTCATTTGTGTAAAACGATGAACAAAAGTTGCATAGTGAGAACTAACAAGTTTTATTGGAAACGCAGCCTGTGTATCTGTAAATAAAGTATGAAGATTCCAGTGTTAAGGAAGAAAATCCGTCTAATGTGAGATGCTAAAAATTATAAGCAAAACTTGCGATTTAGAATGACACAGTGCAACTATTACTTATACAGTAGTTTCCAAAGTGAGAAGGAAAACAGAATTTGATCTCATCTGTAGAGGGATATGTTTTAAAGAGCAAATGTTAGCACTCAGCTGGCATTCCATGGAAATCTGTCTTGTGTTAGCACAAGAAAAAAAACATTTCTGCTGGAAAAGTAAGCAAGGCATTTGGAGCAATATTTAAAATTTTGTCAGTGGCTTTGTAAACAAGAGTCTGTATGAGAGATGTTTCCTCCTCTATCAAGTTTCCGTTCCAAGCACCACATGCTCTCTTTTGCGGAGGAAAATTGACCATGTTATACAGGTGGCTTAGCTTACTGTTGTTATGCATACAGCTGTGGAGGAATGTTGCCTTCATTCCACAAGAATCCTGGCCGAGGAGATGAGCAGAGAACTGTTAACTATGGTGATTTTTTTCGTTCCTTTTTCTGCTTTGCAACGGAAGTCTCTGAATTAGTAGTGTTCTGCAACAAAACAAAACGTTTGTTTTCCCTTTCAACAAAACTTAATTAGTCATCAGTGTGTAGACAAACCACCATAAGCCCAGTCACAGCAACCTGATGGTCAACAGACTGTACTATCCACTTGGTACAAGGTATGTAATGCTTTGTACTGAGGTCACACACGCCAGTTTTATATAAGGAGGCCAAAAAAGGTCACTAGAACTTGACTTTGCTTGAGGCAAGTAGAAAGAAACAGAGGGAGTCACAACACGGTGCTGAATGAGCGGCTGTAGGGCTTGTGCACTGTTGTTATTTACAAGCTCTGAATAAGAGAGCTGGGAGGATGTATGTAAACCTTTCCCAGCCCTGAACAGCCATTCATTGTTATTCACTTCTCAATAGGCTGGCTGTGTTATTTCTGATAACTCGTGGAAAAGCAGTGGTAGGTGCCCTTAAACAGAAGTTTCGGATGCCTTTGCATGCAAAAGTGAGCAGACTCCTTTGTGTGCCGCAACATAAAGTGGGGAGATAATGTGTTTGCAAAAATAGCATTACATCACTGCTGAAAACATTGCTCAGTTGATTAAGATCTTGGGTGGCCTGCAATTTTTACCCTGTATAAAATTAGGGACATGGCTGTAGGGAAATTGTGCAGGAAAATGTCCTGATGGAGAGGCCTGGGGGAGGCAAGCGCCGTCATTCAAGTAGCTTGTGCCAGAGCCACTCATTACTAATAGTGAGGAACTTGGCCCAGCAGACAAGTTAAATCAGTCAGGGGGTCATGTAGAGCTCTATGATTTCAGTTTTCAAGGGCAAAGTGTACATTTTTTCACTGTAGGGTGCAATGAATTAATGTAAAATACTGGGGACTTGAGTCTTCCAACACACAAAGTGAGTTATGTCCAGCACAAAGTGTGTTAAAATGTTACTTTCTAATTGAATGCACTGGAACTACCAAATAATGTGTGAATAATGACTAAAAAATAAAAGCACATCTAAAACTCCATGCTTTTGAGGAAAATGATATAAAAGAGCAGTGAGAACTCATTCCTGCAGAATAGGTCAGTCTTATGTGCTTGAATTTTTTTGATATGGATGGTCATAGAATCATCTAGCTTGGACAATACCCCTAACATCACTGGGTCCACTTGTAAACCTAACACTGCCACCTGTAGAATATTTCACTAGCCCCCATGGAGTTCTTGGCTTTTCCACATTTTTCATCTTTGTACTAAGAAAACAGAGTTGATTATCTGCTCCTTTTATTCTAGAGATGAGATGTTTCTCAGGCATGACTTCTGAAAAGTTGCAGCCTTCCTGGGCTCCCAAGATCCAAGGATGCCCTCTTACCTTGTCTTTTATCCTTTCATGGAAGCATCTAAAGAAAAACTGGAAACTGCAGTGATACATGAACAATTCACAGGTATGCAAAAGCCCTCTGTTAGACTTTCTGTCTGAGCCTGCTTTGTTCCTGAAGCTGCACACTTTATAGTTTGACTTTTACACTCTGTTGTAATGACTCTTTCCATCTGAGTGCATCGTGCTGCAGGAAGCTAATTGACTTTGACTCCTCTGCTTCTGTTCCCAGTGGGGGATGCCAGTTGTAATTCTCTCATTGATTGTTTAGAGCAATTAGCGGAAAACAAATTTTTCCAAAGAACAGATAATTTGGTTTTGTTGCTCTCCATCAGTAAAGCTGCAATTTGTTATCTAAGAAACAATTTGTTAGCTGGGAAAAAAAATTAATAGGAAACATATTCCATGTTTATTAGCTGAAGAGAGACAGGTTACCTCATCATTAATGTCATCGGTAATTAGCGCTCTCGAGCTGCCACCATCTGCAGCAGGGGCTGGCAGTCTGTCAGCAGCTTCAGATGCCAGGGCTGAGTGTGCTTGTCTGTGCCAAACAACGGGCAGGCCCTGTGTGATGCCCACATTTGTAAACAGTGGTTGGCTAATGTAATTTCACTGGACAGGTTTGTTATATCTGTGACTGCCACCCTGGGAAGGACATGAGACTTTAAACCTCCAAGGCAATTCCCAGTCATTAGGTCACCACCAGCAGGCTCAGAATGCCACTCTCAATTAATCAGGCTTCTGATGTCACAACTGGTTTTTGTTTCCATTTGGGACGAGGTTTGGAAAAGCAGTGTGGTCAAAGTGGCAGGACCTCTGCTCACATTCCATCAGCATCACAGCCCTCCATGATAACCAGGAGATAAACCCTGACATTGGAGAGGCTTTTAAATTCTTGTTGTTGAAATGTCTTGTTCTGCTCCAGACTGAAAAGAATAAATTCTACTTTATACCAGGTGAAATATCTTCAAATAATAAAAAACCCACAAAAACAGCCAGGGAAAAATGGAAATAATTCTGTAATATTTAGACTCTAATCTTAGTGTTTTACTGACTTTTGCTTCTGTTATTCAGTTTGATTTTGTAGTTTTGTTTTGAGGAGAAGAAGTTCTGAAAATTCTTCCTGCTTGATAAAATTACCTATGAAGGTCAGAGAATCCTCAGATACCACATGCAGGGATTTGAAGGCTTATATAAGATTGACTGTGCTTAAGTTTGCATAAAATTGTTATAAATTAAATGATTATACATGTAGGTGGTTAGAAGGTTATTTGTCTGGTAGTTTTTCATTGGTGCTTTTCTGATCCATGCATTCAGTCATGTGGCTGATACATGCACAAGTGTGGGTGGAAGAAATGTGCTTTCTATGGCACATGCTTTTAAGCCTACCCTAAAGTGTATTGCTTCAGGTATTATGGAAATTATAATTAGGGAATATACAGTAATTGTGCTTATTGCTAAAACCTGGACATTTTCTTCTTGAAGGCCAGTGCAGCACAAAGCTGTTAAAAATGTGAGCTCCTGCTGACATTGTAGAAAAATCCATTTCACATTTGTAAGGTGGAGTACAATTTCCAAGGCACTGCCAGATGTTTGCTTTTGATGCACGAAGCCTAAGTACATCCAAGGAGCAGTTGGTTTTTCTGATGTGAGAATGTGAACTTGCCTTTGCAAACCCTGGATCTCAGTCAAAGGTGAGAGGAATCAGGAATTTCAGAGTCACTAGAATGCATTTGTAAAGATCTGGTGTTAGCAGGAGGTGCAGTTGGATTAGTTGGTCTCTTAAAAATGGGCAGAAATAGGTCATTGGAGGCAATAGCAAAGCAGGGAAGAGTATGAAGGATACTAAGAAAGCTGTGATGTCTCAATACGAAAGAAAAGGTTCTGGATATATCTATGTCTACATAGATACATAATTTGGCAGGTGAATAATATAAGGAAGGAAATGAGTCACAGGATATTCGTATTTTCTTTTTCATGACATTATTTTTCTAAAATGTTTAATTACAAAAGCTGGTTTGCAAGCATGTACTGATCCAACGCATCTTGAATCTAAATGTTCCTTTGTGTTTCAATAGATTTTAGGCCCAGGCATCTTTTCCAGTGCTTTTTGCCTAAATTTATGGCATGCTGATTTTTACAGAACTTGCTGCCATAAGAAATCATCTGTCCTAAGAAGCATACACTAAAGAAGAAATAAACATGCCATGAAAAAGTCAGGTGTTTGATAACCAGTGGGAATGGCAATCTGCTTTATAAGAATCTTTTGTTCTTTTGTTTACATTTGTGCTTTTCAGAATTTTTTTTTAATGGGGTGTCCCAATTTGCATATTACAGAATATAATTTTAAATACACATGTTTATCCTGAGGTATTGGTGGATCAGTACAGAAGACAAAGTCATTTTAGCTTTGGGATTAGAGGAAGAAAAAGAGGTTTTAGTTGCAGTATAGGCATGTCTTGGAGTACAATTATAACCTCTCAGTCATTTTTAATACCTAATGTGGAAAAACGTCACAGATACTAAAGTTAAATGTGATGCCAATACTGTAAATCCAGTGTAAGGATTTACTGTATCACTGAACTCTTTAAAATGTTCCTTGGCTTCAGCTGGAAGCATTAACTAATTCCAGGTGAGTCACCTCAGACAACAAAACCCACCGTTGGTAGACTTCTATCAGGCAGGGCATGAGGTAACAATTCTCAGGGGGCACATGTGGATGTGAGAATATTTTGTTACTGTGTGGTTACCAGCATTCCTTTACTTCTCATTAGTTTATACTGCACTCTGTTATATGAAAATTAATTTCTGTTAATGTCTACAGTCAGGTAATGTACACATATCACTCAATGAACGTAATATACCTTCAAATATTAAATTACAGTCTTTCTGCCTCCCAGGCAGACTGTCAGACCTGGTGGTATAAATTAATACGAAATGCTGCACAGCTAACAAATTCCTTTTAGCCAAGAGAACTGAAGGCAGCTCCCAGAGGCAGGGCTGGAGTCTTCTACTGGAGGCTACTGAAATCAATAGAAATACTTATAATGACTTCATTAATTGCTAAAATAGACCTGGGGATGGAAGAAAAAGGTCTGCGGGGAAAACAAGTTAGGGAGGCAGATTATACTTCTCCACTAGAAGAGGAAGCTCTTCTTGGAGATTAGTAAGTGTTCCATCCTAGGTTGCCTTAATAACTGTTCTCATGTGTTTGTAAGTAGCACTTTGTATATATTTGTATATATTTAGCTGTTTTCAGGCATAAAGCACATCCGTTGTTTCTGTTTGAGCTGAAGAGGAAAGCTTAGTGTTGTCATTCTCATCACAAGAGATGGGGGCCATGGCAAAAGCCATCTCAGGTTTCCCACCTGCCCTATGGATTGTGCTTCCTGGCAGGAGTGAAGGTGATGAGAAGTGAGCAGTCCCTTTACACCAAACAACTAAGAAACTAAACTACCCATGATATCATTTTCATTTAGAAAAATAGGATGTAATCATAGAAGATTATTATAAATTGTGTCTTGATTGTAAATAATATACAGACATTGGATAATTGATTGCAAAGTTCAGTTAAGAAAGGTCAGCCTCAATGTGCCTTATTTTATTTGTGTCTGTGGTTATCACTGGTCAGATGTAATTACATACTTGTCAAATTGCAGCTCTGGAAAATTGGTTAAATGTCACTGTAAGTTTCAGGTTTTAAAAAAGTAATTATTATATATTTCTTGACTATTTTTAGGTTAAGCGTGGTTTTTTTTTGTCTGGTGATACAAACCAAAGCTTAAAATAATCAGAGGTGACTCAAAACATGCTCAAAATACCCATTTAATTTTAATAAGACTTGGACCTGACTGTAGGAGCAGAATTGTTTTAGCACATATACAAAACCTGGAAGGTGGCAGTCTTATACAGCTGCCATGGCAAATTAAAATTCAATAACAAAAATATTGCTCCTTCTGATAAATGTTTGTCACTTTGTTCACTCACTGAACAAAGTGACATCAAATAACATCACTGAATACTCCTAGAAACTACATGAACACCATTATAGGCAGATAAAATCTGGGATCTAACTGTTAATACCTATGTTAACAAAGGGTAAAGAGGCTCAGAATTGCTCCTTTCCTGAATAAGTGACCATCAAAGCAGGATTCTGGGCCTTGTTTTAATCATCTCTTTGTGACAATCTAGGTGGATTGTTGAATGTTGGGTGTTTTACCAGCTGTACATATTTCTGATTACACACTGGTACAGGGCCCCAAAGCAATGGCCTGCTACTGGATGGGACTTGGAAAGTCCAGTAGGTATTTGTATGGACAGCATCATCATCACCCCCCAGATATTAAAAGGAATATCTGTAGGCAGCAAGGTTACTTGGCAGGTTGGAGGTATCAGGGCATTTAGGAATTGCTTTAGCTGACAGACTGTCTGGAGCATCCTGCATGACCTATGAATGCAGAGGTCTTGGCAAAGCTATTAGGCAACATTTCTAATATTGAACACCAACTCCAAACTTTTTAGCCTGTCTGGTCTTTTTCTCCCAGCTTCCTTCCTACCCTTCACAGTACGCTGTTGTTGGATAATGTAGGAATTAGTAAAGGTAAGAAGGCTTTATTGTATCAATACTCAACATGTGAGATTCTTTTAAGGTGTGCTGGCACTGGCATTTTCAATCTGTAAAGCTGTCCAGGACACTTCAGCATAACCCTCTTCTGGCAGTGCTGGGTATCAGATCTGAGCAAAAGCAGGTCAGGTTTCATATTGCCTGCTGATACTTATGGGGATCTAAAAAAGAAACCAAATTTGCCCAGAATGTTGTGGCATATCCCAAATGCAGGAAAGGGGGTTGTGTGAATCCTTCATCCATCACAGCTACTAGAGACAAAGCCAACCCCGTGCAGCAGAGCTAAGCTGTGAGCTGAGGAAAAGAGAGGTGTAATAAGAATGGCCATTGATAGAAATCCACTGAAGTGAACACGAGTGTAATTGCAGCAGGATTGCATCCGTAGGAAAACTTTCTTTTCACCTCCTTTGACCACAGGCTGTGAAGCTTCACTCTCTTTCTCCCCTTCATATTGTGAAGCATCTCATGTTCAAGAGTTATACCCCACCAAAGCAGAAAAATGTCTAGAAAAAAAATGTTGTGGATCTTCTTTCAGCCTTTCTTTTCTGTTGGGAAAGCTTGGCTGGCAGGGATGTAGCTGACACCACAAGTATCAAGACCTGAGAGTTGAGAAAATTAGCAGAGTCTTTTTCTTTTTCTTTTTCTTTTTCTTTTTCTTTTTCTTTTTCTTTTTCTCATAACAAGCAATTTGATTTTGAGTACAGGTCCCTCTTTTGTAAATGTAGCCTCACGTAAAATGTGCTTTTTTGATATGAGCCAGAGCTGTGCCCTTGAGTCAGAAGAAACTTGCCTTGGGTCCTAGTTGACCTTAATTAGCCATCAGACCCTCACTTTATTGACATCTTGGTAAGATAGAGAACTGCTTTTCTCTTTTTGCCAACCTTATTAGCTTGAATAATTGAAGTTTAGAACTTCACAATCACTCCTCAGTGATAAAGGGACACTTTGTTTTGGCTCATGTTCTTTGAGACAGGTGATTTTTAAACATCTGCTTGAGGTGGATTGTTTCATAAGTGCAGTTCTTTTAAAATTTCACCAAATTGTTGATGCAAACAGATATGCTTGTTTTTGAATATTAGACTTATAACTCAGTATTATTTTCAATTCTTTAAGATGTTTTTAAATGGGGTTGATCTGATATAGGAAAAGAAGAAAGCATTTCCTCTAGTCTAGATTGCATATGGAAACAGGAACGGAAATTGCCTACAGAGGCTTCATGCTTCAAGTGCATTTTGTGATTCTTTTGATATTCAGCCATGAACACATTCTGTGTAATATTCCACCCCTTTTGTTTCATGGTATCAAATGAAGACTGAGACATTAAAAGCAGGGCTTAAGAGAAATGAAAAATGTCAGTAAAAGCAGCTGATGAAAACCTTATTAAACAGCTATGCATGTCAGGCCGTGTTCCTTCTGTAATGTATATGTTTGTAATAACAGCTCAGAATTCTGCAGGGACCTATAAGTAATGAACAGAATTGGTCAAGCAAAAAAGAGAAGTTATTGGAAACTTGAGTGCTGTTGAGTCCCATAACATGCAAACTTTACATCTGCATAAAATAAACCTGTGCCCTGCTGGTAGCTTTTCTACTGTTCCCCTTGTATGCATCAATTTGTTTGCGGGGTTGAGTTTACTCCAGTAAATGTTTTATGCTGAGAATTATGTCCCCTGTTGCCACAAGTAGCCAACATTCATTGTCAATGTCAATAACAGGGCAAAATGTAAAACTGAACATGACAGGCAGTGTCTGTCTCCAAGGAGAAAGTTGCCCCTTTACCTAGAGTGGAAAGTTTCTGGTGTTAATATACGTTTCCCAGTGGAGGAACAAAATGATGAGGGCAGAGAATGATCAAAGCATTGCAAATGCTATGTGAAGGAAGCTACAGTGTAGAATCAAGTCAAGGGACACCACTTGAAGAGTTAGGCTGTACAAAAGATACAGAAGGAGGAAAACAAAAACATTGACAAACTCTGGGGAAGGGGATCTATTAATTTGCTTAGAAAGACGAAAACGAAAGAGGTGTAAAGAAAGTCTAAAATTGGTAAAGAAGCAAAACCTGTTGACTTGGAGCAAAAGTTGCACAAAAGGTGTTGTGTACCAGAGGACTGAAAATTACTTGCTTGAAACTCTTAGAGTAATATGAATAATAAATAAAAGCAGAAACCTGTGCTTAGCAAGGTTTTGAGATAGGACAAGCATGTTTTACTGGAGCCTCAGGCTTTTTCTTGCTTCTGCTCTGTCAGAAAATGGTGGTTGATTTGAGGGAGCTGCCTTGAGTAAACCTGATGATAGGAAAGTGGAGGAAATCATGGACCTAGAGAAGTTACAGTGAAAAGTGGAGTATTTCCTTGCCTCTAGCAATATGAAATAGGAGAAGAGTGGACAGATGGAGGGATGTGGGGAAGGAAGTTGCTAGATTGCAAAGATCTTGCTCTTTTGGAGCAAGTGCTCACTCCTCTGGATGGATTGCTTGGCATGGGGAGTGTAGTGCCTGTCAGATGCCAGTGCCTGTGGTCTTGAACTGCACTCCTGGACTTCAGCCACAGGCTTTTGGTAAATACCTTTTGAAAACATGGTGTTATAGGATCTGCCTTCACAGAACTCCCTTTGCAATAAATAGACTTTATGGGGCGTACTCTGGGGCAGATGATGATTTATATGCTCAATAATATTTTTTCTGCCCTGTGGAGAAATCTTTAGACTGGCCAGCAGGCCTAGAATCAGGGAGGGTGCTAGGCTGCTGCTGGAGTGATGATTTTATACTGAAGTACTTCAGTTTCTTTTTGGTCCTGTCATCATCAATATCAGTTTTGTTGTTGTTGTTGTTGCTGTTTCTTGACCCATGCAAGATAGGGACTCACCTCACCTGCTCTTGGCCATTATTTTACATCTTCCTGTGGGCACCGGAGAGAGCCTGGACAGCTCCATTCCAGTTATCTTATGAGTGTCAAAATCCTCTTTGCTTCTTATACTGTGGACTGGAGCTCAAGTCTTTTTTATAGCCCAAGTGGTTTGTGAAAGACACTTTCACTGCAAATTCCCAGAGAAAACAGAACTGACAGTATGAGAGCTTTTCCTCAGCTTTCTTCAAGTATTAAGGAAAAAACTACAATCTGTTTAGCTTCAAGGTAAAGAGCAATGTTTATACAACTAAGCTTGAGGACATGACACAAAATGCTATTTATTTTGTGGTCTGCAGAAAGAAAGATATTAAATGAACTTGTCTACTCTGTATTGTAACAGGCTAATTCTCAGAGTAATGCCATTTAAAATTCAAGTGTGCTCTGGTTTTAAATATCAGTTAGACAGACAGCAAATTAGTCTTATATTTGGTAAATACTAAAGGAGTGAAAATTTATTTTTTCTACTTGTCTCATGGTTAATCATCTGTAGCACCTAACAAACTCCTTTCATTCTTGCACAAAAGCTTATAATATATCACAGAATTAGCATCACAGGTGGCTTGTCAGTGAGACAAGAAGCTCGGCCTAAAGAATGACAGAGTTCTATTTTGTATTCCCTTAACAACTGTACAGTCTCCAGAAAGATTCAAATAGTTGAATTCAAATGGTGCCTAACATTCTTCTCGAGTTCTGATATAGTAAGGAAATAATGCCATAAAAATTTACAATAAAAAGGTACATTACATTCTCTGGGTACTAAAGCTTTAATTTGTTAGCCACACAGGCACTGGGATGGAAGACTGGAGAGCAGTGTGTAAATCGATACCAGTCCAGGCACAGCCCAAGGAAAAGTACACATTGAAATAATGGTTTTCGATTTTTTGGGGGGCCAAACAGAGTGTGCTTAACCTGAACCACATTCTTACAGCCCATGATGTACAACCCATGTCATAGCTGAGATCTGCTAAGGCAATCTGGGAAAATTAGTGACATCCAGGTGAAATGCGCAGCAGCACAAATGCAACAGCTTTGATGCTCTTTTCGCCTTGTCTCCCGTGTGCTGCTCTGACTTTAAATATTTTTGCAAGTTCTCTCTTCAGTGTTCAGTTCCAAAAATCTTAACGACTGGCAACAGATATCCAAAAGTGGCCTCAGAAGAGTAAATGTGCTTTGACATATTTCTTTGTTCTTTTAAACTAAACGAAACAATTAGTCCAAATGAGGCACTTCATCACTGAAACCCAGAGGACTTTCTTGGCTGCTGCCAAATCATGAATAATAACAATAGTGCAGAAAAGGAGGAGTAGTCAGGAGAGTAGATAATCTATGGGTGATGAATAAAAGCCGATTTCAAGGACTCTTGAGCTGGGTTAACTTCTGCTGAAATGCTCAGTCTCTGTTTCAAAAGTGTTCAGTAAGCCAAGAGGGTTACAGTAGATTGTATGAGATCCTGCAAAGCACTTCATGTACTCATTTCTATCATAAAAAAATAATTATTCTCCAATTTCTTATAAAATATGGTCAGCGGAGATCTTTATTAGTTGAAAGCACGTTCACTGGCAAATGTAGCTTGAATTGTGTAAGGACAAGCTAGGCTTTCTGCTTTTCTGCTTCCTGTAAAAGCCTGTTTATTTTATTTTGCAATCGTCTTGCCCATCTGCACCGCATTTTTCTGTTTGCTTGGCTTGCTGTCCCGGCTGACTGCACTTGCCCAGGGCACAGGTTGTGTCGAGGTGGCTCTTGGTCACACTCACTTTATCTGCAGCCTTTCACCAGCCAGGGCTTCATTCCTTCATTGCTGGTCAGCTTCAGAGATGAACAATATTTAAAGAAAGTCAAATCTTTACCTTGTAAGAGAGCATGCTGAAATGCAAGGAAGTAGCTTTGCATCCAGAACATTGCAGGAAGGATGAAACAGCAACAATAATTTGCTCCTTCAACTCTTCCTGATCTCTATTTCAGAAATCTGTAAATTTTAAGGAAGTAGTTAAATCGGGTGTGGTTTGATGAGATGCAGTTATCACAGATTAAATAAAAATCTATCTGCCTACAAACAAGCAGCTCTCCCATTTGCTACTAGGCATCTCATCTAAAGGACACAAAACATGATTCTTCACTCTTACACTGTGTCATTCATCCTTAAGGCATCAATGGATGCTCAAGAATAGGAAATGTGGGAAAGGTGGAAGGACAGTGTACTGCACCTGCACTTTTGTCCATCTGTTTGAGCTGGTTTCAGTTTGTCTCAGGACAGTGTGTACACTTGTCTCCTGTTTGTGTTTTAGGGGCAGTTGTGTGGTTGGGTCACGCAATGGAGCAATTTGTGGGCTCAGTTCCTCTGCCACTGTGTGTGCCCAAATGGAAGCACTCAGAGTATGCCAGCAAACCTCAGTGTTTTAAAAGTACAAGGTGTCATTTTACTGCTAAAGGCTGATACTAAATTATATCCTGCTGCATGAAGTGTCCCCAGGATGTGCTCAGGAAGTGCTCCCCAGCAGATGCTGCAGGCGAAACGCACTGCTTTTGTAATCTGAAAGAGGGAAGAGTTTGGTCTGTACAACTACCTATAGTAATGTTCTTTGCAACTTCCCAGATGGATAATCCTCATAGCCTTCTGTCATGGAGTAAAGGAGACTAATTTTAGAAACTATGGATTTTACAGATCCCATGATATTTACCCTAATGGTTATTTTGCTTTGAGTAAGTGGGCTCTCTGGCTGACTTCAGGGGAACTAGATCACAGACTTATTAACAGCAACACCCCAGCTGAAGTGTGCACCATTAGGGATTGTCTTCAAGCCCAGTAAGCTTGCTATTATTTCCTATCTTAAAATCTGTGCTAAGTAATAAAAAATTTAAAAAGGAAGGAAAAAAAAGGTTGAGGTCACACTGTTGCTGCAGTCTCATTGAGAATCCAGATGGAAAACAGAAGCTAATCTATACAAAAATAACACCTAAGAATGATACATGAGTGATCTTGGACATGAAGGAATATTTAAAAAGCCCCACAGTCTCTGCAGATTGGTATCTTAGAGTTCTAAGCACCCTTCCTGGTGATGGGCAAATAGAAGGATGCTTTTTTGGCAACTGGTCCTTTTCTGGGAATTCTATAAATCCCCTTTTAATTCTGTGCATGCAGTTAATTCTCATTCTTGTCATGGCCAGATGAGGTGTGCTTTTATCTACTTTTGAAGAGTGAATGAAGACCTTGTATCTTAATCCCTACAAAGAAGCACGACATGTAATGCTCTCAGGGTAGAAAGGGGCTGTGCATTCCTGCCTTTGGCTTTTACTGGCCAGATAATCCCAAGGAGATGTGCAGCTGGCAGCTTATTTCTGTTGTGTTTCCCTGGATGTCCTCACTGGGTGGCAACACAAGACCTCTGTAAACTCTGAAGTCCATCTTTCTTTTAAGACAACTTACCCCAGGAGGACTTGGGAAATCCTTGATGTTACAAGTAACCAAGTGGTGCCATGTTTAATTATAATTGATTGGTATTTTGGAGCAAAATTTTATTAATTAACAATAGAATTTCTCTTGGAAGCAGGATACCTATCAAAGAAATTGATTTTCAGATGAAAATAGTTCTGCAGTCTTTAAAGTTAAAAAAATACTTCTAAAATTTTTATGTGTATTTTTTCCATGTGTTTTCATGTTTCTCCTCTATAACCATATAGCACATTAGGAAAATTCACTTCCCTCAAGGTGAAATGAGAGGGAAACAATTGCTGAATTGCAAAAAAAAGGGGAGAAAAAAGGGGAATCTGTAAATTAAAGATTTCTTTAAGTGCTAAAACAAAAAGGTGAAAGACTTGGGAATGAGGAAAGAAAACTTGAAATAAAGTGAATTGCAAGTGGGAGAAACAGTGTGGAAATTACTAAGTTGCTTTTGAGCTGTTCTACCATTTTCTCTCAACAAACCACAATACCAAATTGTCAGCATAGTTCTAATGTCTCTTTTGCATTTCAGGGCTGTGGAAGAGAGATTCCAATTTGTATTTGCTTCTTAAGGCTTACAGATGTGCCTTTCCCTGGTAAATAGAGATTCAGTGATGCACTTTATTGTCTTTTTCAGCTTTCCCAGCAGGAAGATTGGCCTCTTTACATTGGAAGACCTCTGGCTGTGGTGTTTGCATTTCAGAGCCTTTCCACCTGTTTTTGATAAGCTGTGTGAAATTGATCAGTAAGTAACATGACTTTGATAAAAGTAAGATTGCATGTAGTCAGGAGTTATTAAATAAGTGAATTTTCAGTTCAATTTGAACAAATCTATGGCTTATAGTACCCAGGAATTAACAGACTATTAACTCAGCATCTCACTCATTTATATGCTAGCAGATGAAAATGTCTCACATGTGAACTTGGTGCTGTTCTTTCAGAAATAGATGTTTAGTATTTTTGCAGTAGAATAAATAGTAGCTTCATGTTGAGCCAGGGGGATGACTGGGAGAACTGTGCTGTGTTATAGCATGATCTTACTCAAAAGTTGCTGTTCCCAGTGGGAGCACGTTTTTGTGTACAAGGCCACCCTACCATCTTCTCAGTTATCAGCAAAGGAAATAGGGTCAAATACCTTCAAAGTATCTTTCAGAGAGTATTTTGATTCTGATCCTGCAGAGACTGAGCAACTTGGATAATTCTGACCATTTCATGTGAGCACAGAAGTCAATTTGAGGCCTGCCTATTTGGTATGAAAGAAGTGTAACAGTACATGTAAATGTTTAATTTCCATGTGGACTAATCCAATTAGGTCGTATTGGCATCTTCTCATTCATTCAAAAGAGGAGCCCAATTCAGTTACCTGAGTGCTCAATCAGATTAATTGTCCTGAAATGAGGATCAGAGGCTTTTGTTTGTCATTTCATTTCATTTTGTTTTTCATTCTCATACGTGCTGTAGCAGCTGTAAGAAATTGGGTTTGGAGTATTTTTTCTCCATCTCTGCTGCTCATACAGCACTAAATCTTTTGGACTATGTTCCTCAGAAGATGAGAGGGGAGGGGAACTGGGCAGACCAAGAAGGTGAAGTACTTGAATGTCCTGTATGGCATGTTCTTCTTCTGAATTTACTTACCTGGTTATAATAATGAGAAAATTGTTGGGCTCTTCAGATAGAAATCTGTTCCAAACTCTTGGAAAGTCCCTGTTTTTATCACTATTAATTGCTTCCAGTGGGACTAAGCTTTAGTAAAGATAAGTCTTCACATTATCGGGGATTAATTAGGACAAAGGGCAAAGGAAAGAGAAGTAGAAGGAAAATTCTTCTTATTATTTTTAATCCTGTATTATCTAAGGAGGAATTTTTTTTTGTTAGCTATCATGTTCCCAAATGTAGGTGGACTATCCTGTGTCCAAGCTCTGAGTGAGAACAAATAGGAAAACACTGCTGTAAAGAACCAGAAAAACAGCATAGTTTTTGTGAGAAATCTCAGCCATTTTATTTTTACTGGAATCATGAAATCTCTCTGTATTTAAGTGACAAGCTTGTAGTGTTCCCATACCCATCTCTGTAGGAATTCCTTGCATTTGTGTGCAGAGGCACAGCTAAAGCTGGCCAATAGTAAGAGAGCATCCTTGGTTTATTTTTCCTTGGGGACTTCTACACTACACAGGCTTTCTCTTTGACCTTTGCATTTTCTTCTGAGGACAAGGGGTTGAAATCTGCAGGATAACCAGAAGTACCCAACATGGCTCTGGAGAAAACCTACACTGCTTTTGAGCACCAGGAGTAGTAAACATCTGGGGATCATTTGAAACTGTAGCTGTTCACTCACTATGGAAGACATGAAAGAAGCAGTTAATGTTTCTTTTCTGGGTTGGGAATTGATCTTTATCACCACTTTCCCTAACCTGTATTAATAACAATCACCAGGGACGGGAGAAGCACGCAGACTTTAAAAGGCAGCAGTAGTTGCCCTAGGTCATGGAAGTAAAGGAGGAATTTGGATCTGAGTTTTTCTTGTTTTCTATCCAGAAGTATGAACCTCTTTTGTTGGAAGTAATTTCTGTGTGAAATTTGACTGCAGCTTCTGAGGATACATAAAAATAAATCAAGTTAACAAGAAGAAGAAAATAAAAATCCCTCCTGTAAGGCCTCAGAATGTGATTTCTACCCTATACTTAAAAGAACTGTAAATTTTTTCTGGTTTTTTTTGCCAGGCCTTTCAATTTTTTAATTTAAGGTAGAAGTATATGAGAAGGTAGTTCTTGCTTCCTATAACATTTATTCTAATATTTTCTATTACCTTTGTTGAATTACTGCCTTTACCAGGGACCAAGTTGTTTCAGGAGCTGTTCCATCTGCTACTTAGAATATTCCACTCCCATCAGTAGAATGAAACCTTTCTAGTCTTTTCTTCTAATGCAGAGCCACAAGATTGAAGGGAATGGGAATTTTTTTAGGGGTGTATATGAAATTAAGGTTCATGTTGTGCAATTATTACTGAGAGAAGCGTGAGGTGCTGTTTTTGCTGATGTAGTGGAATAATGCAAGTACCAGTTTAAAATTTTACAAGTTTGTCTAGCTAGAACAGGAACTAAAGCATTTCCATCTCAACAATCTAGCACTCCCCACAGGTCTCTATGCACCTTGGAGATGTTGGCTTAGAAGAATTTTACTTTTCTTAACTTTGGGAAGGTAGTAATGCACAGATATAAAAAGCAATGCAAGATATTCATGATGGGGGAGATTTTCTAAACTTTTCATGACTGTTTTAATATGAACTTTTTCTGCACAACTGTGGCAAGGCAGATTTCCAAAAGAGCATACTTGAGTCTTGCTGCTGTTAGATATTAATGATTAAATCCCCTGTGATGCTTTGAAAGGGTACACTTGTATGGATAATAAAATAATTACTTTCCTTGTTCACAGATTGGTTTTTTTTGAGGAACAGAACTACAAAAGCATTGCTTCCCATGAGACAGAAACAAGGCACACATATCATCCTTCCTTCCTTCCAAACAGGCTATTCCTTTGTTGCACCTGGAAAGAATGCCAGAATCCCAGTTGATACAAACTGGATTTAAGTGCACTCAGAGGGGAACATGAAATCATCGAAGGAACAGACCACATAGAAATCCTACAACACAAATTAAGGGAAGGTTCTTGTCTGTCACAGCCTAATTGGCTGGGGCCTACTGTATTACATGTCAGATGTCTCTCTGCTGCTCAGAGAATCTTGAGTGAAGTAAATCTGTGCCAGAAATAATTTATCCTTGTATGTGTTTATGTGTGTGTAGATCACGGGGTGGCCTGCTTCCTATCCACTGCAAGCATCACTCTGATTTAAAGAGGGAGCTTGTGCCTCTCTGCTGAAGGACAAAGTGCTTGCAGAGTTAGATCCTTACTCCTCTTTATTGGGTCACATGTGGGTGAAGGTTCTCTTAAGTGCTCCATTATTGTGGAAGGCAGTTTAATGACTGCACACTGTAAAAGTTCAAGCAATTATATGTAATGCACGCTGAAGAATATGACTTCCAAATGTTCACATGTAATGCATGTCAGATTTCAGCTGGAAAACAAAACAAGCCCCTCAAGGTTGCAGTCTGCTCTTTAGAAGAGCCACATGTTGTAACCTCAGAACCTCAAAATATCAGCTGTTTTCTGTGCATGATGAGAGCAGTGGAATCTGTGCCATGTTCTGTCCTTTGTTTCCTGGAATCTGGCTGCAGTAGTGATCAGATGTGTGCTTCTGCCAAGTGCAGTTGGTGTTTGATCCACGTTCAGACAGTGAATTGATTTGTGCTTTTTTTTTTTTCCTCATGGCATGTCTCATTATGACATAATTTTTGTACAGGGTGTAACAAGGATAAATATGTAAATAAGGAATGATATTTTCTAAAATTCATCCGTGGTTGCTCTTTTATTGCTTTTAGGCAACATGAAACTACCTAGAGACACCAAATGAGGTCAAGGACCATTGTACTGTCATACTGGTGTCCTTTTGTGAAGCATTTAAAATCAAAATACTTTGGACACATAAAGGAAGCAGATTTGCATCTTCCTAGAAAGAAGAGCAGAAGTGACCAGTCACTGTCACCAGGAACATTCCACTTTTTTCAGAAGAACTCAAGGAGCCCAGGTACTCTCGTTTGAGTCCTTCAGCACAGATTCCATGTCCCACACAAATTTCCTATCCTATTTTGTGTGTCTGTTTCTGCAGTTCTTATCCATTGTTGGTGCCTTCTTTATTTTACAGTGTGCTAATTTTTTTTAATAATCAGACTGTGGGTAAGTTACCATAGTAAACTGAGCCTGAGCCATTCAGGAAGTGCTTCCCTGTCTCTTCTGGCTCATCATTTCCTTCCATCCAGGCAATGGCTTACAGGAAGCAGGTAGGGTTGAAAAGGCAAGGGTAGCAGCTGCCTCAGCTGTCTAGCACTGGTCTGTTTGTATTCATGAGTTATACACCAGCTCAGTCAAGGAAAAGTTCCAAGTAAGTATCATTAAATATTAAAAGGACAATGGCAAAGCCTGGTTGAACCACTCAGATGTCTCCAGCTGGATGTCTCGAAATTACTCCTTTGCAGGTGAACCTATTTGTATGAGACACACATCCTCAGGCCCTCCAGTTCTGAATTTTCTCAAAATGTGTCAACTGTTGAGGATTGCAATATTTCTTGAAAAGTTTATATGAAAGGTTTGCATTTGTTTTTTTTCTGCACCTACAGAAATGTCATAATCTGTTCTGAAGCAAATCAGCTTCCTGAGAGCTTTACAACTATTCAGGTTAATTTCATGTAAGTTCTGTGGAATATTGACATCAGATAAATAGACCAACAATACTGAAACAAGGCATTTGAATGTTTCACTTGAAAACAAAACATTTTATATATTGAAATGAAATTGTATGCATGCAATTTTATTTAATAGAACATTATTGTGATTTTAGGTAAAGGTGTCCAATGGGGTGAAGCAAAGGCTTGAAAGTGTTTTTATTTAACTGTTTGCTTATGGTGTGCTTGGTATAAATTGCTTTTGTTGGTTTATTAACAAGGGTGGGAAGAGGCAAAGTACTGGGAGGTTCATTTAAATCCAGCTCAGGAGAATTAGACACAGGAGAGCAACTTCAAGGTGTCTGGCACATATTAGCATTTTATTTGATTGTAACAAAAATTTTGCACGTGTATTCATAAAACACATTTGTTAGGTTTCCTTTTAAGTTTCATAGTTTGTTCTTCTTGTTAAAACCTGTGGTAGGTCAGAATTAGTGCTGGCAATTTCCTTTGCTAAGGACCTCAAATATACTCTTTTTAAACCCAAATAGCCTTTTAAAAAGGGGGCTTGAGGCTCTTCTAAGCAGCACGACAACACACAGGTGACCCAAGAAATGACACTTCAAATTCTTCTTGAATTGCAGTTCTTCTACATTTGTATGATGAACTGCAATAAGACTCAAAAAGAATTATTTTTAAACTACTGCAAAATGCATTTAGTGTTCATAGCCACAACATGACATATTTATATGGTGGTATTCCTTGTACACCCGTCTCAGTGTTATATGTGAGATTAAAAAAAAAAAAAAAAAAAAGGCAGTGATTACAGGAATGTAACAGAACCTGAATCAGATGTTTTAAAAACTATTTAGTATCACTCAGGGGTTTCTGGTCAATCTTTCTCCATTTTGATGGAGAGGAAGGCACATGATGGTCCCTTCTTTTAAGTAGGATTTTGGAGTTTATAAGCTGGTTGCTTGCTTTCTGTGTTTAATGGTGGCCAACAGGGTGGTAGAAGGATTTGCCAGTGATCTTGGCATGAACCTCAGGGATCTGTGCATCAGGGACATCTTTGGGTAAAGCATTTGTGTTCTCAGACAGCTTGAAGGCATTTTCAGCTACAAAGTTATGTTACTGGAGATCTTCTAGCCACATACGTCAGTTCATCGTAATCTCTAGAGAGGTTTCAAGCTTTGATTTCTGAAGTATTTCCCTAAAATCTTGGAAAAAAGAAAAAATCTTGGATGGTAACAGTATAGGAACAAGCTCTGAGGATTTTTCCCTGGTGAGGGACACAGGGTTGTATTTTCCATCCCATGCTCCTGAGCCCCAGGGATTGTTCACTGGTGTCCCACAGAGGCCCCCAGATTCAGAGCAAAGCAGGGACTAAAGGCATCAAAGGCCTTTTTGTCAGAATAAGGACAATGCTATAAACCAACCTTGTGTTAACCTACTGAAGAACAGAGGACAAGAATTCTGAATGCCAAAATGTAGAGAGATGTGTGAAAGGGAAAACTTTTACAAAAGTAGGCAGGCTGAATAAAACTATTTATCTTTAAGCCACACAAGTCATGGTAATTAAATTAGGTCAGGCTGGCTGTAAAGCTACAAAAAGCAGGCTGTAACTAATTTAGAAAGAGACAGAGAAGACCTGAAAAGAAAACAGATTGACAGCCCCCTATTATTTTTTTATCTAATCAAGACAACAAAATGTAAGAAAGAGAAAAAGAAAGAAAAAAGGAAGATAAAAAAGAATCTCATGTTGATTTATTAAGATTTTCTCTCAAACCATTAGGGTAGACAAAAGCACATAGTCACATCTTTGATGTGTGAAGGTTTGCACATTATTCTTAGTGCTAACTGAGGGTTACATGCATATTTTACCCTTGAGAAAAACAAAATAATTGAAGACCTTAAAGTTCAGAAAGTGGTGGAACTCCCAACAAAGAATGACACAATCAGATCTCTATCAGTACAGTATCATTGCACTAATTCTTTCTGGGCATCCATATCATCTGTTGCTGTGTGAAGAGAAATCCTAAATATCTGTGAAAAGAGACAAATAGACTTTTATTTAAAACCATTTCTACATAAATCCCTCCTTCCAGTTTGTATAAACATCCTTTTTTGAAAATGGCTACAAGTATTTGCTTTGAATTTGAAAGTGACAGGTTTTTCAGGGTGTGGGAAATAACATTTTTGAACATTAAGAAGGAAAGGATCAGGATTTTATTTATAGTGTGGATCCAGTCTCATTAAACAAAGTTTAAAATAATATTTTGGTTGATTTCTAAAATAGTTTTCATTCTCCAAGTGATTAGAAAAATTAGCATTCTAAGGCTGTCGGGAGGGTGAAGAGGAGTGTGTGAACAAAAAGGGGGAAGGGCACAGACAAAGAGCCCAGCTTGGTTTGTGTTGGTGTTTAATAGCAAACAACTCTTTCCCACCCTGCTTCTCTTTTATGCCTGTTTTAGTTCTAAGTAACTTCCAAAGAATTTCCAGCAGCAGATGATGCTCAGCCACTACATTGATCTGAAATAAGAGACGAACTTTGCCCCATGAAGAAAATATTTGAGGTTTCAACACAATTAAGGGTTGCAAATTCTCTGTGAAAATGGAAATTCCTTCCCATTTCTCCAACAGGTCCCTGAGGGTGAAGTTTTGACCCTGGTGAAGTCAAGGGAACCTTCACTCTCTTTCATTAAGGCAAGAGAGCGTCACATCATCACTCATCACATCTTGCACTTGCAACAGTGAAATGTGGAAAGGAAAGGAGAAACTGTTTCCTTGGGTACTGCCATGAGGTAACACCTTTTCCAGACATGGAATGGGAGAGTCTTTGAGAGATGGTCAGAAAAGATACACAAAAATGCAGGAAGTCAGAAACAGGGAGCAGGCAGGGAAACAGCAACATTGAGCATTTTCAGAGCTGAACTGGCACCACTCAGCAGTTTTGTTTTTATTTGAGAGAGGATGGAGCTCTTGCTCTTTGACTTGAACACTCAAAGCTCCTCGTCAATTGAAAGTCAGAATTGAACAAAAAGTTGCAAAACTAATTAACAGAACTTCAGAGCATTAGCCCAGAATTTGGCCCAAACACAAGCTTCCTTACTTGAGATCTTACTTAAGTAACCTTTTTGTGTGCTTAATGTTTAAGGGAACAAGGTCCCTTAAAGCTCGGAATATATCTGAGAAGGGCTGAAGAACAGCTGCCAGGTGCACTGGCTGCTAAAAATCAATAGCCAGAGCATAATATTGAATCAGACTTTTAAAGATAAACCACACAACCAGGTCTGAACTCCCAAGATTTCAGTATAGCAATTTATTGCTCTGTGCACTTTTCACGTGCAGCGGCTATGAACCAAGGGACTGCGTTAAACCTGCTGAGTTTTGACAGATTTGCTTTTACTTCATTTTTATTGTATATAGGTAAAAGGAGAGGTGCCAGCCTATTATAGATACAGGATCTACAGGATTTGGACTATAATATCTTATGTTCTACTGTGTTTCTTTAAAAACACTGTGTTTCTTTAAAAATCCCTCCTATTCAACAAGAAACTGTTGTTTCCATTTTATTTTTTTTCTATTTTAGGCTAAAGATAAATTGAAGGTGGCACAGAGCAGTGGAAGAGCAACAGCTTTTAGAAGCCCTCTCCAAAAGTAGAGTTTGTGAAATACTTTCCAAACATCTGCAGGAACGGTGCTACATCAGCCTTCCAGCGGACTGGTTGAAAAGACTGTCCTTTAATCTAAACCATACTCCCTGGACTTCCTTAATGTAGTTAATTCTTCTTTTTAATTTTTTTTTTAATATATATTTTGCCAGTGAGAAACTGCCTAGTGGTCTTCACCTCTGAGTCCTTTCCACTAATTCTTAGTCCTGGCACATTGCTGTACATTTTCATTGCATGGGGATCTCCTCAAACAAAGGAAAATTATGAAACTGTCAGATCAGATTTCATATATTGCTCTTGGCATTGCACTCACTAGACCTGGTACACAGTGAGTTTTGAAAGCCTCTGATCTTTTATAACCATTTCCAGTCTTAAACATACATTTAAAAGTTCCTTATCTGCAGTCACTGGGAATATGACTATGAAAGCTGAGGTAATTTGGGTATTTTCTTTCTGTAAAGACATAGAGAGTGATCCATTGCAGCCATAAATAATTTCCAATGTTTCATTATTCTTTCTGTTATACTTTTGATTGTTTTATTAAGACTCTGAATTTATTTCTTTCACTTTTGAGGGTTTTTTTTCCTCTTTCCTGCTAGGGATTTATGTTGCTTTAGGACTTAAAATCAAGCACATTCAGAGTGGTGAGCTCTGCTAGGTCTGATGGTACCATAAAACAGACACATCAAGGACACAAAGTCCTTTCTCTCCTGCCAAGCTGCTGTGTCAGTCTCGAAGCCTAATGGCCATGCATTAGCATCTCAGATATTAACCAGCCTGTGGGCTGGGAGGAGTGGGATTTTTCCTCACTGTTCTGTTCCTTCTCAGTTCAGAGAAATCAGCCAAACTGAAGATGCGCTGACCTTTTGAGACTGAACTAGAAGAGCCCTTGACACAAAATCCTGTAAGTGTATTTATACAGGGAGTCCCTTGGCCAATTCAAAGGGCCAAACAGAGGATTCCTAGAGCTGAAAGCACGAGCCATGTCAGCTACAATCTAAATTAAGTGAAAATGCTGACTGTGCCAGAGAATAAGAACAGACAGCAATTCTGTGTTCCTTGTGGCTCTGTAACTCAGCAGTTGTTTCAGAGACCAATCACACACAGCTTCGTTGGGGAAGAGGAATAAGTTTGCTGGAACAGCTGGTGGAGATGACAGGTTATTCAGATGTCTTTTCTGAATGCCAACAGAACAAAAGCCTACTATCTTTAATGCTTGTGTTGTAAACAACTTGCATCCATTTCCAAATACCCTCCACCTTTCCTTCACCCATATGAACACTTAAAACAGAGAGCTACTTTGTAAATCTCTCAAAAACTTCTGATTGCATTTTTCTTATCTGTTCAATTCATAGCCAAGTCACAGTAGAATATCTGTGTACCTTTGTGATAAATACACCTGACTGATTTATGCTGCCACTGTTTCCAAACCCATTCCTTAGTAGCCTTTCCATCCTGACTAGGAGATGAGTAACTTTCTTAGAAGGATTATTTTTATCCTTTCTGTTTTTCAGTTCCTTTCCATTTTTCTTGGCCATCTACCTGACTGCACAGCCTACTGCTCAGTTCCCTCTGCTTTCCAGAGCTCAGATGCAAGTCTTTCCTTGTCTGCATAACAAGAGTTGGTCCCCTACCCCAGTGTTTCTTTCAACTGATTCTGTTATCAGCTCATAGCCTGGTATTTTTCAATTTCAGGTAGAATATTCAGGTGACGTACTGTATTTCAGTGCAGCTGCTTTCATTAGTGTTTAGAACTTCGTACACAATCCTGAAATGGTGAGTAGAGTTCCCTTCACTTATTGTCTTCATTGAGCTTTCCTACCTCTGTTCACTGTTTGGCTTATTTTAAATCAGATGGCTGTTTCTTCTCTCCACACCGAAATACCATTGATCTATTGGTGTTAAGTCTTGTAAGTTCAAGAGCTTCTCCAGCCCAATGGTGTACCAAGAGTATGGCTGGATTCAGTTGGGACATTATATATTGGGAATAAATCAGGGAATAAATCCTCATGGGTTCTCTTGAGAAGAGACTCTGATAGTCTCTTTCTTGTTTTAGAAAAATTCCACATTTAGCTCAGCTGGTTTTCCTCCACTGGAAAGGTATGTGTAATATCTCTGAGGAAAGGACATTAAAACATTTTTCCATAATAAGGTTTGTGGATAATACTGCATATGCTGGTTTTAACAACAAGCATAAAGAGGCCATTGCCTAGAGAAACTCTGCAACTCATTAGCTAGTTTTATCTTTCCTTCAAAGAAGGAAAAGCAAAAATCTGACTGATATACCCATCCAATGCTCTCTGAAAAAAACCAGCTCTGCAGCCAGACCATTCCTTCCCTCACAACAAAGCCAAACAAAGAGAAGTCATGCATTACTTTTTTTTCAAAGAAGAAAGCCTGTAATTTAAGTAAGAAATGTTTTAGATCTAGAAAATTGAATACTTTTTGCTTTTGGAAGGAACAAACTAGAGCACCAAAGAAAGGACAGTGCACAGAAAGTTTATCAGTGAGTGTAGTGGATGAAAGTAGTCAATAATTAATTTAAAAGCAAGGGTCAATAATTAATTTAAAAGCAATTAAATTAATTAATTTCAGGGGAGGATTCAGGTGTTTAACAGAACCCCAAGCTTTGCTCTAAGTGGTGCAGGCAAAAAATCTGTGGGGTTTGCTCAGAGTGGTTCACCTGGTGACCAAGCACATGAGGGAAGCTGCTGCACAGCACCAAGGTCAGGATGGAGATTATTGCTCCCCTTTACCTCATGCCCAGGTCAGGCCCTCCTCGATCCATGAGCTGTCATTTGGTTTCCTCCCGCTCTCAGAAGCCCTTGAGATGATCTAAAAAGGGCCTGTTGTGCTTCAAATCCTTCAGCAGGGCTGGAGCTTTGATCTCCTGACATTCAGCAAAGCAGGGCATCCCAGGAGCACTGAGGCATGGCTGTGGGATGGCATGGGCAGCCCTGGGATCTGAGACTCCACCTCTTACTGTCAGGACTTCTGTTATGGTATTGGCTGGTAAAGGCAGAACTTCAACTCCCAGAGAAATAAGATTCTCACCAAATAATCAGTGAACTGAATTCTATTTCCTTTCTTAACATCTTTTGGAAGTGCTTCACCACAGTTTAGGAAAAAGAGAAGGGAAAGTTACCCGAAGGAAAAGCTGAGCAACAAGGCACAGGGGGACACGTGGCCAGCACACACTGCACTTGAACTATTTGCAGCTGGAGCATGGGCCTCAGGTGTGTGGCATAGATTCCAGTGTCCTGGCCGTGTCTTGCTTGACTTTGGGATTCTCATACAGAATTCTCTTAAGTGGACAGTGAAAGGAAAGAAAGCTTTTGTTTAAGTGAAATACTGCTTTGCTTTTCTTTCATGTTTTAAGACATTCTATCACTAGAGGTGGTCTTTAATATGCTCCTTAAGCCGTAACTCTTGGGATCACCTCATTCCTTGTAGCTCTTCCTCTGAGCAGGAATGTTAGAGCAGAGCACAGCTCAGCACTACATGCTCCATTAAAGGAGCTTATATAGCATCCTATCGGACTAGAGGTCCAGCAGGAACCTTTGGCAGACACAAAAATACTTTAGAAAACTGTGGGAATGCTGATGACCTGACAGTGATTTATATTATTGCATTAGAAAAATAAATAGTATGGTAGGAGCTGTCAGGATGGATAAAGCAGGGATTTGCCAGTAACTGTGCTGTGCAGCTTTCCAAACCACTAACCTGCTGGTTAGCCCAGGCCTCTTATTTCATCCAAACCCTCATAAAAATTTATTGCAGATGGGTACTAAGAACCTTCAGGAAAATCCTCTGCTGTTTCAACAGCGTCTCTGCCGTGTGATGGTCTCGCAGTAACTTTTCCCCCCTCCCCCAGCAGAAGAAGTTTTCTCCTGTCCAACATGGTTCAATCCTCTCTTACAAATGGCAGAGAAAAGAATTTATCAGCCTATCTGGGGTAGCCAGGGGATGAAGTACCAGAAGGCTGTGCATGAGCAAGAGAGACTTAAATCACACTTGGAATTGCAGGCACAGCTTCAGGTGCTGTGTCAAGAACCTAAACTATTATTTTGCTCTGAGGGCTGATGGTAGCTAACTGCCCCATAGATCAGAACATGACAGTTTAGTGTGATTTGGCTTCTCCTCTGCTGTGTGTTTATCAATAGATCAGAAAGCACACCTGGGCAGCAGCGTGATTTGGAGCCGAAGGCTGGAGCAGTGGGGCAGTACAGTGGCACGCTGGGGACCAGGCCTGGCCATGTGCCACGTCCTTTCGTACCCCTCACAGAGCAGAAAGGCTCACTCCCAGCTCCAGCTGGACTCACTGTGCTGATAAATCTCTTGCAGAGGCAAGCCAAGCACAGATCTGGCATTGGGAGCAGTGCTCTTTTTCCCCATTCGTGTGCTCACAGGCAGCCGGGGAGCTGCGGTCACACCATCCAGGGCCAGCCTGGCCGCCCCCCTCCTGAGACAGGAGCTGAGCAGAGGGAGCCGTGCCAGCGCCCCGAGGGCTGCAGGGAGGGGACAAAGAGCTGGTGAGTGCCTGCACTGCTGTGGCCCGCACAAAGCCAGCCCCGGCTGGGAACAAGCCCAGCTCCGAGGAAAGCCAGCCATTCCCTATGCCGTGATGTGCAGGTGGTAGCTTAGAGAGACGTGGTGCCAAAGCCCCGGATCCCTGTGAGCCTGACACAAGTACGTGCCTGTGTTAACAGCTAAAGATGACCAGTGCAAACCACACTGACCTTAAAAGGCCTGTGCAGACTCGGGGTGTGCACCTGAGCAGTTCGTGTGCAGAACCGTGCTCGTGCCTGGCCAGATGTTTATCATCATCTGTCATCACAGAGCTAGGAGGTAGAGATTGACAGGGTGATTTAGTACGGGATAACATGGAAAATAAACATGGAAAAAATATGACAAGCATGCACAAGTGTTTTGAAAACTGATTGGCATCCCTTAATGAATAGCATGAGAATAAATATTTTACTAAAAAATATTGAAAAGTATAAAATCTTCTAGTTTAAAAGTAAGCAATAAGACAAGTGCAAGAGTTAACAAAGTATCTTATTCAGTTGTATGTGTCCTGAATCAAGACTCAGTGTGCAGAGACACATTAGTATGACTTTAATATTATAACAATTTTCATTCATTAAGAGATTATAGATACAAAGAGATAATCTCTTATAAGAGAATGCTTTTTGCTGTGTCATTAAGGTGTAAATGAAATAAGGTTTACATGGCCTGTGAAGGGTGTTTTGTGCCTTTCTGGTGACAGTAGGTTAAAGCCCAAGATAACCACTTCAGACTGGCTGCATACTTCAGTATTTTCCCCCTTCATAGTTGTTAAAACTTTATAGAGCCTCAAAACACATCCAGATGGACAGTAACTGTGACTGCCACTTACGAAACCAGTATAATCTAGCACAATACACAAAGTAGGGTAAGTGGGAAGGAAAACAAGTTCTGAATAGAGGACCTCCTTGGAACATTGGATCAGCCATCAGACACACCAATTCTGTTTAGACAGGCCTGTTATACACACCCAAATGTTCTGCAAAACAAAGCACACCCCCATCCTTTCACCACTGCAGCTCCAAAACACTTCTGCCCAAGGGTGGTCTTCACCCTGCTTGAGGCAGTGTTTGTGCCTACATCTTTATTCATAAACTGAAGCATGGGTTTCCAGAGTTTTTTTTTTCGGCAAAGCTGAGACACATAAACCATGTTCTTCCTCTCAAGGGGTATCATATCTTGGTGGTTTTGTTTGGGTTTCACTTTTTCAAATACAGAAAAATATGAATAAATGGCACACACTGGTGGCACACTTATCACTGTGCTGCCACCAGTAGATTGCCCTGCACAATGCTGCTTGTGTGACACCAGGATAAATAACATCACTGTAGCAGAGAACTGGTCAAGAGAAAACTATTGTTCTTTGAAGTTGTTCACTCATGGGATAATATCTGCTAAACACTATGTAAAGCAATATATAGTGACTTTATGGATTTTTGTGCTGTACATATTTTTCTTCATAGAGTATGCATGTATCCCAAAAGGGTGAATAGATAATGAAGCCATGATGTAAGGAAAAAAAACCCCCATATCCTGGCAGATTTATAGCAACTAAATCTATGTCTTCATTCCTCACTCCCCTTGGCATGGGTGCCTAACTTAAATGAAGTTAATTCCAGCGCTCATTCCTACTTATGCACGTGTTGGTAGAGACAGATCTCAGTGCAGCGGGCATTCTCAATCACTTCTTTATTTGTCACATTTCACAAATTTCCAAACAATAAAAAAAATTGCTTGGGAAATTGCGATTTGAGTTTGTGGTATTTCATCTCTTCTCCTGCCTTCCTGCCTTTCGCTGCAGTTCATGGTAGTTGAATTCCCTGTTCGGCTGCTGCAGCTGCTCAGTTACACGCCTGCTGCTCATGGTGAGAGTGTGCTTTGAAAATGCATCATGCCTCCTACCACGGGGGAGTGGTGATGTGTTTTAGTTTGCTGTTTTGCAGAAAACATTGTCTGCCATATGTATCAACAGAGCCTGCTTCTCTTTTTCAAGAAACTGGCCAAGAAATTTAAGTTGTCTTTTTGCATCATGACTAGAGATTGGCATGTGAATTATTTAATTAAGCTGTGATTATTGCTGGGTACTGCTAAGTTACACAAATACTGTGTCATTTAGCTATTTATGACTAAGAAAATTAACAGTACAGAAAAACTAATTAAAAGCTAAATAATCCTGGAGTCTTTTGACCAGTTGTAATATATCTATACAACACCATTCTATTGAATAATGAAGCTATTGTTGAGGCTTTTGTCACAGAAAAAAAGAAAGAAAAAAAAAATAGTTGTGGTATTTTTCTTTGGTTTTCTTCATGTCACAAAGAAAGCTGCAGCCTCTGGCATTTCAGCTGGGCTCTGTTCTGTGCCCGGGGTGACAGAGCCACTTGCAGTTGCTCACATGGAAATGTGCTGAACGAGAACCACACCATAAACAAAAGCACGCCGGGGCTTCAGTGGGCAAAGCACAAGAGCAGAATATTAACCACAGATCCTGCCTAGGTAGAAATTCCTTTTGCTTGGTCATGGCACGTAACGAGGTTTCATGCCTCTCTTTTTGGCATGTGTGGTGCCACAGGCTCCCCAGGAACCTCAGTTCATTCTGATTCTTAATGAGCTGACCTCCGGAGGAGCAGCTCTTTACTGATTCATTGCTGGCTTACACCTTCGGCACATGATTTTGTCTCACAGTGGTCCAGGAAACTCACTGCACCTCAAACCACAAGCACTGGCAAGAATGCTCATGCAGCCATTGTGGGATTTCCTCATTGTGCTGCAGAAATTATTTAAAAATGGAATAATCCCTTCAAATGGCTTCAGCAGTAGTGAGGGACTTGGGTACCTTAGGAAAAATAGAGTGTCATTAAACACTACTGTTTTAAACATCAGTACATGCAAAAAGTGATAGAAGTGATTTAAATGCCTGTCTCTTGTTTATGCCTTGGACTGCATGTACTTCATACCTCTTCATTTTTCAGGCTTACGTCTTTGAATAGGAGGAGACCACCATGTACAGGCTAAATGGTAAAATGTATTTCCTTCCCCATTCCTTCTGTCCAAATTCTGGGAGTTGTGGAAATGTTCAAACACTCTCTTAGTGAATTATGGGTGTATGAGAAAGAGACTTCGTGACTTGGCTCCTCCCTGTTGTGTCCTAATTTTTCAAGTCTTGATTTAAGTTTGACTGGCTTTTTATCCAGAAAAGCCCCATTTAAGGTCAGCTACCTCCTAAATTTACCATAATTAACCCAAAATAACCCAAAGATGGCTTTCTTAGATAGACATCAGCAATTAAGTGATCAATTTTAAAATACTTGGTTTTCCTTGTTATTCTGTTTCCTTGTTATTCTTTCCAGTAAATTTTCTTCTTGAATCAAAAAGTAGCAAGACATGAAGAACAGTTGGAAGTATTGAGCTAACCAAGCATGCTCAAGGTAATGAGGAGACCCTGCTATTTGTGACACCATTAAATGGTAACATAAGAAAAGCTTTGCTTGACACAGAATATAGGCACAAACCAGTGAAAATAACAAATTTGCATATGCACATACTGTTCTCTAACAAGATTCTGAATTAGTAAAAGATGAAGCTTAAGTCATAATTGGTGTCAGTTTTCAGATGAAGGACAAGGATTCAGGATTAATGAAAAGATTGGTTAGTTTTGTCTCCATCATCAAACTACAAAGATAAAAACTTAGGACAGAGAGGAGAGGTTTTCATGAACCACAGCTACTCAGAAACCTTCCTGTCCTCTCTCTTTCCCAGACTTTTCCTTTCAGGCCCATTTGGACAAACATCAGACTAACTCCTGTAGTCTATTTTGGTGATGTTCTGTGGGCTTCCAGCTCATTTCTGCATAACCTGAAATGTCTGTATTTGCATCCCAAGCTGCCCAAAATGTTCTTTAATTATTTCTCAGGAGTCTTCTGTTCTTTGAGGGGGCAGCACTGCATTGCTACACCAAAGGTCTTGTCAACATTCCCTAGAGGTCTAATCTCGCAGGATACTGTAACCCATCAGACTGAATTGCAGAGAGCTACAATTTGTTTCACAAGACTTCAGAACTGATGCCAGTTATTTAAGGTGCTTACACTGAAATAACTTGTTGCTTTTTCCTTTTTTTTTTTTTTTTTTTTTTTCCCTTGGTAATGTCTTTTTGTCTCTCACTTTTAATCTTCCTGTGACTTTGAGAAAAGTATTTTCATACTTGTGAGGCCTCTGGAAATTTTCAGAGTATTCAGATTATGTTCTGATAAAACTCTGACTTCATGAGTACATATGTATGAAAAACCTTTTTGAGATTTATTATCTCATTTTAGAATTGTCAGTAATATCTTCTGCATTTGTTCAGTCCAAAGGGATTTTAAAAAATCATATCAGAACAGCTGTGGGTGAGAAAAGTTCATTCCTTATCAGTCATCCAAACTTGCCAAGTCGTTTTTATGAAAGCAGTGAAATGGATGCAGAAATTAAACCCAGCTTGATAACATTAAGCCAAAAGCATAACAGGAAAAAGAGCAGTGTTGCTACTTTAGTTTTCCTCATCTGTAACTGAAATGGAAGGGAATGGCGTGGATCAAAGGCACGTCAGCAGGGTGGGCAGACCCAGAGCACTGAAAATAAAAGGTCAGACACAAAACTCTTTCTTCCAAACTGGAATGCAGGGAATTGTCAACCAGTCCCCATCCATGCAGAATGAGTGTAAATGTGATTGTGAGGGACCTGATACAACCCTGGCACAAACGCTGTTCCCCACCAGCCTGCTGTCAGCTCAGAGCCTTCTGCCTGTGCTGGGGCTGTCCCGTGGAGCTGGGGCAGCTTCAGCCCTGTCAGAGCACACTGATCCCCATGGAGAATGTGTGCTTCTGGACTGGTGTTCCAGCAGCTCCACAGCTCCTTGCTGGCAGCCTCAGGGATATTTCAGTAGGACCAACCCCTTCAGCACTCCTCTACCTACGCTCAAAGAGAGGAGTTACCAGGGGGCTGTGAAGTGTCAGGGCAGAGGTGATGAGGTGCCTTCATGGGACCTCTGCTGACACCAGAGGACTCGAGGCTCCGTCTGCGGCACGTTCAGCGCTCTGTGCTCAGCCAAGGCTCCCAGTCCCTGGCTGGAGGCACGTGGAAATCCACTGCTGCTCCACCTGAGGCTGTCAGGGATTTTGGCCATTACCCTCAGTGATATTTACCCTATTCATGGTAGCTCAGTCTTAGGAAGGACAAGTTCTGCCACCTGTTTTGGTTCCAGGCTGTGCTGTAACAACCCACAGTGCCCAAGAAGTGTCTCACCGGTGGGAGGGCACGGACAAATTCCTCACAGCCACCTTTTGTAACAGGTGGATGTACTGGCCTCCCTTCCTGCCAAAGCGTTCTTAGGAACTTGGCTTCCAGACTCCTGGAATTGGTGTTGCCCAGGCCATGCAGCACGGAAATGCCGGGGAGCAGCACCGGTGCTGATTGGCTGTTTCACCATCAGCCCAGCTCCCGTTTGGCATCTCCTCGGGGAGAATGATCCGGCAGCACCAGCCACTGCTCCCCGGGGGGAAATGGCAGGAGGAGATGGGCAAACACCATTCCGTCTGTGCTTCACTTCCTCGAATGACCCAGAAAATGTTTCTACATTAAAGCATATTTCAGTATTTCTGGAGGTCAAATGGAAAATACTGAGTTTGCTCTGTTCAAATCAGTAATGTGTAAAAAGAAATCTATTTAGAATTACTAAATACTTCAGAAGATAAATGGACATATAAGCTGCAATTTCTGTGTAGATTTTTAAGTTAAATAATCTGTTAAAGGAAAACCTGTTAGATCTTCTCTCCTGCTCTAGCAGTTAGAGGAATATTCATATAAAAATAATGAATTGTAATTCAGGCACTGGGTTTGAGGGGCTAAGAACAGGACTCAGTGCTGGGTTTGGGGGCCTCAGAATTGAGACTTAATCAGGCAGTTTTGGGCTTTCACAGGCCGAAATCACTGCTGTGTTTCAGGGGCTCGGAACCAGACCCACTTGATCCTTTTTTGGACTCTCAAAGAGAGACCAAGGGCTGCGTTTAGGGGTCTCAAAATTCAGGTTCAGTGCTTAAAACCAGACTAAATCCTGCATTTTGGACACTGAAACCAGAGTCATATGGCTGGATTTGGAGTTCAGGAACAGTGACTAAGCCCTGTGCTTTTTCAGGGCTTAAGTCAGAGACCAAATATATATTTGAGGGCTTCAAAAACAGAGACCAAGTCCTGTTTTGGGACCTTGAAACCACTCAACCGGGCTTGAAGGTCACTCAGCCAGGAGACCAAGTCCTGCATTTTGGGGGCCTGCCTCGGGCCCGGCCCGGCCCCGGCTCACCCGGCCCCGCGGAGCCCCTTCTTCCTCCCCCTCCTCCGCCTTACCCGGCTTCCTCTCCCCTCCTGAATCTCTCCTTCCCTCCCTTCACTGCTCCCTTCCGTCCTCTCCCTGCACACCCCGACCCTCCACTCTACCCCTGCTTCCTCCTGCTCCTTACCCCGCTCCCTCTCCCCTCCTGAACCCCCCTTCCCTCCTCTCCCTGCCCCGTCCTGCGCACCCCGACCGCCCCCATTCCCGCTGTGCCTTTCCTGCCTGCGCCTCCCTGCCCCGCTCCCCTGCGAAGGCCGAGCCCGCTGCTGTTCCTCATTCTCTTTCTCCTTCCACCTTCTCTGCCCCTGCTGAGCTCTCCTGTCGCTGCCCTCTGCCTCCCTCTTGTCTCCCGGGGCCGCCGCTCGGGACCCTCGGCCCGGGGGCGCGGCCGCTGCCGCTTCTCCCCGCGGCTCCGGGGCTCTGTCGTGCCCCGTGCCCCGGCCCCTCCCGAGCGCGCAGAGCCACGTCCCGTGTCGCCCTCCCCGTCCCGGTGTCGCCCTCCGTGTCCCGGCGCCGCGGGCGGCAGAAGCGGGCGGGGAGCGGGAACCGGCGGCCCCGGCCCCGCGGTCCCGTCCCGCTCTGTCGGGCCCGGGGTCGCCGAACGGGCGCGGCGGCTCCGCGCAGGCACCGCAGAAAGGCTGGAGAGCCCCGGCCGGGAACCGCCCGGCCCGGCACAGACACCGCGGCTCCCGCAGCGCCTCCTGCCCCCGGCACCTCCCCGGGAACGGCCCCGGGGCCTCCAGCAGCCGAGAGCGCGGCGGGGGCCGGGCCCGAGCCCCCAAACGCCGGCCCCACGAGCGGGAGAGGCCCCGGCAGTGCCCCGGCTCCGGGAAGAGCCTCGGCCGGAGCTCTCCTGACCCAGCGCCCCATCAGCGCCGGGAGAGGCCCCGGCAGTGCCCCGGCTCCGGGAAGAGCCTCGGCCGGAGCTCGGGCTCCGCTGCGGAGCCCCACGAGGCAGCGCCTGAGCGCCGCTCTCGGCCCCGAAGCCGCCCCGTGAGGCCGGGGCCGAGCCCGGACAGCGCCGGGCCGGGGCTCCGGGCTCCGAGCACTCGCGCTCGGGATTTGGGGTCTGTCCCCGGGCCCAGAGTGCAGCACTTGGCCTCTGTGCTCGAGGCCCGGCCAGCCGCGTTCTGCGCTCCCAACACGCAGGGCTCAAGTCCCCGTTTCACAGCCCTGGGCCGGGCCAGCTGGGACTGGGTCCAAGTGCCAACAGCCGAGGACTCTGTCCCTGAGCCCTCCTCGCCTTCACCGCCACCAAAAAAAATCCCCACAGGACTTAAGACTCCGATTCCGAGACCAGAAAAAAATCCCAATTTATTAGTCTCAGTTCATAGGGTCGTGGAAGTGACTGCAGACATCCCCACAGACGGTGACAGGGAACTATTAGTCTCAGTTCATAGGCTCGTGGAATTGACATCCCCACAGACGGTGACAGGGAATGCACCTCTCACACATTTGATTCTGTTGTGAGAAGTGCTTCAGACCAGCACAAAACCACACGTGGATAAGAAGGCAGGAAGCCTCCCCTGAAATGAAGCCATCAAACGCAGCCCACCTGCAGTACCCTGTTATCCCAGCAATGGGATATCCCGTTATCCCCACTCCGGGTTCGTTGTGCCGCCTCCAGCTCAGCGAGCGATGCCGCTCGCGGCTCCCGGCGCTCCCGGGACAGGAACACGCAGGGATCCGCTCGGCCCAGGGAACTGAAGGGGTGCCGGGCCCAGGCCGGAGCGGGCAGCAGCGGGGACGATCCGGGTGCTCCTGCCAGCTCCTGAGCCCGGCGGGAGGCAGCTCCCACCTCCGCTGCCAGCAAGGAGCAGCTCCCCAGGGATGAGCGCGCTCCCGTGCCGGCAGCGGCCCTGCCTCTCCAGGGACAGCGGGCGCTCCGCAGGAGGAGCTGCAGCCGCAGCAGCCGGGGCTCGGCACGGCCGGCGAGCCCCTTGCGCCGGGCAGGAGCGGAGGGACGCGCCCGAGCCCGGGACTCGCGTCCCGCACGGGGACTCGGGGACGCGGGGACTCTGCTCGGGCTGCGCCAGGAGCAGGAGACGGATGGGAGTGTCCGGCTGGAGCCCGGCACTGGCAGCCGGCAGGGCTGGTCCTGAGGCGAGAACTTGCTCTGTGCTCCTGGAGCGGGATCAAGGGATGGCCAGAAGCTTTAATATCCATTTTATGGACTATCACACATCAACCGATACCAACGTGCATTATGCAAAACAGCCACAGCGTCTGCAGGCCTCAAAACAAAGATAAACAACGCTGTTTTCCTTTCCCTCTTTATGGAATTACACACAGGTAAGGTTAATAATAGCTGATGCCATTTTCCTTTTAAAACTCTGGCCAATCCCATGCCACTGACTAGGTTTCAAAAGCAGAAAGATGACAGTCATAAATTAAACCCGATGCCAGGTCTTTGCATATTTAGCTTTCCATTACAGAAACCCCTGGATGGATCCACGTGCTCCCCTGCTCCTAATTATCTTAGATTTTGTCTCACTCTAATCTCATTAGGATGCCCTAAATCCAACCTGTTCTGCTTCTCAGACCAAAGCTGCTGCCATCTCTGCTCGTGGCATTTGCATGGCACACGCTGTTGTCACACAGATAATGGCAAAACAAATTGCATCCCGTTCTTCCTGCAATAAATAGTTCCGCTTTTGGGGAGCTGAAGCTGTGAAATGGGGTGATACCACTCATGAGTAGCTCTCAACATGATGAATACTGACTCAGCGGTGACCTGTGGCTCCAAACTCATGAGCTTTCAGAATTCATGGTCACTAAATGGTTGTCTTGTTTAAGAACATTTATTTTGTCAGTACTTGTTTTTGTGAACCAACATTATAGCTAGTGAGCATTAAAAAAATAGATCTCATGTTTGATGTGCTTTCTGTGATATTCATTTGATGGAGTCTGACTGCTCTTGTTAAGGAGAAGTCCCATTATAGTAGGGGAATGAGGGGAAAAACAACCCCATGTTGTCCATGTAAAGAGCAGTAGATTATTAAGTAGTTTTTCAATTTATAGAGCTTCCTCCATCCGTAAATGACTGGTAACCCTCACATGGGATATGATATTCTGTACAATCCCACCAAGGTCACTCTTAGGAATTCCAGAAACTGAAAAGCCCCAGAGTTTCCCCAGTGTCCATACTGATCCTGACCAGTTGTTTCAGCCTTGCTGTGCCTCAGCTGTGCTGGGTTCTGATTATCCAGCAGCACTGGAAGGTACTTTCAGGCCTGAACACTTCCCACAGTCCATAAGAAAAACCACCTGAGCGCCTGCCCTGAGCCTTGTGAAGCCAGTGGAAGGCTCTGGTTGTGCCTGCTCGGGATCAGGAGCCTGCTCCTGCCTGGCTGTGGAGCTCCAGCTGACTCCTGTGGCACTGTGGAACAGCTTCTCTGGCAGTCCAGGCGTGGCTCCCAACCCTCCACCGGGAGCTGCAACATTCCCCCTTTATTTTACATCCAGTGTCAATGACTGGGCTGTGTTTAGAGCAACGCAGATTGTAAAATGAGGGATGTTCCAGCCTGGCTGCTGGGCGTGTCAGGCGCATTACCTCCATCTCTAAGGAATTGCCTACATCCCAACCATTACAGTGAGCAGGAATAATGGAACTGGAGGATTTGAGGATAGAAATACCACTGGCACACAGTTCCACCAAGTGCAGGCACTGTAACAATCTCATCTCAGAGAACAAACAGTTCTGATTTAAGGGGAGATTTTTAGTGTGACAAGAAGAGTTGCCTGAATCCCAGCATCCCTGGCCACCCTCGCCTCACCTGCTGTGGCCCCTCCAGAGCGAGGGCTGTGCACACTTCCCCAGCCCCATCAGCTCATCTAACCTGAGGTGCTGCTCCTGGCAGCTCAAACACTGCCCTGCTTTGGCCTAAGACCATTCAAATATTCCAGGATGAGGACAGAGAAGCTCAGGGATAAACAAAGGCCTCTTGGAAGGCAAAATGAGGTATTTATCTCATTACTAAAAGGCAAATTCAAGTCTTTTTCTCTTCATGGTTTATGCCGTCTTTTGCTTGCTTGGGCTTCTGCTTTCTGCCCTTTGCCAGTCCTGGCACGTTCACCTTCCAGGATTCCCATCCTCTGCCTTGCCCGGGCTGCCTCTGGCTCAGCTCCCCTGGCAGCTGCTGCTTTCACCTGAGCTGTTTCCTTCAGCTCGTGTCCCTTTCCATTGGCCACGGCTCCCAACGGCTCCAGCCCGGGAATTCCCGCCTGTGACAAGCAGGGATTCCCTACCCTGGCCCAGGGAAGCCTCCACCCCTGCACACACTGCCGAGGGTCAGGGGCTGCTCCAAACTTTTGGTGTCCCAGAGCTCCCGGACTACTCCCAGGGCAGAGCTGGGAGCCTGTCCTAAGGACCGGGACTGACGCACGCGGTGACTGAAAATCATCCCTGGGTATGGATCCAGTTGTCAGGAGCAGGTGCAGCCAAGGCAGCCCAATTCCTGCCCACTGAGAGATCTCCAACACTTCGTCCTGCTAAGGCTGCCACACAAATCCCTGCTCTGGGGCACAGCAGGAGCTCCAGCGCATTCAGGAGAATGCAAATGCCAGGATCATGGCTCTGGGTTTGTGATCGAGAGGAGGGAGGGGTTTGCAAACCACAGCACAGAAAAGGATCCCTCCCAGCAGCAGCCTGTTCAGTGCCCCTGTAAGGAGTTTGCATAGAAAATCCACTGCAAAACAAGGCTGGAGGCAGCAGGGAACCACCCAGCTTTTATCCAGGGAGTCTCCTCTGTTTCCTATGCTGTGGAGCACGAGGCAGCATTGCTTTATGTTAAAAGACAAAAGGAGCAACCTAAGGACAGGGGGTTGCAGGAACACAAGGAAACCCACACTTCCAAAAGCAAACTTGCCTTGTTTTCACTCTCCAGGGTAAAAGGGCAAGGCTGTCTGAGAGAGGGGCTTTGCAGTGTGCAGAAATTAATGCTGTGTTTTCAAGAGAAAAGATCTGTGTTTCCCAATTTGATTTGTAAAAATCTGTTAGTTTTAATTTATTAATCCTAATTTTAATAAAAGGTAAAACTAAAAAAGGCAATACAAAATAGATTAAGATGGAAACATTAAGAAAGATTAACAGCCTGTGAGTGAATCAGCAGCTTGGCCTGGCAATACAGGTGCTGAGGGTGCCAGCTTAAGGTAAAAAGTTTCCTTGGAGGCACAGGGTCCCCAGACAGTGCCCAAGGGATGCTGTGTGTGCAGGGGGTCTCTTACTCACATGGCTGGAGCTGTGCTCTCCTGGTCAGGACCAGAGTCTCCATTGCTGCTCCAAGGCTGGTACGTGAAACCAGACAGGAATTATTTGTGACTCTAACACTGAGGCAACAGAAGCATAATGGAGAAGTGTTCTTCCTTGTCCTTGAAGCAATTCTAAACACAGCTATGAACACAACAAACCAGGCATTTGTATGATGGTGTTTGAAGCTGTGTAAAAGATAATGCAACAGTTAATTTTCTGTTTAGTTTGGCTTTTCCTCACCATCAGTTGCTACTAAATAAGTCCCTAATATTTTTCAAGGGCATAACTTGCAACAAGACAGCAATAACCATTACATATTGTTTTCAATAAGATGCCATTTTCCTTTCTGGCTGGCAGTGATGGGCTTTTAATGGGTAACATTTGTTTCATAAAACTCCCAGATGCTGCCTTGACAATTGCAAGGGAAGAAAAGAGAAGAAAACAAACCCAAAGCAAGGGCGGAAAATACAAAGAGCAAATTAAAGATTCAGTTTCCATTGCAATGATCTATTTTGTGTCCCAGGCTGATGTAGAGTTTTGCTGGATCAGACATCTCTGGTGGACCTGTGCTGCAGAGCTCCACTGAGATCCTGGCTCTCCCACCTGGTGCAGCCCCCCAGCCATTCTGAGCCAAGATGGGAAATACTGGAAGGCAGTTACCATGCAAGTGGAGCTAGTCAAGTAAAACCAAAAATTATAGGGGATAAGCTTTCCAGACTATAAAAAATCCCAAATACAGAAAAAATTACAGATGATAAATGAATGGCACCAACCTCATTCCAGGAGATGAAGTGCACTGTGAAGTAGCAGCAGTTTAACCTGAGGAATGGGAAAGCCAGCATCTGTGAAGAGCCAGGACAGTAGCCATGGCCCTTGCTTTTCCATGTCTATTTTTTGAGCCCTCCAGCATATCTGGTGAGTGGCAAGAGGCACTTTTTTTTTTCCTGAACAGACCCAAACCACGAGACTTTGAAGAGTCTGTAGGCACTGCCTCATGACTGGTGCCAGGGAGCTAAAGACAGGCAACTGAATGCCTTGGTCTGAGTGGTTGGACAAAATCCAGGGGCCCCACATATTCTGTGTTACAAAGGAAAACTGGAATTGCCACCACGTATCTTTGAAGCAATCCTGCTTACCTGCAGAGGTTCTGTTCCCCAGGTTCACGGGGAGGCAAGCCACAGGAGTGGCTTGCCCTAGTGCACACCCTAGGTCAGGTTCAGCAAGCCCTGCTCCCCCTCAGCTTCCCACACTCAGTCCAAACAGACTGGAGAGGGAGCATTTCCCCACTTGCTGCTTCTCTGCTCCTGTTTCTTCTTTTATGCAGAAACAAGAATTTCCAGAGAAGAGCTAAAAGAGTCATGACTAGCATGTGTGCACACCTTTGTTTTGGATGGTAAAATCTCCCACACTGTGTGAGGTGTCTGAGTGTTACACAAAGTTTGTGCATTTTCCCTCATCTAATCCCACTGTCTTTGAATGACTGTCTATGCAACCCAGTATTTACTCATCACAGCAGGTCCAAGAAATACTGCACCAAGAAATACTATTTCCTAAATTTGGGTACTCTGCAAAAATTCACAAATTCAGTTTGTTTAATAATGTGATAACAGCACATCATAATTTTAAATTAAAAACTGTATCCTCTCATTACGTCTGCAGGTCTTTCATATGGATGTCATCCAGAAACAAGGCAATGCACAGAGAGAGAGAGACACTGCACCCTGACCTTGGTGCACAGGGATTTTTTTTCACTTGTCACACAAACATTTTGCTGGCACAAAAAGTAACTGGAGTGGAAAGGGAGCAGTTCCCAACTGACAGAGCAGCCATACTTCCTTGGATTAGCCCACAACTTGGGATAAAAAAAATAGTGAAAGGAGACTTCCTTTTCTTAAAGCAGAAATGCCCAGTAATACCCATGTTCTACCTCATGTAAGTCTGAAGAATTTTTAAGGCATCACATGCTGAGGATGAGACAGGGGAGCATCAGCCAGAGTCACTGGTGTCCTCTGAGGGCTTGCTGCTGGATCGCCTGTAAGATTCCCAATAGTTTAATTGCAGGCAGGATTTAAAGATGTGCAGATCACAGCTACCTGAGCAATACAACAGATTTTACAGGACAAGAACAGGTTCTGTGTACGGACAATGGACATTCCCACACAGGCACAGTCCGTGCACTGCCGGGCCACGCTGCCTCCTCAGACACTGATTTCCTGAGGCTTTGCCTGATGCTGTTTTAATTCTTTACACTGAGGGGCTCCATCACTCACTCACCCTGGGAGATCATTCCACAGGTTAGTAGACATTACTATGGCAGTTTTATCCCTGACATTAATCCAAAATTCTACTTTTCTTAATTTAATTACATTCTCTATGAATCTGTTTTTCTTCCATGGGTATTAAGGAGTTCCTTTCTTATTCCAGATAAAGTCAAGCTATTAGCAAGTAGAAATCAGTCTTAGCTGGGGAGATGTAACCTTGAGCAAGTACAGGTAGGTAATTATGGACTGTACTTAGGGGTCCGCTAAAACTTTCTGCCTGATTTCCCATCCCTGCAGGGATGATAATTGGTGTTCCACATGGAAGTATCCCAGCCCCTCTGGCAGCGAGTAGGGCAGCACTGAGAGGCTCCAAGAGCAGCTCTGCAGCCCCCCCAGGCTGGGATAGGAGAGGGAAGCGTGTCCCAGCTCTGCAGAACACCAGAGACCAAACAGAGCCGTGAAATTCACTGCCAAAGGCACCACGGTCAGATGAGCTTCTCTGCAGGCTGTGGTGCCCCACTGCAGAAACAGGGCAATGTGACCCTTGGAAGTTAAATTCATAAGGGGAGGAAGGAATGGGTTGTGTTCTGATTACACACTGGCTTAAATCAGGAGCTGCTCTAATAATCTGTGGAATGGGATGGGTCCGAGTGCCAGCTGAAGCAAAAGGCAGCTCAGGCTGAGGCCATGTGTGTCCCAGGTTTGCTTTTACTTTCTACATTATTTTTCCTTAATATAAATATCAACCACAACAGGTACTAACGGAAGACTCTGGGAGCCTTTCCCAGCTGCTTTGGGCTTCAATCCCCAAAGCTTGCCTCTCATAATTCAGTTTCACCTTCAGGCACTTTAAAGTTAATAGACTCATTTGAGCAAAGGGCTTATTGGAAATCCATGTTGGAAAACAGTGAGCGTAAGTGTGCTGGTGCCAAGCTATAAACACATTTATACAGTGCAGTAAATCAGTGCTGCTGCCTCTCTTTGGAAGGGCCAGGCCAATTAAGCTGAATGTACAGGATATGAGGATGGAACCTGCTCAGCTGCAGGCAGGTAGCAAAGACTGCCCACCCTGCTGGGCCTCATTTTGACGTTGCCCTGCCTGGCCAAATTTGATACCATTTGCTTTTGGCTTGTCATTCACTGACTGCTGAAAAAGAACAGGGATTTGGAAAGGCACTGGCAGCATTGTGTGGGTGCAGCATGAGGACATGCAAATGGAAGAGGCAGGAAAGGTGATGCCTGTGGACAACTACTGGTACAAGCTCCACAAATGAGCTTGGGCTCTGAAATGCAGTAGTGGTGCTGGACTCACTCTCAGAATTCCTGCATAGGTAGATGTTGTATGATTTGACCAATGACTCCTTACAAACAAGAAAATGTTCTTTGTTATCAGAGCATTTCATTCAACTACCTTAATGACCCCCCTGGCTCTTAAGTGTTATCTAAAATACAAAACAAGGTACAATAATAGGATGGGATGTTACAAAGAACTGGTTGGCTTTTAGTGCATTAAGTCCCTGGATATTATTTATACTTTCTGTTTGTGTAAAACCTGTCATTGACTATTTAATGTAAAGTTACCATTGCCTGAATAGGTGCTCAGATCATAGAAGCTGTAGCTGGAAGCTGACAGCTGGCAGAGCCGTCTTATAAAAACTCTAAAATGCATTAGAATGCACACAAAAAAAAAGTAGTTTTTTAAATGAGAGAGAAGAAGAAGAGCCCTTTGTTCCATTTAAAAGGGGAGAATTCAGACTTTGGGAGAGAATTAAAAAGGGGGATTTAAAACATTCTTTTAAAGGTTTTGCTTTCCTTTTAAGTTTCAAAAAAGTCAAGCACTCTTGCTGCTGCCCCAGTCCCTCATGCAAGATGGTCTCGTGCTACTCTGCCAATACCTAAAGCAGGAGGAAGAGATTTCCAAATAAAGTGCCAAAAGCAACTACCAGGTCACCAGCAGTGCCTGCCCAGGTCCTAACCCATGGCACTAATTATTCATCTGCCTTGTCAGCTGCCTGAACAGATTCTCCATCCTATGTCTCGGCACAGGAACAGGCTGCCTTTCCTCTTCTCACACATCTTACCATGGGTAAGTTTGTTTGGAATGATTTTAAACTTTGTTCTAGCTATTCTGTTTGCACCTTCACTCCTCTCATTACTTGTTTCACTGCTCATTTACTCACTGGAACAAAAATTGTTTGAGACAAGCACTAAAGAAGTGAATGTTTGTGAACAGAAACTAAACTCATTCCCTTCAGGAAGTTGGCAACTCACTGCACCATGATAAAACCATGAAAAGAGATATTCACCTTTAAATCCTGGCTTTTGAAAGCAAGGAGAAACTCACATAAGCACTAAGCCCATAATACAAAACCCCAAGTCCACAAGTATCTCCTGTGAGCAGGGCAATGCACTCACCATGGTGGGGAGCAGCCCATAGCCTTGGGGCAGCATTCAAGAGCAGCTTGGTACTTGGCAGTCCTTTGCACAGGAAATGCTGTCACCTGAACAAATAAAGGAGATATCCTGGCATGGGCCATGGAAGCCTCTCTTTCTGACTTGTATCAGTATAATCCGGAGGAAAGGGAGCCACAAAGAGGCGGCAAGAGCAGTGACTTTTGACTGCAACTTCCCTCTTGCAGCACCCTGGTCACAGGCTGCTGCTGCCTACCTTAAATCTTTTAATTCTTCACCAAGCCAAGGGGACATTTTCCACCTTCACAACTTCTTCACAGCACGAATTAGTGAGCTGGCTCTACCCTAAAGTACATCCCAGCTCCCATCCTCTCTGCACCAAAGCTATCATTACCTGCAGAGCAAACAACAGCACAGAGTGAAGGGTAAAAATCTCTGTTGAGATCTAGAAAGTGACTGCTCCTGGCTGCCTAAGGGGCTGTTCCCCTCAGCATGGCACTGGCTGTGCAATGCATTTTCTTTCACACACAGTACTCTTGGTTTCTTAATATCTTGACTGGTTCTTCCAGTACATTAGTCCCATTTGCTTCTACAGCTACATCCCTAACCAGCCTAATTTGTCCTCTTTATCATCTTGAAGAAATTCTGAAAGGCAGCTCAGAAATTTTTCTATCTGAGTTTTCCAAGCGTGTTTCACTTTTCCAGTGTCTGTTATATTGAGCTTGGAGCATCCTCATATCTACAAGGTATGAGAGATTTCATTCAGTGCAGATCCTTTATAAAGTCTAAAGGCTCCACTCAAACACCAGTCTGGGGTGGCTCCACATTTGCTTTTTCACACTCACATTAAACAGACTTTAAACATTTGACTTATTTGTGGTACATGATGTTGCATGATCTGGAAATTAAATATCAGGATTGTATTTCACCCCCAACTCCCAAGAGGTTAATAAAGGAGTTTGTTTGCTGATTGTTTTCCTGAAATATAAACTTGTAAAAGTACATTAGTTCCTCATCAATTTGCAGTTTATCTCTACATTTTCCCTGATGGCCTTCCCAATAGCATCCTGGGGAGGAGTGAAAGGGCTTCAGGGATTCCAGAACAAATCCTTTGCAGAACAATTTACAATATGTACATTTGTTTACTTCTGCCATAATCACTACATCTGCTTTCCTGACACTAATTAATTAGGCCTCGTTTAATTAATTGTGTTCTCTGAGGAAGGTGCTGTTGACATTTTGCAGCTGGTACTTGAGAGGGGAGCTGTGCAAGGCAGAGTTCCTGACAGCATCCCTGGTTTGAAGTCCTGCAGCTCCCCACACCCTGCCAGTGCCCGTGGCCCGCGCAGCTGGAAGGAACCCGTTGGATCTGAGCCTTCAGCCCTCCTGGAACTGCCAAAAAAACTTCAAGTGGAGAAGTAACAGTCCAAAATCTGACTTGAGTCTAAATAAACCCCAAACACAGAAACACAGATGTAGATAGCATACCTTGAGTTTCCTCCCAGTGAGGCCTCTTCCTCTATTTATTTACTTACATAGATTTATCTCAACTTCCTTGGGTCACACTTGGATGTGACGGGACAGGACTTGTCCTGGAGCAAGTTAATAACAGCCCCACAGCTCTGCCCTGCACATCATTCCTGTGTGTGACTGCACGTCTTGTTTTCCACAGATGGGCAATCATGCATACAAATGCTCCTATAATTCATCCCAGAGTTGCTGAACTGTTTGTACAGGCAATTTTCCATCTATTCCTAGCACTCCACATGCAACAGAGGTGTTTTCTCTTGTTCCCAAAATATTATTCTTCATTAATTAAATTTTGGTAAAACAGCTATACCTTTGAGAGCTGGAGATTCTCAATCTCCTAACAGGCTCTTTGAGGTCAGGGTAAGAAGAAAGTCTAATATTTTCCACAGTGCTACGTAGCCTACTAATTTCTTGTCAAAATGGCATGTGTTTACCATCCCTCACTGATACCCTGACTGGATTTTGGCAAGGAAACCTTTGCCAACAACCACTTTATGAGCAAAACCTGCACATTTCTCCCTGAGAACTATTTTTTAAGAACACTTCCTTTAAGGAAAATTCTTCTCACAAAATCTTGTGGCTGACTGAGATGTCCTGCTCCTAGCCTGGTTGCACGATTTCAGCAGCATCACACCAGAAATAAACGGGATTGTTTTTGGTGGCACGATGTCACATGCATTGACCATATCCCTGGCAACAGCGAGCCTGCCCTGTGGCTGTTTGAGAAGAAAGAAATTGACTGAATCAGAATAAGCCACAGTCCCTGCAAAAAGGAGGGGGAAAGAAAAGAAAGGAAGAAAGGAACAGCCACAGAGTGGGGTCTGGGAAGATTAGGTGCTGGTTTGAAAACACTGAGGAAATGGACTGAAACCCAAAAGATTACTTGTCTACTCTCTAGCTGCAGCAATAATCATTCTCTGCTAATTACCTTCTCTTTTGTGCTATGGGTGCCATTAGCAGCGTCCCAACAGTGCCCAGGGGTGCACAATGTGCTGGGGGACGTGCCATGGCATCAGCCACATTTCAGGAAGGACTTTCAATGCCTGAGTTTATTTTGTTTTGCTTGCAAACATCTGAGCTCTCCGATTTGGCAAAAAGAAAAAAAAAACCAAAAAAGCACTGCGTGTCATTCTCTTTAGAGCTCCACATAAAAATCCTATCAGTGCTTTATAGACAGCAGTATGGTGGTTTTCCTAGCTTCAAATGCCTTCCTGTTCCCTGCTACTCATCCAGATGGAAACGTTCTGCAAACAAAAGCAGTACAGTGAAGGCATGTGTGAGTTTGCTCCCAGACACTTCAGATTGCACGTATTTGTCTTACTCTTTGCTGTTGGCCAACCTGTCACTGAAGGCCATAACTACAGGTTTATCAGAAATGCAGAAAAGCCCTCTGTTCCTGTCTCTTTCACTTTGTTTTTCCTGCAAAGCAAGTTGTCAGCAAACAGCAGACAACACTCAACTGCAGTAAGACAGGTGATTACAAAAAGTAAGAAATATTTGATTTATCTGAATGTTTTCTGCCTCAGTCTCTACCCAGGGTGCTGCTTCCCCTTGAAATTGTTTTTCATGGCTGTTATCTGAAGCCCCCAGCTTATAACAAAAAGAGCTGATTTTGTAAAAACAAAATGTCATGGGGCTGTCAAAGCCCAATAACCTGAGTGCAAAGCCCAGGCTGGGCCTGGAGCCTCTGCACTCGAGTTTCACAAGGGCTTTTGCTGGCTTCCAGATCAGAAGGGGCACACAAGGTAGGGAGCACTGGCATCCTTAAATTTTGATTCACTAGGGCATCTTAATCTGATGTTTTGTTGGGTGATTTTGCAGTGCTCCTCCTCCATGTTACCATAAACAGTCTAAAAATGTGTGAAACTGCTCCCTCTTGCAGGATAAAGTTTGAATTTTAATTTTTAACTCATCACTGACAGAAACTATCTTTTCAGAAAGGCTGTTGTTACTGTTAAATTAGGAAGTCAAAAGTCAGTTTTACGTAGAGGAGTTTGGTTTTTAGTGGACCTTATTACTAGAATGAAGGCACAGCTTTGATAATTTTGGAACACACCCAAACTACAAATCAGAATTTTTAACTTCCAAAGTTAGCATGCAGTCAGCTGCCTTTGTTTTTCTCTTTTTTCCCCCCAGAGCTTTGGCAACTTCTACTGTAGCTGTGCAAGTTAAGAGTAGTGTTATCTGCAGAATTACTGCCAGAATTAAAAAAAATCATCACTTTAGACTCTTGTATCAGAGAAGCCCTGTCATGAAAGGGAGCTAGAGAGATCCTTCCCCTTGAGTAAAGCAAATGCCTTAAAAAAAAGCTGAGAAATGCTGTTCAAAGCCAACCCTGGGACAAGATCAAGACTCTGGAAGGTTTCTATGTCTTGGAAGGCTGGGTTCATAGGAAGGGTGGTAAACTCACTTTTAATATAAAGAAGAAATCTCTTAAAAAAGATTGACTGAGTTTAAGTAAGTACATTTCCTTTAGGCTCTCTTCAGGAGCTTGGATGCCTCTCTCATGAAAGCTCCAGATGCCCCTACCTCCTGCTTCTCTCTGGAAGTTTCAGCTCTAAATTATGAACATGGTAATGAACATCAGTGAAAGAAAAACAAATAAGGAATAAAAGGGCTTGACTGGGAACCAGGCAGGAGCTCAAGCAAAGCTTCTCCCTGGTTACATCCCACTGCTGCCCAACAAAGGCCCCTGTCTGGGGTGAGGTGCAGAGGAGGGGCAGCAGAGAGGAAATTCTCTCTTCCTGCCTCAGCACCATGTTCTACCTCTGCAGACATCCCTGGTATTCCGTGACAGCACCTCACACTGAGCTCACCTCCAGTTTGTACTGACATGCTCTAAACACCAGCCCACATCCCAAAGCTGGGCAGGAGAGAAGTTTTCTTTACTCTCTGTCCCACCAACCCTTGTCTTTATAGGTAGCTCCAGGGGCACTTAAATTTATATTCCTACTATGCTTACACAAAATATTTATGCAGGAATAGAGGGAATTAACAAAATATCCCCCAAACAAACCAACCAACCTCAGGTTATGCAAACTGCTCCTCGTCTCCCTCGCTGGCAGTTTGGAGGAGCCCTGACAGTGTCACACAGGTGCCACCTGAGCAGGTGCTGCTCTGCCATTCCCAGGTTTCCACAGATCAGGCTTTGCTTCACCTCCAGTATGGCTAAGTCAGGCTCCTGTTGAACAGAAAATACACGAGATTTTGCTTCTTGCAAACAGCTCCTTGCTGTTAGAAACTGTTTGTGACGTGCCTGGCCCTAGAGGAGTGCCAGGTCCAATTAATAATTTTTTTAACAAAGCATTTGGCTGGCCTCTGATGAACAGCAGAGGTTAGAGGGCAGGGACCTATGCTGAAAGCTAATTGCTGAAGTTATTTGTCTGGCTTGTGTTAGGTGCTGGGATCCAGCTACAAAAGTCAGAAGTGCAGAGTGCCCTAAGTGCAATAGTGTAATTTAAATGCTTCTAACACAAGAGAGAAACAATTCACTGATCATCTCATTAGAGGCTTAGCTATTTACATCTGGACAGCTTCTTCTCTTTGATCTTGTAAGAAAAAGGAATGGAAGTTTAGGACACATTCAATTGCTTTTGTAAGGCTTGAATCCAAGCAAAACACACTCATAATCTGGGAAATAACAATGAGGGGTTGTAAACTTATTTTATACCCTCTGACCAGTTCTAGATACCAAACCAGAAGATTCCAATGTTAAAGAATACAAGAGTGCTGACTCCTGGTTTCTATTTGACTCCCATTACAAACCTCATCTGTATACTACTAAACAAAACAATATCCTTCTCCCTGTGGACACATGAATGAGCTAGATTGACATGGTTTAATTTTTTGCCCCTCACAGTGTACAAAAAACTGCAAGTGCTGTAGCCTGAAGACTTCCTGAGTTGAGAAATCTCTGCTCCCATCTATCGGTGAGCAAGAGGAGAATGCCCATAAAACCAGTAAATCTGTTTGGGTGTTTTACCCAGGTCCCTGGATGGACAGATAATCCAGGGGTAGGGGCTCTCTACTACCATCTGCTTGTTCATAAATGTAGTGGCTTTTCTTTTACTTCACTCCTCATTCTTCCAGTGGCACTTCTGGGGAGATGTCACAGTTACATTTCAGTGACCACAAAGTTCTACCAGTCTTCTCAGTATCCTATACTGGGATGGCTTCTCTTTTGGTTCTTGCTGAAGATTTAATGAGTAGGCATGATGGGGAAACAGACCCATGATGGGGCTGAGCAAAGGAAAGGTTTTTTTAATGCAAACCATGGTAACAACATCAGAAGTGAGACATCTTGGAGGTTGGACGAGGTGGTCTTTAAATATCCCTTGCAACCCAAATAATTCTGTGATATTCACTGAAAATTCTTACTCAATCACTAAGTAATTAATTTGATTTTAGATAAGGTTTTAGGAAGGAGATTCCAAAAGCAACAAAATATCCATTTGCAACTGGCTGGCAACAGGCCTGCCCAGGCAGAAATCAGAACTCTGGGGCTGTGGTATCCAAACTACTAAACAAGGAAATTTAGCACAAGGGCAAGGAGAAACGATGCTCATAAGGAATGTGTGCCTACAGAAAACTCATGGCATCAGCTGGAAACCAAATCACTGTTGCCAAAGATGCTGAATTAAACAGATTAATAGATGGTAAAATAAATTATTAAATAAATTAAATAGATGGTTCTATTTGCCGTGGACTGTTTTCCCAAAGTTAATGGTATCTTTGCCTTGCCACTAGCAAAGGCCTTGTGTTTTCAAAGAGTTTCATACTTGCAAGTGATGAACTACTGCCTGAAGGTGCTTGGAAAACATTCCAGGTGGGAAGAGGCACAGAGCTATACACAGCTTTAAAGACCTGTCATTTATTGAACACAGCCTTATTGCTAGCAGTTGAGTTCTGGGTATCCACTGATTAGGGGTGATGGCAAAAGTGGAGGACAAAGTAGTGAAAAGGAAGTGAATTACTGGATTCATATGGAAGGGCTGGATTTCTGAGCTCACCAGCTTCTTTGCTGGAATTTTCTCAGCATCTGAATCTTAAGTGAAGTCTCACTGCCATTGTTATGAGCAACATTCAGTTCTTACCATGCTGTCATTGGTGGTCACTGCTATTCCCAGATCATTAGGAAGAGGAGCAAGCATAGTAAGGAATGTGAAAGAAGGCTGGAGGGAAAAGATGCTGCTGAATAAATCCATACCAGGGTGAACACAGCACTGAGACAGAGTATCATTCAGCGGGAAGGTTTATCACTACAAACTGGCATGGTGCAGTTGAGCTGGGGTTTTCTAAAGAGAGCTGCACCCACAGACAGCTGACTGATGAGTTCACTGGATAAAAGACTGTTCAGGAGTTCATCCACTGAAAGGCTCTTTACAGGCTCCACTTTCTCACGGTCCCCCTCTGGAAGGAGTTACTGTGCTTGTATAAGTTCCACAGCCCATGCCTGTCCTCCCATTGTTTCAAGTTAAGGGAACATCAGCTGGTTTTGCTATTGTGAGCAGGGGCCACGATGGAGGGCTAATTGCTTCTGTTCAGCTAAATGTCTGTTTTATGGGGCCAGGCTATTGCAGGCACCCAGCTGGACAATGGGACAGCGGCCTCAGCCTGTGATCTCCCTCAGACAGTGGGCATTTAGGCCACTTCTGAGGGAGCTGGCAAGAAAACTCCTTGTTTCTTTTTCCACACAATAAACAAAACTCCCAAAAGATAATTAGGTAATTCAGAGTGGATAATGATTATCCATGGTTTGGGAGGAATTTCTTTCTGACAAAGACTCCTCTGCATCTGTAGTACAAACTGATTTTACTGGGAACTTGCTATCAGCCAGAGGAAGCAAGCTTCCCAGAGGAAATCTGTAAGGTGGGAAGCATTTGTTAATGCTAGATGCACACAAGGGTCCATAACGGTTATTCCTAGCAAGCCACATTGCATCCTTGCTACAAAAAATGTGAACATTTCTACCCCTTGGTGAGATCAAGGTACAGAAACACATATTCCTAAAAGAATGCCTTTCTCCAGGGCTTTGGGGTTTTGTTTTGAGACCAATGCCAGGTTCTGTAAGAGGCAGGCTAGAATCATGCTTTATTGCCTCTCTGAAAAAAATTTCAAAAAATTGAATCCTAATAAATTTTAACCAGCCAGTTGATTCTGCAGCACCAAGATGCAGAGGTTATTCCAGCTGTTCCTCCTTTCTTGGATACTCAGGTGATTGAACACCATGACTGAACACAGCATTTCACAGATGTTGAGGGGCAGAGATGAGATAGCATGTGCAGGGTGCTCCTTAATGCTGGCCTGTTTGAATAATGAGTATTAAAGAAGCCCTATGCATGTACACTGGCATCCTGTAATGGGTTCTTCACAAAAAGTCAACCTAAGCAGGCCTGGATATTGACTTGGAACTCAGTTTCATTCCTTACTTACAGGTGAGGGTGTCAAGACACTTTTCCAAAGAGATGGCTTCCCTTGTGGATGACTGGCCTGGTCTCCCTAAATTTCAAGCCTTGTAGATTTGTCCTATTCCCAGGTAATTTTTAAAATTTGAATTCCAAACACTCCTGCCTTTCTTTTTTAATCCAAAATATCTGGACTAAAGGTGTTCAGAAAAAATGTACTTTATCTAATTTGCAATTTTCAGGTAACACCATGAGTTTTACAGATTAATCTAAAATGGCAAAATTCAAGCACAACTGTTCTTCACATCTAGTGGATCCAGTAATAACTACAAGAAAGAAAAATTAAAAAGAGAAAAAAAGCGCCATATGTGACTTTTGTCCCATATTATGCCTTTAGCTTAATTACAGAGCTGCATTGTGTGCTTAACTAAAAAGCAGTAAAGGCACTGCAAGAAGTACCATTAATGAGTCAGCATCACCCCCTGAAGATCAGCTTTGTTTCTGGAATTATTTTTCTGCAAAACCCTTAAATTCCTTAGGTTCACCTTTCCCTCCAGCAGCTCCTATCCAAGTACAAACTATCAAAGGGTGAGAACAGGTAAAAAGCAAGATCGCAATCAAATCCTACCAGAGTGCATCCAGCAGGCAGTGGGTGAACCGGATGAGGAGCTGGGAGCTCAGACATCCTTGTCCTCACAGGAGATTTGGAAGCTCAGAATGGTCTCCCATGGGATGAAGGCACAGGGTGAAAAAAGGAGAAAGCACATGTTGAAAAAAAGGCAGAATGGGGGTGATGCAGAGAAGCTGAAAGTTGTATTTAAGAAGTTCATTGTGAGCACAGAGTGCTGCAGGAAGCAGCAAGCTTATCAGAGATCTTTGCATTGCCTACAGTATCAAATGTTATGTTCACAGGGAGACCAGACAAACAAATTGGCAGGATGTGTCAATAGAGTCTAGACTGGAAAAGGTCTCCTGAGAAATTAATTTCCAAATCTATAATCTGCCCCATTTTATATATTTTTATCTACAATAGTGCAGCTTTTCACACATTCCTTCTTGGAAAAAAATGCAGTTAAGTACTGTTGGGAAAAAAAAAAAAAGGAATTAGTGTGTTCTTTTCTTTATATAACTTCACATTTTCTCAAATGCAACTTGAAGCCTCACCCAGGGAAATATTTACATATGTGCTTGCGTCATTCTGACTGCCCCCACATTTCCTGTACTCATTGGAGCCCATCTGATGCTTTAAACTAGGTGTTGAAATGCCCTACTGAACCAAAGCCACTGATTCAGATTTTTTTTTTCTTTAAGGTGGAGAACAAAGAGATATCTCCCTCCTGGAAGCCTCAAGGGTTGGCAAGAAAGGAGATGATGTGGGAAACCTTGTGCCCCTCTTCTCCCAGGTGACATGAAGAGCACTGCCAGATGTACCATGTCAGAAGTACTGCAGAAGTGGTTTTTTCCTAAAACATGCAAATCTCAATCCTTAGGTCTTTTCAGGAAAAAAGCCCACTTGATCTGAATGCAACAGAGAACAGGTATTAGATTCTTTAGAAATGTGTACACTGTGGCAGCTCATGGACATTCTTCTGGTATTTTACTCACAGAGCCGTCACTGCATGCACATTAAAAGAAGAAGTGGAAAAAACACAGGCCCTGAAGAGATCATTAGTATTTCTTTCTTCCTGATCTAGCTCTTTCTATAATTCCTTTTCCCTTTCCCAGAGCAGTGTATCAGATTGTTCTGAACAGGATGCCTCAGCTGTGACTTATGCACAGGACACCCACCAGTGCAGAGTATCTACTGATCAGGCTAATGCTGAAATCACTGTGATTTCATGCCATGATAAAACACACCACAGTGGCAGAGCACACAGGCACTTATTTCCTGTTGCAGACAAACACCCATTGAGCACTCCCCACCACATCTGGGGAACTTGTCTTACCCTATTGCTTTTTTTGTTGCTTTTCAGGATATTTCACTGAAGAAATGAGAACAAATCAACTACAAACTTTCAGGGAAAAAGCACACAAATTTTAGATGTTAATCTCCAATTACCAGTGACTGAAAGGGCAAAGGACCCTGCTCCAGTGCCACACTCAATATTCCTCACAGGTGAGCCCTTTCTACACCCCTCACTTTTCTTTGTCAGCTCTTTTCTGACAGCAGTTAGGAGTTTTTAGTTTTATCTCTAAGATTCTTCTGCATTTAAGGTTTTCATCTGTCCATCCTCTCTCTGCTAGAGAGAAATGACCCCTTACCTCCTGGTGCTAAATTAGACAGTCCTTCCTTCCTGTGATTCTTGGAAAATTACCTTTATGGTTCTTTGAGAGAAGCACTTTTTTCTTAGGGATGTCTTTAATGTGGCCAGATTGCTCTTTCATTGCAACAGAGAATCCTTACTAAAAAGCAGCAGTTTATTTACAATATTATGCAAAGGAAAGCACATCAAAATACCTGGAATGATGGTTCATCAAAAACTTGAAATTGCCCAGTCCTCTTTTTAGTGGTATTCTGGAATCTTTTCCACAACTGGCGTGTTGCTGAAAGGCAAATGTGAGATAGTTAATAGGATCCTACCAGCACTGAGCGCCTCTGAGAGTCTACTGCACTTTTGGAATTTACGTTTTTGGTTTGTCATTCCCCAAAAGGTCACAGCTCTTTAGCCTCTGTGCTTTAGCTTTCTGATGTATCACTTCCACACCACCCTCTCTTTGAGCTGTCTGTGTTTGAAGGGTGGTGGAACCAAAGCCAGAGCCACAAAGAAGGGTTGGTGGAATACTGGTTTAAACACAGCCAAAGCCTCTGTCTGTTTCATTACTGCATTTAAGGAGAAGAGTTCTTTCAAGAGCTATTTTTGCCATCCCTGTGAGTCTGAGGCAATCGTGGTGTTTTGCGAGTTTCTACTGTGTAATTTCAATATGCAACAATGTTTCCAATTGAATAATTTGGAATCTACGCACGCTTTGCAGTTCCGAGATAATTTGATCTGAATAGCAGCTCTCATGTAAATGTTTTGGCAGCAGTGAAAATACCCTCAACATTACTACTTGCAACTTGAAACATCAATAACCATTTTACATGCTGGCAATGAAAGAGCTTGATAGGCAGGTTAAAATCATTAATTCTTCGGTCTGAAACTGATATTTTCTCACTGAAAGGTTTGAAAACAAATCTACTTTCAACAGGTTATTTCTGTATTAATGTGATACCAGTAACATCTGTGCAGCTCCCTCTCTTCTCCTGTGGGCAAGCACTGTTAGGGGAGCTGGAAGGAACTCTTGCCTGCTTCACCCCACAGCTGTGGGGAAAACATGGGATACGATGTTTGAAGTGCTGGATAATTGGAGGAAGTGGATGGAGAATGATAACAACAGCAACAGAGAAGTTTCTCAAGTGATTTGAGAAGGTTGTCTGGTGCAGGCTGGATGTTTGATTATCTGTGCACTGGATACCCACTTCTCTCTACTTGAATAATACATGGGAACCAAGGATTGTTTACTTTAAAATACCGAAATGAGAAATGACCATGTTCTGAAAATAAAACCTGCAAGTTTCAACTCTGCCACCTCTAGGAAAGCCCAGTGGGAGGGATAGGATTGCTAGAACTAGGGGAGGCCTCCTTTTCCTTATTTGTTATCATTTAACAGAATCTGAAGGCATCTTCCTTTGCAGAGAGCAGGAAATCATTCCTGTGCAGCTCCACGGCCACACAGAGGTTATGGTGCCCATTTCACTTGTGGTGTTAAACAGCAGAGGGTTTCAGAACTGTAGCAGGGCTACTAAGTCACCAAACCCTGGCCAACAGATAACAGAAGACCACGTGCATAGTGGAGAGTTTCTGACTTAGCAAGAGATGAAAACACGGTGTTCTTTGGCTGCCTTTTCCCTCCAGTGCTCTCAAATGCCACTGGTTGTGTTCCACTACAGGGGAGATTTCTCAGGGTTACATTTGGAAGCACGTGGTCAGCAGAGAAAAAATCCCAGTCAAAACATTCCTGTTAATTGGTGATTGTTCTTTGAAACCTGAACATTATGAATCCATGTTATGCTCTCTGCCTTTGGTCTAAGTCTGCTTGGAAACTTGAAGTTTTGTGGCAATAAACTGTGGTGTCCTATTGAGCAGGAGTAGTGTACATATTGTGTACACACTAACAAATACAACCTGACTCCTGCATGTCATTGGGAAATTGAAAGGATTGTGATTATGCACATTACCTGTCTTTAATGCCTGCATCTGAGACACAGAGTATAGCTGCCTCTTCAGGATGAGGCAGCCCAAGCCCTGCCAAGACCTGCGAGGTGCTTGCCTTATACAGAGTGAAATGTGGTGTCACTGACTCCAGCAGCAAAATTCTCAAGGAGCCTTGTGTTCTGCCCAAGGTGCACTGATATTTCCCATACATGGAAGCAAGTGTTTTAGCAGAACAAGCATCATTTGTGCTCATCAGAGAATATGTAATCACCAAAGTGACTTGTAGTGATAGTTATGAAATGTGAATCTTGGATTTATTCTGCACAGACCATCTTATTTTTCTATCCAAAGGTGCTTGTTATGCAAACTCTGAGGACTGTTAAATATGGCATGACATTAGAAAAACAGAACCCCAAAGCCCCTTTTTATTGGGTTTTTTTTTTCTCTTTGGGTAAACCTTTTCTGGGTTAATATTCTTTTCAAAGTTAACCTTTCTTGATCAGTGCTTTTAATGCAGCTGTTTGAGTCAGCCAAGGAAGATGTTACAAAATCTTCTCTCCCACTGCTGCCTGACCAAGGATGTTTCAATGGAAACATGGTCCTTTTGATCTGATTTATTTGGGAGTTCTTCTTGTGCAGCTTGTATCTCAGCAGAAAACCTAACAATCTGTTTGCTCTTACTGGGAAAAAAAGAGATTGTCGCCCTGCCAACATAATTACATTGGTGAGTTAGGGAATAATGAGTGAGAACAGATGAAATATGCAGATATAAATAGTCTGTTTTCATGTGCTGTGATTGTCGCTAATAAGGCAGGGATGCGTGGTTTGTGGTTCAGGGACAGGATGAGGAACCAGGACATCTGGATTTCTTTCCTAGCTTTACCACAGTGTATTGAAGAAGCCATCAAATCTCTTTGTGCCCCATCAGTTGGAAGTGGATAATAATGCTCTGGGGACTAATTCTTTAATGCTGTCATCTTCAGATGTTCAGGAGGGAAGAGCAATACAAGCGTACACTTTTTGCACACTAGAAGTCAGTCCAACTAAAACTTTAAATCCAGATACCTAAGAAGTTTGTGAATTAATTTCTCCTATCCTAACTTGAGAAATTTGATGCGCTTGCAATGAGAAAAACAAGAGGAAGATTAAAACCAGTACAGAGTGTTCGAACACAATCCTATAAGTTTATGATCTTAAGCTTTCTGGGACAAGTTTTTTGGCTTTACCCTCTTTACACTTTCAACAAAGAGTTGTCAATGATGTCCTTGACTGAAATGTCCTCATCTGTTCAAATCCTGAAAATGACTTAGGCCTTAACTCACGAGGCTTGGTATCGTTTAAAAGAGGCCCACACTGGCCACCTACACAAGGGATGTGCTTCCCCCAGCCTGTGTGTATTTTGTTCACTGCAGCTGTAAGTAATAGATCACTAAACCACAGATTAAAAGCATGTAATTGCTATAAAAGTAATTAAAGACAAGATTAATCTACCTAGGAGTAAATAAGCAAATTTGGCATAGTGAAAAAGAGTTGTCTTTTTTTTTTTTTAACATGCATATGGTAACGGAGAGCCTTAAAAGCAGAACTGCTTCTCCAGCTGCGGAGGGGAAGAAAGAAACTGTGCTAGCGAGTTGAAAGCCTTGAGTTTAAACCACTTGGGATGAACATTGTATTATTTTAAGGTTTCTACTACTTATTTAAATTTCCAATTTACTCAAAATGAGAGTCTGTAATGCTTGAGTGTTTTACCTGGGTGTCAGATGGCTCTACCTACACTGCAAAGCTAAACAGGAGCAGATCCACAGCTGGTAGCGGGGACCCCACATCCACACTTCACATGTGGCTGAATTTTCCAGTCTAGCCCTTTGTCTGGACTGGCTGGAGCTTAGGAAGCGTGCTCCCAGAGTACCATTCTGATGTTGGTTTCACCCAGTTCCTATGCTCTGACCTGAGGTGCAAGGAAAAGCATGATAAGTGGGAGATTTCTGATGTTGGTTTCATCCAAAAGCCCAGTTCCTATGCTCTGACCTGAGGTGCAAGGAAAAGCATGATAAGTGGGAGAAATCAGGAAATTTGCTTCAGAAGTGCCCTTCTGATCTGACTAAAAATGCCAGCCTACCCTCACCTATTTGTACTGTTATCCCTGAATAAGGGCAGCACGAGGGCTTCATTTGCACTTGGAATCCAGCTGGCCAGGCAAGGCTGAGCATGAATTTACCTTTGCTTTCATGGAGGCTTTGCTCTAAATCACTGCATTTGGACATCGCTGAAGCAGCAGCTGGAATACTTATCCTGCAGTATAATTTCAGATTTCTTTGAAAAAAAGGCTTAAGGCTATGTGTAAGAGAAATTTGCTTCAGTTTGTTGATTTTAATCTCATTTGAGACCATTTTTGGGAACACTGCAATATTGGCACAGGAGGCAAAATTATAGGGAGAATTAGCTCTTCACCATCACTCTAAGCTAATTCTGTGTGTTCTGTGATGCTGAGGGAAAAGCCAACCTCCTGATGTACAAGAAATCCAGGAATCTCTAGTGATTCATTTATTTCCCAGCTGACTGGTACATTAAAACACAGAATAAAAGCCTGTGTTTAACCTATATCAAATCCTTGCTTTCACCAGGAAAAATGTGGGCACATGGCCTGCCAGGAAATCCTCAGCATGGCCTGCCTGGGTCTGCAATGAGGAGATGCAGGGAGCAGCATCCCAGGGCTTACTGCTGAGATCCCTCATCCACCTCCAGAACCTTAAAAGATGAGGGCACTCAGGGAGACAGGGAATAGGCACCTGGAGGCTCACATTCTTCTCCATAAAAATTGCACTTAAAATGATTCACATCACACTAATATTCCTAAAAAGACATCCCAAACCAAAAGACACTCATGCACATAAACTCTAGCTGTGCATCTGTGTATGCAGGGCCATGTAAATAACCATCTTTATGTAGTGAGACAAAGCAGCCTCAACTACCAAAAGATTTAGCAGCACAAATTCTTTTCCTACGGCACAAATCCCACTAATTTCATCTCGAAATGGAAAGCACAGCATTGCACTATTTGAGCACAAAGGCCAAATTTCCCTGGTTGGCAGTTAGACCCCAAGCTCATACAAACACAGCAGGAGAAACCTGAAATGATTTTGTTTCCTGGTGGCACTAATTCCATTGCTGGAGAAAATGTAATTATATTTATGTTGATGTTATAATGGTAACTTTGCAGGCAGACTCCATCCTGTCTGTTAGGCCAGATAGAGCTGAAGCAGCAGCAGAGGACTAAGGAATGCCTGTTCCTTGGTGGCAGTGTGCCTGGAGCCCAGGCAGTCATTTCAACAATAAAAGCTTATTCTGTGTAAAAGATAGTTGTGATTTAATTGTGTCTCAACTACAAAACTTCTCCTTTTCAAGGAGGTGGGAACTGCAGTTATTTATTGGTGATACCTTATTAATATGTGGTGGCATTTTCAGGTATTTATTCTGGTTATTTTAATTTACTATGTTTCAGGAGATATGCCAGCCTAACTTATTGTTCTCTCAAGGCACTGTGTCAGCATGAGATGTCACTAGTCCTGAAGTCTGGATCACATTTTTGTTCATCACTTCTCTTGCACAAATAGTACCACTGCCCTAAGAGAAGCAGCACTTGGGGAGGGTGTTTCAGTTCAGGGCTGAAAGATTTCTTTTTTCTTCTATAATTCATAAAGAACTCTAGAGCTGCAACTGAACTAAATTAAGCAATTAGAAGACAGAAAGAGCTAAAAAACTTATAATTTTCAAAACTTAGACTTTGGGTGAGAATAACATTCCAGGATAAGTGGAACACATTTATTTTTTTTTTAAACAGGTTAAAAAAAAAACAACCAAGCCCAAAAAACCACCCCCTTTCTGTTTGTGTCTGCGGAGCCTAATTTTCTGTCTTCCTTTCCCTAGTCTTACAGCAGGACAAAAGCCATGGTTACAGTGTCTGTAATTAGGATACCAGCAGATGGAATAGTTAATCATGCCCCAGCTAAGCATTGTGCGTGTTGCTGGGGAAGTCAGCTAAGGTAGATTCATTTTTCCTAATTTAAGCATCTAAAAAAGAAGCACCTGGTTTAACCTCCCATCCCACCTCCCTCTGCATTCAGTGGGGAGGGAGAGGAACAGACAAGGCTGGGCTGGGGGTGGAATCACTCGCTTCTTGGTGGTGCCTCCTCCACCACTGGGGAGGAAAGTGCTGGTGTATCTAAAACTCACTTTTCTCTGTTAAACCGCAATTTTATTCTCTCTTACCACACAGAAGAGGCAGGAAGACGACTGCCAGACATGAGGGCAGCCAGGGGCACACAGGAGCCACTCACAGCCTGTGTACTTCTTGATCTCCCCATCCTCTGCTGCTGGATGTAGCCAAGAGAGGTGGTCAGTGTTCACATTCCAAGCCTGGGGCACAAATCTGGCTGAGCTTGGTTTTTTCCATTTTCACCAATATTAAAAATACATCCAGTACATGGTGGTACTTCTGGCACTCACCACACAAAGGCTTGTGCAGGCACCACGTTTTCATAAATGCTTCATGGTAGCCTGCAGATTTCACAAGATTACATTGGCTTAAGCAGGAGGAATTTTATGGGCCTTACCAATGTTACCTGAGGAAATACAGCTCCCAAATGGTGATTTAGGGTTGTTTTGGTTTTTTTTTTCCTCTCAAAATACAGTTATAATAGGGGGGCTAATGTATGTGAACACAAGAACAAAGTTTCTTAAAGGACACTTGAACCCTTTTAGATATGGAGCTTTCAACAGCCTTAGCTTTTGCTGAACTTTTTCAACTTGGTTTGTATTTTGTTCAATTGTTTAAAGACAATAATACCAAAGATATAATTCTGAAAGCAACAGAATTAAATTGTCAGAAAACTCTGCTATTGAAATCACCTGTAGTTGCTCTCAGTTTGTTTTGGTTACTTGATTTTTACTGGGAAGGTTTAGGAGGTCAGATTTACTATACAATACGTTGAGTTGATAATAAATGGGAAAAAAAAGTGATTTAATTTATTTTGACTAAAACAAATAACTCTTAAGTTTGAGGGAGTAACTCTTAAGTATGAACATAAAGTTGCTGGCACTGTTAAATTGTAAAATTACTAAATGAAATCTAATCGGGAGCCAGTGTATGAAAGCGCTAAAGTTGAGTATTATGGGTCACCTCTTTCTAACTTCATTCCGAATTATTTGCCTGCTTCCAAATTTAATTAGATCCATACTATGCAAAATATACAACATACAAGTTAGAAATGTATATATTAATTTGAAAAGAATAGCAGATAATGTAAACTTCTTATTTTAATCCCCAAATCATGCCACTTGGAAAAAGAAAAAATTGCAGACTGCTTTCAAATATTTTCTGCCTCTTTTGCACTCCTTGCCAGAGCTAATTCTGCAGTGCAAGGAAGAGCATTTTTACATGGATCCTGCCCTGTCCAGAGTACTGGAAATGTCACAGTAGCACAATCACAGAGTCCCACTTCCTTTACTAGAGGAGATTGGAACAAACATCTGTGCATTTGGATGAGCATCTAAATGAACCTGAGTGTGGCAGGGCCCTCCTTTAGCAGTGTCCCTGTCACTACAGGAAATGAGGCTGTAATTTCACATGTCTGATTGCAGGAGGGCTGTTCAGCAGCCAAGCAGCAGGTCCAATGTAAAAGGCAAATCAGAGGTATCTCACATCTGTGGACTGTTTTGTTGCACCTCACCACTTCAGTACTCTATCACATAGAAAGCCTTGTGTTCCTCAACCAGAGAATTCCTAATCTGTTTATGTGACATAGGAAAGAAAAAAGGAGATAACCTTTTTTAAAGTTTTATTCATTCTAAAACAGTCATAATCTGAAGTAGAAAATGTGCTTTTCTTCTTGTTCACATAATTTTTTTTTGGTCATATTTTCTGGTGTGCCATCTCACTCTTTCAAACTATAACATTACCGAGATATGTAATTTAAGATTACACAGGAAAAGATGAAATATTAAACTAATTTATAGTTGCTTCAGGTTTTGTCTGAGCTGGGATGGATCATTCCTTCCTTCCTCCTGAGCAGTGATTTCTTTAACAAACGTTTGCTGGGACAAAAATTCACCTTCTATCAAGTCTGTATCACCTTCACACACTGTCACCTGTTTCCCTGCTCTAAGCTGCTACACAGATACTGAATATTGCACAAGACCTGTTTATTGGGATGCTCTTTGTGTAAATATACAGATTTGATTTAGCTGGCTGTCAGAAAGGCAAACAGCAATAATGGAAAATATCTTCAGTCATCTCATAGCAAACTCTCATCATATAAAACCTGAGCTGTCCACAAAAATCTTACTTTTTTAACATCAGGCACCTTAGGAAATTGTTTTGTAAGGACTGAGGGCCGGATAACCAAAAAGACTGTGGCTAGTAAAGATATCCTTCTAAGGAGCCACAGGGAAGCCATTCAAAACCCCATCTGCTGTGTCCCTGTTCACCTTTGCCAGGTCCCCTCCAAAGGAATAAATCAGGTGGCCCAATTACTTCAGGAGAGCTGGGTCACATTGTGCCAATAATAAATTTGCAAATATTTGAGTATTTATGAGGTGCTAACTCTTGTCTCTATGTGTTCAGCTTAGCCTGGATTCAGCTGTGATACCCAAAGCCAACTACTTAGTGGTTAAGCCTGATTTTGCACGCACAGAAGCGTCCTGGCTTTGCATCCAAAATCCATGTTTGACATCTACCCATTCAACTCACCCCTGCAGGACACTGCTGAGTCATTTCTCATTGGTCAGAGCCACATAAAATCTCTGTACATAAAAGCTAAGTGCACAAAGCAGACAGGAGAGTAACAGTGTGGTCACTCTGTAAAAATGGCCATGGCTACAATAACTACAGGCAAGGGGAATTAGGTCTTATGAGTATAAATGTTGAGCTAAATAATTAATTTTTGTTTCTCTGAAAGAGCTCAATGAGGCATAAAAATGTTCAGGAATGTTTAATCCTAAAGGGAATGAGATTTATCAAAGAAATTTAAAATGATGATATGTTCACCTCTGGTTCTGCAGGCAAAGAAAAGCCAAGAAAGTCCAAGGCATTAACAGCTTGGAAGCTATTTTTCATTCTGCCAAGCTGTTTTTCATGCTGCTCTTATTGCCTCAAGTTTGATGCTACAGTGCAAGGCAAATCTGGTTCTGGCAAGCAATCACTAACTTGTGATAAGCATTAGGTTTACATTTAAAGATCAAAGCAAACATACATAAACCATTTTGAGTACATACATATCCTATGCTTTATGTCCTGGCCCTGGGGTTTATAGCCCCTCATCACTGTGTTTCCCTCTCACATTCTTAGTGGGTCCAGGGACAACTGGAATCTTATTGAAAAGAAAATGTAGTTAATTTAATTTAGACTAATATGTAGTGGGCTAGATATTTCAGGCAGAAATTTTATCTGTTGGTCAGTAGATGAGGCCAGAGGAACTACAAGATCTATTACTGTCACACTCACTGGAAGGACAATGAAGTACTGAAGTTTTTGAATACTCACTGTGTTATTTTTCTCCCCTCTGACAACAGCCAAGTGATCAAATCCTTAACAATGCACATGTACTTAGACAAAATTCCCATTTATCTGACACATCCCAATGCTAGAGCTTCCCATAACTAAAACTGATATTCAAAGATCATTGTGCCATGAGAGGGTGGAGGGTTGGCAATTTTTCCATTTCAGGGTAGATTCCACCTACTCTTCCCAGAAATGAGCCTGCTCCATGGCTAAGCAATCCACAGGTCATCCCTATGACCAAATCCTGAAAGCCTTACTCCTGACTGAACTCCACCTGGGATCCATTTGTACAGGTTTTTACACTTCAATAAATCTGACCTTTTACTTCTGTTTTGTCCACCCTTTTCCACTAGATAAAAATTAAGGCATCATTTTGAAAACCTGTCTTGAAAACTCAGTTTTCCTGAGCATTTTATGAATAGTTTAAGAGTACAGATTTCAGCTCAGGCTCTAAATAAAACCCTCAAGACTTTGGTTTGAATAAAACTCAGTCTATTGTAGGGTGAAGTACTGAAATCACGCTTCATTTAATGTCTTAGGAGAAACTGCCAGAGATGATTTCTACACAGTGATTTGCACAGGTTAGGAGCTATTTATTAATCTCCATTCTATTTATTACATGTAACAGGTTCTTCTAAAGTCACGTGTATAAACAAGCAAACTGATGGCAGATCTACAATCATTTTGCAAAAGGTATTAAAAGTGTGCTTGTAAAAAGGTATCTGAGCCTGTTCTATGTGTAGTAAACCACTGGGAAAAAAGAAAAGGATACCTGACAGCTTAAAGAAACCAAGTTCATCTCCCTCAATTCTTGGGAACCATCTAATCCATAAATGAAGGAACACCTTGTGAGATCACCTACCACACATTTATGCAGGCTGAAAATTGTATCTACATCTGGATTCACAGCAGATTTGCTGCAAAACTTCAAGTTAGCTCCTGTCCAGTCTTGCCAGTTCTCCTGGCTGCTCAGTGTGTGCAGAAATCTCATCCTGACTCTTGAGTTTCCTTTCAATTGAGTTGGGGGTTTTTAAAATTGCACATCATAAGATGAAAGTGTAGAGAATTACTTTTGTTTTCCAATTACCTGAAGAGTTTTAGGTTTGGTTTCTAATAATTGTCCTTTATCTAATCCAGAAGATTGTTTTTAGATGGTCTGAAGTGCACCATTAGCTTTACATGCTCTTATGGTCTGACTTAGAACCAGTCTAACTGTTTTGTTACAAATGGTTTTAGTTTCCAAGTAAACCAAGAGGCAAAGCAATTCAAAACATATTGAATTCATTTAATACATTAATAACCACAACTGGCTCTAAATCAAAAAGAATTACTCTAGACTTAGAGAGTTTTATTTCTGACAGTTCTTACTTTTAAAATAAAGTAAAACATATTGGATATATTCACTTACTTTAAAATAGCAAATCAGTAACACAGGGATTAACATATTCCTTTTCTTCCTCATGTCCAAGACATTTCTTTATACAGAAGAAAATGCTTGATTTCTCTTCAATGCAAAAAATAATCCTGTAAAAGCACTTTTCATGTCCCAGTGTGCAGCCACTTTGCTGAGCTTTTAGATTCTACAATTAGATAAATCAGATTTCCTAGTGAAGATCTAAAGCTGTAAATACAATTTCTCTTCACTTCATTAGGGATCTGGGCAATTCCTGTCTTGGGAGCAGATCCTGTCCATGAACAGCTTCACCAGAGCAGCTGGTCCAGCCATCACCACTACACAGCTCATGGAAGCACAAGACACCTTTGTACCTCCTTTTTTCCCCTGTTATATTAAAGACGTCCCACAGTGACAAGCACAGCCTTAGAGCTCTGACTCCCAACATCAACAGAGGGCTCTTGGCAACTGCTGCCAGCAGCAGGGTGATGCAGAACAGCACAGGGGCACTTTCTGCAACAGTGGCCCTGCAAACAACATCTGCTGAGCTGGAGGCCAGGGCAGCCCTCCTGCCTGGGTGAAGGCAGCAATGGAGAACAAGCCAAGACAGCCCAGACAAGGCTTCTGGGGACTCACAAACTGCTGCAGGGAAGGTACCAAACCCCAGGTCCCAGGGCTTGGGAGGTGTCTGCACCCACACTTCCAAGAATCTGAGTTCCTGGCATGGTCTGCCAGGTGGGATGGAGCAGCTCCACCACTCTCTGCTATTCCACAAGCTCCTGCTCCATCTCATCTGGCAGGCCATGCCAGGAGCATGCCAGCTGGCACTGGGTCACCAAGGTTCCATTTCTGTCACCTTGGCATGGGGGAACAGCATCCTTCCCACGTGCCATTTGCACTGAGATCATTTGGTGTTGGAGAGGCCACCAAGGAGTCAGGAGGGATAATTTCTGATTGTAACTGTGCTGGGAGGCTGGATAGCAGAACTCTGCAATGGTGTCCTTGCCAGACCTCTGTGTTATCCCAACCCATCCCCACTTTATCCTGGCTTTTGCTGCCGTGCTCTCGCACATCACACCTCCAGGACTTCACCCACACAGAGGCTGCTCCCACAGCTTGCCCCGTGACTTTCCCAGGAATGGGAATGATTTAATGCTAATGGCTATCCTCTTCAGAACGGGTCGTGGAGAGTGGGGCATAAGAGGTCATTATTGTTTAAACACTTTTGTTTTGCCTTTCTTCTCAGAAACTTTAAATCATGAGCTTCCTTACACAGAATGCCCAAATGGACAGCTTTAGGATTTGTGAGAAAGACACAATTAATTTAGTGCAAAAGATAAGACATTTCCTTGGGGAAGCACAAACACCAGGCCTATTACCCCTCAGTGTCATTGCAGATTAGTGTTCTGCAGAGAAAGGGATTCTAAATCTTTTTAATTGGAAAATGTTTCTCTTTTCCTTACTGTTATAAATTTCTGCCCAGAAGTTAAAGAGTTTTAAAATTATTTCTGAATTACATCCCATTTCTGGACAGTTTATCAAAAAAAGGAGGATGTAGTTTGTCTCTTGCTTTATTAATTTATGTCAGACCAGAGAAAGGAGAAATATATTCCCCTGGTGACCCAAATGAAATAGTTACATAGAGATGCTTAGAAATACAAAGCACAGACTTCTCTAACATGTTAAGACTGGCAGCTGTCACCAACACATCCAAATGTAGGAATACATGCCATAATTATGCAAAGTGGAAGGATAATTATCCAAACACAGCAATGGAAACAACAGTCAAGAGAAGAATTTTACTCAGCTTCTCTCTCCCTTTTTCTGGTTTAAAGTTTGAAAAACATCAAAACCACTGATTTTAATCCATGTAGGTTGTTTGACTCATAAGTCACAAAATTACCTCAAGACAAGAAGATGCAAATATCCTTTTACCTTTAGCATATCCTGAGCAGGAACATTCAAAACTGTGACCTGGACTTGCTCAGTCCTTGATCCATGGCCTTGGAGCAGCCCTCTTTTTATCCTAAAGGTCCAGGAGCCTCCTGGAAAGCACAGCTCCCTTTGGAGTCAGGAGCCTGCTGGAAGACAGGAAAAGCATCACACAGAGTTAGTTAAATCTCTATTTAGATCTTCATTTAGCTACAAGGCTACCTGGCTATCTTTTCTAGAGCTCTAAACAGAAAAGCACTGCAATTTGGGGGGCAGCATATTTAAAAAGGTACTCTGCAGGTCAATGTTTCTGTAGATATTAGTCTGCCACGGTCTTTGGGTAGCTGCACAGCCCACAGATCATTTGTGTGTTTGGGTGGTTTAGGTTTTTTTGTCCTTGAAAATCCTTCCAAACAACCCTATTCTTTACACTTCTCCTGATTGTATAATGGTTGTGTTTTCTCTGATCTGTACTGAAGAAAAAATATTTTCCTTTTCTAATTCAATCCTTAGCCCTTGTTTTCCCAACCTCTAGTCCTCAAGAAATGTGATTTCTTAAAAAAAGAAAAAAGAAAAAAAATCTAATTAAGCCATTTATCAAACTTTTCCAAGTGGGTAGAGTGACAAATTAGCCCTATCTTCCACCAACAATCTGATGGATGGGAAGATAAAGATGCAGAGGCTGTTATTTTAGCTGGAAGCTCTCCACTATATCAATTGTTTGGCCCCAAGCCAAAAGACCCCAAGACTTGACAAGGACTAATGACGGGTTCTTGAAGTTTATGCAGCGTGAGGCCTGACATCAAAGGAATGCAGCCTTATTAGCAATATCTCTATGCCTTCTCCTTGGAAAAAAAGTACTATTTTGTTTTTTCAAAAGATTTCACTTAATCATTCTACTCTTTCAGCAAATGGAAAGAAAATTAAAACTGTAAATAAATTTGCACAATAATATATGGCTGAGGATTCCGCTGTTCACTATAAATATGAAGTGATTGTTATGACTTTTATGTCATGTCCACCACGAGAGGCTAAGACAGGCAGACTGCAAATAAGTTTCCCTAGGAGTCTTTCCTTTTACCACTATTTGCTCTGGAATACTTACACTCTTCCCAAGTATGAACTCTTGGTGGTTTTAGGATATGAGGTTAGGGCTGAGGTGGATATTGGGCCTGACTCTGTGACAGCATCACCTTCAGTGTTTGTAACTTAGACCTTTCTCCCTTCCCCCAGTGTTTTTATTTTAATGTGCACCATTTTGACATGAATTGGAAACCCTGTGTAGAAGGTGGAATGCAATTACTACCTGACTAGAAAGCAGGAAGAGAGGATATAACAGCCAGAATGACTTCTAAGAAAAATCAAATCAACAACTCAACAACAAAAACCTCTTTTGATATCTTTGTTTGACAAAACAAGCCATTTCTGCAGATACTACATGTTATTCTGGCCTAGAAGTAAAATCCATACATTTTTTACTGGAAAACTATTTAAAGACTACTCTTGGTGTCCTTTATAACCTTTTTTTTCTCTTGTGGAAATAGGACAGTCTTCAACTTGCTGGCACAATGAGGAACTTTGGTATTGCTTTATCAAATCCAACTGCAGTAGTCCTGCATATCCATATACCTGATTAACTTGATTTATCTTTTCCACACAACATTTTTACAGGATGGAATTAAAAACAATACTGCAATGAAATGATGACAGCATTGGAAGTCAGTGCAAAGCCACAATCAGCACATCCTACAGTATTTTACCATCACTGTCCAGTCTGGATTTAATAGTATATGTGGAAGGAGCACAGTGCAAAACGAGGGATGTCATCCATCTTCAACCCTCCTGTGTCTCAGCTAACTGCCCTGGATTATCCCTCCCCAATTGCTCCCAATCCATCACCAACTTGCTCTGAGTGGCTGGGCACTCCTGCAGCTTTTCTTTCTTGTTTTTCCAAAGGGGATGTGCCATTGCATCTGCCATGCTGCCTTTGACCCTGGGACATCAAGGCAATTTACATCCCACTAGGATATCCACAAGCTCTGATGGTTTTTGGGGAAATACACAAAAGCCTGGAGTCTGTGGGTCTAACACAAACAATATCACAGAAAGAACAGAACAGAACTTTTAAATACTACAACCTTACCTGGCAATGTCAAAACCAGGAATTGAAATTCTGGTTGAAAAGACCATAATAATTCAATTTTTTTCTTCTTCCTGATGCATTTCATGTCTCTAAGTTCCTAATGTACTTTCTTTGTTGCTTATTGATAACAGGGCATATTCTCTACATGACATCCCCTTGCAACACCTGGAATGAAAACCTAAGTAAAGAAAATGCAGTGGTTGAATTTTTCTACTTAGAAGTGTTTTTTTTTTTTTTTAAATAAAAATGAAGTGTAAGTATTATGGCACTATGCAATTAAGTGTTCAAATGTCATTGCTTCTAACTTAGGAAGAGGATTCCTTGAACAAAGAAGCTTAAATGTAAATTGGCTGGAAAAGAAAAGGAAAAAAAAAAAAAGATCAGTGCTGAAGTGGCCAATGAACCAAACTGTTTGCTTACTTATAATTAGCAGCATGGTCATTGTCTGGCTGCCCTGGAACTCTGTAAATATGCCTGGGCAGACTGTGATTTAAGATTATTTAGAAGCTTTATTTATTATTTAAGATTTATTCATTGCCTCAAGAGACAGGTAAAAACAACAACTCTCTCAGTCACTCAGCTTGGTTGGGGGGTAGTGGCTACAATTCAATCCTATTTATCCTTTCTTCAGTAAAATAAAGGATTTTCCTTTTCTTTAAACATGGCTCCAATTACCGAATAGAGCAAACTCATTCAGAATTATAAGATTCAGATTTTTCAAAGGTTCCTGAATCTCCCACATATTTTAGTAAACAAAGTTAAGAAATTTTGTTCTGTAATTTACAATTTATTACACAATTCAATGAAAGACCTTAAAAAGGCTTAGCTACAAAATAAATAACAATAATAACAATAAACGTACTCCACCCTGCATTTGTCTTTTATCTGCCAGATGACCAGTTTGTTTTACTTCCTTAACACAACTTTGGAAAATAAAGCAAGTCTGTACACGTACAGTTCCCACCTGGAAGCACAAACTTCAGCAGCCAACACCAAGTTAAAACATAAAATCACCTTTCATTTCTGTTCAAAGGTGATGTATAATTCAGCTAGAGCTGAGAGATTCTCACATCATTTGCCTTTAAATGTTGCCCAATAGATTCTGTGGTACGCCTGGTAGAAGGAAAGTGAAAAGCAGACAAGCAAACCACCGCACTGCTACTACAGCTACAGAGGGAAGTGCACAGGTTTACAGATCAGATGGAATTTGGGCTGTTCCATTGTGCCTGTGAAACTGCAGAGGAAAGATGGCAAACAAATCAGAGGGCAGAGATACTGCTCGGCTATGGCAGTGGAAATACCCATTTCAGCCATCAAAGGATCTGGTTTGCACTTCTCTTGATTTTTTTCTTCTTCTAAATCATACTAATATTATGCCTTGTCTCAACTTTATTTCAGTCTCTTGCATTTGGGAACAGCTTCTGATTTTAAGATGACTTCACATGAGTATTAGGACAGAGCTTTTGCTCACTAAATGATACATGAAGAGAATAATGATTTCCGATCTGTATGTCCTATTTTAGATATTTCCACTACCAGGAAGTGATGGCTGACCTACTTGTGTGTTACAAAAATAGCCAAGAATCTTTAAGCAAAATCAATGCTGCTGAGCTGAACAGCAATGGAGAGGTGCAGTGTGCTCACAGCATGAGCCCTTTGGTGCCCATCCCAGCACTGCTGTCAGAGAACACCCTCCATGCATGGCCCAAAACAACCTGGGCATTGCCGAAAAACTCAAACATTTCTTTTTAAAAAGTGACATTCAAGTTCTAGGCTGAAAATCCACTGAGGATTTTGGTGGACATCACTCTGCAGGCCTGAAGATACAGACTGGAAGCAGCAGGTCTGGAACCTGTGTGCTTTTTACCAAAAATGCCTGATTTTACGCCATTCCACCAGCCTGCAGAGGTTTTGGTGCTTGCTTTCTTTACAATTCCAGCCTAGGTGCTGCCAATCACTTCTGCAATGCTGATAACACACACAAATCCTTTCACTGTCTCTATCATCATAGCCATTGACAGAATTCTGTTATCAAATGTATTGTACCTCCTTTATTTTGCAGTGTTTGCTGTTATCCCAGGGATGAATACCAGACTTTCTGCAGGCAACTGGACTTTCTGTGCCACTAAGATACAGTTCACTACCAGAACGCTCAGCTGAGTCTCAAAGCCTTTACAGAGCATAGCAACTTCACTAGATGGCAGTGGAGAGAAATATTACTTCATAGATAGATATTTTTTAATAGAAGAGGGACACATCCCAGCAACTCCTGCAGTTTATTAGTGCTGTCTGTGTTAACACTACATCACAAGACAGCAATTCTCTCACCCACACAAAAGTCCAGGGGCTCCTGCCCAGCTAAATCTCCGTGTAAATGTCTGGGAAAGCACAGACACTCTTCCAGTACTAATGCAGAGAGGCAGGGAGCAACATGCACTCCTCTTTGAAGGGTTTTTCTCATAAGCTCAACTGCACCATGGTCTTTCCTGAAATCCCAGGAAAGGACAAGTTCCAAGAAGAAAAAGTTGCCAAAAGAAAACTTCCCTGAGAAGTCAGAGACACCATCCTTCAAATAATCTTAACACTCATGCCATAAACATGATGAAGAAAATGAGTGAAGAGTAAGAATGAGAAAGCAGATGGTTCAAGGAGCTCTGTGAGGACTACTCTGCATTCAATAAAATCCTTTTCATTCACAAGAAATCCTTACAAATACATGTTTCTTGGGAGAGCTGTATGTCTCTTACAGGTAACTCAAGAAACAAAGCATAATTGTTCAAACTTCTGACAAAACTTCAAGATGAAATACTTGAAGCAGCAAGTTCTGCAACTTCTAAGGTTTAAAACCTTCAAAAATTCAATCTTTTGAATACAGAGAACTGATGTCTCCCAGTCTTTGGAAATTGACACACCTGGACAAAAGTAAAGAACTAAAATAAAGTAGATGATTTCAGCCAAGTGGATTACTTCAATTAAGAGTTTATCAGTAAAGTTCTCTAGAAACAATGGAGTTGTATGGATTTATTTAGAATGCTCAGAAAACACAAACTATCATTTAGTAGAGTAAGGAGACAAAAAAAGTTTGTTTTCTTCTAGCGTCAGATGTAAAAAAAAAAAAAAAAATTCTAAAGCTTGTTTCTTGCCGTGGGACAAATATTAAAAAAACTCAATTCACTGCCTAAATCACACTTCTTTAAGCTATTCTTGCCTTTATCTTAACGATTTCCAAGACTTTCCCCTCAGAGAGCAATACATTGTCCTCTGGCATCTCAGCTGCTCCCTCACCAAACTGTTTGCAATAGCAAGCAGAGATTCAGGATATTGAAAGTGCTGATAAAAAACAAACCCAGTTGTGTTGCAAGTGACTTCTTGACTTATGCCTGCTAAGCACAACTCAAAGGCTTGAACTTTTAAAGGCATCATTCTCTCTATTTTTGTGTAAATATGAGCAGATGAGAAACAATTCCTTATAGCATTTCAATCTGGGAGACTTCTCTTACTTTTCCTCCTCACTGGCCATTGAGAAACAGAAATATCTGGAGGTGCAAAGCCCCAGGGTTTTGTTAGTGACGCAGGGAGTAGTATTCTTTGCATCTCTGGTCAAACAAACACACAATACATGAGGCTGTCACATAAAGAACAACTTGTTGCCTAAATCAGCTTGATAAAAAAAATAAATGACTGCTTCCCAAGCTTCAAGAGATGGAGATTTCTAGAAAAATACCCACATTTCAGATTATCACAGTGGATTCTCCCAGATGTAGATACTGTAAACAAACATATTTGATTTATTTGTGTAACTAAATACATTTAGTAGAAATACAAAAGACCAACCTGACAGAACAGTGATGCCACTTGTGCTCACTCCAACCCCACTCACAGGGAAGTAATTTTCTTTTACCATTAACATTAGAGAGCTTCATGTCGGATGCCCTGGATGATACCACTATGCAATAAGACAGGTGCCCTGGAAAAAAGCCAGAAGTCCTCTCCAACAGCCTAGATAATGACAAAACAGCCCTTTTAGTTTATTTACTGCACTCATTCAGTTCCTCCTTTTAAACTCTTTAATTTCACCTTACACAAAAAGATCTCAATTGCAGAGTAAAGAGAACTGTTACACTGTGTCCTTCCCACTTTCTCCCCAGCACACTCATAAATCACAGAGCGTGGGTTTGCCTGGAAGCCGTGCCATCCTGTTAGTTTTAATTAAGTAGCCTTAAAGTAAGTGGCCAATCAATATTGATTCATGTGGGTCTCACTGCACTAAGTCATCCCAGTGTCTGAAGGCATGGCTGATGTGAATATAATACCCTGGCTTGGCCTGTCCACATTCATGTCAAACAAAGATTAAGAGTGAAAAGAAAACACTCACTGAGCTATTTTCTCCTCTATAATGTGCATCTGACTGAATACAGAGCAGAATCCCTTCCTTTTCAAAATTCTACAAATATTTCCCAGCCTATTCACTTTGCATTTAATTCCTCTGCACAGAACTTGAATTTTGTACTGCCACAAAAAATGTCATGACCTGCATTTCCTGAAGTCCGGATTTGAAGCTGATAGATACTGATTAAATCTGACCATAACCTGCACAACACACAGTTAACAACGAGGCCTGGAAATCGCTGTATGATAGTTATGATAAAATATCATTACAATAAGATCTTCCTTATCAACTTCAAAATATAACTGTGTAGCAATCAATTAAAGGCATTATTAAATTGACTGGCACTTGCATATCAATATCTAAATTAAATTGATCTAAATCTGAGGAACTTGCTCTGATTTCCCAGCACTTCAAGAAAGTTTCTCTCTTCTCTAAAGGGAAGCAAGGGTTTAATTGTCCCATGCCTATAGGTGATTTTTTTGCCACAGCCTAATTAGCTGACATGGGCCATGAACACTATAATCTATTTTAAAGCCTCTCAGTTATCACCTGATAGGTGCACAATCTATTTTTATTGCCCACCAGGCCACCCCAAAGATTGCTGAAGTCTGTAGCTCTACTTTTAAATTACTGCATACTTTAACAGCAAATTATACCACACCTTGAGGGGGTCCTGCAGCTTCAGTAAGAGTGAAACAGAGCAGAAGACAGAGTGCCAACTCACAAACTAAAATTAAGTTTTATATATCAGTAAACTCATGACCAAAGCGGATTATAACATAAAACCCTGACAAACAAGTATTTACAACATAAGCAGTGAAATAAGGCATTTTTAGTATCAATCCCAAATCAGGTCTCTCCTAGAAACATATTTAATATCACAGCCTCTGATTATATTTGTATTACCTTTTCTAGCTAATGTTTAAAAAGAAATATTTGACTTAGAGATGTACAGAGCTTATTTAGTTTGCTACCCCTTTCTTTCACCAGCAATGAAAATCTGCAGGGCTGTGCTGCTTGCTACAGGTTGTAGATGTGAGTTTTCAGCTTGTACAGTCACACTCATTGTGTTTACTATGCAAAACAGTTGTAACAGTATGTGGGAATGAAAAGCCCTAATTTTTGTGGAATCTAACGATTTGTACAAATTTTACTTCTGAATTGCTCTGGAAACTTGAAATTGTCACATAATTAAGAAAGCCATTCAGATGTCTTTCCAGTCTTTCATTTTCTGGCTTTGATGCATTTGCCACTGGGGTTTTCACAGAATATTCAGCTTTCCAGATGGTTTCATTTACATTTCCAAGTTTGCCATTGTGTGGAGCTTGGGTCTCAATTGCAGGTCACACCTAACGAGGGGACATCCAGAAAATGAAAAATTCCTAGCACCTCTGTGGTTAGCCCTGCTGAATAATTGCTGCAGTAGCTGAATTTTGCTGTACAGATGTTGGTAATTTGCTATTGAAAACCACCAGTATCAAACTGTCAGAGTCAAGAAATGGCTTTAATTATTTCCTCCCTGGAGCAGTAATAGCCATTACATGAGCACTGCCAAAGCTGGAATGTGTTTGTGTGGGTGATTTCTTAGCACATGGAGTGCAGGCAGCTTTACCTGCACTTGCCAGCCCTTTGCTCTCTCCTTGTGGAAGAAGATTGCTTCAGTCAGGGCCAGATCATCTGGAGACCACCATGAGCTTTGCTCCTTTTCCCTGGCCACCAAAGACTAACATTGTTTTTCTGCTTCATTGAGTCCTGAAAATAGAAGATAAATCAGACAGAAAGCCCTTGGAACTAAGGATAAGAGGAAAAAATCTTCTCTGGGAGGGAATAATTAAACAAAAATACCAGAAGCTATGGGAAATTTGATGAGAAATTGTACTGAGAAAGAAGGTGAGGTCAGCAGGGCTACTGCAGGATCTCCTCCTCACTCTGCATAAGCACTGCCTGGGCTCTCCCTTCTTGCAGCATTGGGCACAAATAAAACTATAGTCAAAACCACACAGCTTAAAAAAATATATTAAAATTCAGGAGCAGGTCAAAATATTTTTACCGTTTTCCAGCAATTTCAACATTATTCTCTCTCCTTCATCAAATAGATCTAAACCTCAGAAAAATTAAGAACTGCTGTTAATGTGAACATTTCCACAGGAGCCTGCAAGGGGTTTTGGCTTGTGCTTCAAAAGAACTAAAACCCCTCCAAAATAACTTTTGGGCTAGGATGTTTTATTCCTCATTCCCATGCTGTATTGATTTGGGAAGACAGTCTAACCTCCGTACCTCCAAAAGCTGTCTTGTCTCTGAAGTGGGATAAGGTTCTTCTCAAATAATTTGAGGACTTTTTGTGCCTCTGACAGAGAAGTGCTGAAGCAAAGTTTTCCTGAAGTCTGGGGGAGTTTGTCTCCTAGAAGAGCAAGAAACACCGAGGGTGTTCCTGCAATATCCATGTGCTTGGCCAGCAAGGAGCTGCTGTTCCTTTGAAGTGCTCACTTTTGTGGATATTTGGGCATATGGAGACAGGGTGTGTTTTCCCACATGGAGCAACCTTTCCTTCTGCTGACTGCACAGCCCAGCCCAATGTCACAAGCGTGGCATCGATGCTCTCGGGGTTGTTCCAGCAGAAAGAAGTAAAGCATGGCTTATAAAAAAGGAAGGAACACAATAAGGAAAACCAGTCTAATGAAATATACTAGAAATAATTGCCAGTTTAAAAGCTTTAAAACCATTAAGAGCTCACCTTTAAGTTGTGAGCATGTTTGCTATTAATTTACCTAATGTTTTTAAGTACTAGCAAGGAAGAGGTCAAGAATGTTTTAACTACACACGGATTTTCCTAGAATTGTTTTTAATTTCCTTCCTTTTTTAGGTCAGCAATAAAATTTAAAAATCTGGGGGGAAGAAAAAGAGAAACAGTCCCTACCTTAAAACATGCAGCTCAGAAGGGAGGAGAAATGGGATTTCTTTCTATCCCAGTGAAGTCAAGACTACCAGGGTTTGCTGAGTTTGAGAGTCATTGAGATATTTTTTCAACCAAACTTGTGCAGTGAATATTTGTGCGAGGTGATCACTTCTAATTGCTGCTGCTGGTATCACAGCACAGTAGAGATAACTAACACCATCTGTCAGCAGCACAGGCTGACTGACCATCAATGAAAGAGATTCCAATACTGCTCGATAGAGGCTGAAGATCAATAGCTATCAAAGTTCTGCTGTTCTCCCTCCATGACAGCCAAGAGTATAAATAATAATGAGTTCTGAAAAGCTCCCTGGTGTCTGCATGGGCAGGAGCTGTTCTGAGTGCAACAGGCACTTCTTGTGTGTGGCACATCTTAACCACGAAATTGATACCTACAAACAGAGTCTGGTGTCATCAACATCCAGCTCACAGCTGAAACTATTTTGGAGTTTTGTTAAGAATGACAAGATTTGATGAATGGAGATTAATGATTAAAATGCTTCAGCCTTTCTAAGTCCTCACACAATGTGATGGCAAATAAGTCTTCAAAGAGATTTATTTTTGTTCCTAGCAGCTGGATATCTAGAGCCTGCCGTTCCTGAGGGAGTCCCAGAGACCCACTTGATGATGGGAGCGTTTCACAGCTGTAAGAGGCTCGGATTGTTAAACAATGACTCGAGCTGGAACATATTTTAGTGACTAGACTCTGCAAGCCCTGAGGTCTCTAATTGCCTGCAGGCAGCCTGCTATCACTGCAAACCTGGAGCTCCCATCTTGTAACATGAGGCACTGAAAGCCTGTCTTGAACATGGAATTCAATTACAAGGAAATTATTCCAGGAAAAAACCCAACAAGAACACACCTTTCTACCCCTTTTTGCTGTCAGAGGGGCAGGTGGGCTGGCGGCTCGTTGACATCAGGAAGATGGATCCTTATTTCCACTTCCACAGGAAAGCTGCTGTGAAAATTAATTGTTTTCCTTACCTACAGACAACACACATTTACAAGGCAATTACTCCATTACAAACACTTCAATTTTGAATTTGAATGGAAATTAAACTTGGACAATGCCAGAGGAACATTTGGGAAGTCACAATGACAGAAGCAAAGCTTTTGTAAAGCACATTATAAGCCGCGTTTAAAAATCACTTTGAAACACTCATCAAAGATTTAATTACGGGCTCTGTAGTGATCTGTATTACCAGGCCTTGATTATTTCTGCAAAATATGCTACATTAACTTACACATGATGGAAATGGAGATTTAAATAGCTTTAAAGTATTATAATTAAAATTAAATCACCATAAACAAAATTAATGAACAACATTTTCTGGTTCATAGCCCTAGTTTTAGGGAATTTGTTCACTAGCTGATTAGAATGCCTAAAGTGGTAATTTTCTATCATGGAATCAAAATCTAACTATGCAAAATTCCAGTACAACCTTGAAATTAAAAAAAAAAAAAAAACAACAACTTACAATCTATTTTACTTTGACATAAAATAAATACATCAATAACGATTTTTAGGAGGCAAAAAAAAAATCCTCACTAAATCTGGCATCCTTCTAAAATTTCTAAAAATTATTTAAGACAGTTTCCTAGATTTCTCTTTTGATTTGGTTTTAATTCTGTAGCAAGATATTCTGGGGGATATTGTTCACCTTAAATGCATTTGCCTTAAAAAAACCTAATTTTATTGCTGTTTCAGGTGGTGACAAAAGTACAATTAATCTACAAAAGAAATAGCTAAAATTCCCCTTGAAAATTCATCTTTTTTAGAATGTCACATCTAATTGCCATGTGATAAAACCTGGTTGACACTTTAGGTCAAGGTGAAACAGCATTTTGTATGACAATAATGAATTATTATTTCCCCTGTTTTGACATGTTTTAGTGCTATGCATGTTTTTGGTTAGTTATTTTCAGTGAGCATCGTGCTGTCTGGCCTCAGTCCCATACAGCAATTTGTCACAAAATTATTCAAGTTCTACTTTGACTTTTTTCCTTCCCCAGAAATACAGAATATTTGGGATGTCTGACTGACTGTACAAAGAATAATTTGCTTGTGCAATGCCAGCAATTTCCAAGCACCCATCTCATTTTAAAGGCAGAACTATTCAATGGTTTTGGATTTTAAAAATGCCAATAGTGACAATTTTGAAGCCATTAGGTCTGTACCATTGTGCTAGAAATCACACTGCTGGCAGTGTGCATGTTCACTGAGGGAATATGGAGAAACTTCAGCTCTGAGGGTAGGTGAGATCAATGTGTTAATAATTACCTGAACAAAATAACAGAGAATAAAAAAGTTTTTCCTATGAAAGAGGGAAGATACTTCAAATGAAACCCAGTCATTAAAAATGCTACTGCTCATTTCCATGGAATAAGTGGAATACCTCACAGCACTCTGCACTTTAAACATATTTACAATAAAGGGATATGCCAGGAGAGAAAATGACTGATCTCATTTCTTCAGTGATGATGCTGAACCAAGGTTTCTCCCTAAAAATATCTTAAATTCCTCAGAAAAAATATCACACTTACATCTTTTCTGCAGTAATCTGGCATGGTTTTTTCCTGTGTATTTCTTGATAGAAGAGTCAGGGAACATCTCTTCCTAGCTGGGAGTGAAGCTGTCACCTTCTCAAGGGACCAGCACACAAGGCTGCTCAAAATGATCCTCCCTCCTCTGCAAGACCTCAACTTCCATAAGAATGAAAACCAAGAAAAATCTCACCCATCTGGGGATGAAGAAATGGGGGAGCTTTTTTTCCCCTGTTAGTGACTTATTACTGCAAGTTCCAGCAACTGCTGGCCTTCAGGTGGCTTTTCCCCTCAAGTGTTTAAGTACAAATAGATGTAGATAATGAAGGATTTAATTACCACCTGAAGCTCTTAAAGGATCAGGTCTGGAGGGAAGTAGATTTCAGTGTGTCCTCAGCTGTGGAACATGAGACAGGTGCAGGCTAAAAAAAAAAGGCCTGTTCTAATCACTCCTCTTCAATGCAGCTGGTTTACCAAGAGCACAGAGGTTTTTTGGGACCATGCTTGGAAAATGGGAATTTTCATCTCTTTGCTCTTAACGTACTGTGCAGAACGGTCACTTGTTCTGGCAGTGGCTAATGTGTGACATCTGAGCAGCTCCTTAGCAGGGTAAATTGCTGCAGTTCAGAGGTATAAATAGCCCCAGCAGCACTCACCAGCCAAGGAGCTGCTCAAAAACACTTCTGATTAATTTCCTGTTATCGGGTTGGTCTTCCAAAGCCTCTAGAGAACTTCCTGGCAGCGCAGTGAAACCCCATTTGCAGAGTGGCATTTCCACAGTTTTGCCTTTGATTGCCAAGCCAACACTTGATGCCTCCTATTGATCACATTCCCCCACCTTCGCCGGCAGCCTTGGCAGGGAGCCGCCTCAGGAACCTTCCCGGTGTAATCTGGACTGGCCCCATGCACATGAGCTGTGGCTTTCATGCCTCCTGTCCACCATCTGCTCATTTCTCCCCCTGTGTCTGTCCATCCACGGAGTCCTGTCCGTGTGTGGAAGGACTTTGTGCCCTTCTTCCTCTGGTACCTAGGGCTGGAGGATATAAATATCCTTCACTTCTGAGTGTACATGTGTGGCTCTTAAAGAATTTCTTATTCAGCAGCATTTGAGTGACCAACAAACACTGATTAAAATCCCCTGTTCAAGTGGAGCATTTTTTGGTAATTTGGCTTCAATACTGTTGTAGCACACATGGCATCTACAGTCACAAGATTCATTCACTAAAAGCAGTTGCAGAAAGAGGTATTTGAGCAGCAGAATGCAAAATTCACATGGCAAACCTCGGAGTAGGGTCTTTTTCTACAAGGTTGTAATAACAAGGTTATGAGCTCCATTCTTCTGACACCAACATGAGTTCTGATGAAGAGTAACTAAACTCACTGAAGGTCCTGATGGAGAATTCCTGCTGTCCTCAGGACAGGCCAGTGCCAGCAAGCAATGTAGTTCCTGTATCCATGTGTACAGCTGAGACTTTACTTCAAGCTAGGAGAAATGGAAGCAGCTGGAAGGCAGAGGGAAAGAAGATTCTTTTAGGGCTCTTCTCCTGAGTCCCAGTGACCAGCTCCAGGATGGCCAGTGGAGGTAGGCCAGGAGCAGGACCCTGAGTGGGTGGTTTAGGCACAGTCCTTGCCGCCCCTCTGCTTCCTGGCTGTCAGTTCAGCATCAGTGCCCCAGAAAACCAAGTGGCAGAGACATTGTAAGAGGGCAAAAAGGAAAAGACAGCATTTATGTCTGATTTTGGGCCACAAAGTGATAGTGTGGAGATGGAAAAGCATTCACATCCCAACCTGTCCATACTCCATCTGTCTGCAACAAGATACTCAGTCCCTGTGTAAAGCAGAGGGAAAAGGGATGGGTTTATTTTTTTATTACACACTCATGTAGATTTTGAAAGGAGGAAACCAAGCAAGCCAAAATTAAATATAATTTTCTCTTTTTCCCCATAGACTCAGTCTGGATGGATGCCAAACCACATTTTGGAGGGGTGAGAAAGGCCCAACATCTGCTTCTGGTGTAACTGTTTGTATCTTCACTCTAAGAAAATTAGGTTTGAAATAATCTCAAATTGTCTGACACCTGTATCCTATTAGAAGTGACACATGGAAACACCTTCAGCGTACTGAATTTAGCACCATGTCAACAGTTTCAAGTGAACAGGGAAAAAAAATGGTAAAACTCATTGCTTCCCACTTTCTGCTGGAGCAGACCTTGTGTCATTGCACAGGATCCTACTGCAAGCTGGATCCATAAACGTAATGGGGTTTGAAGCAGTAATTATAATATGGTTTGTATCCCTGGCTGTAGCTGGAATTAAACTCAGCAAGGCACCTCAAGGTGACTGGAGGATTTTGAGCTCAGTGCAGGGACACCTGTGGGCTGGGTGCCAGCCAGCACGTAGGACATGGACACAGAGCAATTCAGGGACATTTCTTCCTGCAGCTCAGGTTTGGCATCTTGCAGCTTACAAGACTAGCAAGCAGGGATTGATTTTAACTCTCTTCCCAAGCCTACGTAACCTCCTGCTTGCAAATTCCTCACTTTCAGGAACAGATCTGGTGACCTTTTCCCAGATAACACACTGACAGTAAGATCCAAGTTATTCTGAGAAGGACATTTGTTAAAATTCATAAAATTTTATGACTGCTATAAAATTTATACTACCTAAAAATACACTATCCATTACAAAGACAAATGTCTTCCCATTTATTTTTAAACATGTTCCTTGGAGAACTTTGAATCTTTTTGTTTTGAGAGACTGTTTTCCATGTTAGTCTGGGAGAAAAGCAAACTGTTTACTTTCTAAATAGTATTATTTTTCAGCAAATCTACATCTTCAAGGAGCAATATCTAGAGTCAAGAACACAGGACACACCGCATTTCAACATGAATTATGGCATGCTAATACAAAATATGTTAAAAATAGAAAAATGGCAATAATGGAAAGACAGACAAATAACACTGAACTATTTTTTTAACTAAGTGCATGCAAGACTCTGTAACAGGAAAAAGTGTCAAGTACAATTTAGGCTCATTTTTTGCCCCAGGACAAGCCAAATGCACTTTCTGGATGGTCTGGAACTAGTGACACTAAACAAAGGATAATATGCAATATTTTACATGCACCCAGAGCTGAAAAAGACCAGAGAAAACCTGGGGAGGTTAAATTTATTCTAAGGGCACTTCACAGAAATTTCTAGCTTACTTAGACTTGTTAATAATAGGAGCTGAGTCCCTTCTAATTTATTGGTTTAACATGATATACACTGCTAAGGTCAAAGTCTCCTAAAATGTTTTAAGATCTGTTATTGACCATTTTCTTACCTCATTCATGAAAGCTGCCTTATGGTTTCCTTCATAGATGGCCCCAGTGCATGGAAATACAGACATCAACACTTTCAGATTTATGTAAATGTTATTCAGTTCATCTTCCGAAAAATTCGTGGGCCTGGAAAAATAAAAAGGTTGTTCACTCAATATTTTCAGTGGAAAATGTTTATGACAATATGATTATGGAGAAAAATGCAAGCAGACCAAAGTATAATAATATATAAATGGACATTTTCAATGCTATTGATATGGGGTTTTTTCTTCTAATTTGCTTTCAGGAAGGCTCAAATGAAGGCAACCAATTCTATTCACTAACTCAGTAAACTTGTGGTGTCGCTCAGAGCATTGTGAGTTTGAATTCCAATTGAGCTGAAATTTCAAGAGTGGTTCCTGGAGTTCCTTTGGAGAATAAGCATGTCTGAGTAGGGCTGTGCTCTGCCAGCCAAGCTCGTGCTTGGTTTCCACAGAATAAATTCAGTGTACATTTATCTGGCAGAAGTTACTCAGCCATTTTGAGCAATTTGACCGCAATGTGTTATCACCAGCAGAAATTTTTCTCCACTGAATAAGCAAATGCAACTTTTTTTCTGAAAAAATGTGGTTTTGTTGCTCTCAAACACAATTTGAGGAAGGATCACTCATATGCTGACAATATGGCTAAACACTGATGTTGGTGTAATTTGGATAGCAGTCCCATAACATACTGCATCTATCAAACAATTACCTTGTCACTAGCTCTTTAAAGTCCAGAAATATGGAAGTGCACAAGCATTTGTTGATCCATGTCATTCCCCACACCGATAACTTGCAGCTGGAAACCAACAGCTTAATTTCTACCTTGTTGGGCTACAAGACGTTCTGAGAATTCAGTGTACACAGGAAATTCAGACTTCTGAAAGTGTTTCTTGGCTGATCCTCTGGGCTTCCGGTAGATTTTTATTGCACTCTAACCCAGGGATTGCATCTCTTAACCTATAATGCTGAAGTTATTCTGAATTTGGTTATTGGTTTCTGCTGTGAACTTCAGCACATATTTTTCCTGGCACAGAATGGCTGGTTTTATACTATGATTACCTACAAAGTCTTCATCATTCTCACCACAATAAAGTAATTAAAGAGATGAGAAAGAGAAATCCATTGATGACATGAAACTTATTCCTTCACTTCTATTCTTTCCTTTTTAAAATGACAACTGTTTGGAACAAGGATCCCACTCCTCAGTAACCTAAAAGCAGCCAGTGTTAACTTGTCATTCTAGCAGGAACAGTTACAGCCAACATATTAGGAACCTAATGTCATATTAGGAACATAATGTCATTTGCTGTATTATGGTGTGTTTGGACAGGAACTGTGAAGTTGCCATTTTTCACAGCTTTTCAGGATTTATGAAGAAAACCCCCACAATTTTACTGTTTTCATTACCACACCCTTTTTCTAGTGACTTGCCCAGATTTGCTAACAGAAATAACAACACCCCCTGAAGTCTGCCATCTTATTTTTCCAAGAGTGCAAAGGAACACAGACAGGAGGCTGTGTCAGCCCTAACAAGACCAGGCATTTCAAACATTGCAGTGGTCTCACTAAATTGAATTTAGACATGCTCTCAAACGCCATCAGTTACAAACTGCTCCAGAGCCATCCCTGCCTGCAGCAGCCTATTGGATTATACCTGGAGATAAGGAATGGACATTATCAGTGGCTTGGCCAAGTGCTGCTGGTGCAGTGCTCAAGGTCAATCCCAAGCCCACCTCTGCACGTGCTGGGTGATGAACGGCCGTGCTCAGTCGTGCTGATGGGCCCATCCTTCTCGCAGGCAGTGACCAACGCTGAGCAGCTGGCAGCAAGGCTGCTTCATCTTCCCACTGCTCGGGGGGGGGGGGAAAAGAACAGAAAAAGCCCACTATTAGAAAAAGATTTATCAGCAAACGTAGCAGAGCCATACTTGACCTCCATATCTTCTCTTGTTTCCCAAAGGCAGCACATGTAAGATATTTCCTGTCTTTCATGTTACTGGCTGGAATGCATCATGAAGTCCAAATTTGCAACCTGCTGTCTGTTTTAGTCATTAGGCATGATTTTCTTTGTCTCTTGATATGAACTGCAGCCAACTGTTCACTGTTGTAATAATGCACAATTTCTTCAGTATTCCCCCTTCTCCTGGACAAATAAACAAAAAATCCCAGCCAGGCTAAAAGCTGCAGTTCAGTCATCGGCCGAGGCTGCTGTGTCTTACAGTACCTTATTCCCACATCAGCACACTCCGCTCTGCTCTACTTCACCAAAACATTAGTCACAGTAGCCTCCACCGTTATTCAGGGGCTAAAAGTCAAAGGTTAATTAACAACAATTAAAAGTAGCTATTAGACTTCAAACAAGCTTATCTGAAGACATGAAAGATGGAGTTTACTGGCTGCAGCTTGGTTGTACATTCACTCATCTGTCCATAACATCCAAGCATTGTGAACTATTATTTTTTAAATGATATCCACTCTGCAGAGACATACCCCAGGTTATGAAACTACTGTATTATCTTTGCCAGCTGTGTATCTTGGAATAATGTCCTCAAAACAGTTACTTGTTATTTCAACCTCTGACCACCTTCAAAATCAACTGAAGACAATTTTTAAGGACATTAAAATATACATTGCCTGTAAAATAAAGGTCTGGTTATGCTTTGATGGCCACAAGTACTGGTACACAAGTACTGGTTATGTCTTTGCTCCACTCATTTTATATACAGATATATTTAGTAAATGTGTTCAAAATGAAAGAAACTCCTGACTGTATCTATAACAAGCCTTCTACAGGAAAGAAAAGAAGAACTACAATAGGTGCACATGACGAACTGATACCTGATTTGAAAACCAGATGAGAGGGATCTCACCCTCACAAAAAGTAACCTGTGAGGCTGCTCTGCCACTCCAACAATAAAAGTTTACTCCATGAGGAGCAAAATCAGTAGAACTTGATTTCCTGCCCATTTGTGTCCCCTAAGTCTCCTTCCAGTGCCCTAAGCCATCTGCTCTCCATGGGAATGAGTGGACACCTGCAGCGGTCAGTGTGGAGCTGGAGCCGTGGGCTGGCCCAGCAGCTGCTGTCACGCCCAAGAGGTAACTGATGGGTTCTGCTGGTGTGTCAGCGTGGGCACCGACAGGAATCCTTTCCTTCCATCCAGCTCCCAGTGCTCCTAGCCATCACAGGCAATTAAGGTAATTAAATCCATCTCAGTTGAAATTGCTGAGCCCTTTCCAAGGTTATGAAGGGAAGATTGCCAGCCAGAGTGAGGTCAGACCACAGCAGGCTGCCCTGGTAGGTTACGAGCAGACCATTCCTCTCATTCAGCACAAATACCCAAACCCTCACAATGAGAAAGAAGTAAAACAGCCTTTGACTGTGTCTCACAAACAGTTCAGCAGCTGCTTTTTAAATTATAAGACATTTTGATTATTTTTTTGGTATAAGAATTTCATATCACTGCAAGCAAGTTGAAAAGATCTGAAGGCCAACTCATACATTCATCTCCAAATGCAATCGAGCTATTTATTCATGTCCCTCCTCTGAATGAAAACTCAGAAACAGGCTTTGTCGTTCTCAATGGTTTGGAATTTCAAGATAGAAAACTGATAGATTCTCTGCCAGTTTTCTCCTTGTTCAGTTAAAAATGTTGGTCTGAAGGAAGGGAAAACACTGAATTCAGTTCTTTGACAACAGCAGCCTCACTCTTTCCCTTTTAGGAAAAGCTGCAGGATCCCAGACATGAGTCACCTCTTTGGAAGAAAAGGATGGAATATTAGAAATATTTTTGCCAAGGGGCTTCACCAAGAGGTGGGCGACTCGAATGAAAAGTGTCTGCATAGCCATGCCATGCATTTCCCAGGCTCACTATTTCCAGCCTTTGCCTGACCATACCCATTTACTTTGGAAGCTGTGAGCTCAGGTGGAGTAGGGAGGCTCAGGCAATTTGTACCTTTGTGCTCCCAGATGCAGACCACACTGTGCAGTTCAGACCCTCAGCTCTAGATCGTGGGCTGAGAGCCTAAATCATTAAGTCAGGAATTACTTTCCTTATAGCTTGAAGTAATTAGTTGACTCTCATTACCTGTTTTAGTTCTGGATTGTCTCATTAAACAGATCCTAAAAAGAGCACTATGGGGAAGCTTCCACAGTGAGAATTACAAACAGCTTTCAAGCAAGAAGATCCTTGCTAAGGAGGCATTTTCCTTTACTTCAGTCCATTAAATATGTCTGAAAGCAGACAACAGAAGAATAAGATCTGCCTGACTGACAGATAAGGCAGGCTATCTTACTACCAAAAATTATTTACCTACCTAATGGCTCATGGAAACTTGTGCTCCTACCAGTCACAGGAGTTAGTTTTACAGCTTTATATGTGGTTAATAAAGCCCAAAGAACCCCCCTATCTTTAGACTATATGACAAACCATTTTCATAGACAGAGATGCAACTGCAAACTATTTATTGTGGAGCCAACGTAATGCCTATTTTCCATAAATTGGATAACTCATACCAATTACTCAGTGCCCACAGATTACAGCCAATTTGATAAAGGAAAAAGTACTTTCTGTTTTCATCACTGAGAGAAATATAACAGGGCTGAGGGGCAAACTAGACTGGCACATTAAAAATCCCTGTTAGGAAAAGCACTACTGGCCTGACTGCACCTCCCATGGGATTCAGTCAAGTGCCTGTAACCATGAGATTGGCACTGCTTAAATTCACAGCTTTCCAGAAGTATGAAGCTCACTCCCTATTCATCTTTGCCACCATCTAAAGAATTAAGAGAGTGGCTGGTGATGAAGAGCACATCAATCATGTTTATTGTGACAACCATGACTGTTATAAAACAGACACTCCTACAGCACATGCTAACCTCCTCCATCCTTTTTCTTTCTTTATTAAAAACTTGTTGAACATTCAGTTCAGGTCCCCTGGGACAGATGCCTAGAAAAGTGCTGACTGCAGGAACAAACCCATTTCAGGAGTTGCCCACAACACATTATTTGCAGGTATGGGTCTAGGTGTATTGCTGTTCTCACTGCTGCACTCAGGCAGTTGTTTCTCAAAGGATGGCTTTGAACAGTCTTCAGGAACAACCAGCTATGTAGAAACACAGCTAACAGAGACACATATCTTTGATTTAACTCAATATCTGATTCATCTGAATCTTTATCCTTTATGGTGGAATGGCTGAGCAGAGGGAGCAATTGGGAAATTTCTGAACCAAGGTCAGCTCAAGCACTGTCAATATGAAATTACTGTCAAAGTTTACATTCAAAGTTTTCAAATGGGCTAAGGAAGCAAGACAGAAGAATTGCCTGTGGGCTGAAAAAATTGAGAAGGTTTCAAACTACATAGTTTGAACGGACACACAAACTCTTGTCCTGAAAACAACTTCTTCCTGGACACTATGAGGTGTTAACAACCTTTGTTGATAGTTTGAACGGACACACAAACTCCTGTCCTGAAAACTTCTTCCTGGACACTATGAGGTGTTAACAACCTTTGTTCAAGCAGGCAACAGTGGAAGAATGGCTGTAGCTGCCCCTTACCTGCCCTGGCTAAAAATGTACCCTGGCTTGATTTGTTTCCCATGCTCAAAAGCTGCACTGGGAAAGAACAGGACAATCTTGCTAAAAAATACAAGTGAAAATACAGTTTTCATGAAGTCTTCATGAAAAAAAGTCTTCATGAAACAAGGACTCACCAGTAAACACTTTAGATGTACCTTGCCACTGAGGAAACTGGAGAGGACTCTGTTTGACAGACCGTGGGGAAGAAATGAAGTTTCTAGGCAAAACAACCCAAAAAAAATGAGTCTCTAGACATTACACCCAAGTTATTCTCCCTTGTGTAGAGACAGAGAATCAGAGGCCTAAAGTAAATATTTAAGTCATCTGATCCACATGCTATAGCCACAACTCATTAGATATCTGCTAATTACAGCTTTGAAAGATGCCATGGAGTGACACAAGGCAGACCTAGATGTATTTAGTTAGTTTTACAACTGAGGAGCATAACAAACCCTTGGGTTCTTTCCTACAGTCAACAGCTCCAACAAAGAGCTCTCCATTAATTGCAACCACATCTTGTCTATTTTTATGTATGAGAAACACTACAGTCCTTATAAAAACCATAAAACAGCCATTGTCATTAAGGGATGCTATTAATCAAGGCCTTCTCAAGTGCTTCCTCTTCTCAGCTCCCTTGCCTAGCTCGCAGCCCATTGGTTTTTAACTAAAAGCAGTGTGGCCATGTGCAGCCCTTGCAAAAAGCTCAGGATTTTGATTTCAGTGCAGGAAACACTCAGCTGTGATCCCTCTTGCAAAGGGGAGGTCCTGAAGTGCTTGCAGGCATTCCCAGCAATGTTAATGACAAAAAGAATCAATCTGACAAAAAGGATTGAAAATATCCACTTGGTTCTGAAAGTACTTTTCATACTTTACTTCCCTCCTTCACTTCTGGAAAATCAGTGCAGCAAGCAGAAGAGAAGCTGAATTCTTTTGGCACTATCCCAAACAGGTTATTTCTGGGATCCTAGAATACTTAGACTCAAGATTAAGAAAAGCTTTCCAAGGGTTAAGGTTAAGGGTGCCTAATGAAGCTGAAGGGTTGTCATTATGTAAGGACAATTTAGACAAGCCTCTGTTAGGAATATAAGTGTAAAGATTCTTCTTTGGGGCACAAGCATAGATTAAATGATACCCTAAGATATTCTGGCCGTTTCTGAATGCTCTAGAACTCAGAAGCACCCCCCTTCCAAGCTGCCACACTGTATTTTAACAGCCTTCTGTGTAATTTTTTAACTCCTTTACAATTCTCCCAGAAGCTCTGCACAGTCATATCCTGAAGAAGACTGAAAACTCAGTTACTTAGTTATAACAAAAGCAAAAAGAAAATAAAAACCCCAAACCCCAAATGGGATTGTTATCTCATCAAGAAGTAAAAAATGAGGCAGAAGACACACATGATAAAAGAAGATACCAGAGCCCCAGCAGTAAAAATTATGAGTTACAAGAGCAACATAAATCCAATCCTGTTAGCAGGTTGGCAGAAACCTGACATTTCCAATTCTCCATAAAGCTGTTATACACATCTACTGAACTACAAAATTAAGACTAGTTCTGCCAGTTTGAGTCATGGCCAATCCAGGCAAGTTGCAAAGCCGACCTCTTTTTGAGTCCATGTTAGACACCTCCACTCTGCAGCAACTAATTTAGTGCTGCAACAGATAAGATTTGAAGAATTACTCTGAAACATTTCTCAAGGTGTCTAGAAAACACTTAAGCATTGGAGGATAACTTTGGAGTGCCTTAACTTCTTTTTTCCCCCCTCCTGACAAATAAAATAGAAACTTTTCAGATTCACTGCTTCAGGCTCCTAGTTTGAGATGCACTTCTGAGCATTGTTATTGGCAGCCCGCAGCCAGGTCACCAGTTATCAGACACACAGAGAAGAGAGCCACAAGGGACCCTGTGTAGTCCTTTCCCCTGCCCAAAAGTTCCAGCACACAGGAAGAGAATGGCTGAGTAGGGCAAGCCAGCAATAGCATGGTTCATCCATGCGGTTTTATGGGGCAGTTAACTTTTATTACCTGGTAATTACTGAGGAAGGCTTCAGACAAGCTGACTCTACAGCCCACATGGCAGCAGACTTGTGTGGGCAGTCAGCTCACAAAAATCATGCTGCAAGACTAATGTTTCAGAGGGGAAAGTCAGTCCATTAGGAAAGCCAAGTTCAAGAAGACAAGTTTAGCCATATTTCAATAGTACCAGAAAAGAATTATAAATACCAACTCTTAAGAAAAAAAAAAAAAAAAAAAAAGAAATTGGAAAAGGCAGCTGAAGAATAGGAAGAAGTTACAAGGTACAACAACAAAAAGTATGAAATATCTTAAAAATAAAAAAGGCTGGAGGGCAGGGATCAGATGACAAAAAAGTGTTTGTGAATAGAAAGGCAAAGAGTTTTAAACTTGAAGTGGGCAAGCTAAGCTCCATGCTGCAGAGAAGACACTTGTTTATGGCATCACCCCTGAAGTGGGTACAACAAGGAGGAATGAAGAAGAGGGAAGAGAAGATCTTAGAAGAGGTAAAAAAGAATAAATACTGAACATGCTCGTTTTTCAAAGAAGAAGCACCACCATCCAGGGGTACAATGGCTGTTGCTTTAAAGCAGTGGGTATCATTACCAAAGAAGTCACCTGATATTTCCTCCTCCTTGACTGTTCCCTGCTGTGGTACTATTTCTTCACACAGTTAGTACGTGTGAGCAGAGCACATCAATACTTGTAAAATCAGTGCATTCTTCTCTGTAGAGGCACTAAATGTTTGTGAAATGAGCACTTTGGTGAATCTCAGGCTGCTTTCTCTGAGCTAATACCAGTTAACAGGTTTTGATCCTCTGTACCTGTTTTAAACTTTGTTTAAATTTTAAACCCAAAAAGATGCCAAACAATCCTGAACCATGTGATAAACATATGCCAGAGTCATATAATTTCCAATCTCTTCTGTTCATTCTTTGCAATAAAAAGCAAAAATTACAGTTGATTTACTGTGCAGTCAAACATTGGGAGAATACAGGAACATGTGGGATCAGTTTAGGTCAGGATCAAAACCCCATAATTTAGCTGAGAGCAGCTTCCAAACTAAGCTCATATTTTTTCAGACTATATTTATAGCACAGTTACTATGTGCCAGTACATCATTAAATGTCCTAAGAGCTAAACACACCCTATTCTTTATGGGGAGGGATTTTTCCCCTTAAGTCAGAAATACCCATTCCATTGGAATTCTGAAGGAACCAGCATTCACAGCATTCTGCCCCCATTCATCTCCAGCCCTGATGGTTGCTAAGCTGTCTGCAGACTTTTCTTGTTGTTGGTAAGAGCTCACAGTCTCCTGTTCTCACATCCTAACGTGCACCTTGGCCTGGTTAGAACCATTGCTCCCCGGGCCAGTTTGAATTGGGAAGTAGAGCTGGCAAAAAAGCAGAAGAGATTTGGGATGAATATGAGTGTCTACCAGCAGCAGATCAGCCTCAAGGATGCTGTAGAGAAGAGGGAGGGATAAGTTACAAAGGCAGAAAAAAACCCCAAACCAACAAAAAACCAAAACAACAAACAAACAAAAAACCAAAATAACCCCCCAAAAAAACCCAAAAAGTTCAGAAGCTGAGCAATGCAGCCCTGAACATTCATGCTGTTGTCCAGTCCACTGCCCAGAATTCTGGATGAGGAGAGAGAGGACTGACTCCCATTTCCACCACTACATTTGTGATACAGAGCTCTCTGGTGGGCTGCTCTGCCTGCATGGCGCAGATAATGATGCAATTGCCAAACCTTCTGCTTCCTGCTCTGTGTGCTCAGCCACACCGTCCGGGTTCAAAGCCTGATTATTTCCGACCCTGCTGCATTAAAGCTGCAAACTGAGAGGAACATTGTGCAGGAGACAAATTGGCCATGCATCAGAGATCTCTGTTTAATGCTCTTACTAGAGGAATGGTGTGTTTTGATGAATGTTCAGAGCTGAAAACTTCGCCTTATCACACAGAAGTTGCTGTCTGCAGGGAGAGGCATGGGGAGAGTAATGCTGCCTGGAAAAGCAGCCAGCTGACTCTGTATCTCTCCCAAACAACACTGGGACATGCTGAGCTCAGGAAGCAGTGGGAGAAGAGGAAAATCATGTCCCAGACTAAATCAAGAGTCACTCTGCTTTGCAGTCTACAGCTGCTGCAACATCCTCAAACACAAAACACCATCTGAAAATGAACTATTGCAAGTCTTTATTTTTTTTTTCCCCCCTTTTTTCTTTATTTTCTTTTCTCACTTGAATGTATGCAGAAGATACTGTCTGAGTATTAAATGCTGTTCTAAGAAGAAAATGAGAGCGCAAGCAATAAATACTCTGGGATTTATGGAGCCAGTGCCCATACAGTGGCAGGAAACTCTGACAGGTTGCTGTAAGCATTCATGAAATGGTCTCTAACATCTGACTGGAAAGTACTGCAGTATTCAGTGGGATGGACTGAAAGGCAGCCAACATGGCAAACATCTTGGGTGTTTCTATGTCAATAATTACCTTTTATCAAACTTTAACTAGTGATGTCAAAATATTTTTGGCTTGTAGTCATGAAATGGGCAACAAACACACAAGTTTGCTCCTTCACAATAACATGTGAGGTTCAGCACTCATCTGTTTCCAAATCGTGTTTAAAATTAAAAAAAAAAAATAATAATAACCCCAAAACAAGACAACACAGCAACACAAACCCCCCAAAAAAACCCACACAACCTTTTCATCACTGTCCAGGTTGTTGAAACACGTCAGCTTGCACATAAATTATGGTTTTTCAGGACTTCTTATCTCTGATATTTCTCATGACATAATGCCTCCAACATAGACCTGCAAGGTAAAGCACAGTCTTAAGCATGAAGAACAAAACTGAGCCTTCCATCAACACGGATTTGTTGACAGGAGGAAGAAGGCTTCAACACACAGATAATACTTGGCTGAAAACAAGTTCAGATTGCTGCAACACAGACAGCAAGGGGACAACAATATTTTGGCTTCACAGAAACAAAAGAGAAATAAGGACTAGATTTTCAGCTTTGCTTTCAAACTCTGACTTCAGAACCAATTAAAAAAAATGATTAAAATTATTTTGTGAAGACAACCAAACCTGAAGTCAAGCACAACCCTCTCAGCTGATACTGATTAAAAGGGGCTGTACAGCTCTTCTGATAGCCCAGTCTTAGTGACATTCATGATGTCAGCAGGTACTTTTGTGAAAGTGGCTTTTCAACCTGAGCATTGAGAACACCAATAAATTAAATAAACTAAGTCTGCCAGTGATCCTATAGCACCTTCTTTTTCTTTTTATTAAACCAGTCAGAAAGGCAAAAAAAAATCAAACCCACAAATCTACCATTTCACTACTGAGCTATAATACATTAAATCACAGATATGAGTCAACAACATCATGCTGCTGGGAAAAATGGAAAACCGTTGTGAGAAGAATAACCAAGTGACATCTGTAGAACACATGGAGCAACGCTCGTGCTTGGCTCACTGGGGGGAAGCAGAGGGCTCAGCTGTGGGCACCACCATCCCCGGAGGATGTGGGCAGAACACAAAAATCCTGGAGAACAGGGACAAGGACAATGAGGGGCCTATCAGAGAAGACTGCAGGTTGCTTGTGTTGAGGAGCAGAACCCTAGCCCCAGTCCCCTTTGTGGCAGTCCTGGGACATGTGAGGAGCAGCTGGGAGGAAGGAAGGGTTTCCTTCACACCCCCAGTCTCTGGACAACATTAAGCTCTCTGAAGAGCAGGAGTGTTAGAGACAAGATTGAAACAAGCACCCCTGCTGTGACTTTCAGTGTAGAAGGGATTATAAATTTGTGCAATACAATTTGGCTAATTTCTGAGAAGTTCATAATGATCTTGCTGTGTGTGCTTGCTCTAAGTTTTCTTACCCCACTGCCAGAGTGAGAGTTCTTCCACCTGGTGTCCACCTGGGCCTTCCTTCCAAACTGCTCCACTTGGCTCTTCCTCCTTTCTGTTTACTGTTACTGGCTCATCAGTGGCTTGCCTTTCTCCTGAGCCTTCCCTTCTGGAAGCTGGAAAATGTGTTGGGTTCTCCTTGCTGACACAGAAACACTTCCTTTGGAGCAGATAAAGAAACAGAAGTAAACCGGCAGTTTCCACAGCCTGACGAGATTGCACAGATGATGTGCTGCAAATTAAACAAACAATTCCGTTAAAATAAGTGGTAGTAACTGAAAGTACTGGAAAGAACAGCAGTGCTATTTTAAAATAATTATTTAATTTTTTTAAATAACAATTTTGTACAGCAACAGTGAAATGCAAACTTAAAATGTTTCCAAGCACCACTATTCATTTGAGGCAGCAGCATTCCCATTAGAAATTTTAAGCAGAGGGAGTGGGTATGGAGAGAAAGAGAAAAGTCTTTTTCAGAATTATGTGTTGATAAACCCAAAAATAGAAACATTTTCCAAACAAACTTTCTACGTGCAAGTATCCCAGTTTCCCAGCAACTCTGTCGGTGACTTAATGTTAACTTTGTGGGAAAGCAGCTCTGGACAAGAAGCTAAGAGCTTTTTGGAGTCTATTCATAACCCTACATTTGCATTTGATAAATTGCTTCATTGTAATAGCAATTCCCCTTCAACATGATGATTAATTCTTCTTGTTTTACACAAAAAACATTTGGTTTAAAATGCTAATCTTTCAGCATTTTCTCTATCATTGCATCCGAAGTTCTGTCAAAATGTTTCAAAACTTCCAGAAAATTATTTAAGGTATTTTCCTCAACTAAAACTTGCATGGGCTATGTTTCTCTACATTTTATATAAAACTGGCACTAATTTTTATAGCATGGTTTTAATAGGTTTAAAACAAAATGCATAATTATCTAGATAATTATTTAAAGCTAAAAGAAAGTGAGTTGTATCACTGTGGTAACCATAACAAGAAATGCAAAATTTTGCCTGGTGTTTTCAATTAATATTCCAGATATTTGTCAATTCCCCAACTGCATTCACAATTTCTTGAAAGAATGGCATAGGATCCAAGTTTCTTCTAATTTATGCAGTCATAATTTTTTTTTTTACATAATGGAGTTATTCATACCAACATGAACAGGACCACACTCTGAGCAAGCTGGATCTTAAAAGTATTTCAACCTAGCTAATGCCAAGGTGGGGGTTTCTTTAGCACTTTTGAACAGAAATTCATCCAGGCAATTCCTCTGCCACAGTTTCAGCAGCAGCAAAGAGCTCCGCCAGCACACTCTGAGCTACCCAGGCAAGCAAGGTGAGCAATCAAGTGCAGATCTGGTTTCTGCCAGCATCCAACAAAGTTTATACCATGGCATTCCTCGTGATGGGTGCAACAGAGCCAAGCCCCAGGGTATCTAACAAAGAGTGGCCTCCTGTCCCCTCCTGGGCAGACCCACCCAAGCAGCTCCTTGGGAACTGGGTACACAGCAAGGACCCTCCACCTGCAGTTTGACAAACACGAAGCATGTGCTTCAGATCCTCTACATTCATTTCTACTTAAAATTCAGCTTTTTCCCAAATAGTCTGTAAAATTTTTCTCCACTTAACCTCAAATTGCCTTTCTCCCCTGCTCATAACTTAAGCTGAAATGAAAAAAAAATAAGCTTGGCTTGTCTTGGAGCGTCAAGAAGTAAAACTAGCGTCGAAACAACTGCAAAACGGCAGAAGTGGGTTGCACCGGGACTTCTAATGTGCTGTGAATTACACTGGTGCTTAATTAAATTACCTTGCTGAGCCTGGGTCTGAATTAACGTGAGACACACTCCTCAGTGTTTATTTGGCTTGGGTAATTAAAGGAAGTAACAAAATGAGGTTTTAGAGCTAATGTAAATGAAAGTTTCAGTAATTAAGTATTTCTTCACTCAAGCACCTGGCACAGCCTGTTTGGTGCGTAGATTGAATACAGGAATAGGTGAACAAAATTCTTCTGCTGCAATTCTCTGCTACAGAAACCAAATGGGGCGATTCTTAAGAACCAATCCTTCCTCATCCTCATCCATTTGTAAAGTATTTCCTTTCAAGCCACTAAATGACTTTTTGTGTCTCTTTTGTACCCCCTGGTTCTGGATTCCATTGGAAGCCAGCAAGTGGGAGCATTAGTTATTGAGTTATTTACTTTAAGCCTGGAAAAATGAGGTAGACTTTAAAAAGGCTGGTGTCTTCTTGAGAAGTGGATGAAATTTCACACTGGTTCTTACCGAAACCAATTCGCATATCCCAGGCCTTTCCTCTCCCTATCCCATCTCTCCCCCACCAACATAATTTGCCAATTTATGCTTTAGATCTGGTATAACTCCTCCAACTCCCTAAAGACCCTGAACCCATTTCCACTCTGTAACACGAGGGCAACTCCCCCCAGGGCTGTGAAATGGCATTAGGGTAGTGGAGAATATGCTTTACAGTATTAACATGAATTAAATTGGAATTGAAAATAAAGACCCCTGAACAGAGTTTCTTTTTGCAGCACTAATAAAATCTGCATTCTTGGCAGCAGCACCCAAAATCTGGCTGGTGCACTGAAAATAGAAACCCTTCCTCTGGCTGGTGTCGCCCCTTTCCTTCCCAGGGCTGCCAAGAACCACAGGTCGCTGCTGGAGGGGAACACCCATCAAGGTCTCTCTTAGTTTGGGGTCCCACCAGAATGAATATTAGCTCAGGGATACCAATTCATCTGCCAGTGTCCTCAGCTGATGGAAGAAATGGATTTGAACAGGAATGAGTGAATGGGGGGGAAAAAATCCTCATAAAGTTTTGAAGTTGTCAAAGGTTTTGTTTTGATGTGGAGTTCAAGGCTCCCATAAACCTTTCTGCAAGTTTAAATGAAACTGAAAATGTGATAAACTAGACTCTGTGCTTTGCTGGAATAACCAAAATCTATAGACCACACTCATTTTTACTGAAGGAGACTGAGACAGTGTAGTAGCTTTCCTACAGTGAGTTCTTATTGATGTTTCTTTGTTGTCACTTGCATTTATCATCCACTGTATACATGTAATCCTGAAATCCATATTTTTTCAATGGCATCTCTTATGTTATTCTAGTGAGACACCTGTGAGGATTCCTATAATGACCAGCTATATACAGCAGCTCTCTGTCTCCCAGAGGACACAAAGAGTAATGATAAGCCATTCAAAGGGAGCCTTGAAACTCTGCAGCAGTGAGTCCTGAGAAGGAAAAAGTACCTGATGATTTGAAGGGCTTCTCTTAAGTTTCCTGCAACATGGCATCAGCCTTCAGATGATCTGCTGGGAGCTCATCAGGCCCCCATGTGCATCATTACTCACAGTACTACACTGTTATGGTCTTCCTACAGCCAGCACAGGCAATGCCAGTAAATAAACTATGGAAGCCAAATCAGTATTCCTTCAAGATCTAGGAGAAATATTTCCTCAGAGGGATCATTGTCTACTGTACCTCACCATTACAAAAGTTTCATTGGAAAAAACACAGATGTTGAAGAGAAAATTAAAAACAAAAAAAGGAGACTCCAGGGCTGTTTCATCTGGATTGCTGTTTCTGGTATTCTGCTGTCAAGTCTCCTGTCACTATCTGGAAACTTTTTAGAATCGTTACAGTGATCTAACACTTTTTGCTAAACTTGAACTCTCTTCAGCCTGCAAACAACTCTGTACAGCCAGACCTGCCTTGTTTCTTCCTGTCCCAAGGAAAACTTACTGAATACCTGGCCGTTCAATCTCATGGATATCCCCAGTGTCCAAAGCCCTACCATGCATAATACCTTAGTCTCCCAAACTAGCAAGTAGATACAGTCAGGAATAAACCCACCCAGCTGAGCGGTCCATTTTTGACTCCTTTGTTCAGGTAACACAGCAAGGTTAGCCATCTGTCACCTTTCTGAATGACAAATATCCTGTGCTACAGACAGAAAAGTGCATCATTTCTTACATCAGTGGATTTTCACCCCAGCCCTCTCCATCTCCCTCTTTAGGACATCAGCCTATTAACTGACAAAGAACACTTCAGAACAACCAGAACAGCCTCATGTCAGAAGAATGTTTTTGTTGCAAATAGTGTCAGAGATTTCTATAAACAAAACATTGCAAAGGACCACCCATGGGTGTGATCAGCTACTTTTTTACCCAGTACTTGATCAGTGTCTGTCCAGATCCCTCCCAAGTGCTCCAGCTATTGCCATTCTCAACTGCACACTGAGAAATGAGTGCAGGAAATGGACTTAGCTGAGGCCACAAAACATTTATCTTAATACTAGTCTGCTAGATTACCATGTTTATTTAAAGTGGCATCATAGCCTGCAGTTGGGAAAAAAAAACCAAAAACCGATTGTAGGTATTTCCTGGTGCTTTTGACTTCTCAGTGCTTTCACCCAGTGATTTTGATTTCTCATCAGCAAATAAAAAGATGAAACACTGTTCCATGTGGTACTCTCTTCAGTGCCAAAATGTGTGCAGTATACTGGAGGGTTAACTCATCACCTACTTCCCTTGGAAAATTAGTAGGCTGACCAATAATCCTTACTATTTGGAGGGTTTAGCAATATATAAATGGCATTATTTGCAAATGTCTGTTTAGTTCATGCAGTTGTTGAGATATTTTTATATTTGCTACCCACTTCAAACATGTGAGTTATTCTCATACTTCAATCAGGAAGTAGCTGGTCTGATCAATATACAAGCTTTCACTCCACATGTACTGGAGAAAACACATTCTTGTCCAAGAAAATAAGCTGCTTGAGGTCAGGATCACAGGACTGTATCCAGGAATTATTACCTGAACCCAAGAACACTAAACTTGACTACTTGCTATGAGACGCTGAGTTTTACAAATTAACGTGGGTCATGATCTGCCAAAGCCTTAATAAACTGCATTTGTATATATTATAAATTTCTTTCAGTCTTGTGGAAAAAATTACTTTTCCTGCAAAAAAAAAAAAATCTCTAAAATACAAACTTTTAGTGAATCATATTTGCCAGCTGCATGAAAGCCCACCAAGGATATTAATCTAACCACAGAAATACACTTTTGAAGATCAATATCCTAACAAATCTCACATCAGAAAAATAAACCAATCCACCTAAAAGTTGTGGATTTTGCTTTGAAATCCATTCCACTGATCTGCCATGTTCATTTCTCTGAATGAGCTTCAGTGTGAACACAGCTTTTTTGCAAGTCAGAGAAAAATGGCACAGTCATACAGAAAAATGTTCCCCAAAGGCTCCCTTGTTGTGTGTAGGAGCATTAATAATGAATTATCTCTACTGGTGGCATTTCAACATGACACACCCCAGTGTCACTCTTTGGTTTCCTGGGGATTTTTGCTTTGTTTTTATAGCCACATAACCTCTCTGTATCACCACAATATCAGTTAATCACATGCAGAAAAAAAAAGAAAAATAATCTTTTTCTCCACTGCTACAGCATGCAGCAAATAGTGGAGTGGAATAGTGGAATACTCTCCCTATTTCCCTTGGAAAATTATTATGCTGGCCAATAAACCTTACAGTTATGAGGCATTTATGAACTTACAAACCCTGCAGTAATTTCAAGTGCATGTGTGGTTTGTTCAGCTGTTTGAACACTTCTCACCTCAGTCACCCTTTCTCCCCGTGAACTCACACCCCAGAAATGCTTTGCATCAATGAAAAAGAACGGTGTGATTGAAAGTGTATGAGATTCCTGCACATTCACTCCTTCCATGACTAATTAGAGGGTTTGGGGATTTTTTTCCTTTCCTAAGTGGAACTATGCTGCCAGAGGCTGAGACCTGGGGAGTTTGGTGCTTAACACACTCTGGATTTATTATCTGATCTTCAGGTGAACCACTTGAATCCCTAGTGGTCTAATTTTACCAACTGTAAAACACAAGTAACAGTCATCACCTACCTTTAGGTGCCTTTGGACATTCCAGGGAAAACACCATCTCAAGGCCATGGGGATGTGCCAAACTTGTACTGTGGGATCAACTTCTTCCTCCAACTTTCCACAGAAGTTCTTGCCATTAGGAAAGCAGAGAATGCAGAACATGCAGAAAACCCTACCTTATTTCATCCCATTAAAAAGGCTTAAAAGAGAAATAAACTACATATAGCATTTTCCAAAACACTGCACCAATTTCAGTCAAGACCATGTAGAACAGTAAAAAATGAATAAGTTTGAATAAATATTTCTAAATAAAGAAAAAACTGTTCCATACAACAGCTTGTGCCAATTTATCCCTCTCCACCTGAAAATACCTGAGAAAACTGGAGATCATGGGCATCTGGAGATCATGGGCATCCTCAGAACAAGTGAGAGCTGCAAGGCATCATCCTGTGATCTTTCTGAATGGCATTTCCTTCTTGGGCTGCTGATGGGATCCCCTTGGACACAGAGTCAATATGAATGTCCTGGAAAATGTTTTCATTTCATGAATGATTTCCTTAACCAGTGTGAATGTGATACTTGACTTTTCAGTACTGTGAATAGCTGAGAAAAATGCATCTTCAACAAAGCAGAAATGACATGAAATTAATTCTCACTGACACGTGGGTATTCCTGAACCTCAGAACACACACCAGTCACCAGTACATTTGGGGACTTGAAAACTTCTGCAATGCCAACTGAACAAGTCCAGCTGCATCACTTACCTGGTATTTAATGCAAAGAAACACACTGTGCTATGTCTTTTCCCTGGCAGTTACTCCAGGCAAGAGATTTTTGTTCTTTATTTTTCATATCAGAATTAAAAAAAAAAAAAAAAACGGAACCAAACAAAGAAGAACCTTAAAATACTACCTCTCCAGTAGATACTCGCCATCATTGTTCCCTTTTGAATAGGGAGATGCACTTCACTTTGGCAAAACACTTTAAGAGATTCTAAGTTATTGCAAACACCAATCACAGGAAGGAAATGAAGCTCTCTTCAGCTTTGCACACCTATATTCCAGTGCATACAAAAATCACAGAGCACACCTCAATGTATTTTCTGAATACTTGGCAATAATGCATTAAACATAATCATGGCTGCATGTTGGCTCTTTGTTCCTCTACTTAGAGGTGGAAGATTATATCTTTCATCTTCTGAAGTTTGTAGACTTTTTTCCTGTAAGTATACACATTAGGAGGTTTGCAGAGGGTAAAGTCAACAAACTGTGCCCAGCAGCTGGAACCCAGAGCAGAGGAATCAGTTCCTGTTGGGGCTGAGTCTCCAGCTCCAGATTAGTCACCAAGAATGCTGAGCCCTCAGACAGAGGCGCTTTGTTCTCATCCCAAAAATCTCAACGCACCCAGGGAAGCTCAGCTCGCAGAGGCCTCATCACAGAGTTCTGCAGTCGTGTTTAGGGCTCAGTTTAAAGCTGGGAAATTCACGATGACCTGAAGCGCTATGTGCCAGCATTCTGCTCTCAGTGCTCAGCTGGGCTGTCTCTCAATGCTCAGAGCAGTCCAGGTTGCTGAGATTTAGAGGCCTGGGACACAACTTTATTTACAGTGCACATCAGATAAGCGCTTGTGTTGCTGATCATCCCTATAAAAGCTTTTATATGCATATAAAATAGATTAACTCCCCACACCATGGGTTGCCTTGAACATTTCCTGATCTATATTTACATTTCTTTGGCCTGGTGAAGAGAAAGTCAGCACAACATAGAAAGGTCCTTATTTATACACCACAAAATGCATACCTTTGGGAGAAGTGATACTAAAGTCCACATATTTACTCAAGGAAAGCAGTGTTGGGTATTGCTGCTCCCAGGTCTGTTTTTTAACTGGTTTTCCATTAGAACAAGACTTTATCATGTCAGCTTAAAACATTACAGTCTGTGAAAATCATCCCCTTCACTAGAAGAAGACATCCAAATTAATTAAGCAGATAAAAGAAAAATTTTATATGAGACTATTTAGAAATTCACACCATGAGAAGCAGTTTAATTTACTGCTCTCAAATGTGAGAAAAATTGAAGGCTCCGACTTGAAAAAGTTTACGTACTCTTCACGCTGTACAAGCATGGCTGAATTTGCTTTATCTGACACTTACAGAAAGGATGATAACATTCTCTCCTCCACACAGAAAGATGTCCTCTTCATAGCAGACTAACTCTGTGTCCTCACACCTGAAGATCTCTAGTCCATGACTGGGACTCTGTCCTGATCAAGCAGTTAAGCAAACTTGTCACCTTGGAAGGCAGGGCCATAGCACAGTGCAGTCCCTTCCACACAAAATGTCTGTTCTCCAGCTCCTTGCCTCATTTGAAGTCCAACCTGAACACCATATGAAAGTTGAGCTTTCAGAGCCAGGAGGAAGCAATTAAAAGATGTATCCAGCACATGAATGCTTCCAGGAAAAAAAATGAATGCTCTGCAGCAATCCCTTACCTCTTTAAGAACAAGAATGTAGAGTTTACCCAACAATAAAAGTTTAATGGAGGTTATTTTACACTGTGTCAGAGTGAGCCCCACACTGATCATCTGCTAGACTGAAAATCAAGACATTTAGATGCTCACCACTGACCTGCAAGACAGAGACCGAAGTCATACCTGGAACAACACCTTGATACTGGGTTTTTATGAGGGCTATGCAGCAGAGCAATGCACAGCATGACACTTTTCAGGGAGGTGGGGAAGCTTTACAACCCAAAAGCTCCTTATGGCACTAAATGGGATCAGCTTACAACATTACAGACCTCAGAGTCAGCAGGAGCTGAGTGTGCCCTACAAGGACCTCAAGGCAGATTTCAGTGCTTGCTACAGATCATCCTCTCTGTTCCAGCACAACACAAACACACCAAAGCAGAGCTGGGTGTCCCCAGAACAGCACCTGGGCAAGATCAGAGGATGCCAATGGATGTGCTGCTCCTGCAGTCCCAGCAGAAGGGTGTGCCAGGGACAGACAGTGTGTGCGAAGCAATGTCTGCAGCAAAGGGGCTTCCAACCAGAGTACCTTGGCTGTGCTGCAACAGAGTAATTTGGTACTTTCCCACATGGTCAGCCAGCTCTTCTGGCCAGCAGGACAGAGATGCAGCAGAAATATACTCCTTTCAAAGGATTACTCCTGGCTCTGGAGAGGTTTGTAATTTTTGGCAGTCTCAGGACAGGCTGTGCAAAGGGAAAAGGAACTTCTCTGCTCCCTCTCCCACACTGCAGCCACGCAAGGCCCAGCCATAACGTAGCTCTTAATAAAAAAGCACAGATGTGCCCTGTAGGCACTTAAAAGACTAAGGAAAAAAAAAAAAGAAACAAAATGTTCCTGTGTGTTTCATAAATTGGTGTATAAGCATAAGGCAACCTACTATCCTAGATAGAAAATGAAATATCTTAAAAAGTATTGAATCCTTGGTGAATTTTCTCAGTGGATCGGCATGAAGCTATTTAGCCCAGATGTTTCCATAATTCTGATGCATTAGGAGCTGCACAGCACCGTGGCCAAGTGTTAACACAGTGAACTGTAATGTAAAACATGTAAAGATCCTGGCTTCCAGAGTTATTGGAAGTTTTCACTCTAACCACTCTGCTTCCTTAAGCAGCTCTATTTTCTTTACAATATGCACTTATATTTTAATGCACATGGAAGAAGAACTAAAGCATTCCCCTCTCCCCCATCAAAACCTAATTCTGTGTGTTCTCTGGAAGAACATAGAGAGGCCAACAACAGATTGACACGGAGTCTTTTAGAAATGGGAATCTCACCTCTGAACAGCAAATCTCACACTCCAGGCAAAAGCAGGGCCAGCAAGGCACAGCTGGGTACCACATGAGCAGGTGAAGAAGTGATGGTGAGATTTCTGATGACAACCTGGTGTCCAAAAGACAGACTGTCTCACTGCGAGGCTCTCGTTTGCATCTGTAATGGATTTAGGGATTTGTAGAGGTAGTTTTAAAGATATCCAAGCAGGTGCAATGTGTATGTTGGAATGGCCTCACTGAGTGTAGGAGCAATAATGGGAATATGAAGCAGCACAAAGAAAGGTAACAGCATGTGCCTAGAAGAATGTGAGATAAAGAGTGCAAGAAATAAACTGGCAGTCTCTACAGAAGAACAATGCAATGGAATACCTTGCATTGACAGTTCATTTGGAAAAATCTTTGTCACTATACTTAATTTTTCAGAAGAGTTTAAAATAGTTCAGGGATTCATGATCTACCTGACATGATGGGAGCTGAGAGTTTTGCAATTCTTCAAGACCTTGTTATCTTAAAAGCATAAAACCCAGCCTAAATTAATGAAAATTAGCTCCTGCTATAGCCCCAAACCTGCAGTCTCTGATTTCTTGTGAGTACTTGCTGGAATAGACCTCACACTCAGACAGAAAACCAGGTGTGAGAGGTGGAGTAAACTTCCATTTCTTGGAACAAAAAATGCCAAAACTTCATTTAGGCTGGAGTTGCTCATGCATTTTTAAGGCAAACAAATGTGACTTGGGTTTAGGCTCTACAGAGCACAGTGGAGCAGTCCACCATCGAGTATCACCCTGACCACTCACTCACTGATTTTCCTCCAGAGCTAAGTAGGCCATGAAGGTCTCGTTTCACTTCTACACAGTAAAAGCTTAGTAACCAAATTTTCTGTATGCTACTGTCAACTGTTCTGCCTTTTCTCCCCCACCCTATGGCTACAGCAACATGTCCTTCAACTGTATTTCCCAGGATAACCAATTCACATTACTGGCTGCAATTTTGATGTAAAAATATTACAGGAAGAGAAACCTGTAGTTCAAAAAGAGTTTGTAAAGCCATGGCAGGTGGCAGAATTTGTCCTCCTATGTAACAGAGCTTAATCCCAAACCTTCTCTTATTCCTGTCTGATTTAAACCATTCAGTTCCTTTTTAGTTGGATACAGTCCTTGATAGCTGTTGGACAAAAGCTGATGACATCCATAACTGCCCGACAGCTCTCCTCTCTTTAATAGCCACAGAATTATCATCTAGGCATGGAAAAAGTCAAACATCAGCTTGCACAAGAGTCTTCTACATTGTTTCTAAATTAGTGCTCTGCAATTTAAAAGCTAATTCTCCTATCAATTCTCCTATCAAGCTATTCTCCTATCTCCATTTCATCCTTATCTGTTTGCCAGCTCAGAGGTTAAATGAAGCAAATATCATGTTACATTACTTTAAATTTGGAAAAGGAAAACATACGGGATGCTGAAAAGAAGAGGTGTAGTCCTTAGATATCAAACTATGAAAATATTGTAAAATGACCATTATTGTCATGTTAAAATAAATATTTGAACACAAAACTCCCAGATAACTAATGACCAGAACACTGTAACAATTACTTCTTTCTAGAACATTTTTTGAAAACTGTGATGAAATATTCAGACTAAAGAAAGTACTAATAATCATTTGCACATTTGCCTTGGGTTTAACTCACTTCCATCTCTATCACTCTTCCTGTCTGAGATTTAAGAAAGAAAAGCATTTTTTTTTCTCCATTTCAAGTACAATCCTGAATAGTGAAGTAACAGCTTAAAAAATTCAGTTACTACTCACTGAGATTCTGCAAATGCTGGTGTCTCAATTCTCCTTTTCCATGGGATTACTAACAAGACCATTATCTGTCTCTCTCCAAATAACAGACAGTAAGGACCCCATAAAATTGATCACTTAGATTATCCAGTTTTTACACTTCATTTTGTAGAATTACTCCTTTCCTGTATAATTTTCAGTGATGTTTAACTAGCTACCAAGTGGCTCACAGTGTCCACTTCGCTTAACTACCTTCAATTTTTTCCCAAAATCTAATTGTTCCAGCAAAAATTTCCTGACATATAACCCAAACTTCGCTTTTTCTGTGTGTTTCTGTGCGAAATGGGGGCCCAGAAGAAATATTGCATTTCTAAGTAAATACAGTGACAAAAACACAGCAAATCACCTGCAGAGGAGAGACAGGAGCTCCAACAGCTGAGCTGAGAGAAGCTACTTCACTAATATTTAATAGAATGTGTCACCCAAAAACACCAGGAAACAAATAATTCATCACAACTCCTATACTCTGTCCATAATCAGGACCAAAACCTTCAATATTCTGTCATAAAAATGAACAAAAACTTAGCGTGACTCAAACACATCTACATTTTCTTGAGGCTTTAAAGATCCTGTTTTGTTGATCAGCAAGCCTGTCGACTGGCTAGTCCATAAATTCTTACTATTTTCACTCTTAAACACAGAATATCCCTGGGTTTGGTGCTTTCTGAAAGGAATTTTCTCTTTACTTGGTTGTAAGAGCAGAAATGTTCTACTGAGTTGTTGTCCATTTTTGTCTATGGCATTTCTTGCTTTGCTCACGAAAAACCAAGTAAGAAAAGACAAGAGTAATTTTGTAATGAAGGAAAGACTCCCGAGAGCACAGACATGGGAATGTCATTTATTACTGTAAAAACTGCAGGTCCCCAGTTTCAGTGCCTGTGCAGAGGTTTAGGTGCAGTTGGTCCTGTCTCAAGTGGGATCAGCTCTGGTTCTAGTTTAATGATTCCATTATACTTCTTCAACAACATTTACCTTTTTTTGACATGAGGGACTGCAGCACTGATATCCAGAGATGAAGACTGGTGCCCATCAGATGTTGCTGGGGATATCTTTCCACAAACCTATCAATCTGTCTTTGCCACTATGAGGACTTAGAGTATCACTTCCTATTTGGCAAGACAACACTAGCATTCATTATATCCATTTACACCAGCAACAGCCATTTTTGAGAGACTTCAGGATCAGTTTCTGATGGATTAGCTGTAATATTAGATCAGATGCAGAATGTTTAAAGTTTAAAAGCATTATTCCAATTTGGTCTTGCAATACATTGTTAAGAATACATTATTGCAATAATTCCTCCCAAGTTCCATTAGGGCTGTGGGTTATAAAATAATTGTAATTAGAAGTGGGGCTGTATGTCAGAGGTGCTCTCTCTCTCAGACAGAGCAGCAGAGAAGGCTGATTTCATACACCAGGCTCTACTCCTGACAAATCCATGCCTGTCACAGAGGTTTTGTACAGTGATGGACAGACTCACACAACAATGCAGCCAAATACCAAGTTATGATTCTTCATATCTGACATGTCTTCATTTCCTCCTCCTTAGCCCTGCATCCTCAGGGATTCTGCAGATCCACCAGGACATTTCTCACCTGGAACAGAAAACCCAGGGCCTCTACCTACAAATACTATTTATTGGCTGAACTTCTGTAAAACTTCTGGGGGTGGTTGCTTGCATTCCACCCCTAATCTCTTCTTCATACCCTTACTCATTCCTAGCTACTGTGTCACTGCTTTTCCCAGCTTTCCAAAATGCCTTTCTTGCAGTCCCACAAAAACACATGAGATGTAACAAGAACAAGCTGCTCTCCTTGCTCAGCATTTGATTGTGTCCCTTCCCCATTCAAATCCACCTGCCAGATGCTCATCTGCTACCACATAAAATTTGTCCCACGTCAAAACTTCTTTCCCCTACCACTTATCCCAGCTGTCAAGCTTTGCACTGGACTATCCCTCCCAATCCATCACCCTGTCCATCTGTTTGTCACACTGCTCTACAACCACCCCATGTGTCTTTCCCCACACAGAGCTCATGCCAGACACACAGACAAGTGTTTTTTACAGACACTTTCAAAGCCCTGTGACAAGCAATGACTATAATGGGCTTGTACCCATCCTCTAAGGCTTTTTTTAATTAAAGGACAGAATACACTTTAAGATGTGCAACTGCTCTCCATATGGAAGCCATTCCTTTAGATACCACTCTCCTGGCAGGAAAGCACTGAAACCCAGACGATTTGCAGCTTTTCCAGGCAAAGAGGCACCTAAGACACCAAAATGATGCACAAGGCAGAGGGAAAGCTCCAGAACAAACACAAAGCAGCTTATTTTCCATTCAATAAATGTCAATATTGTACTTCTTAGATAGGAGCAGCCTCTCACACCTCCTGAAGAAAAATACTAAACCAACCAAAACCCCAAACACTGCATTTCTGATATGAAAATATCTGCTATAAGACACTCCTTTGTTCTTGATTAGGGTTTCCTGAACTACAAACTGGGCTGCCCCTCCAAAGCCCCTCCTCAAGCTGTTCACGGTGTGCTTGCTGCAGCAGGCTGTCATTCTGGTAGAAAGAAATTCATTCCTGCTGGTCATGTACACAATCACCGGTCTAAAAAGTGACCACACTTAGCTACTCATGCAAAATAAAGCAATGAGACAATTATGACCTCACTTACCCCAGGATATAAAATGTGAAGACTGGAGAAGGGTCTTTCTAGCTCTCTGGCCTCCAAGACTAGAAATATTTTGCTCTGTGACCTCTCCAGGTTTTCACCCTTTCAAAGCACATGCTTGAATTTCCTAGAATACAGCAGATCTGAAACAACAATAAAGCATTTTTTCTCCTTGTGCAAACATACCTGAAGTAATAACCAGTGGAAGTAAACTATCCCTACTGAACCATTTTTGAATGCACATATCTCAAATGTAGCCTTTAGCACACTGAGAATTACACAACTGAAAATTCTAAGTCAGCTTTTAAAGGACTGAATGATGTGGAGTTAATAACAGTCAGCAAACAAAACAGAAAATGCAGAACAAGCTACTGTACTGAAGCTGTTGCTTTCATAGTACATAAAAGAACTCTTTTTCTAATGTAAACACCACTGGCACAAAACATCTATGTTGTAGTGCCAGAGGAAAACAAAATTCAGTGGCCTGTCTACAAAACCAACCTTGTCATTAAAGTTGTCCTTAACTGTGGGGTCAAACAAAAATGTAGTTCTTCAGTTCATTGTGAGGACTGAGGCAGCAAAGGTGGAAAAAAGAAACCAAGTTCCTTTGTATTATGCAACAAGTGCTGCCTGTGGTTAAGGAGGTGACACTGAGCCAGATGAATAGCTGCTACAGGCTGAGACCAAGACTGCAGATCCCAGAAATCAGTGGAGGTTACAGGTATGCAGCATCCTGACAAAAACTGTGTTTTTCAAGCCATCAAGCACAAGGAAGTTTCCAAAGCATTTCAATAGTTCCAAGCACATGAAAGCAAACTGTGTCATATGTGTTTTACTCTGCAGGAAAACTTGTATTTGAAACAATGGACTCTTTGGGATCCCTTGTAAGAGCTGTCTAAGGGCAGATCCAAAGATCTGCCACATGACTAAAACCAACACAATCTGCTGTTCCCAAGGCTGATACAACACTGGCCATCTCTTTTGACTCAAGTGCTCATATCTTTCAAATATATGCAGATTATACTCATATACAACTGTATGGGAAATAGTTGCTAGAAACAAACTGTCTTCATAAATCAGTTTGCTCAGTCTCTACATAATTTTTGGTTTTGTCCCCAAAATTGCAGAACTGCAGAAAATTTCAAAGCAATTCTGAAAAATAAAAATGTAAAAAGCTTAAGAAATAGCCATAAGCTTTCATCTAGAGGAAGCCCCAATACACAGGGCTTCCTCCTTTTGTGGCATAAAACTTCACTTGCAGCTCCTCTACAGCAATTACACCTGAAAAGCACAACACAGGATGCGGCACAGCTATAACCAAAAGGGTTAATTCCATCTGCAAGTCATTAGGTACTTTGATTTTCAAACAAAATTATCTTTATCAAGAAACCAGCCATTCCATTGCAAGAGCCACCAAACACCCATTATTAATTGCAAAGAATTATATTATCAAGGCCTTGTTTAAAGCTGACCCCAGTCAGGCCAGTGCAATGTTCTGCTTTGTTTGCCCACACCATGTCTGCAAATCTGCTCTAAGCCTCATCTCACAAGCTCCATGAGCGAGTCTGTGCCCAAAGCAAACAGTTTTGTATCTATTTATAAAGGATAATAAAGAATGCAGAAAACAATTTGCTACTCACTCCTTAACAAACAATAACCCTTTCTGTCCTCAGTATGCTGACACAACTTTATAAACACCCCTTTCTTTCTGAGGGTGACCAAAACCAATGCCCCGAGGGCCCAGAGATAATGTCAGAGAAGAGGTGAATAATGGGAAGACTTTCTTCTGTACCATTTCTACCACATCATTTGTGAGGTTTTTTTTAATTAATCAGCTATGTTTGACTAGAGTAACAAAATATTAACTAAATTAATGATAAGTCCCTGGTTCAACTCATGTGATGTGTTTCCTTTTGTCCATAAGAAAATTTTAATGTAGCACCATTCAGGTTAATTTCTAAGATGTCTCTCTTCTTCCTTCATTCCGTATGTTCTGGCAATCAAACCCTAGGGACTCTCAACACTAGAAGTTTCACAACATTTCAGGACAGCTGTGGTTGTAAAAATAGAAATTTTTCATCATATCATAATAGGTGTGAGAAAGTTCATCTGACATAATATTTCACCAGAAAACATGACAATAGGTCACATGAACAAGAAAGTGAGATCCTTGCCACATGCTCTGTAAAGCCCAATAAGCACAACATGAGTACAGTCAGCCAGAGAAGCATGGGCAGTGTGAGTGCAGCTATCAATTATTTAAGGAAAATCTGCCTGGAGACAGCCATGCCAAGCACCTGAATCCACTTTAATGGTGGAAGTGAACACATATGCTTGGGGACTTCACATCCTTTCTGAGGAACACTCACTTATGATACAAGAGGAGAGCAAACTCTGAGCAAGACTGCAGCAAGTGCTAGGATTTGGGGGAGCTCAGCCTGCTGTGGGTTAGCATCGCACAAGCTCTATATTCACTCACATTCTGTATTTATTGATGCACAGATGAAAAGGCAGGAGGTTCAAGTGATCTGGCATAAATGAAGGTTTCCATATCACAGCTGCTTGCTTTGGTAGTACTTACATGAAAAGGCCTAATGAAAAGCTAAGTGAATAATGTTGCACACTGGAAAAAGGATTCCTTTTGACAAAGTGATTAACTAGAGAGCCTCCACCAGCGCTCCTTGGATGTATTCCCAGGAAAGCCTCTTGTGTTCCTGCTATTCTTCATCCTAGATAAATAAATGAACACAAAACATTACTCAAACATGGCGAAAGTTATATTCAGCAATTGATAGGATGTGTTTTGATAATAGTGTACTCGATTTTAAAAATACACATATCAGCATTTACAGAGAGAGCACTATTTCTCATGCTGTATTTACTCTCAGCTTAACAGAGCATTTCAAAGTCATACCGTTGTGAAAAGCAGATTAATATGTGATACTGCAGAAAACCTTACTTTTAAAGTACTTTTTTTTCCCCTCTATCAATATTCCTTCATAATAACTTGTGAAGTTTAGGAAAAACAATTTAATTACAAGCAACCATAGTTTGAAAATATTCAAATCAACTCACATTTTGGTGCTTTTATAGGATATAAACCTCTTTTTTCCAGGAGGTATTATATGTGTTACCTGGAAGCACAAGTTGTGTCAACACTTGATCCAAAATGCAATCTACATCCGTCAGAAGAAAAGGAAACCATAGAGGCCCCCCAAGAAATTGCAATTACAAAAACTTGTAGGCTGTAAAAGCTGCACAAGATGAAAGTGGGGGAGGGATTGAGACACAGAAAAAGGATTTAATGGGAAATGAAGGAGAAAAGACTACAGAAAAGAAGAAGAAAGGAGTAAACACTTAGATGAAAAGAACGCTCTGGCGGTTTACAAGCAGAAAAACTTCCAGGAGAGATGCAGAAAATTTGGCACCAGAATTTGAAACAAAAGCCCCAGTGGGACTGAGACTGGGAGGAAAGGCAAAGAGAGAGGGAGAGATGAGCTGTAGTTGGCTGGCCACGAAACAAAGACCTGCCCAGCCAGATGTGTTGTCATGGCTAGCAGGCAATGCAGATAAATACAACTCCCAGTTTGTGGCATGAAAGCATCTGCAGTTCTTACAGAAGAACCTAAATTAAGTTAGGAGGCTCTAATTCTGATCATATCTCTAATTTTAGAGCTGGAACAATGGTTTAGGTATTTTTGATGCTCTTAGTCTGGTGCAATTGTTGTTGTGCTGTCTCACCACTTCTTGCTCCTGTGTGCATCACTGGTATGGCCAGGCAGATGTAGAGTTTCCACTTGTGCCACCAACACATCTGACATCGGAACTGAACACTGGAACTGAAGATGCCTGCCTACACTGAGTGAACTAGTGGGTACTTTGTCATGCCAAAATGCTCAACAAGTTAGTATGCAATGGGCTCTCAGAAGTGGCAAGGGAAAAGGTGGACAGAGCTGGGATTTGGGTTCCTTTACCAGAAAATTCAAACATTCAACCCCCAGGAACTCGTAAAGTACCTAAGAGTGATGAAGCTGAATGGCCAGGGATAAATCTGTGGGATTGTGGTACCAGCCAGCTTCATACGGTCCTGCACAGGTATGCTGAGCTATCTAAGGTGTGCAGAGCCGCAGGCAGCCAGTCTTCCTAAACACAGGTGCCAGGTTTGTTCCTGTTACCACTCCCTCCTCTTGCTGGCGTTTCTGTTCTGCTGCTGACAGTGTGCTCAAAGCAACATCACTCTAAAATGGGCTTTTCCTGCAGTTTATGGGCTGTGCTGAGGGTGTTTTTGATGAGCACTTTGTTCTGTGGCTCAGACAATGATGCCACGTGTTGTGTGGATGCCTGGGAGGATTTGACTCCCGTGTAGTTCAGCGGCCTTTCCTTCCATGATCTCAGGACATGCTGTTTCTCCCTGCCCCAGCAAAATGGTGGCAATTACATCTCCCTGTTGTGTTTAGGTTGCTGAAGCTCATAAAAACATGGCTGCGTTATGAACAGAACATTCCTGTAACTTCACCAGAAGTAATTGTTTTCTTCCTGGCTCCTCTTCAGAGCTCAGTGGTTAACAGGGCCAGGCTGCCTCTTCTGAACACAGGAGATATTACCAGAGCTCCTGGCCATGCAGCACAAGAACTTCTGCCCAATGTGAATCAAGAAACAGCGTCTTTTGCAAAGGAGAGTGAAAGAAACATGATTGTAAAGTCTTACTTGGCTCTTTTCAGTCGAGCTGACAAGCTGTTGTAGGCTGAGTGACTGTAGGCTGAACAAGTTGGCAGGAAAAGAAGAGTGTTTTCCAAGCTGGACTCTGTAGCCAGGGCTGATGGGTAGCATAACAGACTGTATAGCCTCCAGGCAGAATAAAATCCATAAAATGAAAAAACCACAACAAACCACAGCATGCAGTCATCAAATCTATTCATATTTTCAGGACTGGCTGCATAATCAAAGGAAAATTACTTCATTGGGCTCAGAGCCCAATAACAAGCTGGAAAGGGTGAGACGCTATTTCTTGGATTTAATTGAAGGCAATCAGGATGACATCTCTAACGCCATAAAACTGATATTCCTCAAACAGTTCACGATGACTTTTTTGTTTACTGTAATCCTGAAAATGTCACAACACAAAGGAAATCCAGAAAACAAATGATGCTGCCGTCACACAGAACCTACATGTTCAAACAGGAATAATTTCCCTAACTTCAAACATAGCCAACACTTTTTATTGGTAAAATTATTTTCCAGTCCACAATGTTTGTCCTGGTTCAACAGGCATCTGTGTTTTAAGCTACATACCCCTTTCATCTCATGACTGTTATTTAAGTTTTAATGAATTTGGGTGTTTAGACCACACTTTGACTTCTTGGCTGAGGCAATACCAAATGTACTCCTTATGAATGCCTACTGCCTTTCTCCTTGCTTGCCTCACCCTCAGAAGAACAAAGGCACAAAGGCAGAGAGAAGGTGCCAAGTAGTTTCTCCAGTCAGGGGAAGTATATCCCACCATTCCTGGGAGATGTCTGTCTGCCTTGTTCTTGAGAACAAGAATCTTGAGAAGGAAGACGCACCACCACTTGGAACAGCTGGCTGTTTTGGAAGATCAGCTCTTTCTGACATCCAAATGTCTTTTTCTTGCAAACTAGTTCTTGCCCTATCCCTAGGGGACATGGAGAATCAATCTGCACCATCCTTCTTATATCCAGCTTTATCAAAAGAGAAATGTCAGACTAGCCTTTATAAAACAACTCAAAATCCTCCAGTTTTTCTAAACCCCTTACTGCCCTTTTTCTGAGAACTTCTCTTCATTTGTTTACCTCAAATCTTCCAAAATTGTATTAGGCCTGACTCAGTTGTTGGATACAATCATTAGCTGACTGCTTCAGCTCCTCTTTCAAGTGTTACACATGTCATCAAACTCTGATGTATGCCTAAATTAGCTACCTATTCTTAAAGCTCTTTTTCAGTATTTAGCTAGAAGTCTAAATTATTGGTTGTCAAAATGAAATTTAAGGATTTAATTATTTGCATGGTGCCAGATCAAATGTATTAAAATTAATGTTCACAACATGTAGAAGTTCTTAACATTCGATGCTGGGACCAACACCAAACTGCTAAACAGCACAAAAAATCTTGTTATTATCTCTTAATGAGAACCACTGATTATTTTTTACATTTCATTTGACAGTCTTCATCTTAATTAATTCTACATGGCAAAGTGAAATTACTCTGGTTAATGAGGATCATTCTGGCTCCGAAATACACTTATTAAATGAAATTAAAGCATGGTGCTAATCAGGAGAACGAGCATGTGTTGCCAACCAAACAGACAAACCCCGACAATGAGATAATGACAGGTACGGTGACAGACACAAAGCACTGCTATTTAAAGAGAGCAAAAGGCTTTGAGCTTCCCTAAGAGAAAGAGCAACTTAGATGTCAATCTCCGCAATCTTCAGGAAGATCTTTTGCTTTTTAAATTGTGTTTGGTTTCAGTCTCAAAAAGAAAGCAAACACCTGTATTGCAAAGGGACTAAAGACTGGTAAAGCAGTGGACTGCCAAGCTGTACCAGAGCACAGGCCTCCGTTAAGGCACAGCGAGAGTAGTTTTCCAGTAATGCCCACTAATGTTTCCCAAGTTTTGGCACATTCATCCAGCAAGTTACTTCAAAACAAGGAAAAAAGTCCAGATTCAACACCATCTCCCAAGTGACTTTCACTAAACTGGGATATATTTGTTAGATCTTGAGTCAAGGCAGTCCTGTGTATGTGTGTTATGGGAATAACCTGGCACAGGTAAGTGGAGCCAGCAAAGCTTGCATGTTGATGTGATGATAATTTCTGAATTAGCTTCAAAAGCTTTGTTTTGCTCAGTGACAAGTGAGATGATTAACAACAGAACTATTTGCTTTCATTTGCATAGAACACATGGTTCCCTGGCTGAAAGGATAATTTTTCCTGGCAAACCTCTGACACAAGAAAGGGCTGAAGACAAGACCTGGCAGTATGAATGTGTATAAGGATGCAGGCTGACAGAGGAACTTTGCTCTGAGCAACAGAGACTTCTGGCCATGGCAGAGATCTCTTCTGTGGGTCTGAGGAGAGGGAAGATTTATTTCTGTGTTTGCCTGTCCTGGGTGGCTTGGAGCTGAGCCATTGCTGGGGTGATTATGCAGCCTGTCTGCAGTCACTGTCCTCTGTCATTTTGGAAAACACATTTTTAGACAGATACAGGGATGTTCAAGAACTCTAATGGCTTCAATTCATTTCTCACACAGCTTTTCAAAGATGAGACAGGAACACAAGTAAAGTGCCATGACATGCTGTGGATTAAACTCCTGAATATATTATTTACTACTTCTGCATAGCAATTACTCAGAGGTTTTGCAAGGAGAGGAAGAAAACTCTGCTTATGTTTCAGAGAAATTAAGTCCTATGCTTCTCCAAATACACAAGAGGAAGTTCACCCAAATGTTTTGCTCCCTGAAGTAACCTCCTGATATTTCTTCTTTTGCTGGGCAGTCCCAGGGCATAATTAAACCCAGATCTCATCTTCCAAGGACAATCACAGGCCATATGATAGAAAATAAAGTAGCTGAGGAACTAAAACAGTTGTTTGCAACATATTATTGTCTAGATCCTTGAAGCTTTACTACTGGTATTTTGAGGAATGCACTGAAATACAGAATAATAAAGTGTATTAATTTGTATTAATCTCTTCCTACTCTGAAGAGATGGGAGTCTAAAATAAGCCACATACAAGAAGAAAAAAGATGGAGGCAGACTCTTCTATTATTTAAATTTGCATTCAGCTTGGAAGTCTCTTTTGCAGAATAATTTACACCTGTATTTTGCACCAGTGTGAGCCAGCACTCTTGGGTCTACAGCTGAAATTCAGAGAGGAGGTGTAAATACAGACACATTAACTACTTGTTTAGGCAGTTCAGATACTTGAGTAATTGTGCTGATATCTACACTAGCAGTTCTGCACAGGAATAAATCATGTCTTGTCATTCTATGAGTGCATTTGTATTTGTAGGAGCCACTTGGCTGTAAAAGTATAAGTTTAATTATCTTTTGGGTTTTTTGTAGTATGACAGATAACATAGAAAGGATATATTCCAACACAGGTATAACTTTCAATTAGTTTTTCCAGCTTATTTTATCTCTTAACAATTAGCACTGAATTTGTCATTTTCCAGAATGGAATCACTTGATACAGATAAGCACTGAAAAACTTGGTATTTTAAATATATTACTTTTGGTGTAGGACTGTCTTGACTCAAAATATAATGGCATTTTTTTACTATTGCCACATTTATTTACAAAACTAAAACTTTAGCATCCAGTTTTTAGAAAGCTTATCTGTTTTCATCTAACAGTGATACAGGGGCATTTTGTCACACTGTAGTGTACATTTCAGGAGCTCACACCCATCCTGTTGTCATTCAATGATAAGCATGGCTCACTCTGCCATTTCTGAATACAATTAAGTGCATTTTGAACCGAGGGAGTGCCAACATACCTTAAGAGCAGTCTTCTCTGACTTCTAATCCATACATATGTTGATTTTTATGGCTGTCTTAACCTCCCCTCTTCTCCAGTTTCTAAATTCAACAACTAAGAGAGATGATTGTAACATTCAAGATAAAAAGAGGGTGTAGATATGCAACGTATCATCTTGGTATTTAGTGTAACATGTACTTTACAAGAGCTGCAATTATACCCAACACTGATTTACTCTGCCACTCTGCTAAGTTGTTCAATAAATACAGTGTTCCACACAACCAGCACTCCTTGGAGATGTATTATTGGAGCAGATTCTTTTCCCTCAGCAGTGTCTTAGAAAACTAAATATAGATGCCTAAAATGAAACCTAGTCATGAAATGCAAGTGTAACACAAACCAGCACTAAAGCCAGTGAGAGTTCTGGGCATTCAAGAATGAAGGATACTTATGAAAACCATCACAGACAAGAGTCACATTACTAATTAGCAACTGGCCAAAATAAACAGGGATCAAGGATATTGTGCAGATAAAATAAGACTATTTGCTCAAAATGCCTACCTAACTTTTTGCTGAATTCTTCAAGTCCAGTTGACCAATAATTTCTATGCTCATTCTGATTCTCTCTTTCTTGCAGAACTAGTAAATGTGAGGTATTTTCCAAGCTTCTAGGTAGATGGATCTACTTCTCCTTTTCAGAAAGAGAGAGAGAACAGCTATAGATCAGCTGGATGAAGCTCTGCAGGGACTTTGCATGGTGGCCTGTCCCACAACTCCCCTAAGCTGTCCTCCTCTGCCAGCTCTATGTGCAGATGAAAGAGGCAGCTAGACAACCTGCCAGAAGGACTTCAGTTCAACAGCAGGATTAACTTTCACAAGGTCCCAACATTAATTTTTTGATTGCTTTTTTTTCAATGCCATCTCTTCTATGTTCACCTCTGCCTTGTATTCTTAAGAGCAGACGACCCTTGCCTATCATTAAGGGGATTAGGTCTTGCATCCTCCCACACCTCTGTGGGCATAGCAGGCTCTTTGTGGCCTGCAAGGCTGAGAATCCTGTTCTCCAACCAATGCCTGCTCTCAGATAACATTAAAGTAGTATAACTACTTATAATGCAAAGTTAAACCTCTCCTTTCCAATCATTCACTCTGGGGAAGAAAAGGGAGGTGGAAATTGCAAATCTTAATTCACCTCCATGTTAAACCGAAGTCCTCTCCAACAGTTTACTTCCACCTTTTCACAACACTTTTCACACCATTCCTCTCCACACAAGCCCATACTTCTCTTGACTTCATTTACTCCTGGGAATCTTTCAGGAGATGGAATGGGTGCCAAAACATTGTAACCCACATCCCTTTCTCTCAGGAGCAGAGAAATAATGATGCTCTGGAGTTAGGGCTAAACATGCAAGGACACAAAGACCTCCTGCGCTGCTGTCACTGGCGGGGCAGCTCTGGCAGCTCAGTTTGGATGAGCTGCTATGCCAAGAAGCCTCTTTTATACCTTTTAAAGGCCATTATGAAACTGCCTAAGGTGCAGGAGACCAGCAAAAGACCCAGAGTACCTTTCACATGCAAATGTAAGAATAGGAAAAGCTACAGCTGGAGGCAAAGAGTCAGACTGAAATGCAAGTGCCAAACCCTGGCAATAGAGCCAAAAGCAGTGTGTGCCTGGCTCAAAGCACCCAAACTGAAGCTTTCTTGGCCCAAGAGATAATCAGTCCTGGGAAGACAACATGGAACTGTTTTAAAGTCAAAAGAAGAATCCTTTTGCAACACTTCTATCTTGTCAAGAAAACTGCTGTGGTATGGAAGATGGATCATATGAAAGATGGACAACAGCCCAGAGACAGTGTATGGACTTCCAAGATTTTACCATAACACACTGGTCTATGCTAAATGGAGGAGGAAACATGCCAGCAAAAATAGTTCTTCCTCCCAAGATGAGACCAATCACACTCACTTTGTTCCAGGCCAACAGCTTCTGGTTTCCCCCAGGGTTGGGGAGGTCACTGCCTCTTACAAACACTTTTCCTCACGGTATGCTCATCCAAGTTTCTGGCCAGAAGAGCACTGTGGCAGGTAATTCCAAGTCTGACCCTGAGTGGGTTTTGGCATGCAATCCATCAATCAATCCATCCAGTGTGATGCTTTTGTCCTGGTGGGCAAACCCTATAAAGTTGTGATCCTCACTTCTGGCAGTTTTCATCTTCTTTTTGCACCAGCGCCATGGTCAGATTCAGTGTCACAGCCTCGGTTTAAACACCACTTATTTATACACATCCTGCGGTTTCTCCAGGCAAGATTAGGAACATATAATCCTTATTCAAAACAGGAGCTGCACTAAATATTACACTATTTAGAACATAAATGTGAAGGAAGTATGCCTTAGGTTACTGTGGTACAGCATATAGCCCAATTAGACACACATGGAGTACTACATTCTTTTAAACTCCTATTTTTTTTTTTTTTTATGTATTTTCAGGATATTGCAGTTACCTAAACAAGCTAGCTCAAGAACTGACTTGAGAACATTTGGATCTGGACATCTACTACACACATTACATTGCACTCTCTTCTAGTTAAGAATCTGCAACAGTTGATATAAATCAACAAAGCTTCCTTGATTTCAGTGCAGCGGTGCCAATTCATAATGTCCAAGGATTTAGTTGTACTCCTCCAGCTAAAAAACAAAATTTTATCCAAGCTGTCCAAATACACTTTTGACTCACATTTAAGAAAGAAGAAAAGAGACAGACATGTTTTGATGAGACTAATCAAAAAGAGGTGCCTCCTCCTTTCCCACAAATGCACATTTGTACAGCACTGACAACCCTCCAAGTCCCACCCTTCTCTCCAAGGAGTAACATGGAATAACCTCATCCTACTTGCAGAGCATTCCTCTCTCTCTTCAGATCACTCCCTCACCTTAAATATTTCCTTTTGATGCCTCAGGACACACAAGAACACCAGCTTAGGAAAGGGGTCTGTCACCTGTGACCTTTAAAATGAACTTACTCAGAAAGATGGAAAAAAACCCAGCAGGCAGCAAAAACCTTGTAGGGAATTTGGTGTAAGAAGGAAAACAGGTACTTACGAGTGCTCAATGTCCTTGCTGCACAGGCAGAGCTGTGTGCAGGTGCACAAGAATTCTGCTTCCAAGTCATATGGGAGGTCTCAGTCTTCCCTGCCTGCTGGGATCCTGTAATAAAAACTTCTGTCACCCTTAAACACATTTCTGACTGCCGACTTCTCTTACTCACAAGACTGTGAGAAGAGATAGACTGCTGAGGATGGAGAAGACAAGATCCTTCTCTGCAATGCCCAAAATAGAGTATTTGTGCATTTGACACATACATACTACTTCTATCATTTTGTCAACACAAAAACCAAAAAAGGAGATTAAGAATAAGTCTGTCTTCAGTTGTAATCTCAACACAAGAGTCTTAGTGCTGGGTTGAGCACCTGGTAATGTTTTCTCTGTGCTACCAAGCAGACAAATCACAGATCACATAGCCATGAGATATTTACTGGTTTCTTTCTTTAAAGAAAGAAGCATATAACAAAATGAACTTGCAAAAGAACACTTATTTTCTCTTGCTTCACTTTAATTAGATTACCTTATTTGGGGTTTAAATACTTATCTATAGCTGGTGGATACAGAATATTATAGTTTAGCTTTTTGCTGTAGACTGTAAATGGCACATTTAAATGTTACTAGCATGCAAACTAAATTACTTTTAGAAAGAACTGGCTCCACAGATGCTGTGTTTTCATTTTTATATATAGATACCAATACAGAGTTTTAATTCCTCTGCTTTCTTGTAGCTAGTAAACAAACAAAAACTTTCTGATGTTTCTTTTCCTTCATCTTGTTGGGGGAAAAACAAAAAAGCACAACAACAAAAACCATCAAACACTCCAAACTGTTATGTTACTTCCACACTTCAAGCTCAGGCTATTAAATTAACAATAATTTTTTAGCTAATTACCACTGCCATTAATGGGAATCCCATCACTGGTATCAATGAACTATGAATCAGGCAATGAAGCCAGTTTTCACATTTGGTACAAAGTTTGAATTAATTAAAAGTTGATTAATGCTGCATAGAAAGACGCTCAAACCAGATCCTAATACTTACACTAAACACAAACAATGGGAAATATGAGATACGCAATAGTTCCACTTTTAGCTTGCCAACTGAATTCTGTATTAAGAAAAAATATTATTATTCAACATCTAAAACAACTGGAAGTGAGATCAGAGTCAAATCCAGAATTTGCTGGAGAAAATACAGAAAACTTGAGGGAAAAACCCAGAGTCTTCAGACTTGTTTTTCTCTTGAAAACACTGCCAGATGAGACAGTTTCATCAATCCTGCAACACAGCCTGACACATTAATTAACAGTTATGAGGATAAGAAGTATTACTGTCCCTGCACTTTCAGTGGCAAACAGAAAAAATTTATCTGTAATATCCCCTAAGAACTGAGAGCCTGCTTTCCCTATTTTTTCCACTCTTGGAACAAGTGCAAAGCAAATTCCCAAAAAAAGCAACTCACCAAATACAAAAAGTACACTCCATTCAAGTATCTTGAGCATTTCACTGTCTACAGTCATTTGAAGACGGAATCCTGAGCTGCACTTGAAGGGAGGAAAAAGAAAGATCTTAAAAAGTAATTTGCCTTACCAAACTCCATCTCAAGATCTGCAAACACACATCTGTCCTTGACCTCAAGTCAACACTGTACATAAACCTGACACGTGTTCTCTGCCCCTGAGCCTTAAAAATACGAATTCCTCCAAAGACAAAGATGACTTATTTCTCAAAAAAGTTATTTCAACTGCAAGCATACACTTAACTTACCTGCTGAATCATGCCAATCCTTAGTCTGAAGTAAAGAAATATAACCTGATTTCTGTTCTCATTCAGAGGCAAGATTTACAAAACATTATGTTGTTGGCTTATCAGGGTGCTTTTCACTGACTACACTTCTTTTTAGCTAACTTCAAACCACTGTGAGCAAAAGAGAAAACAATGGCTGACAACCAAAGCACAGAAAGACTTTTTTCAATCCTAAGCATAAACTTAAATTTGAAGTTTTGGGCAGATCATTTTGACACAGATTCTGTTTTCCATGATATTTTCACTCAATTTCTCCAGCTTCCCACCACATATACATAAATCAGACACACACTTTCTTAATTATTGCAGGGAGTGGCATTATAAATCTCTGCTTTTCCCAAGATCTACAACCTCATAAAATTAGAATAATGTGCATCATCTCTCTTGCATAGCTTCTGGCAGATCATTTTTACCCTCCTTCCAGCATAATTGAATACTCCGTGGGATATTTGTAGTAATAGTCATCAGTCTCTCTAATGAAAGAAGTCTGGAAAAAATATGGCAGTTTAACTATCAGATGCCATTTCATAAAAATAAATGTTAATGTTTTCCAAGTACATATGATGTTCTTAATATTGTTAAACTTGGGATCTGTTGGTGACAGCATTTGTATATGGAGCCATCAGGACTGGAGCTAAAACTATTTGGAGAGAAAATAGGAGTAATTTACAGTGAATTTTGTGACATTTCCCTATCACCAACATACCAATATAAAGAAGAGCATGGACAAGGGCTGCTCTCAGGTGATTTACCCGTGCCCCTTTTTATTGCCTAATAAACCTACACTGTAACTCTATAAGCATAACCTCTAAATACCAGGCGGTATTTAATTACACAAGCAACCCCACTGATTTTAATCATATTTAACAGGGGTAAGAGTCTATTCCTCACAGAGAAAATTTAGAAATCTGGAAGTTAACTTGCTTTTCTGTTTTAGTTCCTAGTTACCAAACATTTTATTGATTTGTTAATTCCCTTCCCACAACAAGTGCAGGTGCATTCTGTTCAAATTTCTATCTCAGAGCTGCTATCAGCTGAGTTTAAGTTTCTATTTCAGTACAAACTACTCTTTCTGCAGAGTTGCTTCTATTACAGAAACCATAGAAAAAAGGCTGCTTACCAAATGTGGTAATAAGCACTGAAGATAAATCTTGGGCGTTGAGATAAACACAGTGTAATATAAGTTTGATTGAAATTGACTGGAGATGCTACCACTCAGAATTACTCTAAATTCAGCAGAGTAATTCAGTCTTGACCAAAAGAACAAAGAAACAAAAGAAACTCTTTGCATAGTAGTTACTGACTTCTGTGAGGTCAGTTCTAACAAATGTGCTCCCTGGGAGAGTAAAGCACCACAACATACACAGCTCTAAAATTTCCAAAACCCAGACCCAAGCCATGCTTTAGAAATTCAATGCCAGCAAAACTGTTCCCTTGAAGAACTCAGCTTTGATTTTCACCAAAATTCTTATTACTCTAGAAGCCTCTCTTCTTACCTGCCTACATTGAGTGTAGCTACCAGCATGTTCACTGCCCAGTGTATTTGATCAGCAGATCGCCAAGCTCAGCAGAGATGCAGTAGAAATTAAGGTAACAGGACACTGATTTTTTCCAAGAGCTTCTCCATGACAAATATGGTATTTAATAAAATTATTCCACTGCCCAACCTGGAATTTTATGCTCCCTCTGAGCATGACATATCTTGCACCTATGAAGTCAATCAAATGCCAATGTTATTTTTGCTTTTATTACCCAGGGCCAGTAGAGCAGTTTCAGTAAAAATAATTTATACCAACTGTTTCCAGTTAATGGAAATTCAAAGTCTTCAGACAGTGTTTTTTATTTCTGGTGCTTGAATTCTCAAAGAAATAGTGAAGTATAATTGATACCATATGCTTTTTATTGTTTTCCACATGAAAGAATCACGATTTCCAGTGGATCATCAAATTCTGCTGTGGCACTGTGCCAAATCATCAAACACCAAGGTCACATGTGATGAAGGTACAGTGCTCAAAGCAGGAATAGCATGTATCATATCTTGGAATTGAAGGTTTATTTCAGTTTGTCTGAGTACACCCAGACAAGAAATTTTCTGGTGTTTTCTGCAGTCTACAAAGCATCTCCTTGTAAATTACGGGCACAAGCCCAAGAAAATGTGCAAATATTCATCACCAAACAACAGGATTACAAAACACTATCAGTTCAAATGGTACATGACAGTAGAGCCAAGCCAGTGTTTCAGACACTTCAGAAATGTTAATAACCATCAAATCTGATATTAACTGCCCCGACTATACTTGAGGAATATTCACTGACATAGAAAAGTAGTCCCTTTGTCTCATAGTTGTGCCCGCAGAAGCATCATGTTTGCTGATTGTTTTGAGTATTAATTTAATCTGCTTTACTTGTCTGCTTCAAGAAATCACAGCTAAAGGGCTATTTTTAGAAAATCCTGCAAATCATTCTGCTTTGGAGAAAAAAAAAACACTTTTCACTTCACCTGTAAGTCCACAGCAGCCTGAATAACTGGATCTTTTTATCATTTTCAACAGATGTTGTGATACTACTTCCCACCTTTACTTCTGCTGTATCATTTCAAGATGAGAACTTCTGGAAGGAGAACATCTCTTTCATGATATGTATCTTACACAATGGAGAAATTAGACACATATCCAGGAGCTACAATTCCAGCAGCACGGGACAATCAAAAACCAAGGTTACCCACAAAGCCATAGCAGTGGCTTTTAGACTGGATAAGGCTTCAAAAAACAGGAGACAGCTTCCTTTCTCTCAAAGTTTGTTCTTCACATCATAAAAGGAACAATATAACACAGGGAATGACCTAGCATCAAGAAAACATGTGGAGTTATAAAATCTGAACTGCTTACAGGGGTATTGCACCTGCATTTGTCATCAGCACAGCAACTTCACTTTTTTGTGTCATATCAAAGCCACTTCTAAAATAATGCACATATCAACAAAAGAATTCACCAAAGGCTGCAGAACCAAAACTTCCATGTAACAATTCATGATGCCAGTAATACCAAAAGAAGTTGAATTGGCATATTTTATCCAATGGTAGGACTTTTGTAGAGAAACAGGAACCCAGGCAGATTTTCTCTCTCTACTTCTCAGGCAGGAAATTTAATTTTTCACCTTCTGGAAAGGGTTCAGTTGCAAAGACTTTTGAAGGAACATAATGACAGTACGACCTAAATTGATGGTTTTAAAGAGAGGAAATACTAAATTTATGGCAGGGACTATGCTATAATCCAATATCTCGGCCTTTGTTAGAGGCAGAACAAACATTGCCCCAGGGCTTGAATGACTCTGGGCACAATCTGAGAATCTGTCACCATGACTCCTCCCGGTCACAGATGAATTGATGGAAAAAGCAACCCTCCCGAAAACATGAGCAGGCAAAGAACTCCGAGAAAGAGTCATCTCAGTTCTTTCTGCAAAAAAATACAAAATGGCAATCTTGCTGCTTTAAAGTTTTCCCTATTTTTTGCCTTTCTGCACTCTCTTATTCATATATAACTTAGCCATGAAGTTAATTTCTGAAAACATCACAAGGAGTTTCTGGAATCTGCTGGCAGAATAGAGGTAGCTCAGGATAGAACAAGGCCCTCAACATTTTCCACAACAAAATAAAAACCTAAACACCTTAGAAACATTACTGTTTCCTTTCCCATGATTGTCAAGGCAGGAAAGAGAATGCTTCATTTTTTCTTGAGGGAGGAAAAAAACTTACAGACATTCTCATTCTGATGAAAGAATCAGAGATTTATCCACCTGTCATCTTTACAGAGCAGTATCTGTTGTAAGATGAAGTGCAAAAATAGCAGTAGTATGCATATGAGATGCAAATCAAATTTTTACCTATCAAATATGTACGAATATAAATTGAGTGCTAATACCTACCTGCTAAGGTTTTACACTCAAGAGGACATTTTATATTTGTCTACTTTTTAAATTAGTTATGAGTGCAGTATTACCCTTGCAGCTATCATATTTTTCTTCCCATTTATTTCCTTTTTTCTTTGTTGTTGTTTTTAAATTACACATTCCTGGGTGTCTGCCTAAGGGAATTTGGACATTCTCAAAGAATGGGGGATGCTTAGGTCTGTCTCAGCAAGGGGAAATAAGATGTGGTTTTGCTGGAAATGCCTTTAGAGAAAAATAAAAGGATTGGGGAGAAATCTGAAGTATTAAAACCCATGTAAGTCCAGCTCTCTGTTGTGAATTCAGCAGCAGTTTACAGGCAGTTTTGGTCTGTGTCTTGCCCTCATTTTCTGAAATAATTTGTATTTATGTTAAACACATACCAACTTCACCCTGTAAAAATGTTTAAACCTCTCACAAATGAGCTTCTGTGTAAATACTATTGGATAAACAATACTCAAAGAAGTCGAGACACTGTAACAAATAATTTGAGCTGATGGCTACAGCCAATAAATGCTTTTGCCAGAGGCAAATGAATTAATAACCTTGCTGTTGCACTGTACCATCTCTAATGCAAAATGCTCGTCTTTACTATTTATTTAGACACATGCAATGAGACATGAAGCCATGGTTTCTGTAAAATCCCCTGGAGGAAGCTTATAGAGCCAGCACGTCGGGGTCTGGGGTTTGGCTCTGATGTTGTATTCTTGTACGTGTTTCCAGCTCTACATACGTAAGATAAGAAGCAAAACAGTTCAATTCTCCAGCAGAAATTTTGCTACTTGGCTTGAGAGATAGCAAGGCATACATTAGTTTACTGTTACTCCTGTATCCTGCCTCCTTGAAAAGTTTATTTGAGGAAGGCACTAACAGCCATATGTGCTGATGATGAGTACATTCCACTCCTTCAGGTGTACTCTGATGATTTACTATGCTAAATGTACTTTCAAGCTATAGGTGTTATAGCATTTGTTTCCATATATTGTTAACTATGTCCCACAGATTGTATTCCCTCTTGTAGCACAGAACCCATCTGGAAATGCTTCCAGTTATATACAGTTCCTATTTCCTTGTTGAATATATTCAACAGAATGGCCAAGACAAATGGGAGGAAGCACAAACTTTTAAAAATAAACAAATGGAGCGCAAGACAGTTCTCAGCTTTGCACCATTTCAACCCCGGCTACACAACTGAATTAACAACCTTTTTGCCAGACATCTGAGGAATCTCTGCCTGCGGAATCTCTGCCTGTTACAGTGGAATATTTAACAGGCTATCAGTTCTGTGGAAAGGGCAATGCAATCTTACCTTGTTACGGCTGCATGCCCACCGTGGTCAACTCTTTTCTTTGTGCTCCTTTGCAGCCTGTAACAGCTCTGGACTTCAGGGCCAACAGCACAAATGCAATTATCCCATCTCTCCAGTTACTTCACACTCTCCTGTGAGAATATTCTGAGCCATCTGCTGTCAGCACCACAGGCCTGCAGTCCCTGGAAGCATGTAAATTAGCTCTGGGTCAAAGAACACAAAGATCTCTTTTCCCAAATGCTAGTCACAATGTGGCCTTGCAAGTCACAGCTCTCACTGTCCCATCCCAAACACAGTCCCTGCCCACACCTCATCACGAGAGCCAGGAGCTGCATGGTTCTAAGATATTAGGTATTTTACTTTAACTTCTTTTCACCATGGATCAGCACAGATAATGAGTGAAGGTACTGTCCATTTTTAAAAGGTGTGTTTCTCCCTGCTGAACTCTGCTTTAGTACTTGAACACAATTAAGCACAGGGAGGAGACAGCCCATGTGAGCATGAAGGAATGATTCCCTGAGACTGTCACCACTGTTAACAGACGGAGCAGAACTGTCACCAAAGCAAGTGAGACTTAAATCCCAGCTGGGAACTCAGGAATTCCCCAAACTCCCTCATCCAGGAGACAGATGATGAACTAGTTCCCCACTTGCCAACTTAGCCACACTGTGGGGAAGACAATCCTGACAGCTTTTGCATTAAAACAGCTCCAAGCTTCAGACACATATAAACGGCTTACTAAGTGTCATCAAGGACCTAAAGCTGGGACTAGAGGTGGTCAGAGGTGGATTTTGGATTTATTTCATTTCTTTTTTCTGAAAAAGGTAGTATTTCACTGCCATAGAGGCTAACGTAAAAAGACCCAGGTGCCAGAGCATGCCTTGTTGACTTTAGTAAGCAGAGCACCAGTTTGGGACTTTGGAACACTGCCCTGTGACAAGGGTCTTGCATTCTTCTTCAGAAACCCTCTGCTTAGCTTAGGGCAATGTAGATTGTAGAGGAAAAATAAATCAAAATGCCACAGTTCTCTCTGGAATAAGACAGGATTAGAAAATTACACTAGAATACCAACAGAGAAGATCAAATTCAATTTTGGCATCCAGAGCCAAACTCTGCAACACTAGCAGAGTTTTTGGCTCTCTTTCAGCTTATTTAGACAGTAGCACTTACTCTGCAATTACATTTTTCAGTATGGCAAAGTAGTTATTATCTCTCCCTCTTTTATTCACATTTGTCACAGCAACTTGCAGTCAAGCACAGAAACATTATACAAGATAGATGTGACTGAGCAAATCTGAAACTCAGTATCACTTTTTCTTCCCTTTCAAGACAGCAGATAAAGACAAAAAATGTTCCTGGAAGATTAACTTGATTAATAAAAACATCTGCAGGCTCAATGCAGAAAAAAAGCAAAACTCCTCCTTTGATCCTTTTACTAGGAACTGTATCACTACAGACCGATAAATGCCCCATTTTTCTAACAAAGTAACATGAAGGAAACAGCTGAGATATGCATAGTTATGCATGCAGAGAACCTAGTAAAAACTCAGATAATCCAGAAATGTAATATTCTGTAAATGAGGAACTATGACTGATAAATACTGATGATACTGGAAAGCTGTAGGAGAAATGTTTCAACACTGGCACTGTCCAAGCCAATTAGTAAACTCATCTGATTACACTAATCGCCAAAATAGGAAACCGTATCAGGGATTTCCAGCTAACAGCTTTCCTAGCTGAAACTGAAAAGGTAGCAAAAGCTCAGGGCTGTCAGACTGCACCACAGATTTGCATCCATGTACAGCAAGGTCAAAGGGGTTTCTAAGTCGGGTGCTAAAAGCATTGTTCAAGGAATAATGCAGTTAATGTCTGAGCTCTGATCAGCTGAATGCTCTTCAGAATCCTCTCACAGGTTTGCACAAAACCACTGAACAGTCCTTACAACATCTTGTAGCAGTTCTCCAACAAATGATGCCTGGGACTGACAGCATCCATAAAGCTTGAAATACAGTGCCCTGGTAGAAGAGATGGACATAAATCCTGTCCCTTTCAGCAAAGCCATGAGTGCCTCAAGGATGTCTGCTTCCTCTCCTTTTAACTTCCCCATGGAGACAGGCACTACTTATACATACTATGTCCATATTTTGTTTTATGCTACAGATAAAATACTGCTAATGTGATCTTCAGGTAAGCAGAACAGCTACAACCAATGTCATAGCTAACATGACATGATTGAGAGGAATCATAAATATGTTTTCAGGGTTTTTCTGTACCTTATCTGTTCTAGTTCACTTTGGTGAACTTTCTTCCTTCATATATTGTATAAACTACACCAATATTTTTCAGTCATGCATGATGCTGATTAAGCATATGGTGGACTAAATCATAGCAAAAGATGCAGGGTTATAATAGGATAATGACAAGAGAGTACTGAAATCAAGAATACTTGTAGACAGGTAACAAACCAGAGTAATTTTCACCTGTTTTTTGGAGATCAGTGTTTGTGTTCTCACCATATATTTTATATTTTACCCTTTTTTTTCCCCTTTTCCCTCCATTCTTGCAACACCAATTGTCAAGCAATGCTTTTGGTCAGCAGACACCAGTAACTACATTTCTCCATGTGGAATTCCTGCACATACATTTCCTTAGCAGTTCCTGACAAGCTGCCTGTGCACCAAGTATTTCATTTCAACCGTTCCACCTGCTGTGTACAAATTACCAACAACAACAATTTTTAAAAGATATTATTATTACTACCCAACCTCAACCTCCATTACAGCCAGGAGAGTCTCCCTGATGTCTTTCATAGGAACTGGCTCTGGCCAAGAGAGCACTTTTGAAAATCTCCTCCTCAGCAACAGGAGGGAAGCACAAGCCATCATAATCATATTAAGAAAGATCAGAAACACGTAAGCAGTCTGTTAGCCAAGTCTTTTGCAAATTAAGATCCCCACCCAGCAAAAATGATAGAGAGACCGACCTCTGCCCCATGTGGCGATGATCACCACCAGTGAGGGCAGCATCTCTAAATAAATCCTTATGCACCCTCCACAAAGACTGCACAAGGCAGTGCACAGAACAAAAAGGAGCCACAACAGCACTTTAATCCATATTCTTCCAGGAATATATTCTCTTGGGTTTGAAAACATGCACATCTTCTTTACCTTCTCATTACTTGCTCTCAGATCACCAAACAAGACAAAGTTATTAAATCTGCAGATGAACTCTTATAATAAGAATTTAAAATTATGACAGAAAGAAACATTCCTGCTATTGCCTGTTTTTCTGCTAATTGTTCCTGTTTTCATTTTTTTTCTGGCAAAAAAGTAGGATTCACACAAACAGTGGAAACCATTCTCCAAACAGCAAAATATTCCATTAGAAAAGCAAGGCTTCCTAAGTGGTGATAATGTACAACAGAGCACGGGAGTCACTGCTGTAAGCTGCTGCTGCTGTGGAATTGCTTGGAAAACGTTTCTTTCCCTCTGGCAGGCTGCGTTCATGCTGTGAGCTGAACAACCAAGTTTGAATTGGGAATTCTGCCCGCAGCAAAGGCACGTATCACACAAAGGAATACATAAAACCTCAGTTTTTCTGTCCAAAAACAAACCTCATCAGGAAACTTTCTCTCAACCTTTGCACAGAGTGCAAGGGCTCAGTGTGGGCAGCACTCAGTTGTGTAAACAGGGGGGGTGCAGTGGCATTTTGGCTGCGCCGGGCCATGTCTCCTTGTCTCCATGAGGCTGACAAATGAGCCAGGACCTCGTGCCCTTCTGGGCAAATGCAGGCCCAAGGGAGTTGTCCTGCGGCATCTTCCAGAGCACAGCAGGGATAAATGCTCAGGAAACCAAATCCCACCCACAGTGCACAACTTGCCAGTATCAGGGCCTGTAGTGTTGGGTCTGTTACAAGAAATTCATCTTCTTTGCTGGCTGGTTTTTGTTATGGGAACAATCTGACCAGAGCAGGTACAAAGAGATGAAGGAGAAAAACAGACAGAGAATATGGACTGAAGTGTAGAGTCCTGAAATATCCAGACAGGGATCCTGAGGCAAAAGCAATCCTGCCAGGAAGGCTCTCCTTCCCAGGCAACTGCTCCACCTATTGTAATGCACATTTGCATCTACTTTCTACCTCACCTTGCAGCATGGAGCAGCATCTGAGTGCTGTACAGTGATAACAGGTGGTGATAACCCCACACATTTCCTTCAAGATACTATGGGAAATGAAGCTTTCACTGCCTGGCCCACACTACTCATGGAAGAATGTGCAAGAGTAAGGAGGACAGCTGGGTGGGGAAGATCTGCTTCTGATTAGAGGGGAGGAATATTGTGCACTTTGCATGAAGGCTCCAAGACCAGAAATCATCCTATGCCAATGCTGGCATATGCCTCTGAATTTTAATCTTACGGACTCCACAGCCACCTAATTCCCGCTGATGTACTTAGGGGCAGCTGATGCTCTGCTCTCCTAACACATGTTCTATTACAGCAACACTCAGCCATTTTGGAGACACTGTGCTCTTCCTGCACTTGGAAAAAAGTCATTCCAGTGGACACAAAGAATTTCTCTCTTTGCTCCTTCCAAAGGCAGAGAACAACACTCATGTCTTGAAGATATCAAAAGACTTAGTTCCTGAGTTAGTTCAGAATGATTTTCTAAGAGCTCACCACAGCTGATAGTCAAAATAAATCAAATTACAAACAATAAATCAAATTGCAAACAATATTGTAACAAAGATCTTCAGTTAAACTGCCAGTTGCATCTGAGAAAGCAGGCATTACACATCTATACACCATAAATTCCCAAAAGTTTTCCACTGCTGCTTTGCAGTGGAAGCTCCACTAAACTCAGGAACTTAAACAGAGCCATAAATCCAGCAGTGAGGTGCAATTAAACACCTCCCAGTGTAAGCCATGAGTTTTACACTCATTTTGCAGCAGTATAAAACAGTTATGTCCAGCACAGGCAAGCAATGAATCAGTCGTTCTGTGCTGCACTGGCACTCAAACAACAGGAGCTATCCGAGAGTCAATGGAATCTCATTTCATTTTGGGGAGAGGATAATGTTTTGTCCCCCCTCCAAGGAAATCCCAGAGGGATTTATGTTCTAGATTGGACTCCAAAGCAAACACCCAAAGTGATGATGCACTGAATTACCTTCAAATCTGAAAACCACAGCAGTTTAAACTGCACAGCCTGTTCCCGGTTTAAGGTCTGAGCAGTAGGATTGCTAACTCAGGCCAAGAGCTGGGCTTTGATCCTCCAGGGATCAGTGCTAGTTTATCTACAGAGTACTGAGTTGCACGTTATGGCTGTTCCAAGTCAGAGCAAACTCAGAGGTCTTTGCACTCCTTTTCCAGTTACTTTTGTCCCAACTTTGAGTGCAGGCCTATAAAGAAACCCAAGCAGGGGTGAATGTCATCAAGCAGCAAGGCTCAATGGGTAGGCGGTCTGCTTTCTTCAAGAGAAGAGATGACAAACTCAGAGCATGCTGATCTCTAGTAGTGTTAACTAATGTAGAATGACTTTGTGCATTTTAATATAACTGCAAATGGCATGAGAACTCTTGCATGCAACCCCTGATACCATTCAGGAGGGAAACAACAGAAAAATTCTGAATGGTATTCCAAACATGGTTTCATTAAATGCCTACCACCACATGCACAAATGCAATAAATCTGATAAAGGAAGTAAACCAGAAAGTAAACTACATCCAGTTATTTATGCAACTGTGCCATTAATACCTAATCTCAAGTCTGGACCCACTTTCAGAGGCTCAAGTTGAGTATGTTGATTCCAAGAGGCTGACGTTTGAGGCTACAGCCAGAAAAAGAGAGACATTACCAGCTCCACATCCTTGTCTGGGCGGAAGGCATGTGAGAGCTTTGATGTGGATGCAGACTACACGCTGCTCAATCTCATGTCAGGGTTCCAGTTTTCTTTGCTTCTGGCTTTACATGCAACACATGTTCAGTTGTTAGAGGTTTTCTGTGTATTACCTCACTGTAACAAGTGACCTCATGAACTTGCACCGCTAATTCAAAAGGATTAGCGACATTTGCTCGACATTTCTTTGAACTTACTTCTACTAAAGGATGGGCTGTTGAACAGAAGTACATCCTCCTGCAAAAGTAATAGAAAATAGGTTTTGGTATCTGTTAAAAACATGTGTATCAGCAGGAAGCCTCCTGTTACAAGAGAGAATTACTTCTGATAACGCACAGAACTTTGATCAAACCCTTTTTCTCTGAAAATACATTGACCTCTATTGTCTTATGCAGTTCCAGTGGCTGAGCAGCTTCAGCTTCAATTACTGCAACGTGGCTTTGACAGATCACAGAATCAAGTAGCCACAGTATATTCAGAGTTCTAGATCATAGCTCTTTCCAAAGTATTCCCACTGAACTTCAGGATTTAGGGTATTTAGCAGTCTACAAACAAGATTTTTTTTGTATTTTAAAGAAAAATCTACCTTTAATTAGAAAATAAACAAACCATGCTGCCTTTTTTGTTTTAGATTTCTGATATGTTACTTCCCACTGTAGCAATCATCTAATATTTTGCTTTCTTGTTCAGATGTGGAAACAGAAAACTAAGAGAATGAACTGAGGAGCAGACAAAAAGCAAACAAAACAGAAAGTGCAGCACAAAACCAATGTCTCTTTTTAACCTGAAGATTGTCCCATCTGATTGTTAAGACAGTCTTTGCTGTAATGTCAGAAACAGAAGTTCATAAAGAAACCCAGGGGTCCTTCCTTTGCCCCTTTGGGATTCAGAGCCTTGGGTTATAAAATCAGCTTTTCCAGGGATAAACAACCACAAAACACACTTTAAAGGAAGTAATGAACCTGCCTCCCCTTTTTCTCTCTCCTCAGAGTGGCACATCCCCAACTGTAACCAACGTTTTTATTCCAGGCCATTGCTCCGCAAAATAGGACAACCAGAGGGCAAACCTCAGTCCATATAATGCCTACGCTAGAAAAGTAAAAAAAAAAACAAAAAAAAAAAAAAAAAAAAAAAAAAAAAAAAAAAAAAAAAAACCCACCCAAAAAAAAACCCCAGAAAATGTACGTTCACCAAGCACATGCTGTGCTTTATAGAATTGTTCTTGGTTTCCAGCTCTTGTTTCTCTCTTCTTGAACTGCAGAGAAGACCACTTGTCTTATTATATGTGTAGAGCCCTTAGCTCAGCTGCCAAGGACCTCCAGGCTTTACTGAAATGTAGAAGACAAATAAGATAATGGAACACACACACTCAGGTCAATCTCAGCAAATCTGTAGATCAAGTATCTTCCTTGAAACAATCAGCCCTTTAAAAGAAGCATGCAGCTTTCACCTATTTGCTGAGTTTTGTAACATTTGTTTTATGTATAGAAAGATGGGTGGTGGTGGTGTGAAAATTAACTAAGTGTCGTGTCACTCCAAGAATCTGACACAAAACAATACAATACACTGTTATCCTATAAATCTAACCCAGGCTGGAACCTGGCCAGTGCTCCACCAGTTGAAATACAGTTTGCATATTGTCACATATTTTAAATCTAAGGGTAACAATATATATCAAAAGCAGATTATTCTCATATGGGGAAAATAAAATAAAGAAAAAAATAATTACAAAAACATCACCAGATCCCGTTAAACCAAATCCAAATAATAATCTCTAGGCAACCATTAATTATGTGGTGTCCTCAGTCAATTGAAAAGCCACTGCTGCATCTGTGGCTTGGGGGACAGGGATGGGAGAGACGGGGCAGCTCTATTGATCAAATAAGCCACAATACTTACTGCAAATTTAATACTACATAGTTTACTTGAGCAGATATTATAGGCTGAGAGTGTTGCTTTAGCCCTGTGGTATACAGCAGTTATACCATTGTCAAGTGCTTTCTCACCACCTACCCTGAGGTCCTGCTGGCACAAAATACCCCAGGCCAAGCCATGTCTGAAAGGATTCAGATCTTCTGCATCTCTCACTCACCCACTGAAGGGTCACCAAACTAAAGAACATCTCTACTGAAGATGATAGGGCGATTAATTTTAATGATAACACAAGAAACTCTAATGAGTGTGTGCCCTGCAATTCTGTTCAGTTCATAAGAAATTTAAAGCTTCCATCTGCACACTATTTACTGAAACAAGCCAGCACAGCACCCTCCCTTCCTCTTCAGCTAATAACACGAAACACAAATCATAGTGTGGCTGTTCCATCCATCAATAATTCACATGTAGGGCAATATCAATCTGCTGAGTGATGCTGGGCAATCTTTTTTGGGTCAGCAATGTCTGTGTCCCTTCTGCTGGGCCACAGAAACAGATCTCCTGCTAATAAAAAGTCAACATAAGTCTCTTGAACATAAGTCTCCATGAATATGTTAGTTTGCACACCATCCATAGCAAGGGCTGAGAGTTTCATTTTGTGGTTCAGTTTTCTAAATTCAATTTTTACCTGGATGCAATTTCCTTCAAAAACTTTCTAACAAGATAAACTTCCTCAAGAAATCTCAGTTTAAAAAGAGCAGAGGACTTTTAAAACAGTTAACAAACATTTCACACGTTGATCAAATCACTCACAATCCTCAGGGGAATTTAACACTTGAAAAATGGCAGAACTTACAAGAAATAGCTGCAGAGTTTCCTGACTGGCTGCGTGCTCCTGAAATCTTGCTGAGTTTTGCAACTTTTGCTATTCTACAGTGAGATAAAACTGAAGAACACCATTGAAGGGAGAGGAGTTTGTCTTGAATGTACTGGCATTGAAACTATAGTTTGATAAAAATATCAAGCAAGTTCTGTAAATGATTATGTTCCCATTTGTTTACCAGAATGAGTTTGCCTACCACAAGATGTGACTTACTGCTTTGATCTTTCCAGATACCAATTGGCAAGCAAATTTCCAACTTACATGCCTGACTACACAAGGAAGATGGATTTAGAATCACCCACAAGCCCCAGAGCAGAGCACTCATCCCCTTCTCCACTCCGAAACACAAATGGTGCCACATGACTTATGTGGAACTCAGTGTTTGGATTTTTAACATCAGATTAACACACTGAGAAATGCAACCACAAATACCAGCCCTAAACAGAATACATTCAGCTTCCCAGATATTCCTTCGGAGGACACAGAAGTCAAATTACTCAAAAAGCTACTCACTGTAGACTTTTCACTGGGATCTAGTTAAAATGTAAACAACCATTGGAAATTTAGTTTGTTTTTCCTCTTCCTGTGTTATGCAACGTCCTCAAGTTACACAAGGCTGTTTTTTCAGCTGGATCACAACATGGTAGCACATTTGCAGACCAGTGCTGATGTTTCATTAATGATCTCCATAACAAGAAGATCATTGTTGTCTTTTATGTCAATGCTGGCCAAGTGACAATCACATTAAAATTTACTACATTCTTTTGGATGGCCCAGTATCAGAGAGCAGGTCGTGGTTCCTACCACTAAGGACACTCCAACAATGTACAGGCTATTTTGGGTGTGTGCCTGGTGATTAAAAAAGCCGCACAGTTAATGAAGTCTGCCAGCAAAAGAGGAAATCTCAGTTGTTCATGTCAAAACAAGAAGAGAACTTGGTTTGTTAGGTGACATTCAAACTACTCCATATAAAAAAACCCATTTTGTGCAGCTGAAACTCTTCCCAGTCAAAGAGTCTGATCTAACAGCTGACTCAGAAGAGTTTCAAATTCTAACTTTGCCACAAACTTCAGAGCATGGCCAGGCTAATTCATTATTTCAGTCATCATTTATCAACCACAAACCAGAAATACTATTTACCTTCATTTCTCTTAACTATTTATCTAAACTGTAAGCTCACTAGTTAGGAATAACTAACTAGTTACACTAGAAAGTGACACAGCACCCCAGGCTGTGAGAAACAACAAGCACAAGACCATAATGCACACATCAAATGAAACTGTAACTCTTAGAGTAACATTTTCAATCGGCCACTGAGGTTTCATTTCACAAATCTCTCAGCAAATACATTTTCCCAAATGAAAATATTTTAGCATAGTAAAGAACTATTATCATATTAAGAAAAAAAAAAATTCACATTTTATGCAGAATCACAGTTTTAGGTACAAACTAGAAAGAAAATGCTGACAACATAGGTAACACCCAAACACTATTCCAAGCTGAAAACAGGGTTTTCAGACCAATTATTTTATTACAGTTTATGTACTAACTTTACCAAACAGAAAAACATGCACAAAAATCCACCCAATGCCTCCCTCAAATGCAGACTCTGACCCCCAGACAAGCACCATTTATGTAAACTGGAGATGCTTTAGGGAAAATTCAGCACAAGACAGAATTAATAAAGTATCAGTAATAAGCAATTAAAAGTAGCAGTAATAAGCAATTAAGTTTGGGCTTGGGTTTTGGGTTTTTTTTTTTTGTTTTGTTTTGGGTTTCTTTGGTGGTGTTTTGTTTTTTGGGGTTTTTGTTTTGTTTTTTGGTTTTTTTGAGGGAAACAACTACAAAAAAACCACAACCTTACTAACCTTCAATAAATTCTCCACAGAGATTGCCACACAGCAGGCTCCTCTTGGCTGGGTAAAGTGGGCAGCAGGGAAGCAATTCCAGAGGGATACGACACCTTCTCATTCAACACAATGTCTTCTGTCACCAACACTTGTGGGTGTCATTTGGCTCCTTCTTTTGGAAATACTGAAATACTGGATAACTGTAAGTGTAGTAAGGAACCAAGTATCCTGGTCTTTATCTTCCCAGTTCCTGCTTGGACACAAATCACAAGCAGCCAGTCTCAAATGCTCTTCTGAATGAATCTAACTATGCTGGCTGACCTCTATTCAGGCAGCTCTGCAAAGGTTAGAAAAAAGTGACTGAAACTCCCTCTAATTGAGCAGCTCAGTAAAATAGGTATATTTTACTGCAGGTGACAGTAACAGCTACATCGCATCAAAGTTAAAAGCACATTGCAGGTTGTGTCAAACGTACCAGAACACAGCATTTCTAGGTATCTTGAACTCTGCATAATTACTTATGTTAGAAAAAAATCCATTCCTGCTTCTACCACTTGCTGATGCATTTTACTAGGTCCCATTTCATCTTAGAAATCCACAGCAGTGCACAGCCACTGCAGGGAGAGCTTGAGCAGGGATCAAGATCTGGCAGGTGCCTATGGAGAAAGGCTGTGGAAACACTGGGAGAAGTAGGGGTTCAAACTGTGAAATCAGCAGGGAATACACCACTCATTTTGCACATTTGTTGTTCTGCAAGTGGATGGATGCATCTTTCCAGATTTCTTGGAGAAAGATCTAAACACAGAGAAAGATGAACAGGAAAGGAAAGGTTGAGAAGGTGACCTGGAACAGCAACAATAACACGAAGGGAAAAGGCAAAGAGAGGGGAAAAAAAGCTAAGAGGGAAAACAGATTTTGTATCAGACCTAATGTTCTCCAAGAATTCTACTAAAATAAAAGATTCAGGGAAATTGAGAACACAATGGTAAATATATTCCAAGGAAACACTTCTGACATTTGCCAGGACTTTTGCAATGGCTAAAACTCCATTTTCCTCTATTTCACATGAAAAAACACATCAGTTTAGATGAAAGTATAGCTCATTCTGCATCTCATTTGCCATCCACCTAGACTCTGAGATATTCTCTCCTCAGTTTATACACCCTACCCTGCAAAGCCCCACATTTTAACTACTTCTGCCAGAGAACAATAACATTCTTGCAGAATGCTGCTAGCACACTCTCACCAGTTATTCCAGCAACACCACAGCAACAAGAGTGCTGTGAGGAAACAATTCAGCCTCCTCAAACAGGGCAAATTTGTGTTCAGAAAACAAATATGGCTAAATGAAAGTATGAAAAAAATCTGTCATTTGTGGCCACAGAGGAAGTGCAGTTCTTGGCTAGGAAGATATAAATTGCCAGAGCCACTTTGAGGGATTCTAGTGAAAGGAAACACATGATCCGTTAGCAGCTCTTCTCTGTTCCCCTCCTCACTTCTACACTTAGTTAGCTATTCTGTTCTGCCACTGAATTACTACAGAGGTTTGGACACATCAGATGTAACCAGCTTGGCTCACAGAGACCCTAAGTTTCTGCAGCTCCTGTTTCACTCCATGCAAGATGCCAATGCTTGGACTATTAGCAAACAGGGCAGTTAACTGCCTTGTGCTTTAGTTCCCCAGTCCAGAAAGCACGAGCAATTAACCTCCTCCTTTTCTCAGATGGGGCCACCTGTTCTTCTGCAGCAGTGGAGAGGTGAGAAAGCAAGACAAGGAAACAGAGGACTTCTTCAGGAGTAACAGGGATGTGAAACTATCTGAGCCAGCCCGATAATTACAAGGAAATGGCAGCAGATCTAAATCACGACTGGGTGGGAGGTGGCCCTACCCACAAATGTGACAGTCCTACCAGGTTCTGCTTAGCAGCTCTTTTTGCTGTAACAATATTATTGCACCAAAGTGAAATATTTTGGCCTCATTCCAATAATAACCAAGGCAGGCAATTGTTCTGGAAGAAAAGTTTGCTCAATGTGATGGAAGCAGCCACTGCCTACTGGAGAGAAAATTCAGCAGAAATCTCTCTTTGTTCTGGTATTCTGGACAGAGCCTGGACTTCCCGCCTGGCTGTCAAGAAAAGGCATACTCTGCAAGCAGGACCTTAGCAGCAGACAGTGGTTTGAATATCTGTTGCCTTGGTCTGGCACACTGCCTGTTAAAACAGTTACACATTTTCTTACAGCCATAAGACTTTCTGGCTTTCCTCTAAGTCAGATAAATTCACCTAAAACAAAGCACAGAGTGCAAATCAGATTTAGTCAGAGCACACAGATTTTATTACTGGAATCTACTGGGCATCTTAGAAACCCCAACACTCCAGCCTAGGAGTGTAACATAAATAATGAAAACATTTTGACAGTGAGACTGTCAAGCAGAAAACCTATCAGAACACCTCTAAGTACTCAAATGCACTTTAGGTGTATGTGCATAAGCCCTGTGGCAGCCAATACAGTGAAAAGAAAACATCAATAGTTGCAGAAGCAGAATGCAGACAAGACTTAGCCAGATAATGCTCCAACGAGACTCTGACTTCCTGGCTTGTCACTGACACTGTCACCCTATAAAGCAACACTGGGCAGCAATTAAGGAAGGGCAGTTATTCACCACTAACTCAGGAAAGGAAAAGAAATGAATGAGCTTTCCCAGGCTGCAGTAGTTCCAGATTGTCTCTCAAAGGGCTGCATCAATTACTGTCACTTATTTGTCAGCAGCATGCAGTGATTAATTGGCGAGCTCCACATTTTTGCGCGCCTTACGTCAGACACGGCTCTGCTGCCCCATCTGTTCTTACTGGTGCTAGAGACCAGAACGTTCCCCACCACGGACCTTGTCAAGGCTGTATTAATGTCTCACAATGGACCCAAGCTAAAACAACTTAAAACCCTACAGATTACCTAAATGTGCTGAAAACAGAGATGTAAAGAGAAGTGACTGAAAGATTTAGTAGAACTGAAAGCTGAGATGCAAAAAACAGCAACAGGCTATGTTTCTTCAGCAAAATGAGAAATGTCATATTGGCAGCATAAGGGAATTTGTTGTCAGTATTAAAATGTGTGGAAAAGTTTTTATCACTAATTCAGAATAAATAGCACTTTACAAAAACCCCCAAAATATTTACAAAGTAAGTTGTTATTTAGCAAGGACATCAAAAACAGCCTCAAACTTCTCACATCCTTCACTTCCTATTTATCAATAAGGCCTCTGCCTTATTTTCTAAAAATCGTGTGCATTCTATGGACTTTCAAAGAAGTCTAACATGCATTTAAATGGTTCCTTGGAGTCTTAGCAAACACATACACACACGTATGTGCCAGGTAGGGAATAAATAATTCCATACACATACTAAAGCACAGAACAGCAGGATAGTATTAGGTAACACACAAACTTATGGTTATAACTACAACAAAGAATTAATTATCAAAATATCATTTATCATTTATGTGATCATTTTCATATGTAGAGACGGATGTGCTTTGAAATTGTATTTCAATACATGTCACAGCACGACAACAGCAATTTCCTGGGTCCAGGAGGTGTGGCCTATGTGATCTCTGCCAAAGAAATTGCATAAATTTACTTCAGTGCCTTTATCTCTCTCAGTTTCTACCAGTTGTTTCACTATTTCTAACAGCACCACCTTCACCCAAGTGACCTCTAAAGCCTCCGCTGCAATTCTGAAACACCAAAGTGAACACAGAGAAAACAACAAAATCACAGAGATTACAAACCAGGTCTATGTGAGGCACATTAAAGCTCAGTAGTCATCCAGAAATGAATTTTCATACACTTTGAATATTTTTACTACTTTCTCAAAATCAAATGGAAAATAAAATTTCTAGAACATCATGCAAAGTATTCAAACGTAAACACAGAGGAATAATGTTAATACAGGGGAACACTCATGCCAAAATACAGCTGGCCATGCTTCTGTGATGGCTCTAACCGTGACTCCATGGTGGCTATCACAGCATCAGCACTATCAGTAGGACAGGCTCTGACATCTCCTCATCCCATGCATTGTGCAGAACAGAACAAAACCTGCCTGTGAGATCTGCCCTTCATCTGGGATGTACTGGTCCTAGAAGGCAGGTCCCCACCTTTGTGGTGCAAAGCTTGTCTCTGTCTCCCAGGTGCCATCAGCACCTTGGACAGTGAGAAACCAGAAACTATTTCCAATTTCTGCTCAAGAACTCACTTTTCACACTTATTTTTCAATTCCTGACATTGGCCCCATAGTGTACATTTCTCCTTTCTTGTCCTTTGCCTGTTATCCTTTATAAAATATAATCTAAGAGGGTCTCCAAAGTATTTTGTCTTGACACAATGATACTGCCTGATAGGTCATTCATTTTACATTAGCTGAGTTTCTCTGTTGCACACCATGAACATCAAACACCACCTCCTTCTATTTCTGTAGCATAATTCAAAGCTGCACTGGCTTAAAAACATTAACAACATTCTGCATTATTTATTATATTCTACCTTGCAGGCTCACCTACACTAATCCTCTTGGATGCATTCAGCACAGGAGTGATCCTTGGCCTCTAACTTTAAAGCAATTTACTACTACTGCACACACAGCAATTTCTTAGATAGAAATTATAGGTGGGATTGGAAAAGCGTTATGTTGTAGAAGGCTCTTGCCTGTCTACCTTATGACATTAGAAAAAGTTCCCAAAGCTTTGACAGTATCAGTGGTAGTTCATATGCCTTGTCATTATCTTTCAATTCGTGGTTCCCTGAGACAGACTTGACGAGCAACTGTGTGACAGTAGGGGGTGAGAAATGACAAGTGCTCGACAAATATGGTTCAAAAACACAACAAAAGAACTTCCCCAACTACAGAGTTGGCAGAACAATTCTTTCAGTCAAATAATGCATTCAGAAGAAATGCAGAAGAATCCTAGAACACATACACCCCTTTCTATTCTAGATAATGCAAATTAGTCACCAGATCACCACAAAGACTTGTTGTCTTAAAACCTCGATAATTTAAATCTACAGTATTTAATGCATATAAAATCCACAAGAGGGCAGACACAGAGGTAAACTGAAGACACACCAAGACAGCAGATCAAAAGAAGCCTCAAAACCCTGCCCGGTGCTCTGAAATATGTGTGGTTGGGTTTGTCTTGGTTCTGTGGTTTAAGAAGAATTTGACCATTTGATAGGGGGAATTTTATTAATAATGCATTTAGACTCCTAATTACCTTTACTTAAAAACATAACCTTGCCATATGCTGAAAATATGAATCCTATTAACCAGGTTCAGGCAATTCTTCATTTGTTCTGAAACTGGCTTTGGTTCCACAGATAATTATAAAGACCACATGATTTGCCTTGTTCAGTCATTATTAAAAATTAGTTCACATTCACAGTGTACATGGTTTGATCTGTGTATGTGCATGCATGCTACACATGCAAACTTTTTAACTTTAATACACTGCTTGTGCCTACTGTAAACAGTGAACTCCATAACCACACTCTGGCACATGAATTTACTGTAATAATTTCTTCTTCCAACATGAGTATAAATCAACTTCCCAAAGCAAAGTTATGCAAGTACAAGATGAGAACAAGAAAACATTCTTCATTTTCTCAGAGGATGTATTGCCAAAATCTACAGCAGCTGTGGATTCACCTAAGGTAAGTCTGAAGTGAAACAGACCCAAGGATTCATCTGTGACCTATTTTGCTTGGTTTCTAGAAAATATTGTTCTTTACGTCTGGGGCTTCTCAAAACAGGGCATGAGGAACACTAAGCAGAAAAAGAGAAGGTGAAAGCAGTTTATCCAGCCAGAACCTGCTTTCAGAAAAAGCAAATGCAAATGCCGCAGCCACTCTGAGTGCACAGCAAATATACAGCTCCAGATTCTTTCAGAGTATGCACAACCAGTTGTTTTTATATTTCTGAAAATACCTTTAGAAGCAAAACATTTACATGTTTATCCTCTACTGACAGTTCAGAGACGTGAACTGTGGCTAACATGGACAACATGACAGTAGCCCATATCCTGAGCAGACCTTGCCAGACTCTAATTTAGGAAACAGCAGAGCTAATCATAGGAAATTTGCAATTACAGAATTAGGTACTGACTGGGTTTTTGTATTCACAAGGGAAGTTACCAGCAGTTATGAAATAAGTCTGCTAGGGAACACACATGTGGTTGGGCGTTCTTAGATTTAATAAATTTATTCACCTGACTAAAAACTTGACACTTGATCAGTACCATGCTCAAGAGTAGCAGTTTACAATCACAACTAAGGGCTCCAAAACTGTCTACTAAATTTCTGTTTCTGGAAAAATCTTGCCTTGTAACATTTAATACAACTCAGAAAATATAACTTTGTCCACCATCCACACTGAGCAATCACATGGCTGGTAGCTGTTAGCCTGAAATCTAAGTAGGATGACTCTTTGTATGACTTGTCAATTCAAAAAAAGATGAATTAGACAATTGCAGCTGAAGGGATAAATAATTCCTAGGGCCACTGAAATATACCGCAGGGAGGTACCATTCTGCTACAAAGCAAAGGCACTAATTTACACCAGGGAAAATAATCTTTTTTTTTTTTTCTTTTACTTCTAATAGGCTATTAGCTGTTTAAGTTTAAAAAGAAATCATTAAACTTGCTTACCAATCAGCAATTTGTCTCTCTGAGAACAGCTGAATTTTAACCCCATTTTCCACCCCTACAGTGACTGGCTGAGTCACGTCCAATTTTGTGGTGGCTTTCTACAGACTGATATTTAGAACAAGGAAAACAAACAAACAAGCAAAGAAAGTTCAAATCATTGATATCACAGCTTTTTCTGCTCCAATTCTCATCTGAATTCTACGGCCACATTCAACCCTTACTATAATTGCTAGGCTAATGAAAAGTATCAAAGCAAGGAGAAGAATCACTGCTTCCAGCCACCTTTGCTGCACTGTAAAGGTGTGGGCAGAAGAATTTACAGAAGGTTTGGTTTAGTATACCTGGCCTCATTTGTAGCTCCAACAGAACTGATCTGAGAGTATTTTTCTATATTGAAAAGCTAAGCCCAGCCCTGTCATCCCACACAAGTATTTTGGACATGGCTGAGGAAATGGTTTAGAAAGGGATAGCCTCACCTGCTTGGCTTACCAACAACTGCCCTTACCGCAGAGGAACTTTCCACTGCACTCATTTGAGGAAAACTTTTGGGTGAGGTTACTCAAAACTGCAGGATTTTCTCTCAGACATACAGAGTGAGTTTAGCAAACAAAAATATAGCAAGAGATTTAAGAGATTTTAAGAAGGCGTTTTTACATGGCTCAAGGCTGTTCAAATCACAAGGAAGGACAGGAAAGTTCAGGACAGGCCTTGGCACCCTCTGCCCAGAATAACCCAGTAATACAACAACCTTCTCCTTCTGCAAAAGCTAAACAGTAGAAAATGTCCTCTGCATAAGCTGTCAGTGTCACCTGGCAAGACTGAGTTACAAGCTAAACTCTCTGCTCAATATCAGAAGGGGAGGTAGCAACCTGTCCTGGCTGAAACAGCAAACTCCCATAAACACAAAAAATGTGCACCTTGTAAAGATTAGTGCATCTTGTAAAGATTAGTGTACTCTTAATTTAATAATTCATCCTCCTCCTGCATTTTCTAGATAGAATCTGATTAAATAGCTATTTTCATCCATGGTTTTATTATTCTAAGTTTTTAATAATTTTGTTCTGAATTATAAAGGAAAAAAACAAAGTGAGATCTGTAATCACAATTTTTTTCTTCCATGCCCAAAAGGGCTTTTATTATTTCATCTCAGCAGAGCTAACCCCCCCTTTACCTACTACGAAACTGAACAAATTGCACACTGATGCAGAAGGCAATGTAGTGACCAAACCCTCCAAGTTTTATTACAGTATAACTGAGCTATGTTAAAAAGTCAGACAAAAGGACTCAAATGTTTTAAAACATTTAGAACAAGACATCATTTCGTGAAACGACTTTGATGCTTCTTGTCCTAATAAGTGGATTTATAATCTAACTTGTATTGGCAGACCAAGTTTGTTAAAGAACATTTTAAAGTCTGAGGCACGACATAGAGAATGATTACAATATTAGTAACAAATGATCACAACAATTACCAGTACCAAACCTGGATAATGCTGCAGTGGAGGTTTCTCCTCCAACAGCAACCTTACCTGTTGTAGCACTTCCTCCCAGTTTTGTTTGAACAGCTGGTAAACTGGAAATGAACTTGTGGATTTAAGGGCTTATAGACTTTTCCCTGTAGGATAACCAAAAAACCTCCTGAATCCACAAACCCAAAACAACTTTTATTATTGGTTTCTTTTTGCTGAATGCCCTTCTCAGAGAAAAACAGAAATGAAAACAACCTCTCTCTGATTACTGTTCAGCCAAGAACATGCTGCTTCACCATGCAACAAATGGAATTAGAAAATTGACAACCATTTATTCCCAGTTCACTATGTGGTACATTTACCTGATGCTGCTGCTGTACAAACATGCTGAGACACTTCCATTGCTTCAGAGATTTGAAAGATAATGGCTATGAACACATGACCAATGATAGTTGAAGAACGGCTGATCATATCTGTTTGTGATACAAGATGTCTTATGGGAAATTTATATACAACAATATAACTTTGTAATAAAAGGTTGCAATTTTTTCTCGTTGCTCTAAATTTTTTTGAACAAAGTATCAAATTTAAACTGGACATTTTCTGGCTGTATTTATACAGAACCAAGTTCCTGCTTATCAGGACATCCTGCCAACGAAAACCTAGATAATGGAGAAAAATGCCAAAATTTATTTAGACTCTACCAATTTCCAGGAGCACACACAGAATCAGACTTCCAGAGCCCTACAAAACTGTCATCTCGCCTTCCCATTCTTGCCTTTTATATATCTGACCTATATAACACTTTTGGTGAAAGCCTTGTGTGATCACACCATTTCAAAAACCTACGTGGCAACTCTTACTATTTTTCTCTTTGTTAAATTGAACAATAATTCTTAAATCCAAGTTTCCTCGGGATAGCTGTTGGAAAGACCTCATGGCTTCACACAGTAACACCAGGAGTCAAATACTAAGTGGCTTTGTTTTTCTTTTTCCATTTTACTACCTAGATTTTTCTGATGTACCAGGCCCAGGTACAGTGCAGTGATGGACATCCAGGAATGTTCTCCTGCCTACCTCAGCTGGAGTCCATGGAGACCAATGGAACATCAAGTCTCTCCTGCACTTTGTGACACAGGCTGGTGTTTCCCCCTTGTTTCCCTCCTCACTGGAGAGTGATGACAGCTTGGATATCGTGGCCAGCTCTGATCCCTCTGCTGCTGTAAGGTGAGAGGCAGCTGATGTTAGCAAACTCCAAGACATTGCTGCTACTTGAGCATAACAAACAGGAATCAGGGAAAGTGAGCAGCAAACCCTTTGCAAACACTGAGCTCTGCCAGTTCACCGCCTCTGCCCACAGCATTGCAGGGAGTCAGGAACAGCTTACAAAAGAAGGGGATGGGAGATAAAAGGGACTAAATAGGCAACAACTATTAAATAAAAAGACTGGCCATCCCAGGTTGAAATGTTCAATTAATAATTTTCTAGGTAAAGAAAATTTTATCTGTGACAACTCTTCAGTTGTGACTTAAATTACTTAAATTTCTCCAATCCTTTTGATGTACCACAGAACATACAGCTGTCAGAATTCATGATGAAGAACACAACTTCTGAGCTCACACTTGCCTAAAAAACACCAATAAACAGATCTCAGATCTCACTGTGAAGAAAATCCCAACACTTCAGTGCAGTAAGTATGCAACTGAACTGAAAACCTTTTACTGTACCCTGACAGCAGCACACTGAGCTCCTCCGCTCAACGTGGTGCTTCAGAGGGACTGTTATGCTACCTTTTAAACTGCAAAATGAAAACAAACAAAGAGTCAGGTGTCTTGGAAGAACAAAAGCACTGCTACTTATTGACACAAATGCAGAGAACTAAAGGCTGCAACCTAAAGCAACACAAAATGCCCAGCAGAGGTTAACTTGCACTATCCCCTCCTTTATCTGATTTCTACTTAGGACTTGATAGTTTAAATTAAAGAATGCATGAAGTCCTTCACAGTCATACACACAGATGAGAAATCTAACATTAGAAAATTAAAAGATATTTATCATCTTAATGATTTGTATCATCTTTTGGCCACACAGCTGATCAGAATGAAAAGCAAAAGGAATGAAAAGCAAAAAGCACTAGTGAGAGTGCTGCTGTTCCTAACATCAGAGATGGAGCTCTCTCCAAGAGGAGCCAATGGTAATGGAAAAATTAGAACAAATGGAATGGTATCTGCAGAAACTTACAGTATGTGGGGAAAAAGTCACAACCTTCTAAAATTGCAGTGACTACACACTCTTACAGGAATATCTCTAGATTTTTATATTATTCTGCAAGGCACCACTTACTAAGAAAAAGTCCGTATTTTATTAAATTATGATTAATGAACAAACATACAAACACAACACTAAAAAATTTACAATTACCTTTAGACTAACAGGTTTCACTTTACCACTTCTCAAAATCAGGTGAAGGAAACATTCTCTATTTTCTCCAGGTAATACCAAGTGGAACACTGTCAACAGAAAATTTTACTCAAAGAAGGGTTTGCTGGTTTGCTTTTTTTTTTCTCTTTGTTTTGATTTCCTCCTTTTTTTTTTTTTTTAAGAAAGCGACAATCAAATAAAAATATGTAGCATACTGTTAAGTCTGCCTTGCATATAAAATCAATTACACAGTTCATGAATCCAGTAATGGGAAACGTATTACCTCTGACTGGAAGAAACTCAGGCCCCCATGGAATGAACAGGGCAGCTCTTAGGGGGAAGACCTGGAACTGCCAAGCCAGGTGCTGGCTCTGTAGCAGCTCAGGTCAGCAGCCATTTTAGCCCAAAGGGAAAGTTCCCTATCTGGAGGACAAGATGAAAAAGGTGCTCACCCGGAGCTGGGCTTCAGCCTCCTGCATCTGCTTCTTGTGTTTGCCAGGAAGGTTTGAATTCCCTCATTGATCCTGTCAATCCCTTGTTCTGTTGACACCATTAACAAGATCAAAGCTTCAGCTGCTTAACTGCTGTTGCTGATCACATACAGCAAGATTAATCCTTATATATTGTAAATTACTTAGAAAAAATTTTTAAAAACAGAACATTCTCCTCTCTACTTTCACACCTAGCTATTCTTCTCAAAAGCAGATATTAAACCTAAACATGTAGCAACTTTGCAGTACAGATTTCTGGCAAAAATCCTATGCAAAACATGTAAATATGTTAAATTATCCTCTTTTTTTCCCCCCCCAAAAGGATTTTCTTCTTTGTATTTTAACAGACTTGTCCTTCAAAAACTCCTTAGAAAATCTTCACTTTTCGTTTTCTGTTTTGGCTTTTTTTTTAGTATTTTATTTTCCTTCTACTGTTCTTTTTGACTGAGTTTTATGGACCAAATTGAAGAAGGAAAAATATAAAAGGGTGAAAAATAAACAATTGGAAACTTGGTTTTTCTATAACTCAATTCTTTTCATTGATGTCAAAAAGGCAACAACAACAAAGTTACCAACCCCAGACAAGTCAAAAAAGTCACCAATCTAATTCTCCTTGGAGATACTTAAGAACATCTAGCTAAAAAATCATCACACAATTCAGTATATGATACTGGTTGCTTTTGCTATCTGACACTTAAATCTACAATATTTTTATAGTAGCCACCAGTAAATTCAAGTTTTTTGGACCTAGAAATAAACTGTTCTGATAAATTGCAATAAAATCTCTACAAACAAGGAAAGGAAATATTGTTTACTCAACTTTATAAAGCTTATTTGGACTACATTTGTCTTAGACACTTAGAATATACTTGATTTATGTGAACGAATGATTTGCAGAATGGAACTCGCAAAGTCTCCAAGTTTCTCCTACCTCTCAGGAAGCAAATAGGGCATGAAGGCTTAGAATGCTTTTACACATAGGAGGTTGCCACAAATGAAAGAATTATGAATAATTACACTTCTCCAAAATCTGAAGGTACTCTATACAGATGTCCCAGTTCATTTTGCAAAACACTGACAGGTCCAAAATGAATCTGAAGAGCTTGCTAATGCCAGAGCCTTAATATTAACTGCTGATAACTCAGGAATTCCACATGCAATCAGTCTCTGAAGTTACAGTTTTACTGTCCTTGTAGATAAGAATTTATTGGTTATCTGGCTGTACAAGAGGGCCTGTGGGAACTCTTTTGAAGAGTCTTCTGCAGCAAACAACTCACTCTGATAACAAGAAGAATTTGATTGTTACTTGGTTTTAAAGCAGTATTTTTCCCAGTGCTTATGAACAGTACTAAGAAAAAAAAAAAAAAAAAAAAAGAAAAAGGCACCTAAGTGATATGAAGAAATCCAGGGCATCTGATTCAGCTGGAAGAAACACTGTGGGAACCAGCTATTCACCAGGAAAGCAAACACATGCAAACTCAATAATTCTAGCTGCTCAAGCCACTCTGTTCAGATGTCTTTCCACTTGCCTTGCCAGCCACAGTGATGAGTATGAATATAGTACTTAAAACTAAATTGCTCAAAATTTTCACTTCAGTCTTGTTTCGCATAACCAGATGAAATAAATCCTCCTCAATCTCATACAGGAATACTGAACGCTGACAGATTTCCACAGTTCTCTACCCACACATTCTGGCATCTCAAGAATCAATTCAAGTTAATGAGCTTCATACAGTAACGAGAAAGCTGCAAATAAAATGAGACAAAATTGTGTTACAACAAAATGCAGAATTACAATATGAATAAAGCAAGCCTGGATACAATCAGCAGTCAATTAGAATGACAAATTCTGTGTGGTTTCAAATTAAATAATTTTAATGCAGCCTTGTAGGTTAGATACAGAAATACAGTTGCAGACAGCCAAGAGTGTGGTTGCAAGTGTCCAGGATTTCCAGGCACTGATACTAATATCTAAGTTTCTAAGGATGTCAATAACAAAGAAAAGTCTGCTTAAAGCTTCTTTGTTTAAATGAGGATAAAATTTTTCCAAAGTTCTTGTATCTTAATTTTTTTTCAAGCTGGTTTACATCATAATGCCTTTTGGTTTTTTTTTTTCCTACTTACATATTTACAATAAAATTGGGAAAAATAATATGTGAAGGCATTACAGTTATTTCTCCTGACTGTGCATACTGGCCAGGTGGAAAGTCTGGAGTTGGTATGCGTACAAATGCACCACTTTGGATGCACCTTTCTCACTGAGGGTAAATCTAGCTGTCAGTTTCTCCATGGACATTTTCCATGTGCACTTTGAGGTAGTCATTCCTTGTAAACTTCTTGTGGCAGAGCTGGCACTCCGCCATGGGGCGGTTGGGGTTGTGAGTCAGCTTGTGTCGGATCAGCATCTTCTTCAGGCTGAAGGACAGGTCACAAACCTGAGGCAACGAAGACAAGACAAAGACAAACAAAGTAATAAAATTTCAAGCATGTATAACACTCCTAAGATTACATCACTGAGGCCACCACCACACCTACCTGCACTACTTAATAAATGAGCTGGTCTTTGGAAGAAAAATGCCTTCAGAGAGCACCTGAAAGATTTTTACACTGCCTGGCATCTTTTTAAGTTGTATACTAGGAGTGGTACCACAGGCACAAGGATGCTGTCTAAAAAAGACTCAATCTTCAAAATACCAACACCTTGAGCTGTCCTGGTAACATTGTGGTGCTTTGTTCAAGTTTTGATGCAGCTAAAATTGTGACAAAACTTCACAAGCATCCATCAGTTAAAATGAAATATTTCCTTCCTGACCTCCAGAATGACACCTGCAGCTTCCAAAATAATCAGTTCCATTTGCTCAGTTACAAGGAGAGAGGAGTGAGAATGAAGAGGTTCTGAAGATTACAAGAAAGGTTAATTACTGATGTAAAGGAGACCTCATTGTTCTAGCCTTTCTCTGGCTGGAGAAGAAAATGGCAGACATCTGGTAAATGAAGGTGCAATTCCTTTGCATTATTATCTGGTGTGCTGCTCTCCTTCCTCCACTGTATTCCAGGCAGTCCAGTTCATTCTGCCATTTGAAGAGATGGACCAAGGCACAAGGGACTCTGCCCATACTAAAGCCATTCCTTTATAAAAACTCTCATACTGAAGTTAAAATGAAAACCACAAAATGTTGACAGAACAAGTTCAGCAAAGGAAAGTTAGAATTAAAAGTTAAGGCAAGACACCAACTCAAGTGAAACTGTGCAGTTATAATGTCACACTCACCTCCCATGCAAGGAAACATTCTAACATGAATTTGACAGGAAAATTAAGAAAAAAAATAAAAGGAAGCAGCTGCTGATTTGACAAATGAAATACACAAGAGTCATATAATTACATAAGAATGAACATCCATAGGCTTGCACTCTTAAAACTCCATGTTCATTCCAGACAATATCTCTTTCTTGCAGAAAAAACTCAAGGAATCCAGGACAATCCCTCTGGACAAAAACAAAGCTTAAAATTTATATTGGCACCCAACTACTGCAAATGCTGAATGGTGACTGATTCCTTTTGAAACCATAACAACAAGAGCTGACGATCTAAGTAGATCATCTTGACCTCCAGCATATGGAGGATTTTATGCCAGTTAAGGCTAAACCATTAAATGACCATAAAATGGCAATGGCCAGAGGCAAGTTTTGTACCCAAAATAATTTCTCCCCACACTGTGTGTGCTGCTGCACTAGAACATGTTTGACTTTATGACATGACATAATGCTGAAGACCTTCATACAGCAACTGCAGCTCTCCAGCCTTTCCCCAGTGAATGATCTCTGAATAAACCTCTTTGAGACCCAAGCAACAGCCACCCCTTTGTTACTGACAGTGAACCTCAATTACAGCACCCACTGGTCAGCTCTGAGCACTGCTTTTGCCAAACCCAGGTTTCTGTTTCCCCTCCACAGAGCACACAAGGGGAACCCATAACATTTATCTAATCACAGCCACAAATCCCAGTGTGTTGAAAGTGTCACACACTCCTAAATACTCCAGGTTTCTTGAGAGCCAGGAGGCCAATCAGGGATATACACACAAACAAGATGCATTGGTGTTCTGTGTATCATATACACACCTCTTCACTTCTAAAATAAACAGCTTGTAACACAGCCTCAAAGTACATTTATTTCATTTATTCTGCTCATGTGACCATGTAATGTGTCCTTTTGTTCCTCCAAGGCTCTAGCACATTGTGCTATCTTCCTTCTTCAAAAAGAACATGGAATGCACAGGATTATTAAAGGTATGGCACATCCTGTGCTGTTCTTATGCAGAAAAGTTTTGGGCATTTTTTTTAAGAGTTTGCTTTGTATATCAATTTCGTAAGCAAGACTGATATTTTATAGATTTACAACCAGTCTTGCTAATGTGCACTTGAGCTCTAATCATCTCTTCAAAATTATCAAAGTTTTGGTCAGGTAGGGAGGATTGACATTTGAAAGAAAGTGTAAGTTCAACCAGAGGCAGAGTGGAAGGAAATACTGTACTGGAAAGAAACCAGGACAGGCGGTACTTGACCTTTCTGCCCCCCAAAAATAATCTATTGTCTCTGAGAAACTGAAGTTCAATTGGCCTTCCAGTAAAAAACAGGCTGGTCTGAAGAGGACAGGCATCTAATTTTCTATGAAAAATTGCATTTCTATTTCCATATTTCAGTTATTTTCACTTTTCTAGGTGACATGTATTAGAACTGCCATCTTAAAATGGGAATATTCAATTTCCACTATGATCCACGGGATGTGAGAGCTTTGAGACATTAAGGTCTGAAAATGCTTTTGCTGACTGATAAGACACAGGAATAGACACATAAATAAACTGTAGCACCTTCCTCAAACAGAGCACAAGGATTAGTTTCACATGTAACTCAATCCTGCACTGTAATGACTGTTCCATGTACCTGAGAGAGAGTGAGACAGGAAGAGAAGACATAATTTTTATTTCTCACTGTGGAAAAAAAAAATATATATTTAAAGCAAAAACATAGACTAAAAGAATTGGTATGTGGTATTCCAGAGATAAGAATTTGGGGAAGTTGTCATAAATTACCACTCACGTCATTATGTGAAAAATAATGAGAGCATCTACAGCTATCTTGAGCGGAATAAAAAATTGTAGGTGAAAAAACTCGAGTGTGAAAAGCAAATTTAGTATTGGGTAGCTCATAATAAATGTCCCCCATAGGGACATTTTTCTGTAATTGTCCACTACTGCTTTTCCTGTAACTTCTACATAAACATCTGGAATCATGCAATGTGCAAGACAGCTCTGGAGGAATGGGCTGCTCTGGGTGACATTTACTGTGTCTCCAGCATGTGCAGAACAGGAACCCAGGTGAAATAAGGAGAAATGACTGAAAACATCAATTTTAACCCTCTCCAAGTGTGCATTAAGCAACAGACCATGGTGGGCACCTGGGTGACTGAAGCATGTAGAAATGAACAGTCGAGGCAAGTGCTGTTATGTCCAAACCCAAAAGATCAGCAGCCTTTGGCAGTGTGCTGCCAGCAAAAAGCTCCTTCTGAAGAGTGATTTTGGTGAAACAAGGCAGAAACTTGAAGTACAAAAAATACCACCAGTAACTGAAGGTACACTCTGAAGAATTCTCAAGGACCAGGACTAGACACAGATTACAGCTGTTTCTAGCTATGGTTTGGGAAAGTACAGCTCTACTTGATTCATGAGGAAAACTGAAGGAAAAGCTGAAACAGGGAAGTATGCTTTCACACAGCTCCTATTTCTAATTAAAGCAAGGAAAAAGAATAAAATACAACCACCATACCAAGTCAGTCTGCAAAAGCACACTCTGAATTCAAAAGCAGTGAATCTTGGATCCACATGTGAGAAAAACTGCATTTACACTGCAAGCTGGCCAAGAGCTGATAAACAGTATAACAATCTGAAAGCTGAAAAAGTTATTGACAATGAATTGGAGTTAGAGAAATCCTCAAGGTACTATCCAGAGCCAGGCTGAGATTATCCCAAAAGAATACAGCAAATCTCCTAATTTGTAGACGTCAGCAAAATATCTTAGTTGAACTTTTTCATTAAATTAATATATTTTATTCTCAATGAAATGACATCAGATCATTCACTGAAAACCAGAATAGTTAACAGACCCTTGAAACTTTCCTGCCAAGCTGTTATTCTAATTTTGCACCTAATTATATAAATTTCTGAGCAAATTTACGGCTGCTCAGACTGAGCCATCAAGGATGTAATTGAGAGCTGGCACTCCCCTGTGACTACCTCATGAAGAGTCAGTACCACAAAACAAAACACCTACACTAATTCTACACCCATTCTGATGCCTTCCTCTAAATCCTTGAGCAACAATTTTGGCATTTAATAGTTCTAAAAGACATTATTCCCCAATAGTTTCTGCACATTCAGCCTTCCCACCTACCTCCCAAAAGCTGAGAGATGTTGCATACAAGGGGGGCAGGCTGCATGAAGGGTACCTGACAGTGATCTATGAACTGTCACAGGATATGCTGCATTTCAGCCCTGCGAGCGTGCACAGCATCCCAGATCTCCTCACTGAGCAACAAGAGGCTGTGAGCAGATGTTGAAAATATCAGACCAGATTTCACCAGAAACAGGCAATTCTGAATTCATATTTGTGTCATTCAGCATCAGAAGCATTGAGATTCCATGTAATAAATTAAATCCCTTTTCCTACACAAGCTAATCTCCAACTATTAACCTGTCATACAATTCATACAGGAACCCAAGCAGAATTAACTTGTAAATGGTAACATCCAAATTGCATTACTAATGGTGAAAATAACTCTTATGGGATCCAAAACCATAAAATGAACGGGTGTGCGTGGCTCTTGGCAAGCAAAGAGGGCACATGAAATTCCCTGAATAGCTTTTCATTCCTTGGGCAATCCAAGCCCATGTGAAGTGTAACCATATCACAAGCACTAAGTCCAAGGCCACAATATCCCTGCAATTAAATCCTGCTGCTGCACTGAGGCTGAGAAGACGAAGGGAAAGGAGGAGAGGAACTCACATCACACTGGAAGGGCTTCTCCCCGGTGTGGGTCCTCATGTGCTCGTCCAGGCCTCGCTTCTGACTGAAAGCCTTGTTACACTCCGAGCACTGGTACGGCTTTTCCTGCACGCAATGACAACAGCGAGTGAAAGTGAGTCAACACAGAGCCCAGATCATTAAAGGAGTGGAATTCCATGCTGGATGGTGCAAGTTTTATTTTCTCTCCAAGGTATTACAGTCAGTGAAAACAACAGAAAACGACTTTCAAATGATTAAGTGAAAGCTGGGAAAGCTGTGGCCTGACAGTTTCCACTTCAGCACCCAATTATGAATTAATTATCCATTCCAGTCTTTCAAACCCAGCCATTTGGGGAGTCTGCTTTTTGTCACGTGAAAGGTACAGAAACATAAAATTCCTCGTTCTTTCCTTTATCCCCCAGAAATGCTTAAAGCACACAAACAAGTAAGATTATCTACGAAAACTTCAAGTTTGTTTGGAGGTTTCCAAGCACAGGAAGAGGTAAGGGGAGGAAGACGATGTATAAGGAAAGCTTGTGGTAGCAGAAAAACTTACTTTGAAAAGTGGTGACAGAAGGTTAATCACATACTCATTGCAGAATCTCAAAAGAAGTGCAGATGGCAACCAAACCATCTGTATTTTTATTAGAACTATTGGTTAGCAGCTACTGTAAAACATGTTAGAAAAGTTGCAATCTCACTGACCTGAAACAAATAATTAGAGATAAATAAGGAAACCCACTTATGCAAAGCTTTTTTTCTTTGATGTTGTTCCTTCATATAGAAACTTTTATAGGAGTAATTCCTCCTTGATTCCACTAAAGCTACAGAAAAACTGTATAGAAATCAACAATAAATCAATTAAATGCAAGAATTAACATTATGGCAATGCACATGGCCTCATTAAAATTTTCATATTCTAGAGGCACCCTTATTTTTGCACCAGCTAGACTTCCTTCACTCTCGTTCTACTTTTTTCTGTGGTCTCTAATTCTGTACTTCTTAAGCTCTGAAGAAAGGTATTTTAAGAAAAGTAAATGCTTTTTACTAAATTAAATTGAAAGCAATGACTATAAATCAATAGGCAAAAAAAGCAGCTAGATCTATGAATTAACAAATAATAGGCAGTAAAATCAAGTTATTTGGGGAGATGACGTGGGATCCAAGGACAAGTGAGACAGAACAATTCAGGCATTAAACAAAGAGAATGAGCTGTCTGGTTATTGAATTCCTACTCTCAGTCTCTGGGAACCATCAGGTCTCCATGTATTGCTGAATCCTGCCAGGAATTCACCAGCATTCACCATACACCTAACACAGAGCACAATCAATTAGTGCAGGGTATGTCCCAGTCTCTCTCTTTAGGGCAGATCCAGAGACCTCAGTGGGGCAAAGATGAGGTTCTTTGATTTTGCAGTCTCCTCCCACCAAGTTTCCTAGAAAAGACAGTGTTACTTCCATGATTCTTCAGTAGACAGCAAAACATAACAAATTACCTAAAAAAGATCTGAACTGATCTGTGAAAAAAAAAGATTATCATCTGGATCAAGAAGTCCATGTCACAAGGAGCTTTGCTGACCTGACTAAAGACTTCATGGAGCAGGGTCTGCATTTTTAAGGGAAATGTATGAATAAGCCATGTGAAAAGCAGGTTTCTGCAACAACCCCTTAATTGGTTTTGCATTGTGGTTAACACAAACCACATTTCTGTGCATTCTCCAAAAGCAGTCTTTCTGTGTGGAGGTTGTTCCCCAGAAAGTGCAAAGTGAAGTATACGATGTGCACATCTTAAACACCTACAAAAGCATTCACTACTGCACACTGCACCAGGTGGACTCACTCCCTTTTTACTGTCTTGGTCTTCAGCTATCTGAAGAATTGACTTGATAATGACCAGGTCAATCATTCCAGTGCTAAATGGATTTCAGGATTCCAATTTGGACAAAGAGCCATTTTAAACTCTGGGAAGCTGGAGTCACAAACCTGGGTTGTATTATCTTCCCCCAGGTTATGTCTGGCTGTTGTATATTTTATATTTGCATTATTCTCTGTGGCAAAAATGGTGTATCTAACATCCCCTTGGCATTTGTATTGAAATTCACATCTGCAGTGCATGAAACACATCCAAAGCTGTCTTTGATCTAATTTTAGATCCCTTCCATCTGTATATTCCAGTGACTTGAGCAGATATGACTGATTCACACCAGCCTCCTCTCTCCTGAGTGGAGGCTCCCTCCATTGACATCTGTGTCTGTTTCAGGAAAACCAGCAGTGCTATCCAGAGCAAAACTTGGCCCTCAGTTTATCTCCAGAGAAAAAGACTTTTTTGTTGTTGTTTTGAAGAAAACATCATCCTCACCAATCAGTTTCTTCAAAACAAAACATTCTGTGCTTTTCCTTTTCTCTCTGCTCCTTCTCCCCCTCGTGTCAAATTTCCATTGCACAATGGTTGGAGAAAGCAACACTTGCAACATGGAAAATGTGATGTTTGTTTGGCACAATCATGACTGCTTTAAATGTGAGCAGAGGAAAAAAAAAAAAGATAAAAACCACAGCAACAGGTCTGAAAAAGCTAATGCCACCACCAAAGGACAAAAGGGGCCAACACTGAGATAAGAAAAAAGCTGGACAAATTTATAACATGAAGAAAAGGGAAAAACCTGCTAACTATCAACAAAACAGGAGCTCATAGGGAAGATAATCCAAATCTGACTTCAGAGGAGTTAGCAAGTGCTGGTACTATAAATCTGCCCTCTGCTGAAGAAGCATCTGCCAGGCCATGGCTGTGGTGGCAGCCAAGCTGAAGGGTTACATGTGTTTTCTTTTGTTGACCATCTAAATGAGGAAGGGAGCAGGGAGAGCAAGAGAGACAGGACGTGGCTGATACTGCAGTGATTTAATATCTCAGTTTTAAGCATGCCAGGCATGAACAGAAATATGTAGATCAGAATTTACAACCGTCCTGCCTCTGAACAAGAAAAGGCCAAGCAGAGCCCAATGGTACTCTGGAAGGTGCTTTGCTGTAAGACTAACACATGCTGACCTTAAAAGCTCCCATTTCTGGTGGGTTTGACCATTAAAACTGAGAGAAATTAAACATTTTAAAAACCATGTCAAATAAAACAGGGCCTGCAGTACACACTCCTGTGTCTGTGGATGGCCGAATCACAAATTACACCTTGAATTCTAAGCAAGTTGTGCTTTGCACTAGAAAGACCTCATTCAGAACATGACAAATCTCAAATACATTTGGTGCACCTTCAACAGCTTGACACAAAGGGTGCACAGAGTGTCCTGCAAGCACAGCAGATGGAATTACTCAAATGCAGAACATTTGAACTGCTAGCTGCTGCTGCAGTTGCCTGTATGTCCCTTAAGAAATATAAATACATTATGTACAGTAGGTTAGCACTTGTCCTCTGTAAACCCAGTAATACTGGTTACACAGGTGAAACGTGAATGACTTTGGTAGGAGTCTCTACAGCTTGCTTTCTAAATCTGAATTTAGAACCATTTCATCAGCTCAACAGTTACAGCAAGACAAACATAATTTAAACAACATTATTATTACCACCAAATAAACATATCTCAAGATTAAAATAAGAGTTAAGAACGCAACTACCAACTTGATGGGCCTGTATTTTCAACATGCTGAACACTGAAGCTTGAGAGAAGTGCAGAGAAAAAAGGAAAAGCTTATCAGGTCTTGTATTACATGTAAATATTTACACTTGTGATATGAATGTGAAAACTGACAGGAATAATGGTGATGCTACAGGACACACAAAATTTTTTTTTAAATAAATAATCCTTTTCTTTCCATTATTCTAAAACAAAGCCTTCCTTTGCTCACAGAAAAAATCTTAAAATGTCTATTCATGAGATACTGATACAGTAACACCATCTGCTTTTAAAAGGCGTTTTATGTGAAAATTTTGAAAATATCATTATTACTGTTACTAAATATAATTTATATGCTTGCATTATCACCTGAACAGAGGGTTAATAAAAAAACTTTTGAAAAAACATCAGGCAAATGGAAAAATGTGGCCTAGAATGAACAAACATGACCAGCCAGGTAACATTAAAATACTCCAGTCATGTCTGCCAGCTACCAGGAGCTCGTTACCCTCAAAGAGAAATCTGGAAATCCTTCAGCTTTGCCAACTTGAAAATGTGGGAAATCTGTTTACGCTTAAAATGACAGATAACCCAAGTTGATGAACTCCAGTTTTGCATCTAAGTGTGAAAAAAATTCAAGAACCAACAAGATCCTCTCTTAGAACTAGAAAGTTTCTGCAGGTTATAGGAAGTGGCAGACCCAGAGACAGAGGCCTATTTAAACTACTAACATAACATTGACACTGGAAGACAAAGGGTGATGAGAATTTACAATAATAGTAGGGATTTGAAACTTATAATATTAAGCATCAATTAAAAATCACTTTACAAGAACATGTTGAAAAGTAAAATCCTTTGAAAAATATTTCCAACAATTAGAGCAGGCCAAAAAATTTTCCTGTTAAAACAACTGTGACATAATTCTGGCAGATTTAAACAAAATGTGACTTTTGTTTGAAATGACTAAATTTTTTTTTTTTTTTTTAGAACAGGTCTCAATTAATTTCATTTTAGGAGTATTTAAAAAATAACCTTTTTTTGCCATGAAATTAGTAATTAAAACAAAAGCATGAATCTTCTCTGAAATGCCTGCCAGAAAAAAAAAGGGCATTTCTTAAAAATATCCAGTATATGCAATTCATTTGGCTTTACCATATCATTAACTTCCCATTTTCCATGGCAGTCCTGCCTATTTGCTGCCCATAAATTGAAAAGTTCTCATTTCTTTGCAATTTTTTGAACTGCTGAGGCAACTTCTGGCCCTAAAATTTAGAAAAGGAGGGTTTATTTAATCAGCATTGACGAAAATTCAATAGATGTTCACCTGCTCCTGGAAAATAACTATCAATATAGAAAAAGTACATTTTCACTCTGCAAGGAAGGGATGATCATCAGTCAAGATTACATAAAAAGTGTGAAAATATAGGTGCAGTGGGATTCAAACCTTCCACATTCTATGTGCAAACACAGATTCCAGAAGCAAGGAAACCACAGCGCTGGCAAAGTCATCATCCTCAGGCAGATGCTTGGGAACTCACCCCCATCTCACCAACAGGGAAATAGAGATAAAATCCAAGATGGAAAAACCCCTCCAAACTCAATCAACACATCATATCATTTCATTAGTCACTGTCATGTGCCCAGAATTCTGTATTTAGTACACAAAGGAATCTTTTTTTTTGACAATAGCATTCTACGGTGCTTCTAAAACGCACAACACTTTCTCAAACTTTAAGCTCAAATATTACCTGGGAAACACAGAAGTGAAATTATGTCAATATTCTCCTTGCATTATTTCTCATTTACTACTATTTTAATACTCCTCTGGATTAAAAAAGAGGGGGCAGTGTAAAGTTCCAAATGAGTGCCTTGGAAAGCCTGTTTAAGTCAGGACCTCTTTTTGTTCAGGGAACAAAAACAGTCGGCAAGAGTCCTCTACAGGAGACTGCCTCACTTCCACACACACCATGATTTATCCCTATTCCTATGAAATCCATAAATAAAACTCGAAATTATTCCAAGGTTGGTTAATTTCCACACATATTGTGGTTTAAATGTATTTAAATATTAATGTATTTTAAAATAGTAGGCACTTATGCATGAAATAAAAATTATAACACTGAAATTACTCTAATTTTTAAATTACCTCAGAAATGTACTTCATTTAAGCACAGGCTGGCAGCTTCCACCCACCAGAGCTCAGATTTTTAAAGAAGTTATAAAAATTAAATATATCTATTTTATGTAAATATGAAATATTCAAATCAAGTTATGAAAAGCCATTTTCAAATAGCTTTGACTCTTTCTGTTTTCCATCACTGAATCCAACTGTAATAAAATCACCATTCACAGCAGTAATGAAAACATCAATTCAACATGACAACAACTCCGGGCACCTATCAATGGCCACATTTCCAAGCATTAGCAATTCTATTGCTACAACATAGAATAATTTTTCCACACGTTTAAGCTTAAACATTGCAATGTCCAGTCAGGCACTGAATAAAGCCTTAGGAAAAAGCTGAAGTTTCCTACAGTGTGAGGGCTGGAAATGTGCATGTAACTCCCTCAAAGCTGATATGGTCTGTAAACTCATTTCATCAACAACTTCACTAAGTTCCTCATTTATGTTTTCCTAGGCTGCTATATTTCTCCTTAAGGAAAAAAACCCAAGCCCATCAAACCATAAAGCAAACACATTTACTTTCACAGAAACACATCTGTACCCAGGTGACATTTTACTATCAGGTGGGTGATGTTTTCTCCCTGCCCTGGCCAGCAGGGGTTTGCCCTTACCTTCTCTGCTTACTCCAGAGCTGGAGCTGACACCTGTGGCCACCCAGGCTGTGCTCACTTTAGCAGCTGCCAGACCTTAATCAACTTTCTACAATGATTTTTCCAGCAGCCTTCCCTGATCCCTAGCATCAGGTCTGGCATTTAAGCCCACTGGTAAAATACAATGAGATTTAATCTCTACTGTCTTTGGTGAATGCTACAGTATTATTTTTAAGCCACTTCACAAACTTTCTGGCCAATAGACCAGATTGGTTTTTCAAGATATTTATGAATAAAAAATAATTTATCATTGCAGAAGGGTGCTATGATTGTGTTTATTTCCACATTGCTAGGCTCAGCTGATACAAAAATACCTTCATGATTTACACATTCAGCTACTTACTCTTTCAACAATGATTCTGCACGCAAGAATAAATTTCAAATAAAATTTGTGTGTAGGAATGGGTAAAAAAAGAGAAAGCAAACAACCTTACAGCATTTTAAAAAGTCAAAACATGGGATGACTGAAAAGAGAAATTTCAAGTGTGACTTCCTGGTTTTTCTTGTTCTTAGAACTGACAGTGGGACCCAAACCTTTGGCAAACACAGTGCATTTTTTATTTCCTAATCTTCAGTTCATCTTTGTTTAAACAGCCTAGGAACACAGAACAAGTCCTGTTCTTTCATAGTGCATTGTGCTCAGGGGTCTCAAACTCTTTCTGCACAGGTTTCTTTCTTCCCTGGAGAAGTCCTTACACGGTGCAGTTAGAACACATCTCCTTCAGAGTCAGGACTCAGATCATGAGCCCTCACTTCAGGAAAAACACACATGAACAGCTCAGCAGCTGTTTTCTCTGCTGAAGGGGGGTTGGTTTGGTTCCTGTACCCTGCATTCCTGACAAGCATCAACCTACTACTAAGATTCAATAAATCTTCTCATTCTTGCCAAGACACAAATGGCATCTGCCCCATTTACCTCTCAGTATTGTTGCTCCCACACTTCCTTTTCCTCCCTTTCCAATTCCCTTCACCACTCTGTTCTTCCACATCAGCTAAAATACATATTTATTCCGTTGTACCTGCACTAATATTTACTCACCTGAACAATAAAATAACAATAGCTTATTATCCTGTGCTACTTCATGGATAATATTCTGCAGAACAGACTCAGGCATAATTCCGTCTTCTGGCTTGAAAATCCATGGAAGTCAGTAATAAACTTTGTTTTCTCTTCTCTTGTTTTTATTAATAATTTCAACCCATTTTTTTCCTCCTCCTCCTAAGATGACCTTTGATTTTTTAGCTGTCCAGTTCTACTTAAATATTAAACACGGTCAATTGTGAGGAAGAGGGGAAGTTGGGACACACAAGAATATAGCAACAGGCTTTAATTTAGAAATTACTATTAATGTAAATGTTATCAGTAGTGATTCTTGTTACTTCAAAGTAAAAAGAATATTTACATGGAGATAAATGAATATGTATGAGACTCACTGTCAAGTTTTGGGATAGGAGCAGTATCACCACAAAAAGAACCAAAATCTAATCAAGTCTAAAAAACCATGTTTGGCCTGCACATTTTAATGCCACAGTGTAGCTGTGGGGATGACCAGCACCTTCCCACATCAAAATAAAAAAAAAACCTGAAATGTGACCTTTCAAATGTAGATGATCAACACATCTCAAGTACATGGAAACACTTAGATCACATTTGGTGTGCACCGAGTTCTTTGTACCTCTAAGGACGGTATTTGACCTCCATGGTACAGTAGAATATTTCCTGAGACATTTTAAAACAAATTTTATTATGTTCTTAGCGCTACACAAAGCCTGTCTAATTACAGTGTCTACATATATTAAAAAGAAATATCCACTCCTTAAAATTTATTTTCCTAACTCTTCCCTTTCCTATCAGCTAAAAAATGCTTAGAAGAAAACATCACTTGGTGTAAATCACTGTAGACTCTAAAAGCCTAATAATCTTATTTTTCCTTTATTTTTCTTCTACAGAGGCTGGGGAGTGTTTGTTGTTTTTACTCAAACTGTATTAAAAATCAGGAAAAAAACCTGGATTTGGCACTGTTTCAGAGCTTGTTTACCCCTCATAGTCATGCAGAACTTTGATGGGTCATGACATTTCTCCTGGTGCAAACACAGTTAAGAGGGGACAGTAACAACAGAGAAGAATTTATAGCACGTCTTAAAGTGATTCAACAGCTGGAAAAAAAAGGAGAAACAACTAACAACATAGGACTAGCCTGTTCCCAGTGAACTACCAAGAGTATTGCACAAACTACTCATTACTTGTATAGTTTGGGGTACAAAAGCTACAACTTTATCTAGGACCTCAGTTAATATGCTCAAGACCCACACAGAACAATAGAAACAGTTTTTAATTTTACTTATTTTAAAAGCAATTCTGTGTGCCCACTTGCATATGGAGACTACTAAGTTAAACATCACCTTTCCTATTTCCCAGTAGATGCAGAATTTTCTTGGTTTGGTCTCAAAGTTGCACTCATCTTTGTGAGCTGTAACAGCTCCCAGTTAAATAAAAGTTATATAAAAATTGTCATCAGTTAATAAAGTACAGCCTCTAGAAAATCTCATAGTGACTGGACTTTACAGGCACAGCAAGAATCAAAGCACTGGGTATTGAAGTTTCAGTCACAGTGAAGCCTTTACAGAGCTGTTTACTCAGTAAACAACATTAATTTATATCTATAAATAACCACGGGTTAAATGAAGAGGTTAGTACAGCTATTATTTCAACATAAAAGAAATCAAACACAGAAAAAATAGAAGGTAATGGAGTTCTAATTAGAATTCGCAAGTTAATGACTTGAATCTTTTCCTCTTATTTTGATAGGCATAAAATACCTTGGTTGGCAGAGCCTAATCTCTACACAAACAGCAACTAATTACTTTTCACCACACGAGTCACAGACAATCCTCAAGCAAGCATAAAAACTCCTCCTTGTGTGGGACTTACCCTGGTGTGGGTGCGAATGTGCATCTTCAAGCCATCGTTCTTGCTGAAAGCCTTGTCACAGTAGGGACACTGGTAAGGACGCTCACCTGAGAACAAGAGAAGCATCAGGACCCAGAAATGTGCCCTCAGAGGATGAAGGCCTTGCAGCACAGCTATTCGTCAAACTGAACTGCTTTTCTCTTCCAAGAGCAGATTTAAACTTTAGAAAAATTACAAATAATCCTGCCTGAGTGGGATGGAGTGCTGGATCAAAATATTTCTCTTTGCTGACTGATTTTGCACTACAATACATGAATACACACAGACAGCCTTGGGGGAAATAAAACCAAAAAGAAAACACCTAATGCCCTTGCTCAAACCACATTGTACAGTGATTTACACATGGCCACTTTTATGGTTAGGCATTAACTGCTCCCAAATATTTTTTCTATTTCACATCTGGTCGCTATTAGAGGCCTCTGGGTGTCAGAATCCCAATGGAATATAAAATCTGCTCTTTTATAATGCTGCATCTGTGTTAGAAGCTGGTTAATCAAAAGTTTCTGCAATATCTGTGTCCCAATTTATGACTGAAGTGGAAGCAGAACAATCTTAGCATCTCCCTTGCAGCATCCCATATCTGAAAGGTATTTGCTTAATGCTCCATTACACCGGTGTCATTTGGCATTGATTTTCCCAAACTCACATTAGTGTCATGTGGATACTGAGCTGTTCAGAGACAACCAGTAAAGAGTTTCTGAGCACCACCATTTGGAAGAAATGTACTTGAATTTTTAACTCTTCAGGCAAGGCACTGGAATCTGAGTGTACTGCCTCCTGTTCCTGTATAGAACACTTTAAAAGCAAAGATCAGGCCGTTTCCATTGGAAAACAAAGTAGAAAAAATTAAATTAATTAGTAAAAAAAATTAAGATAGAAAATTTTCTGTTAACAAAATTGATTTTGTTCTACACAACCATAATGCTGAAGGTGTCTTTTCAAATAAAAGTTTGTCACAAGTTAAGCAAAGCCTGTTTTATAAAGTCAATGCACAGCTTTCTGCTTACAAAGGTATTTCTGCATGTATAGACTTAATATAGAACAAATGTCAAGCACTTATTAACACTCAATCTTCTAAAATAGGCAAGCAAGATTAACTCCATTTCACAGTTTAAAAAAACCCAAACCAGACTATTTCACTGATATCCCAAAGATATTGACAAAGAGCCACTGCTGGACATGAAATCTTCATTTCCACACGTTGGGTAGAGATTCAAGGGCACCTGAGGTGAGATAATTATTTAGGGAAGAGGATGGCCACCCTACTCTACTTTGTAGACAGATTATTTTTTCTTTTTGTCTTTTACTTCTGTATAGGTAACTGTGAATCACAGCATAAGATTGGCCAGCAAGGCACTTGTAAACACAAATATTTTTCTCCGTTGAGTTCTGTCATCTCTCAGAAAGCTCAACTGTGTGAATTGGGGGTTTGGGGTTCTTTTTAGGATGATGACAACAATCTCTGTGTTAGAGCTGTGTTTTCACTGAGCAGTTTGATATATGAGCCTCTCTCTCCTGACCCTCGATGCCTTTAATTCATGCCCCCGAAATTCAAACACTCCAACAGTTGTCAGTACTCCAATACTGAATTAATTCAGCTGACATTTTTATGTCTGGGGGCTTTTGAATGGAGAATTTAAAGCTTTCAGCAGTTTGTAAGCAGATGAGCGATGACAGGTAGGAGTTGTACCCTCCTCCCTCTCTCCCCCACCCTCATCTCTCTTTAAAGAGAAAGACTTTTGCCTTCAAAGGATGGGCTTGAGTTTGTCTGAAACAGATTAACAGTGTCCCTCTGAAATCAACCACGGACACCGTGGTGCTTGATGAGGAAAGCCCTAGGAGCTTTCAGCAGATGCCAGCAGAGGGCAACAATGACTCCACATCAACGTGCCACACCTGAAAAAGTCGGGCTTGGAGCTGCTGTTATAAACTGTCCACTGTAAAAAATCTTCACTGCTCCAAAAATCAAGTTTACTGCCTAACACAGACTGCCAGCTATGACTTGACATTCAAACTAGGAACCATCTTGTTTTTCTAAATTATATAAATTTCACGTGCACTTGTGTCAATAATTTCCAGTAAAACTACTTAAAAGATGTTCCCAAGTAATTTTACTGTTGCTCTTATTTTTTGTTATTTTCTTCCACCTTTGGAGTCTGCATGCCTAGAATTTATTCAAGTGCCCTGGTGCTTACACAAGCATCTACCTGAGCATAAACATCATTTAAACTTGTAACTTAACTTCTGTCTCAAAAGGTTTTAGGATTTTACAAAATTAACAATGGGCCACTTAAAATACATCTGTGCTAGCAACAACCAATTTTCTTAGTATAAATTTCTTACTAACTGCTCTCTGGAAAGGGCCTCCGTTGCCTGTCTCAGAAGTGAACAAACTGCCCTCTGACAATGCATCTTTTTTGCTATTTACTGTCTCAGGAGCCCAGGTAACTAACTTAGATTAAATATCTGATCTTGTGGACAGCAGATCTGGCAAGATTATTACAACTCCACATTATTACCTTCTCTATCTCTACTAAAAATTAACTTCCTTCCTTCTGGAGCCAGCCTAGGCAAACATTATTCATGCTACCAGTCAGTTTCTCATCAGAATGATTCCACATTCAAGGAGACCACTGGGAAGCAGGTGTTTCCCAAGAGAAGTCTTACACACTCTGTCCCACTCTAAGTCCTGTAAGATAGACAGGAACAGTTTATCTTCCTCTTATCCTGTGATAAGCAGATGGAACACGATGGCAACAAAGGAAAAGACAGATTTGAAAGAATGAATGCTAGAAATATTCCTCTCACACGTGAAGGCTTGCTGAAGGGCAACATTTCATAGAAAACTACTGCCAGTGTCCACAAAGGAGAGGGGCTTGTGCATGCACAAAGTTTAGAATTGTCCCTGAAACCAAGTGGAGAGCAAGGACCATGTGATACAGTCTCCTGGGAAAGTGACATTATCCATCAGCGCTCTCACATCCATCTACAGCCAGACAAGGACTATCAAAATCCCATTAGAAACATTGCAGTAACAAACTTCAGGTTCTGCACAAGAAATTGTGGAGATTTCCAGAGGCAAAACTCCTCTGATCAGAAAATGAATGGATCTCTAACAAGGAGTTTAAGAGCAAAAGTTACTAAGAAAGGCAAATTAAATACCTGGCAAGTCATGAACCTCTATTTCTTTTGTCTTCACAAGAAGGAGTTAATAGGAATCGAAGTGAAAGAAAGATTTCCCCTAGATAAACTACAATTTCTTCTTGGATTTGCTGCTAGAAGAACATTTATGAGATGGTGTCAATTTGTGGTAACACCAGACTAAGACAGGGGTGCACTTTAGGTAAAGTCAATGCCAATTAACAACTATGCCATTTACACTCTGCATTTTTATATAAACACATTTTAATATACAGCTATATATAATAAACATAGAAGTATTTTATGTTTGAGTGTTTTTAAAATCTGTTTTCTAAACAAAACTATTGCTTTCATTAAAATAACAGAAAGTCAAGCAAGTCAAATGCAACAAATGTTAAGTTCACCCCTGAGTAACAGCTGACTGTCATGTCCCCGCTGTTCCAGAACAAACTGCTCAACACATTAATGGCACTTCTGTACAAATAACCCCAAATAAATAATCCTGGGATAAATTGCAGTGGATTTAGCATAATTCAAAGTCTAGACATTCTACTTCCAGATTTTGTATGAACAAAAAATCAGAGCTTTTAACATAATAAAAATAAATTTAACCTTAATACAAGGATTATGAAAAACAATTCCATGATTGAAAAACATATGAGATTTTGATCTGAAACCACGTCATGATGGAACTGACATCTTTTTTTCTCCTCTCCATCTCTAGCTTGAAATCACAATACCTAGTAGACCTTAATGTAGCTTAGCAAGTTAAATACCAGATTCTCCCATTCCGGTTGGACTCAGGACAGCTTCCCATGAGACATCTGCAATCAGAGGTGCTCTACGGCAGCATTTACTGAGTTTAGCACACAGATCTCCCAAACTCAGGCACAAAACAATTAAGAAGCAAATCCATATATACATTAGTTTTTGAAGATTTCAATGTTTCAGTGGCTACAGCTAGACAATTAATAAGGACTTTGAGACAGTTAATCAAACTGGTCATATGCATTGCTATTTTCACACTGTATTTTGCATTCCCTGTAGTCAGCTGAGCCACAAAAATAAAACTGTTTCTCAAGTAGGTGGAAACCTGATTAGAACCAATAATGTTAGTAATTACTTCAGAACAACGGCCTCAAATCAGATTAAGTAAATACGTACTTTACAGGAGAAATGCATTCCCATCCAATGAAAAAAAAAAAAACCAAAAAAGGAAACATCCAGCTGCAAAATAGTCCTGATCTGAAGAGCAAACCAAAGTAACAGTCTCACTACCCTTTCAAACCACACTCAGGCATTAATTCTATTTCATCTGTGAAATTTGCAGTCCTGTTTACTGTCCCTGTTCCCCTGCAGCTTGCTTAGACACCCAAACAAAATTCTCAGGTATTCATGTTAGCTTCAAGCAGGATTCCCTGGCTTGCTGTCTTTACTGGGACTCAACTGCTCAGTTAAGGAATGAAGAATTTGAATTATGCAGTGAAATAATCAAGGTGGGTTTGTTTAATACACTTTTTAATACGTCTCTGCTCAGTTGGGGTATTCAGCATCAATGGTTTTGGTCGGCATTCACGGACATCAGAAAAAGACCTACAACAAACTGCACTGAACATCAGATCATTTGCAGCATATGCAGCATCAGGGAATTCCTCTCTTCAGTTTTCTTTATAAAAATGAATAAATATAATTACAGCAATGTAGTCCCTCAGATTGTTCCATAGACCATTTCCCATGTTCTAGATATAGCTCCCTTTCAGATGGTGAGCTACTAATTTTTGGGATTAGAAGACTGTTTCTTAAATAAAAAATTGTTATGTTTTTCTGTAGAAATATATATATGTGCATTATTTCAAAATACCAGCTTTCAGAACAGTTATATCAAACTATAATCCTTTTTAAAGTCCTCACTAAAGCCTGGGGCAGGGGAGAGGGTTAGAAGAGAGCCTCCACCATTGCCCAACTGCAGTGGAATGAGCACAGTTCACCTGAAGAGGAATTTGGAGGCCATCTGGATCACACATTTAACACTCCTTACCAGATGATCCACAGGGCAGCCCAGAATGGGAATTTCAAGGGGGCTTTTTTAGTCTGGGGTGATGACAGCATTCAACAGCAAGTAAGGACGGGCAAAAGGTTAACGGATGTAACAAAATTATAATCTGTGACATCTGCTTTAGAATACTGCTCAGAGAGGGCACCTGACAGCTTCACACATTTATCCTCAGCTGCTCTTGCCCTTAAACAGTGCTCCCATTCAATTAAAAACTTTGTGTCCTTAACTGAACGTTATTCAGTTAATGCACCTATGCAAATATGTACACACAAACACAAATAAAACTAAAATACACAGATCTGAATTTCTCCCACATGGAAGGGGACTTCATTAGGAACCAAAATTAAATTAAACAGGAATTCAGTGAACCCAGTGATTCCAACAGAACTTCAATTAGAAAATGCCAGGAAACCAATCACTGAGGAAAGATGAAAAATTCACAAATCAAGAAAATATTGAGTACATTTCACCACTTTGGTGTTGCAGTCCTGTGAGAAAACCAACACTTCTTTAAAATAATGAACTTCCTATCATGTAGAGGTGGCAATTTTCTACATCCTGAGTAGCATCTTCAAAACCATTTAATATCCTGCATCTCTCAGGCATTTCTGTAATTCTGACCAGAGATTCCAGGGAGGGAAAAGAACGGAAGAGCAATCAAGAAGCTTGGCCAACTGCAACAGTGAGCTGATTTCCTTATGACATCAGGACTAGTCTTAACCCGGACTAGACAATAAAAAGTGATCTGGCCTGTGCAAAATCCTGGCCTGCCTCCTTTCCAGCCACTAAACACTCAAAATTTAGCACTTGAGAAGGTACAGAAGTCCCCACACAGGAACAGCTCTCTCATGCCAAGAGCTAAGTAACTTTGTGATCTGAAAGATAAAATACTTGAGGACATAAGCCGAGACAAGACCCAGAAACACCAAAAGCACAGGTAATTTTATACTCATCGTGGGCCAGATAAGGAAAGGGATAGGTATGACTGCTCTGAAAACAGTCCTGTGCTCTGAGAAACACTCCTCAGGTATGGGGGCAATTAGAGACATTTCTTACTTCATTTTAACCAACATCCAAATCTGGCAGACTCTGAAGACAAGAGATTAAATGCCTCTGTTTTTTCAGGTGGTTTGTTTCCTCACTGATGATGAATAACTCTAAGTTTGTGTATTTGTGAATGCTTTCTAACCAAACTCCAACACTCATTTTCCAGGCACCAGGGAGAACTAGAATTGGTTTCATGTAAATCAACTATATGCATTTCCCATCCACTAAAAACAGTCACATATTTCATAAGAAAAAATCTCAAAACCTATTCTATCAAAACAAGGGAAAACCAGAAGGCTTGAAACATTTTTTTTTTCTGTTAGTTATATTTTTCTAAGTATTTAGCCATGCTTTAATTTTTGAGGTATAGAAGTGGTATTTTCACAACTGAGGTGGTTGGTTTTCTGCAAAGTTTAGAGTTTATTCAAAGAATTCAGATTATTTCTAGTTAAGACAAATAAAATGTTTGCCCTATCTGGTCCATCAAAATTATCATTAATTAATTGAGATATTGGCTATTTGCCACTAAATGAATCATAAAGACTAGTAAAATCCCCTACAAAATAAGAAGACTATCTGAATCCACGCAGTAAAGCGTGAACTACCATTATTACTTACTTACAGCCTCTCATCAGTTCTACAGTGGTATCAAGATTTTAAGTAATCTTAAGTAATAAATAAAACACTTTAAAGAATAAACTAGTTCTATTCTTTGCAGCTATCAGTGGAATTAAACAATCTGATTTCTCTATGAATGGAAAATGCAACATCTATTACTTCAGTGAACCCAATGGTCAACTAAGTCTTTTAAAGAAATCCATTAATCCATCAGTAACTCATTTGACCTAAAGAGGTCTCATTCAAATAATCTACCCCTCAAAAGAACATTTCCTCATTCATGAGTACAGACAACAAGAAGCTGACAGCTGCATGAAACTTAACAGGTATTTTTAAAGATTTAGCTGTTGTCTGGAGATGAACAAGACAATGATGTATAAACTGTAAGGTTTAGAAATGCAGAATCCTTACCTCTGAGGCCTTCTGCAAGCCCCTTTTTAAACTGGGTAGATAAAAGAGGGATCATTTATAAGTTATTCATAGAAAGAACCTATCTGTAGACATTTGCAAGCTGTTCACTGACTAGATACAGATACATTCTCTCACATACTTCATTGGCATATGAGAGGAAGTTCCTTCAAGCATGCCTTTTATCTTTTTTTCCTATGTAAGAAAATATAATTTACATGTAAGGTAATTTAGCAGAAGATCTGCTGGAATGAGGATCCTGGCTGTACATTATTAGGTACATGAGCAAACAGTTGCTTGTTTAGCTATTAAACCTTTGGTGATATATTTTATACCATAATAAATAAAAGTTATCCTGTACTTGAACTCATTACTTCCTTCAACTACTTTGAAGTCTTCTGTGTTCACAGATGACTGAACTACTGTGGAAAACCAAAGACCTTTATTATTATAACTCCACCACTAAAATTTTGCTTGCCTATGAATTTTGTCTTAGTGCAAAATTTGAACTTAAGACACCTATATAGCTGGGACTTAAGTAGGATTGTAAATATGCTCAAAAGCTTAGTTAGGTTGTAGAAATGGGACTACAATTGCAAAATTAGGTGCATAATATCACGCTTTCAGTGCAGGAGGCATTTCAAGAAGGCAATCAGCACCTCAAGTTCTGTATTTTTAAAAGCTTATAAAACAATCTCTTCTTACATAAATTGAAAAATATCATGTTAGCATAAAGGATATAGAAGTCTGTGATCCAAATGCTTTTTGCTGTTTTAATGTAATTTCGTGGTATTATCTTTTACTCATCCACATGGAAGTATATTTGAAAAAAAACCTTCTCAACTCATGCTTAAAAAACAAACACGCTTTTTGCACCTAGCAGAGCATGTAACATGTAAGAAAGACATAATAAGTCGTGGCTTTCAAATTACATAGAATTGAAAAACTCATCTTTTCAGAGAACATTTAGGACAGATGTAAATTATCTTACTGGCTTATTATCAGCACTTGGACTAACTGTGATGGTGAAAGCAAAATAAGATAATATTTTAACCCATATTTGCACATCATTTTCTGCAAGACATTTATGGTCATTAGTTTTTCCTCGTCAGTCTTTAAGTATCAGTAGGGAAAGAACAGTGTAGAAAAGACAGAATTGCAGTTAAATCCCTTAATTCTACTAACTCTAAAAGAAATTTACCTGTAAATATAAACCACTTCAGAACAACTTTCATTGTTGCACAGCTTGATGTGCTACATCCCAAGGATGGAAGGGATTAGGACACAACTAATTAGGAAGGCAACAGTATAAACAGCAGAGCGATAAAATGTGTGTGTGTTTATACCCAGATCACACAGGCACAAACGAATCCATACACATGCCCCCCAGCAATTAACACCTTTAAACAGATATGCATAAGGCAACCGAGAAGCTGCACAAACTGCAGCCAGAAACTGCTAACACTGAAAGTTGCTTAAAACTTCAGGGAAGCAATTAACCTCCCAGCCCCCGGGTTTCCAGCCCATGGAGCAGACCATAGGATTTCTTTTACAATTTATGAACAAGCCAAGGAATTTATATCACAGTCAAAGGATTCTTTTGCTGAATTAACCCCAGCTCCCTGTGACCCTAAGAAGTCATAAACCAACAGGATACAGGAGAGGGAGAATGTGCTCTAGTGTTTCAGCTGACCTGCAGAGCGCTGTCTGTGTCATGCCAAGGCTGAAACCCAGATGATGAATTACAGAGCAACACTCTAGGTTCACAGGCAAACATCACCCCCTTCCCTCTGTACATGCACATGCAGACATGTTCACTCACCCCAAACCAGCTCAGTTGCTGCAAAAGGCCAAGTGCTGTTTGGGCTCATTTACAGAGCCTTACTCTAATACAGAAGAGGGAAGAAAATTGCTTATCCAGGAAGCATGCATGTCTGTGTGGAACAACATTTAAGAGCACACACTGCATATTAAATAAAAGACAAAACCCCACTAAGCTTCTCTTTTGTACATGGACTATTAAGCATATCAAAAATACCATTCCAAAGCAGAACCAGAAGGTACCCTAGAACCTCAGCTTTTGTAAAGAATAACTTCATAGATATAAGGAGGAAAAAAAGTGATGTACAACTCTCTTTAAAATAAACTCTACCTGAATTTGTTTTGTAAATACAGAACAAAACCTCTCACACAAAGCAGACAGTAACACAAAGTCTACCTGACCACAAAAAGCAAATGGGATAATACAAATGTCTGGACACAGACCTCAAATCTCATCACCTATGATCACTAAGACAGGAGGTCTTTGCAATATTTACATTTATGGTGGACTGCTTAGTTGCACCAAAAGCTCAAGGCTTATTCAGAAGGATGAATCATCTCCTGAAAACAGACAGTGGCTGTTTGTTTCACTTCTAGCTCAGAATGAAAAGTGATAGTCTGCAGTTTGACCAAAGAGAAAAAGGATGGCATAGTTTTGCAATGATTAATTCAAATCTAAAGAATTTACCAGATACCAATACCATAAAGTATTAATCACTGCAACATTTAGAAACCAAACATTCATCTCTGAATAAAGTAAGTTTGTGGCTCCACTATTTGATGAACTGAAAATTTCCTACTGCTCAGAAATTCCCTGAGAAGTTGTCAAGGATTTTCACACTGTAGGGAACTTATGAGTACTCAGCCTTCTTTTACCCTGTTTGCAGATGACCTGGATTTCCTTCAGCAGCTCCCCTTACGTTGTCTGGGAATGATGCAAGGTATTCCTCAGAAAGCCGTGTTCCCTCAGGCTCACTGAACATTGGACAACAATTTCCTCTCATGATGATTGTGCTTGCATTACAACCAAGAATAACATGGCTGAAGCCTTCAGGTACAGCACCAAACAAAACCACCTCTCCAGATTTGCAACAAGAATCCAATTACGCCATTTTCTCACTCAACCTTACATTAGGCATTTTGCCATGTAATACAAATTCTTTTTAAACCTGAAGTCACAACTTAGGAGCACCCCCCCCCCCCCATTATTCATCAGGATAATCAAAAATTGGCCAGGAACCGTAACAGAGTGACAGAAACAACCATGAAAACCTATTTTGGTTAATTCTCACAGTAATGGACGCAAACCACCAAAAATGTAACTGACACTGTGTTAGCAGCAAGACTGGAAGAGGAACAAATCAGAGTTTATTTATCAGGTCATTATAAATGAATTTAGCAAGGCATTTTTCCTGAATTAGTAACTGTACAATGACCGCTTCTAGCTTCCTAGGTAAAAAAAAAAAAAAAAAAAAAAAAAAAAAAAAAAAACAAAAAAAAAAAAAAAAAAAAAAAAAAAAAAAAAAAAAACCCTAAAAAAAAAAAAAAAAAAAAAAAAAAAAAAAAAAAAAAAAGAGGCCTTGAAAGTTTCCCTCCTGCACCATTATTCATTCATAAATTGCTTCCACAGTCCATATTGCCGTAATTCCAACCTGTATCATCTCATGGCAAGGCAGTTTCTCCCCCTGCACTTAATTTACAAAGGTACTAGAAATCTTCCGTGCCTTTCTGCTTCAAGTAAGTTCAAAATGTCACAGCCTCCTATTTACAATAGGACACAAATTTTGCAGGGCTCTGTACTCAGGGTTAGAGGTCCCTGGTGTGTGGTTTCACAAAACTCACGTTAGTCCAGCTCCTAAATTTAGGAAAGCCTGCTTGAGAGAGCTGAAATCTAACTGGTAGCAGCACACATGTGAAAAGCATTTTTACTTGGACATCTCCAGAGCATTTTCCCAAGAGCCATCTGCACTACGACCTTGAAAAACTGGGACTTTCTGCTCCATGCAAACTGATGGGTAACATCAGCAAGCAGCATACAGAAATTACTGTCATCTCCCTGCAAGCCAAACTGGGTTATGCAGAGGGAAGAAAATGTCATGCCAAAAAGATGCTGTGTTAAGCCTACCTGTAAATTTGCCTGTTTGTAGATAGATAAATTGTGGACATAGAGATACCTTGTTACAGATTTAGAAAATCTTCTCTGTTCATCATAATAAATACCTGTATGGCTTCGAATATGAACTCTCAGTGTTCCATTGCTTGCGAACTTCTGTCCACAATACGGGCAAATCTTCTCTTTTTCTCCTGTGTGAGTCTACATGGGGAGGGGAAGGACAAGAATGACTGTTCAGCATTAAATAAAAAAGTGAAATATGGAAAATTTAATTGTATTGACATTGACTGCTATTACCTCTATTATGTATTTTACCATCATACCAGGCAAAGATTCTAAGTAGCTCTAGGTGTTAAAGAATTGATCACAGAAAGAATATTTTAACTATCACCAGCACTAAATCACTGAGTTTGTCTTTTGAAATCAAGCTTTTAGGGCTGGAGAGCCTCACTGATATAAGAATTATTTCAAAATAGAAAAAAAAAACATATTACAAACTCTCCCATCCAACCTGTGTAGTCAACAGCAAGATGACCCCGAAATCCATTTCACACAAGGTCACCACCACTTTTCATACTGTACTTTCAAACACACAACTCTGAACTGAAGATGTATTAGTCTATTGAATTACTTTTCCTTATAACTGTGTCTGTTCTTTTAGTGGAGAATTTCTGATGACTTCATTTTGAAGTGATAATTTAAATGAGATGGGAAAGATAACACATTCAATTATAAGAGCAGCTGACTGTTTTGGTTTCCAGCTAGCACATGACCCTCTTCAGATAGGGAAATGAATTCTTATGTTGATGAAAAGACACTGTAATGACAAAAAATTCTTCATTACATCATAAAAAAAACCTTTCTCACTTAGTACATTTTATGCTGCAGCTGAAGCAAGAGTAAATGAGATCTCATTTCAGTACTGGATAGACTTGCACTGTTTTCATTCCCTGTCATTAAAGATAAGAATGCTAAACGCCTCTTGATCAGGATATAGTTATTTGGAAATCACTTGTATCTCTACCAGCAACATTGGGATATACCAGACAGACAGCTACTAATTAATTCCAAACACCCAAATACCAAAAGGATTTCTGGGAGCAATACAGTACAACTACAAGGCTCACAAACACAGCCAGTCCTAATCTGACAGGAGCACAAAGCAAAAGCAATTCTGATTTTACATGAATGTACGAAACACATACTATATGGCAAGCAATAAATGCATGATGTTTTTAAAGAAGTTCTCACAATCTGAATTAGGTGGCAGTACCTTAACTAACTTTTCTCAGCTGACTTTTCTTGATTCAATTATTTTCTTTGCATTTCTTCCCCATAACATCAACCTTACCTCAGGCCAAACTAGTGAGCAAGCCTCCTCCTAAAGTTTACCCCAATTCCATGGCAGAGTTTGGTGGAAAGGAGGGTGTAAGAGCAGTGCAGCCAGGCCTATCCTCCCACACACATGATGCTGGAGCACCTACGCTGAATTTATACACAAGCACCAGCTGTAGATTCTGCTGGGACCAATAACCCCGCTACTGCAATCAGCATTTTAGGGTAAGGACAATCACAGCCTTCTACTGAAAAGCCAGAAAGGCAGAAGCAGCTGGGGATTCTACATTGAATGACAACCTTCAGGACACACAAAAAATTATCAGTTGATTCTACTCACTTTCTTATGGCTCTTCAGGACTGAGGGCGTCACAAAAGCTTTGTCACACAGGTCACACTTGTATTTCTTATGTCCATCATGTACAACTTGAACATGAACATTTAATGTGTCTTTTCTTTTGAAAGTGGCATCACAGTGATCACACTTGAAGGTCCTCTCACCTAACAAAGAGAAAAACAGATCTTCCTGAGCTACCACCCTCTAAAAAAGTCACAGTGTATGTTTTTAGAGAAACCTTCAGGAAAACCTACAATTCAGCACACCGTGAATTACATATTTTGGATATTCTGGAAATGCTTATTCATCAGAATACACACTACTGAACAGGTTTTTAACATTTTCCTCCATCATTTTTAACATTTAACATTGGGAAAAACATTTACGACATACAATGCTTTAAAAAATTGCAGAAGCTTTAAAATAAAATCGCAAAAGAACAAACTGAACATGCCAATACAATAATTCATCTAACAGAAACACTGTTATGCAGGATTAAAAAAGGAAAGATTTGTGGTTTTTTTAGTTATGCCAGTGTGAATATGCCCAAAACAAAGTACTGTCTTCCAAGCTACAAGGATTTTAGATCATGAGCATTTTCTAAAATTTACACTGTTGATTTTCAAAGGATTGAATGATAGTCTAGGGCTCTGCAAGTATTAAAGATGGAGAAAATTCCACCAAAAATAAATCACAACACAGTCAACTAAAAAAAAAAAAAGGACAGAATGCCAAGAAAAGTTACTCATGAGTGAAAATGGCCACAGCATTTCTCTGAGCTGCTCCAGTTCTGTGCCAGAGACAGCAAACATGAGTCTGGGCTGGCACAGGAGAGACAATCTCAGTGGCAAGCTCTAAACTGGATTACCTACAAGAGCTGAGCAAGTCACCAACTTAGCTCTCTTTCCATTTGTCCTTTCTTAAAATGGAGGCAACACTATCACACTTAATGCAGAAATCAATTTCTTGCCATCAGATCTCAAATCATTGCTGGATTTTCTACAGCATGTTTGGATTTGCATTCAAGTGCATCTGAAGGCAAGGTTTGAATTTGGCTCTGAATTTTTTAACTTGCTGGGTACAGAGTTGAGTCCTAGTACCAATTTAACACAGCAAGTTGTATATTGGAGCAAGGTGCCACATGTTTGTTTTTGTCAGTCAAATATGAGAATGGAGAAAGCTGTTTTGCCTTTGACTTTGCACTTACTATTATGGATTAACAGATGTCTTTGTAGAGAGAAGGGGGTTCGGAACAGGGCTTTGCATTCCTCACACTGGAACGGTCTCTCTTCAGAATGGGTCTGTGGATGAAAGACAACGAGTCAGAGGAAAGGCTTGTGGAAATCCATCAGCTGTCATTGCAGTAACTACAAGCTCATTTTCTAGTTGGGACTCAGGAGGGGTTATCAAAACTGGAAGCATCAGGGGAAGAAGAATTAAAATAATCATTCTGCCATTATTCAGGATCCTGAAAGCCAGCGCAGCAGCTACTCTGTAACTGTGCCATCCTCATCCTCACAAGTGTCACATAAGGTGTGCATATAAACAGAAATACAGAATAAGCAAAGGAAAAAAATGCAAGCTCAGCTGCATTGCTTCAGCTGCACTAACACTGGCCTGGAATACTTATTAATATGAATAAATCCTTTGAAGTTGAACACACACAAACCCCTTTCTTTTCATTAAAGTTTTAAGGTAAAACAAATCTGATGTTCAAGACAGCACCTAAAATTTGGCAATGAAAATTCCTCAAATCGTGAGGCTACTTTTATATATAGCTTCTTTTATTTAAAAAAATACCAAACAACAAGAAACACCAGAAAAAAACCAAAGCCACGGAGGCAACAGTACCGAGATTTTTGTTGGCTGTAGAAAAATTCATTGTAGCTGAAAAACAGCCTCAAAGCTATGAATAAAATAAAAGGCTAAGCTTGGATGAATCTCCCAGACCGCAGAGTTGATGAAGGAAATTTCTTTTCTGAAGAAAAGAAAATCTTGGGAAACATCCAGCTTTATTTTACTTTTATAAATTCCAAAGCACTTTCCCTGTTTCCTAGTGTTTTTAACAGCTGTCCCACTGTAGATAATAAATTGTACTGATTAACTTACTATCTACCCAATTTCCTACTATTTTTTGCAAAGGAAAGCAGGTTTTCAAAGAATCAGCTTCCAAATCCTTTATTAGCTCACAAGGACCTTATTACAAACTGGAGTGCCCAGAGGAAAAGAGGATGGATAGTAAGTGTTTTATAATATGCAGGAAATTAGGTAAATGAGTTAATCTGCTAGACTAAGGGCAAATATTAGCATGGAACATATTTATATAATCTATTTCTGCTATCCAGAATCCACACAACTGTTATTCCACCCCTTCAACTGGGGGGAAAAAAGGGGGCTGTGGGGAGACAGCAAAATTCTTGAGAGGTTGGCTGAGGTCCTTGAACCCAGTTTGATTTTAACACCAATGGCCTCTCACAGCACCAAAACCTGAGTGTCCTGCAGTGGTATAAGGAGGGCTTGGGCTCAAAATCAATTCCTTGACCTTAGCCTAAGTCACTGAAAGCAAAAAGGCTACTGGAAGACCGTCACTGGTGTGTAATACATCTCATGTTCCTTGAAATCTGCTGCATGGTCCAGCCCAGACTCTACAGGGTCCCACCACAGCTGGCATTAGCTGACACCCTGGCTCAGCCCCTCAGCAGTGAGGCCAAGGATTGACAGGACATGAAGAGACTGAACTGCCTTCTCACCTCAACAGGGGGTTCCTCCAGAACAGGCTTGGGACACATGGACGAGACACTGTGGGGAAGCTTGCAGTGCTGCTGCCTGTGCTGTACCTGTTCTGTGGATAAATAGAAGGGTTCAGTCTCCAGAGCTGTCAATCTGGCACCTGTTTCACGAGCGCAAAAGTCATGCTGCTTATTTAAAAAATGCCCTGGTTTGGAACACTCACTACGTGAATGACAGTTCTGAAGAGCACAGTGATTTGTACACAACTCCTCCTTAGCACCTCCTTTATACTCTCCTCACCTTTTGATCAAAATACACAGATTGAGCTGCACATCTTAACTTCCCTACAAAGAAAATCACCTAACTAGGCATACCCATATGCAAAGGTACACAGATCATCCCAGCAACTGAGGATAGGCTCTTATGCAGCATTTCATGGCAGCCTTTCCTTTCCACAGCATCTTTGGAGGCTTAAGCCCAGCCCAAGGCTACTTATTCCCAACAGATAAACTGATGGAATACAGTTGTTTCAAATCACTATGCTTCCCAGGACCAAACAAGCCTGGATTAGCCATAAACCCTTTAAAATCCTGCGTCTGATGACCTATTTCTGCCGACTGCCATGTCCTCGTATTTTGTTCCCTGAACTCATCATCTGTACATAGCAACAAAGGAGCAGATGGAGCAAAAACATCTCCTGTATGGAGGTAATCTGCATCATATGGCTCAGAACATGCAACCTCATCCAGTCCAACCTGCATGAAAGGTGACTACTTTTGTCTGCAGCACAATCCCTTTTTGTCTCCTCATTTCAGATACTGCTCTCTTGCCTTGTCACAGAAATGGAACTGTATTTAAGTCACATCATTTAAGATCATTCAAGTCACAGCCTGAGCTCTAAGAGGATATCTGAGCTGTTTCCATATCCCAGAACACTTCCTAGCCTTGACACCTCCAAGCAAGTGGCAAAGCCAGCTTGCACATGCACCTATGAGCAGCACCTGTTTGCAGGAGCAGCAGATCACAGAGGAACCAGAGTTCCTGCCTCAGTTGTGCAGCTCTAAGAGCATAACAAGTGCTAAATTAAGGTTCACCTCCCAGTGCTCCACTGAACAGAGCAGATACTGCTCCATTCTATCTCCCAGTGAAATGTGAGGAACTAATCTCCTTCTGCACTTTTGAAATGACCCAACAGACACCCACATCTGAAAGATGTTTAAAAACACATGCTGTGGGAGCCATTTTTATTCTGAGACTTCCAGCATGAAATCAGGTTAAAAAAACCCCACACAGGAATTACAGAAACAAAAGCAAAAAGTTTCCGTCTAAAACACAAACCAAGAATTCAAAGGCACAAAATGTATCTGTACTCTCTTATACATAAAAAGGATGTAAGCCTGCTGTAAAATCCAAAGGTTTTTTAAGCATGTTGCTATCAAACTTAAAGGTATGTTTTCTGTTCAATGCTGTTGATTTAAGTGCTTTTAACTCCTATACCCATCGTCCCTACTGCAGGTATCTATGCTACCTGCTACTAGCCCAGTAACCTACTCCTGAAACTCAGAAAAGGATCCTGAAATTATTTAGAGTTCAATTATCTTCCTAAAAGAAAATAAACCTAGGAAGACATCTTACAGGAAACATACATCTAAAAATAATTTTAAAAAATCTAAGCTGAAGAAATACATAGAAGTATAATACACAATAAAGTTTTACATTTACACTGTTCCTGGATCAGCATTCCTGTGAACAAGCAGGAGAACCACTGTCCTCTTTCCCTAGGTATAGCCTTACCAAAATTATGGCACTCAAAACTATTTTGACCTCCCAAACCACCACATCCTTGAGTTGTATGGTACAACTGGCTTTTGTGCACATGCATCCAGACTCCCCTCGGCTGCCTGCTACCTCTCCTCCTGTTGTTTGCTCAGTGTGTGAGGAGAGAGGTGTGTCTGAAAAAGCAACTCAGGCCATCCATGTCAGTCTCCTGTCTCTCCTGCTCGCCTCCTCACTCAGCAAGTGAATTTAGAGACCTACATGTGGATGGGTGAACAGTCACAGCTGTTTGGGTAATCTTTATGCAAACACAGGAACAAGTTTCTCTCAATATTGAGCAGAGTTGATTTACAGCCAGTACTAGGTGCAAACAGGTCCAGGAAACCAGCATTCCAAAATGCTTTAAGGAATTCCGTCAAAATTTGGTACCCACTAAAGCTGTCTAAATTTTAATATTTTTCCCATTAAGTAGAACCTCTAATCCTTGTTTATGCTGGTGGTACTGCTGCTTTAAACACAGAATTGGGTCAAAGTGTTTACTGTTTCATACTTAATCCTGAAGTCCATTTTCAACCCAAACTCCTTACCAGTCATCAACAGCTAGCTAACATCAGGAAACATGTAAAAAGTATTCATTTAAAATACAGATCTATCTCTCTAAGTAACATTTTGTAAGTTTTTCTTAGAATATATTCAATCTGCAAGGTTCTGTCCAATTTTTTTAAAGTCTAGACTATAAAATATAACATATGGGAGATAATCTTGTCCTTCAGCAGGCTGCTGCATGCTTTCTTGTTTTAGACAGTCATCACCATTTCATCCTGTGAGAGGCATTATTACTGCTCTTACATGATTTATGGCTGCAAGTGCAAGAGATGGTGCAAAGATCCTGTGCCAAATTCCCAGATGGAATATAATGTGAGCCACACGGCGAAAGACTTGGAGGTATGGCTATATCAGGGTTGGGGTTTTTTTCCAATTTTTTTTCAGTCTTGTAATTCTGAAACAGCAGTCCTGGATAGAGCCTTGCCATTAGAAATGTAAGCCCAGGTTAAAACTAATGACAGGCATTACAGAAATTAAGCCAAGCAGATTTGAGCTTCAACACAGGCAGAACATCCCTTTGTGAGTCTATTTTTCAGGTAACGTTTCTTCCGATGATGTTTTAATATGTGAACACTGCACCACGTTCAAATTTAGTGCAGTTTGAAAGCATCTGCTGCTAAGTCCAACAATGACTGCAAGAGGACTACACATAGTTTTATTCAATTACACTATTAAAAAAAAGTATTTGAAGACATCTTTAAATCAGTGACATTAACTTGGTAATTAGTACTTAAAAAAAAAAAAACCACAACCAAAGCAAAGCAAAAAAATTTAAAACAAAACAAAAAAGTCAAAATGGGATTTACTTGATGCTTTTAACCAAGCAACTGTGCTTTACTTCTCCTTATTTAACTTTTTTTGTTTACTAGAATTGGTTCAGCCTTTTGAAATTTTGGATATAACAAAGAACACTAAAACTACATTCTCCAATACTTTAATCCCATGTTTATAAGCATGGCAGAGCTTAACGATGAACCACTTAAAAGAAAAAAAAAAAATCTGCAAATCTGAGTCTGGCAGACCTGTAAACAACAACAGCAGAGTGCTTTACCTTCTTGTGATTCTTGTAAACATTTCTGTGGGCAAATCCCTTTCCACAAAGCTTGCATTTATAAGGTTTATCTTCACTGTGTATTATTTTGTGTGCAGTCACTTGATCAAGTCGTTTGAAGGACTTATTGCAAACCTCGCAGGTGTAGGGGCGTTTTTCTGCAGAAAATGAGTGGGGGACATTTAATCTCCTGTTTATACAGGGGGAGAAGATGAAAGCCAGAGACAGTCATCTCCTCAGAGAGATTTCTGCAATTAAGTCAACCCAATTAAGATTAAACCAATTAGAAAGACACCTAATGCCCTTTATGTTAAGACAGTTAAGTCACTTCACAAAAGATGAGCCATGGTGTATCTCAAGAAATTGGCACATTCTTTGCAATACTCATTGCTAAAACTAAACTCTGATTAATTAGCTTAAATCAAAAGAGAATGACTTCAAAGAGGAAAATTGTGTTTCCAGATTACAAATGTGAAAGAGGCCATGACAGTTTAAATGTTTTAAAACTTAATTAACAATATACATATTAGCTTCCAAACCCAAAAGTTCCTATGCAAAAAGCCTTTATGCTTCAACTGGTGACTGCAACTTAACTGCACTAATGCTCATCCAAAAGTGTCAAAAGAAAGCCAAGAGCCTCTGAGATACAGATTATATTACAAGAAATGAGCTTTTGCTGTGGACTGATACCAAGAAAACAGTTCAACTCTAAGCCTGTGCAGCTGTAAAAATCTGCATTTGTTTAAATGCTAATGCATTTGACAGAACAATGTTTGTGTTTCCATTGTGTTGCTTGATGTTCCTAATCACTGGTGAGGGACACAGAAAATGCTGGATTTGCGGTGAACAGAAATCCTGGCAGAGCCACCTCGTGCCACACTGCCAAACCCAAAGATGGGACACTCCCTGCTCACAGTGGACTCGTGCTGGCACAAGGGAACCTTTGGGAGTAGTCTGTGGATGGTGTGGCCTATGAGCTGCTCTCCTCTGACCAGAAGCTGTAAGCCCACTAACACAGATAAACTACACAGATAAACAGGAAAACACAGTGTGTAGCACAGATCACTGACAGCACACCCAGCTCCCAGCCTCTTCTCCTCAGCAGAAAACTTCAGGCACTGGTTTTTCACCTCCTCTCTAAGCCATGTAGCAGCCTTTTGGTCCACCCCAGCTCGCTGACCTCATCTACTCCAGCTAGCAGGGCATAATAGCTTGACACAAAGCAGCAGTAGGAAGAAAACTACACCACTTCACTCAGAAATTTGGAAGGCTTGGAAAAGCTAGCTCAGTTTCCTTGGAGCCTGAGATTGGCTTGCCCAACTCAGACAACACACATTTTGTTAAGCCTTCCATAAGAAACTAACTCAGGTAAAACTCCACACACACAGAATACATATCCACACACACAGAGCTCTGTGTCATTTGTGTACATTACCTGAATGAGTTATCATATGGCGCTTCAGCTGGTTTGCCGAAATGAATTTCTTGTCACAGTCTTGACACTCAAAGATCTCATGGACCTGCAAAAGGTTTTATGATAATTAAATGTGTGTCTAAAACAAGACCATACCTCTTACACAGACATAAATTCTCTAACAGAATGCAGCTACTTATTAGCCAGTAGCTATACTAATACTCCAGAATATTCTGTGATTTCACCCTTGCTTGTCCCTTGCTGGAAACACATCATCTCCCAAAAAGTAAAAATTCATAACTGCCAACAAAAAAAGATCATTACAACTACACTGTAAGTTTGTATAACCTGTGTTTCTATCTATCATATCCATTTAAAATATCATTATTAGGTAAACATTAAAAAACCAAATGCAGACTAACTTGTCAGGACATTTTCTTCTAGCCAAGACACATGTAAAAATAACACAGAAACCACTTCATAGCTTCTGTCAGAATTTTAAAAAACAAGTACTATCACACTCTTGCAGGATTGTTTCTCTTAAAAGCTTTTAGAGGCCAGACAGTGGAAAGGCAGCATTGTCTCAAACTATAAATGCAGTATTTTCAACATCACAGCACATTACAGCATTTAGGACTAAATGCTGGAAAAACAGGAGGCAGTTGAGAGCAACTTCTGGTAAATAAAAAATAATGGTTGCCCAGTAGAATAAAACACTTTCAGTGTTAAACAAAAAGGTCAGAAATTAACCCAAAAGAGATGCTTGGAACTGGCAGGTAAAAAAAAGGGGTCAGGGGTTGGGAAGCAGAGAAGATTTTTAAGTGTGACTCTACTCAGGCCAATTTTGCAGTAAGTCCAGCACTACAAAGTTTAAAAAGTTCAGAGACTCAAGGGCTCTTCATACACACTCACAAACCCTGACCAAAGTAGGATCTTGATGGTGGAGGTACGACTGACATCAAAGAAGGCTTCAAGCACCAGCACTTTACTGTTCTTCAGCCCAACCTTTTACACCCCTCATGCTGATGCACTGCACCTGCATGCCCTCTGCTCCCTTTGGTGGTTGGTCAGTGCCCCTGGGCACTCCATGGCTCATTGCTGTCAGTGCTGCTCCCTGCTCCTCACAGCTGTGCCCACTGGGGATGAGGCTCAGCCCTATTCCCAATCACCACAAACTGTGTGCCTACAGGATCTACCTTGGTTTGGTCCCTTGGCAGACAGCACTACCGCTGAATGGAACTGTACAGGTCCACGTAAGAAATCTGCTGAGAAATCCAGAAAGGCACCAGTACAAACCAGTCTTACCACTAACACAGAAAACCTGCAATTCCAAATCCAAAAAAGCCTGACTGCCCTACACTTCAAGGTATCCTTCATCTTCTTTCTTAAAAGAAGAATGAACTGCATTGCCATGAACACACGTGCTTACAGTAAGAGTCAGAAGCTCAGCCACAAAGAGGGAGACTCCCCCAGCCCACCTACAAACCCTGGAAGTGCAGCACTATCAACTCTGACTGGGAAAAGAAGCCAGCAGCCCTGGAATTTGTTGGAATGTATCTTCCCTTTCCATTACATAACAGCAGAGCATCAGTGGGGAGGCCTGGCAGACTGTGCTACTCACAAGTACCTGCTCACTTTGAAATTTGACTTCCTGTGAACAATTCAAATCCAAAACATGAGATCCTTATATTGAAAGGAGTCATTTAGGAGGAATATGCACCAGTGAAGATTAACAGTCCCCTCACTTTCCTCCTCTTTATCATCACTGTTGAGTGATTGAACTTTGCATTTTACTCAAACTTCAGAACTCAGAATACAGTTAGACAGTTAAGGCATAAGCAGTGCACAAGACACATGAAGCTAAAAATGAGTTTAAATTTGACATGAAAGCAACAGATGTGAATGACCATGTCTTCAGAAAGTAAACACATATCAAGCCCCTACAGCCACCCTCTTTTACCTCCTTTCTTTGTCAGATTTTTCTGTTGTTTGGGCTTGTTCTCTGTTACATTTCACCTTTTTATTCTCCCCTTTTATTTCTTTACATTGAAATGGGTGGGGGGGAAAAATCTGTCTTTTTCTCCTGGTTTTACCTATTATTTTCATACTATTTTCATACTGGTTTTATGGCCTGTACAAATGTTTTTGCCAATGCTGATGATCCTGCCCCACTTCCTACAAAAGGAAATTAATTCAAGCAAACAGTGTGAGTACTACTATGTGCAATCTCCTTCACTATCTGATACACTTGTGAAGGTCTGAAATACCCATTTTCTGCATGTTTTAAAAGAAAAGCCAATCAAGAGCAAAGACAGTTTTATGCACAAAATCTTCATGGTGATTCTTAAGGTACGTGCTCAACTGGTAACATCAATCATACTTGAGAAACCTGTGTGTCACAATGTCTGCCCAGAACTACAACTACTGAAGCAGAACAAACATTTAACAAAATGGACACTCTAACCAGAGTATTTTGCATTTTAAAGGCCTGATGTGCAAGACCTGTGCCAATGTGTAAAACTTGTAATAACATCTGGCAAGGAACACCACTATAAGAAAATATAGCCCTATTAGTATGCCCTGCACTTCTTGTCTAACACAAGCAAGGAGAAAAACAAATTTAAAAGGAGGGGCCCCACCATTTCCTTTGCAACAACATATTTTAATTGATATCATTTATATCCTCAATGGATTCAGGTTATAACCAGGGTATTATAAAAGACTTACAGTTAATCTGATAAACAGTACAATGTAGCTTTTTGCAAAAACAGGTTCTCCTGGGTTTTAGTGATTTATCAAATTAATCTTGCAGGGACTTCCTCTGGGTATAATGGATTCAGAATCTCATATTCATGATCCATCTGTATTTCTACATGAACACCCTTATTTGAAATAGATGTTTTTCAACTGTTAACCCCTCCTGTTCTGGTTATAAAAGATTATGTGCATAAAAAAAAGGCATTCAAATTTGGGTTTGAGGAAGATTTTTTTTTTTTTTTACTACAGCCTAACTATAATAGAAGTAACTCCCCTAAGAGGTATTTCAAAAATCAGTAAAAAATGATTGTGCTTTGTAGAAAAACTGAAGGCTCATGAACCTATTTTATGGTCTGTATGTATGCCATGGTTACATAACACAGTGTTTAAGAACACTGAAGAACAGCAAGCAATTCTGACTTAATGCTGGAGTAACATATTAGCATTTGGGAAGAGATACATGAAAACTTTAGGGGATATTTGGCTTGAGTACGTGACTGCGTAAGTAAATACCCGCACTAAACCAGGTTGGCTTTGTAATCATGAAAGAGATCACCCAAAGGCTTGCATAGCAGCTTTCAAGCAACGTGAGCAGCACAGCCTCACATCTCAGGGAAGTCAGTGCCTGCTGTGAGTCAGCCTTCATCTCACTGACCTTTCGATGCTCCTGGAGATTTGCTGCTGAGGAACATTTCTTATTGCACACTGAACACATCAGCTTCTTCCTAGAATTTCCTGAAACAGAAACAAAATACCACCAACATCTTAAAGAGGAAGTGCTAAGAAAGAACCTAAATATTTCCACCGAGCCCGTGACATTTCACAGGTCATTTGACTGACATAAGATTTTTACATTTGTATCCCATCTTCAAAGTGCTCCGTATCAGGAGTTCTCTGTGGGTGTCCAACAAACTAGTCACTGGTGGAATGTAAATTAAGAAAACCAGAACAATAAAGAAAAAAACATTCAAATAGATGTTATCATACACCACCAATCCCACATGAAGAGCACAGTTCACAACTGAGAACAGCTCACTTGGCAACTGAACAGTTCATTTCATCCAGAAATCAATACAGGAGTTAGTGCAGCAACAAAAAAAAATCTCAAACTTGATTCAAACCATTTCCTATTTTTGTTTATTTAGGAATGATTAAGCATCCTACTATATAAAATATCATTAATAGTCTTTAACTAAACAAAACAGGGAAATCATATTAGCATCAGATGATGAATTCAAATCTTGTCTAAAATGCAAATTATAAAACAAGCTGTAGGTCAGCCACCAGACATTTTCCTTCCTTTATCACAGCTGCTTTAAAAAGTCACAGAACACTTAACTGAGTTTATCTATTACTTACCTTTAGAGATTCTTTTAGTTTCCCACAAAGCCACCATAAACCTAATTATTTGTTTATAATTTAAGACGTCCATGCAAGATAGTTCCTAGCTTAGGTAAAACACATCCATACTACATTGAACAGCACAAACATTATAAAAGTAAAAACTTATAAAACTTATGACAAGTATTTATATACACAAATAGATACATAATGCAGGAATACACTTAGTCCTTCAATGTGGAATTCATATACCACTGCATAACTGACAAAAACTAACCCTAAGCATAACAGTGCTCAGAGATGAAAAAAAAATTACTGATACCAAAAAAGTAGATAATTTCTCTAAGAATAATTACAGAAAATTTTCTCTACACTGCAAGAGTTTGGAAGCAGAAAGAGACTGAAAATCTTAAAAAACATATTAGTGCTGTCACCATCAACTGAAGACTGTTTTCTGTGCACTCTGGAATTCTGCTGTCCCCACACATAATGGTATTCCTTTGACATGGAGAGGGGGCACACAGAGAGTGCAGAATGCCAGAACTGGGACCTGTGTTGTAGACCTGAGAGTAGTATTTTGCCCTTTCATGAGAAGAGAGTGAAGTTTGAGGGAAAACTACTCACAGCACACAGATATGAAAACACTAGGGCCTAAGAGGACCAGTGGATGGTCTGATCTGGCTTCCTGCACAACAGACGCTACAGGATTTTATGCAACCCTGATCAAGCTTAACGGTTTGATTAGGCAAAGAAAAGACATCCCACTGTGTCCTGAAAATAGAAAAAAAATCAAGAACTCACCATTTCCTGTAACAGTGTGTGCCAGCAGGTGATTTTCCTCACTCCTGAAACACCTGGCTTCATCTACTCTTTGCCTAGTTTGAACTTCTCAGGATTCCTATTACATTTTCTGCAGGAGACTAATGATTCATGTGGCCTACAGTAACTTCTCCAGGAGGGGAGGAGGAATAGTAATCTTGCAATTATGTTATTTCTTAATTTTCTATTTGATACAAATGAATCCATTAAAAAAGACACCAAAGACAATGCTTACTCTGATTTGCAAATTTAAGGCTAGGAACATGTCACAGGGGATTTTTTCTGAAGGAACATTAAACTCTTACCACTGTGAACATTTTCTTTGTGTTTTTTCAGGGCATCCTTGCTCTTGAACCTCTTCCCACAGCTATCTGCCTTGCATATGAACCTGGCATCCCCTCTGCACGCCTCCTTGTGCTGCTCATAACTACATGGGATAACAAAGAGAGACAAAAAAAAAAAAAAAAACCAAACACATCCCTTAGTGTCTCCAGAAAACAGAGCTGTAGCAAGTACTCAGAGCTGAACACATGCTGCACTGCAGAGTTCCAAGGCCACCTCATGCATTACTTACAGCAGAGAGGAATGAAAGCATTTGAGTCCTTGCCCTGTTAGGATTCCCAAACACTACCAAGCTTTTGGAAAGCTAACATGCAAAGGGAGGCCAGCAAGGACATGACAGCAGTCCTGTAACTCGGACACAAAACCTCGATTCTGAGCTGAAGGCAGTATTGCAAACAGAGCACTGGAAACTTCTTGAGGAGTCTCCCAGGCTGATATTCTCTGTGCACTGAAGGACACTAAGAGACAAAAAAAAGGAAAAAAAGGAAGTAAGGGCAACATTCTGCAACTTGAACAGACTTGCAGGAACTACAAACTATATATACCTTTACAAAAAGCAGGTTAACAATCTGTAATTAAATGTATAATAAGAAGTAATACATTTATCTAATTTTAAGAAAATACATATACAAACAACAAAAGAAAACCAGTTCTGTTTCTGTGCAGAAGCATAATTCTAAGATATACGACTTTAGTGATAAAACTGCATATTTATACTCTCAAGGACAATAAAGACGTGTTCTTAAATCTCACATCTTTCATGTTTCTATTTTGTTTTTCCATCACCCAAATATTTAATTAAGGGAACAAGAAGCATTGCTTTTCTTGGTTTAATTTTTTTTTCCTTAAATCTTACTTTAACTCTGTACCAGCTTTGACAGCTTGAAAATTACACCTCCTAAACTACTAAATATTCCACTGATGGAGACCAGTAATACTGCACCAAACTGCTGCTCTGGTCTGGTCTCCACTGTATGATTTTAACACATAAAAAATTGTCAATATTTTTCCAATTCCCATTGAATTCTACAACAAATATGAGAAATTAACACATTAAAAGATGAAAGCAGAGGGTTAGGGTATAAATACAGATGCATAAAAATGAAAGCTTAGCTTGTGATTAGGTCAAGAGAAACAAAAGTTTGAATTAAATTGATTTAAATGATCCCTGAAAAACACTCCTGTTTCTACTCACTGTCTTTGCAGAGCTTGTTTAACAGGGAATTTCTTTCCACAATTTCGGCACTTAAATTCCTTTTCCTCACTGGGTTTTTGGTGCAAAGTCTGCAGATGCTCAGCTAGGATCTCCTGGCTGGCAAAACTGGATTCACAGTTTGGGCATGCATGGTCCTGTTTACAGGTGAGAGGATCTGCATGATTGGAAGCAAAACCAATGTAAAGGAGTAGGTCCCAGGTAACATTAAGAGAGACTCTCTGCCAGAAACAGATTATGCAAAATGGTGGCATGAAACTCACGAAAAATAATGTCTCTGAAGAGATTATAAACAGCCTAACAAAAGTGGATTACCATCAACATTACTGAAAATGGATGGAAAGTGTTAAGATGGGTGTGACTTAGACTGTTGGCCCAAATTAGTCATTCAACTCAATCAGAACCTCAATGCAATTAGTCATTCATGAATTCATCTTCATCTTTGATAAAGATGCTGAGAATTCCCCAGACAGCTCAGCTCACCTTTCTTTTCCTACACACCTTAGGACTGGCTGAATAGCTCTATGGAAGGTTTATTTCTCTCCCACCTAAGTAAGAAAGAAATTACCCCTCTTAGAGCAAAAGCTCAGCATTCATAAGCTTGTGTGTCAGGTGAAACAAATTCTGTCTTTAGTTCAAAAATTAATGGTTACTGTATAAAGCTCCCTCATTCACTCGGTAATTCACAAGACTTGCTGCTCCTTATAAGGCAAAGAAGCTCAACTCCAACCCAAAAAAAGATAAAAATAATGCAAGAATTCAGGTTCAACCCCAGGGACCTTCCAGTTCCCCAGTCCTACACTGTTAGTATTCTCTTTCTTCATCACCACTTTTAAGCTCCCAAGTTACCCTATATTTTACATATTGCTCACCTGCAATTTTTTCACCAGCTGGTTGAACTTCCTTATTGCTGGCACTGTCTTCATCTTCCTGGATAACAGTTACTTCCTCCTCCTCCTCCTCCTCTTCTTCCATGTCACTGTCCAAGTACCCAATCAAAAGTTCTGTGTCTGTTTCAATATCTTCCACAGCCAGATAGAAAATATTTTCCCCCTCCTGTTGCAAACAGCAAGTAGAGACAATAAATACTTATGTCAGAAAAACAAAAATCTAGACAAGTATGAGACCCTAAACTAATATTATCCCTCAACCATGGAAGGGTTGGCTTCACTCCTCAGGAAGCACAATGCTACAACAGCCTTGCTGAAGACTTCTTTCCCAGTGTGACTGCACGGATAGGGTGCATTTGTGTTCTGCTATTTTGGGAATATTCCCCTGCCTCACCTGTGAGGCTTTTCCACTATTCCCTGAGCTTAGACCAAGGTGGAGATGGCATTAAAGTCTTCTCCTGCCACACTCTACTTGACAAGAACTTCAGGGTTTGAAAATGAAATATTTCAGTATTAGAAAAATAGCAAAATTTAGATAACCAACACAGCTTTATCTCTGCCCCCAGCTGACTGCAGGACTTCTAACACAGCTTTCAGCAGCATGTTTACATAATGTTATTTTCTCTTTCTCTCTCTCCTTAAGATTCCCAGCCTTCTCCAACCAGGGCTTTCACCCCTGGTCAGTTATCTTCACTATCAAATTAGCAGGCACATCTGGAAAATGCACTTTAAACCCTGTGCTGGTTTAAATCAGTGTGGATCCACAAAAGGCCAAAGGATCCAGCCCGCATTCTGCATGACAGCACAAACTCCGTAACAATAAACTCCAAAAGCTTCTTGATAATGCCTGGACAAGCTTCCAAATAGCTACATAAGCTAACAACTTTGGGCTTTGACAATACTTAATTAAAGTTACCATAGTTACACTATGGGGTGTGGGGAGGAATCTGTACATCTGTCCCCTACACTGATATTCTGTAAGATAGAGATACCTTTTTTCTTTCCCTATGTGAACCAACTGCTTTAGGTACTGCCCAAAGCACTGACGGAGACTCATTTCTATGCAATGAAGACTCCCAGTTCCACCATAAATTTTAAAGCTTATCTGAATAACACTCAGAAAAGTTAACTGAAGCTTCTTTGCCCTGCATCTATTCATACATTTTGTAACAAGCTTCCTTGAGCAAGGAAAAGATAATGATTTTTAATTTTTGTAATACACTAAGATTAGTTTAAACTGTCAACAGGGATGTAGCATTCCCTGAACTGCAGAAGGTCTGTTATATTTTTCACAAGATACTGTCAAACAGGACTGAAACCTGCTTAATTCAGTAGACTGGAGAGAGCTGCTACGTTGAAGGATGCACCACTTTGCTGTCCTTATCTCAACAGCAGCATTGGAAAAAAAAAATTATGATTTTTTTTTTTTTCTCAAGATCTATTCTGCAGTCCAGATATCTACCAGCACACCAACCTAACCTCTGTACACATCTACAAGTTACTGGGTTTCATATGTCTCTGTCAAGTTGCAGAAACCTTTAATTTAGTACAGTCTAAAGTCAAAACAAATCCTCTTGACACAAGGAAAAGTAGAAGGTCTTTCTACACTCAGTCTCCACACAGGATAAAACCACTGGGTAAATCTCTAATACATCACTGTTTAGGACAACCTTATTCTAAATGCAAGACAACCTCATGAAGGGAAGCACATCTCTGTTACAAGATTAACAAAAATAATAATGGAAAAAAAATTAAAATTTTTTAAGTATTTTGAAAATTTGGAAATAAAAAAAGAAAAAGTAATGTATCCCAAGCAAAAATAAAGCCCCAAGTACTAGGAGCTGTCAATATTTGAATGCTCTGGGTTACATTTGCATTAGAAAGAAATTAGCTTTGGTGTCAGCCCAATCTAAACTCATTTCTCCTCCAAGGTTAATTTGTTTGGCTTTTCCATCCAAACAAACGCTAACAGCCAGGTATTCAGAGCATCAATTAATCAAGATCCACCCACTAACTGTAGCAGCTCCTCAAGGCAGCATTTTGAGTGAAAGCGATGGAAGATCTCCAGAAACCATAAAAGAATTTACATTTCTCTCCCCCAAGCAGCAGCACCTGTATGAATCACATTAATCTACGTGCATGCAGATACAGTAAACAGCCTTTTAAATTATTTTAATAACCCCCCCTGTTTCTAAGAACACATCTGCAGCCATTCCACCTGCCCATGTGCTTAGACCATGCTGGCTGTTTTTCTAGCACTCATCGGCAGCAAACCACAATGGTCCTTGGGAGAAAACTCCAAGTGCTTGCTCATCATGGTGGCACCACAATCTCCCTTCATGTTATTCCTGGTTTATTATTCAATTATGTTTTTCTCACCTCTGCCTTCACTGTCATCTTTTACACTATAAGCCACACAGACCTGCTCAGCAAATACAGTTTTCCAGTTCCAACAGCCCTGGCTATCTCCTTTTTGGTCCACTACAGGTACCTCTTCCATGCAGCCTCTTGGCTTTTCCATACAGTTACACACCTTCATATCTGCTTTGTAAGAGGGAACACAGGACCACTGACAGCCCATCACACTTTAATCCAAAAGCATAAAACACTTATGTCATCACTCCTGAAAGTTGAAAACACAGGAGGAGGAAGCAGCACAGTCTTGTGTTACCGGAGGGAGTGTAGGGCTTTTCCACCCTTCAGAGCCTCAACAGCTGGCTCCAACCCAGCCTTCCTAATCCTCACCCCCTTTGCCTCTGTGCCCACAGAGTGTTACCTGATTTCCCTCTGTATCTGATTCCCTGGCAGCAAACCAGCTCTTCAGCCTACCTGTTCTGCCAGTTCCCCCTGGCTAGCTCTCCAAACGAGGACACTGCCTCTCCCAGTCTTTCCCTGCAGCTCCAGGATGTCAAGTTTGGCAGAGGTAAAACCAACACAGGCAATGTCTGAGGGCAGAAACTGCAATCCAGGAAATGCGTGGAGATGATTTTACACACCCCCACACAGAGCCCAGAATTCAGATTATACCTCATCTAAAGTACAGCATCTGAACCACACACACACAAAAGATCCAGAAGCCTCAGCTCTCTCTCCTGATCTATTCCTATGGAGTTATATTGCATGGCAAGGCAGAAAACCTCTGAGACACAAATGTGACACTGAACAGAACACAAGGCTAAACTACTACAGCAATTCTGGCATTTCTCCATATTCCAGTCTTCAGTAATAGCTCCCAATGAAGGCTGGAATATTTTTCCATCTGAATATTATGGATTAGGATAGGCTTTAAGGTCCTAAAAAACCGTGTGAGATAATTTAGCAAATTTTTATTCATTTCTATCATTTTCTTTATAAAGAAACCCACTAGCATGCACTGGATATTCCATTAAAACTTCTATTCAGAAGTTCAGGTCATTTACTGGAAAGATAATCATGAACATTAATTGTTCCCACTGCTCTCTCTTGTGAGCCTTACTTTGCCTTTGCTAACAATGACTGTGCACTGATGAGGTGCTAATCACACCTCCTGCATGAGAGCTGTTCACATCTGCTACCATAAGGAGGACAACAAATTTCATCAGAAACGAACTTCTGTTTTCCTGGCACAGAAAAAACAAATTTTTTTTTTTGTCCAGCCTCAAAATAAACTATAATTCTTTTGTCAGGGACACACAGGCTAATCCTTGGGGAAGAAAGTAATCTCATGATGAAAAAGCAGAACAGTCATTTTAAGAAATGCTGATAAATAATTCTCCTTTTCCTGATTGTTTACCAGTTTGGATTACATCAGCAAATACCTTAAGTTAGCCTGAAACAACATTTTGTCAAGTATACATTTTGAGAAAAAAAATTCACAGTCATGTAATTCTTATTTATGTGGGAGTGGAAATTAATTTACTGTGAAACTGGGCTGTTAAAAAAGAAAAGCAGATAGCTAATTTCCTTAATAATCACCAAAAGAACAAAAGCTGGAACTGGAAAGGTATCCCTGTCTCTGTTGTATCCTGTAAAGTCACAGAACACTTCCAAAAATGAGCAATTAAACAGAATAAGACTCTTCAGCTCGAGCAAAGAGCTGTCAAATCAAAGTGAAAGGACATAACAGAATTCCATAAAATCAAAGATGGCACAGAAAAGTAAAGTAACTATTCACTGTTACACCAGAACCAGGAAATCAAGTGAAATTAAGGAGAGTCTAGAAGAAAACCAAAAGCATATTTCAACATAATTAAAGAACTGGAACTCATTACCACAGAGTACTGCAAATGACAACTATAAAAAATAAGCTGGATAAATCCAGATCAACAGCAAAGACAAAAAAATTATCTTTTTTTATTAATTTGTCCTCAGGCACTATATGATCACCCTATCAGATAATTAGATTGTTCAATTTTCTGTTTTCTACTTAAATATTTTCAGCACTGTGCCTCCTTTCAAGCCTGTCACACTTTCATAATGAATTATATAATATATTATCTATATTATATGATATTACTAATTTTATTGAACAATAACGTAAAATGCATGATTCTGCTTTACACATAAGTAATCCATCCCCAAGTTTGGCAGAAAACACACACAGGTCTCTAAATAATTAGTCCTTAAACCTTCCAAATAGCATCAGATTCCAAGGACTTTTCTGGTCTTTCATCCTACCACTCTTATTTGTGGTATTACCTTAAGCAGAAGAGTTCTATTCTAAAAAGAAAGGAAGAAAAAGAAAAGCAGTTCTCTACTTTCCTCAGATCTTGCAATTTTATTACAAGACATGAAGGCCAAAGAGGAAATCAAATTAGTAAATCAGTAACAGGAAGCAAATGGTAGGAATCCACCAAATCTACCTGGATGGCTGCCAGGTTCTTCTGTTCCTGGGATGGAGCCTCATGGACAAAGCGCAGCCAGTTCGAATGGCGTGGGTTGCTGGCATCCAGGATATAAAGGACCTCGCCTTTGCTCCCACGAACCTGAAACATTCAAAAAAAAAATCCCTGAGCAAAATTAAAATTAAAAATCCAAATACGTCCAGGTTTTCTCTACTCAGTGAAAAACACTCTTGAAAAAAAGAATTGGGCACACAAGATACATTCATCTCCATATCTAGACCTTTTGGCTACCATTACAGATCCATATAATTCGTACAATTTCTACAATTTTGACAGAATTCCAGCTTACTTTGACAAAAGGAAGATAAAAGAAATAAAAACTTAATATTAACTAAGTCATTCTTCCCCCTCAAAACACAAAGACATACTGCTGTAGAAGTACATCTGTCACTGCCAAAAAAACCCATTTGTTTCATTTTAAGCAATAGATCACTTGAATCTCCACTGATCCAGACAACAGAGAGCCATGCAAAAAGGTCATACAGCCACACTATTATTCCATGTGATTTATTTATATAAGGAATGGATTTTATTTTCCATCTGTCAACAAGAAGTATCCAGGGCAGGTATTTCCTAAGAGCTAGGGAATTTGGCTATGTAAGATCAAAATTAGATTGTCTTCGTGGCTTTGTATATAAATTGCTCACATTCTTGCTATATTTGTTTCTAATAGAATGCAATATCATATTTCTTCAGTATGACTGCTTCAATTACCTAAACATTTAGGGTATCATTAAAAAGACAAAAACTGTATTCCATTACAATAATAGCTGGTGACAGAACGTTGTTCTCAGATTAAGCAAAAAAAGAATTACTGTAGTTCTGCAAACAAATAAGGATCTTCAAAACTCATTACGGCTCTTCTGAAGGAAAAAGGACACATCATGAAAAGGTGCCAACATTCAAACTTTAAAAGCTCTGACTTTCCAACACATGGATTAACCACAGTGAAAAGTGTCAAACCTACACATTGAAATGCATCTGGAAACAATATTATCTGACACTAAGCACTAATGGTTTCCCAGAGAGGCCCTGGATGTCCCAACCCTGGGAGTGCTCAAGGCCAGATGGGATGGGGCCCTGAGCAACCTGATCTAATGAGTGGCATCCCTGTCCCTGGCAGGGGGGCTGGAACTGGATGGTCTTTAGGGTGCTTTCCAACCCAAACTATTCTGTGATACTGTAATAATCACCCAATTCTACAGAGGCTTTGTGCTTTAGCTACCAAAGCAAAAGTTACAAGAGCCCACCATGTAGATCCTATAAAGGCTTCCATCAGATCTTGAGTTGGAATGAGAAGCAATCCAGGCCCTATTATAAAAACTATAGATTACACTATCTAACTTTTCATCAATTTTTATTTGCTTGATCCTTAAATTATATAATTAAATTTGCTTCAGTGATACACAGTCATCTCAGTTATGCTTTCAGAGTCTTTGCCAATCCACAAAGAGATGCCAAACACGAAGCAGAGCTTTAACACATATGGAAATTATCGATAAAGGAATATGATAAATCCCTTAAAAACATTCTGTATTTTCCACTGCTTTTTTCACCTCATAAAGAAATAATGCTGCATTGAATATACACATGTGAGCATGAGAAGTTAAGAAAAAGGGCAAAAACACTGTACTTTGTGTGGACTAGACTGGTGACATGAACCAGTCCTTTCCTGGTTCCACGAACAGAAGGTTCCTAAATGAACTGATGGCAGCAGATGAACTGATGGCAGTGGATCTCAAACCTAGCACTTCAAACCAACACTAAAATGTGTTGTACCTCAAACTGAGGTGCTCAAGAACTATCTTGAGAATCAGCATAAAAGGTGTCACTGAACAGATTCAGTCAAATGTCTTCAATGCAAGATGAAACATGTGACATTGACTGTTACCACAGTGAGGTTCCAACTCAAAGCCAATCAGGACAATTTGAATGGTGCCACATCAACAAGCACCAGAAGAATTCAGGAACAGAGGAGTTCAGGAAAAGATGTGTCCCTGGTCAATGTATAAGCTCCCCATATGAAACCCTACACAGGCCTAAATAACACCTAAGCTGCTTTCTGGAAACAATTTCCTAAACATTTCTAAATCCAAAAACCTATGTTCATCAAACGATCAGGTAGAGAAAAGTACTGGCTTCTGCACTGCTTCTTTTTGGATTAGCTGAAAATATGATCTTTATTGCTGTAGCATAAAACAGCTAGATGTAATACTTCTGCATCCTGAGTTCAGACTATCACAGAGCTCACTGCAGAGTAAAAACTCACTTTTTAACATTGCTGGAGATATTTTAATAACTCCAGCAAAAGAAACCTGAGGCAGCAACTGCTGATTCGCTTGCTCAGTAAGAAGCCTGGGACAGAGACAGCATGTGACATTTTCCTTCAGCCAAAACACACAACAAGTTTTCCATGGTAATGAAGCTCCTTCTGGTGCCTGACATTATCTGACCCTGCCAGGGACAGAAGGGTACAAACAGCTCACTCCTAGACTCCTGCAATCATTCTGTGGAGCTTTCACGAGCAGGGCTGAACTTCACCTTCCCTGGAATGATAACCAAATCTCCCTAAGCAAACTGTGTGTGATCTTCTACAGTAAGTACAGACTGGAATACCAACACCTGAGCCTAGCAGCACGTGCTTTCTAGCATCTTAAACACATCCCATAACTGAAGATGGGAGGTCCACACTCTCAGCTACTTTCAGGAGTAGATCCTTCTTGTCACCAAAACCAAGAGATCAGTAATGGGCCTGCTCTATAATTAAATATATAAAAGTCACTATAATTAATACAAAGTCATACATTTAACATGGAAAAAGATGACTAAAGCAAGTTTTAACAGAGTTGATTACAACAACATTAGTAACTGCTCTGGACACCTATCTATCCCATTTGAGAATAATTTACTAAAATTGAAATTCTGGGACATAAGACTTGCAGCTGAGATAGCACACCAATTTCTTATTTGTGTAAAAGCCCAGATCATTTAAGAAATGAGAAAAACAAAAGCATTTCTGAAAATTAAACAAAGATTCAGCCAAAAACATTTAAAAGCAAACAGTTTTCAATGTAAACAGTATATGAGGAACAATCACCGGGAAGGTAGTCGACACACAGAAAAATTAAAGACTATGTTGTCCAGAATTAGATTTATAGTATCATATTCACCTTAACAGCAAACGCAGAATTCATCTAATTAATATTTATTTCATCATGAATCAATGGACATCATTTGACTTAATGTCTTGTGTGTGAGAGCCTTCCTGTGCCAGAAGCATATTTTATAGGCAAGATACCAAAGAAAGACGAAAAAAACCAAAAAAATAAGAAAGCCAGCAAAACATACCAAGCTTAATGTGCTTGACTTCTTATACCCCAATCCTAAACACCACAGCTCTGATCTGAAGCTGGCTGCAGCCAATAGCAGATTTTCTGTTGCTTTCACTAGTTTTCAGGCAGGCTTATTTAACTGAAAACAACTGCCACAGCAAAAGTGATGCAAGTTAAGCAGTAGAAATGTAAGTTCATTTCATTTTCTTATATAAATAAACACAAACATTGGCTTCCATTGAAAGACTGTTTTCTGATCTCTTTGGTTTTAATGTAACAATGAAGAAAACATGATCCTGGCAGATAGACAGAAACCCAACCTGAAATATGTAACATTCAGCATTACATGGCGTATTATGTTCCATCCAGCCCTGACCAACATTTCTTCATGGTATGTCAGAGTATTTGAAGAAGGACCAAATCTTTCCAGCGCTCCCTGTTTCAACATTTGCCAAAGTCATCACCAGAAGTATATGCCTGCCACAATCCAGTAGGAGTGAAATTAATTCCCCTCTCTCGGTTAAGGATAATGAAGAAAAGGAACTGAACATACATGAATGAACTGATATCTTCCCTTCACAAAGGCGCATCTGAGCCTCCAGAGCAAAAACGTCTGTGAACTTCTAACCTGAAGATTATTTCCTGCTTGCCTTTAAAGCACTTGCTTCTCCCAGCAAATAGACACAGTTCAAAGCTGCTATGCCAAGTTTACTAATACACACAAAGAAGTATTTAATCAAGGTGTAACAACAAAGCTCTCAATTCATCACCAACAACAAGCTGTGTCCTTCACCAGCACATTTAGAGAGCTGGGGGATAACACAGAGGTGTTTTCTTAACAAAGAGAAAGCACAAAGCCATTTGGACCTCTTCTTGGCTTTTTACTATCACTCTTAACTAAATGGTTACCATACATTTGTTTGAGGGTTTTTATCCTTTCACGACACTCATAAATAAAACATTTCAGCTTGTAGCTCTTTACAAAGATAACAGCAAGATCAAGGATGCTTCCCACCCACTGGAATCTTCCACTTCCCAGGAATCTGTTGAATGAACAAGTATAAGCCTTTGATTTCTTCACAACTGTACATGTTACAGACAGAGTAATGGCATTCTGCTATATTTAATTTAATTAAAAACTCTAACATCTTCAGAATTTTACTGAACAAAATCACTGGGCTCAATAAATGTTCTGGGTGCCACATTTTCCCTGAGACCCAAAGAAAACACAATGCGTGCAATTCCGTCTCAACGTGATGCCTTAAAGATGCCAACTCACAATGCTGGTCTTGGAGAAAAAGGAATGGCTTGATCAAAATAGACCACATCACAGAGCACTACTCTGCACAACCAGAAATGCATGTGGCAAACTTCCTCACAGCAAAATATTCCATAAAATTGAAGCCTGGATCCCAGGCATCACATGCCAAGGAAAGAAATGTTGCACTAATGCCCATTTTTTTCCTTGACTCACAGAAAGCCTCTACTGCTTGAGACTTCTTTCTGAAGGTGTTCTCTCTGAAAACATCATTTTTTTACTGCCATCAGACTGTGAAGTCAGGCTTTAGTGTGACTCCCACCAACAGCCTTCAAATTAGTTATTTTTAATATCTTTGGTACAGCTGACTACACACAAACTTGGCCAGCTTCTGTGCGTGCTTCCCACAGGCTCTGGAATAACCATCTACTTGGGCTGTTCAAGTCTTACTTTCTGCATTCCTGGTCTCAATTTTCAACTTCAGACTACTCCCAGCATGATTTAAATTATATTATAAAGCTCACGTTCAGATCAACTTCAGTAAACATGAACAACTTGGGTTAAAACATTGAGGAAGTCATAAAATTTGGTATGCAGGAATCTTTTCAAGGCTCTCAAAACTAGGTTACAGTAAGATATTATGAAATTATTTTAAAGCAGCTCATAAAAACCTCATTTTCTGATTTGCTGTCAACGGGGTCACATTAGTGTCACCAATAAATAAATGTATTTGCCTTTTCTTTCCTGTCGTGCAGAAACAGATAAATCTATTTAAGTATGAGCAATGAAGAATCTGGAAAATCATAAAGCTTTCCAACAAACCTAAAGGGCTTCTCATTGCTGTAATCCACCCACTGTCTTTTCTGAAAACCTTGTTCTAGCACAAGCATTTTACTGATTTAAAACAACCTGCAGAAACATCAGGAAGAGCCAAGTGAGCCAGGGCACATTAACATGTGCTGTACTCAGCAAACATCTGTAATTAAAGCACACTGTATTGCTCTGGTTTCAGCTGGGAACAAAGAGATGAAACTGGCTGCTCTGAGTACCTGACCGAAAAAGGGAAAGGGAACAAATGGTCCACATCTCTTGTTTGGGAAGGGGCATTTGGGGCACACCCCTAGATTGAAATAGACAAAAGAAAGGGAAAGGGAGAAAACAGAGCTTCACAGATTGGAGTTAGCACTCACCTAGGAATATTTCACCACTCACAATATTTATACTGAGTTTGAGTAAAAAGAAATGGGCTTTTAACATTCTCTCACTCATCATTCTAGTGTATGGAATCTATCTGTAGCCCTGCTAAGGCTGCGTCAATGCTCTGCTCACTTCATAAGCTGCTCAGTGATGTTAATGCCAGAGATTTTTTCAAATAAATATGTATTTTGTGGTAAATGCACTGATAGTGCTTCAAGTCAGATCTCAAACATAAGGTTTTTTGGTACCATGCAGTAAACAGTCCTTCCACCTCTAACCACAGAAAGGTAAAAAAGAAATCTGAGTCCTCGCCTCAGTGTAAAAGAGGACTAAATGTGCATTCAACAGAAACTGCTTGACTGAGGAGAAAAGAACGAAAAAAAGAAAAAATAAATTCTGCTCAAAGAGCCACAGCAGTAAATAACGATTATAAAGACAGAACAGAGGCACCAGAAAGAAGGCATTTTTAACAAGTTGGAAATTTTGTTATTGCCAGTATTTTTTAGCCAGTGTAATTTCCTCAACTGGTGAACTCAGATTTTACTTCAGGCACACACAGGTACAACAGGAGCTAGGATGGATTATGCACCTAATCACAAGAACTAGTGCATAAACTGCTGTTTCTGCCTAATGCATAAAAAACAAGTTGCCCACAGCACCAGGCTTCCATTTTGCTAAAGACCTCACACCTACTAATTGCATTAAAATCTGCTAAAATTTTAAAACTTCACGTATATAGTTTGCCAAATCTCAACACAAGTGTCACACCAGGAAATGCTTCATATTACAGCAGAAGGAAGCCATAAGCTGGTACCTGTTCATCAGTGTGAATCAGTATCTCTGTAACTTACAATCCACTTCCCAATTCAAATTATTTTGATTTTTCACAGGGTTATTATATTTGTATTTGGCTTGACTTGATGTTTTTTCACACTTCATTGATTACAAACCATAATTGGCTTTTTCTTTAGCTTTAAAGAAGTCAACCCTCCTCCACCCAGGCAGCATAATTTAAAAGCACTAAATCTCACTACAGGATCTTTAAGCTATGAAACAAAATAGAAAGGATTTGTTACAGTAAAACTTAATTCTGAGAACACTTTGTGCGAGGTGCCAGGACGTCATTTTACTCACTTCCCACATGAGTCTGCAGTCTGTGTTCTCATCCAGTTCCTGTGGCATTCGCTTCTCCCCTGCAAAGGGGCCAAACTTTTCACCCTAAGGAATAATTATAAAAGAAAAAGAATCAGTAGGGGGAAAAAAGAAAAAGGCAAGTCAACCACCAAACTCCAGCAGAGGAGTAATTTTTAGCTTCAAACAGAAAAGGAGAGTTTTCCTTTATTGTCCTACTTTATTCGCAAGAAGGCGCACATCTTTGAGGGTTCAAGTTGAAGCTCATTTCCATTCTTCTCATACTTTGAACAATCTCATAAAACCATACCTACCTTCTGCACGCTTATTTCTCCTTTGGGAAGCAGGATTTTTCTTTATCTTAAATCAGGCTGAAATTTACAAGTCAAATTTCATACATTTCTTACAAAATTTTCAGGAAGCACCTTGCAACAGGCATCCAACTAAAACAAAGAACTTGGCATGCACCAAGTTTACATTAGATTTATTTGCCAGATTATTTGCAATGCTACTTTTTGAAGTGCCACAAATCAAAAGACCGAATAACTGAGGGCTTGATCATACAGAGAGATTTGTGTAAAATTGTAAGGGAGTATGCACGTGCTTACGAATTAATTTGAGCCTTCATAAACAAAATTAAAATGTTCTACCACCTGCTAGTCATAACACCCGCTGTGAAAGCATCCATTGATATGTTCTTCCAAAAGTATTTGGCATCAGGGGTTTTTTCCGGCACAGACGTCACAGGAGCAGCAGGGCAAGGTAATTAAATAGGACTTTCTTCTTCCACAGGCCCAACTTCCCCCCACACTCACTGCCTTGTCCCTGTTTGCAGGGACAGGCCCTAAAACCTGCAATGTCGGATGCTGAGTTCCTTCAGGCAGCATTCTGATCCAAAAGCACTTATCCTTTCAAGCATTAGAGATTTTAAGTGTATATTGAAAAGCAACTTTGGTGTTTCTTTCAAAAACAACAGTATTTTGGTTTAAAAAAAAAAAAGTATTGATCTTGTCCACTTATCCCTTCCTCCAGGCACATTCCATATTCCCAGCAATAGCTTACTACGTGCTTTCCTTCTTGCTTAGTTTTTACAGATTGCCTACAGGTAGAGCAAAGAGAAAAAATTGGAATGGAAAACATCCAGGACTGTTCCTCTTGAAAACAAGAAATCAATTATTTTTTTTAGAAAAACAAACAAATTTGTATTTAAAATTAAACGTGAAGAGGTAATAAACAAAGGACAAGGAAACTGACATTGCTGAATGAGGCAACAGAACTGAGGAACAAATTTTTAAATGTGCACAAAGGACATTTCACTACAAGGAACAGCAAAGCAGAAGGTAAAAACACAAGAACAGCAGAAGTCAGCAACTGGAGCCCAGAGCAACAAAGGGTTCAGACAGGGGCAGTGACAGTCAAAACTGGCACTCTGCAGCTTCATATCCTTACTTCTCACTGATTTCCATACCACCCTTCATCATTCGTCCGATAAGTAATATCAGAGTTCCTTCCCTGCCAGTTTTTCAAATCCTGGGATTCAATACTCAGGCTGAAATTTTCTCCTTCTCTTACCTCATCGGCAAGGAAGGTGAAAACAGGTAAATACAGCCCTATGTGTACGGCACCCTCAGTGTTAATTTCACCCATTGCTGAAGCACAGGAACAGCTCAGAACAGCAAAGGCCACACACCATTCCCACCTCAGTACTCCAAACCAGGAAATCCCTACCGCAATACTCAAGTATTCAAGACTTCTGGAAGCTCAGAACAACTGCAAAAGCAACATGTCCACCTCTGAACACAGAGTAAACATAACATAAGCTGCAGGTGACGCAGATTCTAAGCACTTTTTATGGCTTCTCAGATTTGGGGGGGGAACCAAAACCTGATGTCTTGGTCCATGGGGATAAGTGCAATTATTTGTTTAACCTTTCATGTTTAGCCTTTCAGACCATTTTCTTCATACATATATATATATATATATATATACACACACATCATTTCTGGTTAATAAACATGTTGTTATATGCCAACATACATTAATCAAAAACACACTCTAGACTTCAACTTCCCTCTGCTCAACAAAAGCGAAGCATACAACACAATCTGAAGGCAGAGAAATGATTCAGTACAGAAAAGCACATTTTTCCAGTGCTGAAAAAGCTATTTTCAACAGTTGCTTTCAAAAAAACCAGCAGTGACTAATCTTCCAGTTGCAGCAAAACACTGAGAAGTGCAATGGCTCTCTGATGATTACACCGAGAGCCTCATGATGTGGGTGCTCTGCAGCCTGAGGCCAGCTCATGAAAAACAGCAGGTACATGGGAATCACAGCTTTGTTAAGGCAACAAAGCAAAAAGTTTGCACCTTTTATGATTACAAACAAAATCTTGAAAGCCCCACACACCTGAAGGTGCACAAGCAGATGGTAGGCAGCAGCAGTTCAGAATGTATTATTACCAAAACTTTGCTAATAGCAGAATTTTCAGAGGCCTCCACAACACTTGGAGAGCTGGTACTGCAATTTCTGATTATAAGATCATTCAATTTTTTTTTTACTTTCAGTTCAGAAAACTACAATTGTGTGACAGCAACAGAGAGAAAACAGTGCAGTATTTCCTACTCAGCAACTTAGGTCTAACTTCACAATAAAGTGTCACATTCAACACCTCCTCCCAATCCCAAAACTCCATGGAATTAATTTAACAGCTATAAGCTACTCTTAATCACAGCCACAAAGTGTGGTACTTCTGCCTCATTACTAGACAGGGGAACAAATTAAGAGCACTTCAGGTGTGAATTTCCTTTCCATGAAAAAGAGTAACATGGAGTCTTGCTGTGTCCAGTGTACCACCTGTGTTATTTACACACCCACCCTTCTCCCAAGAGAGAACACAGGACTTAGGTCCCCACAAAACTTTAGGAGTATGTTTCAATAAACCACAGAGCAACTCAAGAGTTGGTTCCTCTGCCCGCTCTTCAGAGCAGGGCTTTGCACACCACAGCTGTCTGTGCTACCAGCACAGAGGACTCGGTGCCAAAGGACAGGTCTGTAACAAACACTGTCACCAGACACTCTTAATACAAACAGATCCTACTGCAGATGCCTCTGCCTTCTGCAGCGCACATGAAGTACACACCGCACTTGCAACACTTCTTCTAGGTTCTTGCACCGCTCTGACCTCACACTCTTTGCCTGTATGAAGTTCTTAAGTAAGGTGGAATAATTCAGGCAAGAAAACGCTGTATTTGTCCCAGCATGCAGCTCTAACGGGTCAGCTGTCAACAGAGCAAAGGACAGAAGCTCAGACCCCCAGCTCTGAACTGGGGATACTGATTCCCATGAGTTTCACTCTATTTCAGAGTCCAGAGATTAACAAATGCTAAGAGTGTACAACCTTCCTTGCTGCGTGAACCCAAAAAGCTTTGAAATGAAACTTCAGAATATAAGCAGAAAAGTTTTAAAGAATTAAACCAAACGAAATAAAATTGTTCCCTTCTGGTGCCCCTAACACTCAGGGACACCTTAAAAATGTGAGACCTCCACCCCAGCGAGTCTAAGTTCTGTTGATGAAACCAGTGAAAAATTAGGAATAAAATCAGAGCCAGAACGAGGACAAAGATGGAAGGCAAAACGTATAAAACACACTAAAGTGTACACTAATGACGGGTTTGTAGTTTTGGTATTCCTTTATGTGTCCTAACAAGCCACCTGGACTACGTCAGTTGGAATTTCACATGATCAAGATACTTTCAATTATGAAGTGTGAAGAGGCATCACCTGGTTGGAGTACGAGACTCGGTTCAGCTGAAAGACATCGTTCAGGGGCCCGGCTTTATTACGCCGAAAAAAGGAATTAAACCACGGTCTCGCCGAGCCCCGAGAGCCGTGAGGGAGGTGAGGGGAGCCCGAGAGCTCCGGGCGGCGCCCCCGGCCCTCAGAGCGGGACCCTCAGGGAGGCGGTCCCGCCCAGGGGAGCTCTGCCCTCAAAACTGTGCCAGACGCACAAACCAAGTTCAAAAAAAAAAAAAAAATTAATTAATAAATAAAACACAAAATGGGGAAAGTAAAATTCCTCAGAGCAAACCCTCCGCCGGCCCCCGCGCCCCTTCCCGCCTGAGGCGGCAGCGCCCCGGGAGGCTCCTTGTACCGGGAGGGGGGAGCGGGCGGGCGGTGCCTCCCGTGAGCAGAGGGAGCCCGGGCGGGCACAGCGCGGCTCAGGCGAACTTGGAGCGGGGCAGAGGGGCGGGAGAGCCGCCCAACTCCCCGGTGATACGTGGCAGCCGCTCCCCGCCGGGCCGGGCCAGGCCGTTCCCCCGCCATCACCCACCTTCTTCACTCTGCGGGCCGTGTAGAGCCCCATCCCGTCCTGCACCCGGGACGACTTCAGGGCGAACCTATCCGGCACGTACATGCCCAGCATTTTTGCACCGAACTCGGGGCCCGCCGCCTGCTACCGGGGGAGAAGGAAGAGGCTTACGGGGGGGACTTCCATCCCACCGGGAGCGGCGAGCGGGAGTCCGGGGGAGGGGGGCAGGAAGAGGGGCTGGATGCGGGGGCTCTCCCGGCTCCTGAGGGGAGGGGCCAGCGCGCGCGGCGGGGCCCGCAGGGGGCGCGCGCGCCCGGCGGGGGAGCGGCGCCGTGAGGGGACGGAGGCGCCCCGTGGGGGGATGGCGGGTCCGTGAGGGTTTGTCCCCCGCCCCGGGCTCGTCCCACCGCTTCTTTCCGTGTTCCGCCAGTGAGTGAAGGCAGCTTCGCTTCGAAACCAAGTAATCCTTCGCTTTCGGGGGTTGGTTTTGAGGGAGCGCGGATCTAGAGGCAGAAATTGGGCATCCTTGCGAGCACGCAAACATGAAGCGTTGTGTCTAAAAAAAATAAACATACTGTATATTCTTCCGAAACAGCCAGCAAAGGCATGGTTTTCTGACGAAAAGTAAACACAATGTAGTCGAACAGGGAGGAAAAGTTCGACTTTAACAGGTTGCTAACATCACACCAGTACTCTTTCACAAAACTACAATATACATTATAAATATGCATTACACATAAGCACAATATACATTGACCTTCTAGAAAGCGGAATAGCTTTTTTGGGGATTTTTGGGATTTTCATTGACGCCATACTCATTGCTGCGCTCTAAACTGAAGTGGTGGTGTAGCTAGAAAAGTGATTTGTAATCATATCTGATTAAGGAATTAAAAATAAGTATGGAGGCATGTGAGGCAAGCAGAAGGAAAAAGAAGAAAAGGGGGAAAAAACCTATTTATAGACATATTTTAAAATTGTGCTGCTAATAGTAATAATTAAACCACCGGAGCGTAACAACCTCTTTTCTCTCTGCCTCTTTTTATGTTAAAAGATGTATAAACAGTAGAAGTTAAATATTAAAAGCTCGTAGTTTTCCAGCAAAGTGTTAGAAAAGTTCTGTGTCGATGTCGTTTGGAAGGAATGAAACAAATATCCTGAATTTTAGTTACCACATGCCAGGGAACAAATCATCATGAAAGTGCTTTGGATCAGTTGGATTCCTGCCCAGCCATAGGTGGACATTGGGGTAAAAATTAAATTTAAAAAATCAGGTCTAGCTGAACATGAAACTCCCTCTGATTATTTTTTGTTCCCTTATCTACTTGCACACAATGGCCTTTTGTACTTAGCATCTGCAGTGTCGCAGTTTAGCTATCATAAAGCCTTATAAGAAAAAAATCTTTAAAAAGGTGATGTACATTTCCACCAACACGCATGTTTATACAGAGAAATTTATATAATACTGCATGATATTCAATATATGAGCAAATGCTCTGGTAAATTTCATGAGGCCCTTAATTTGACAAGAAAAAAAAGGAGGAAAGGCTCGAATAACATGGTTGAAAGAATAATTTGAGGAATGAAAATGCACCAGACCCACAGATTTCACACCTTGACTGATAGCCTGGACACTGACTACTAATTTAGTAACAAAAATGGAGCATCTAAATCTGTATAAGTAAGAATTCTACCATCTCAAAAACAAATCAATTGAACTGAGAGGAAATAAGTTGCCTGGGGCAATGGCTTCAGTTTTACAACTGAGAGCAAATTTTAACTATTCTTTTAATTGACATCTATCTCTAAAGCTTCCCCATTCATAATTGAACTTAATATTGGTACTTAATATTTTTGGAGACCAGAACACTTCCTTGATTGAATGCCAGTCTTTCTTAATATACATCAGATTGAACTGCTGGCATCATTTTCCCTGTCTCTGACCTTTTCCAAAGGTCATGAATATTCTGAAATGATTTTACACTTCATGAAGGCCTCAGTATTTTTCTCTTCAGAAGAGAAAACAAAAATCCACCGGGGGGGGGGGGGGGGTTCTTCATTTTGAACCTTAAAAGATTCCTTCTATGGGAAGTTAAAGGTAATATTACAGTTTGGATGCATTTGTGTCTTGGTTTTAAGCTCTTTCAGTACACAAGAACAACTGTTTTACTTTGTAAATTTCAGCCATTGTTATTCCAATATGGAATGCCATTACCTGTGTCTTACTCTGTTTAAGCAAATTAGAAAAAAGTGCTGTAGCACTGGACAAAACCGTCACCAGTCTTTCCTTTCATGGTGTATTGGTGGTGTATGGGTGGTGATCACAAATTCACAACTGCCTGTCCACCTGTAGCAAAATACCCTTTTTTCCCATTTAATCAGCGATTTACCTTGCAGCTGGGACTCACTTGCAGTGCAGCACACAGGAACAGAACACGTTGGCCCTCTGTTTCTGTATTGCTCTATGCACTACGCTGAGGAGAAACAGAAGGGAATCCAGCAGCCTTCTGATTTGAAACCTTACACTGTCAAAATTAATTTACGTAACTTCCTTGGAAAAGGAACAAGGTATTTTCAGATGGAGGCTCTTACGTAGTCATGAAAGCTGCTGTGCCCCACATGAAATTCCATGGCAGGAATCCACCTGTGGTGACAAACAAAATAATTGCAAAAGTTTTAGTCTGGAGTTACAGTACTTCTTGTTGCAACACCATAGCAGAGGCACGGTATGTTAGGCCCTCAACTCGAGGAACAGCTAATTAAGTGTCATACTTAATATGTCACATCCTAACAAACAAAAGGATCCAAGACCAAAATGCTCTTCAAGATGCCAGAACTGAACATGCCAGCCCCTGAAGTGTCCAGCAGCTTAGAAGGAAAATGTGTTCTCCAAGAAAAAAGGGTGGCTTTTCACTGCTAATCCCTTGTTTAGATGGTGTAGTATCATCTCCAAAACTTTCCAGGGACTTGACATTTCTATCATCCCTCCTCCTGGTCTGCAGGCAGTTGGACTGAAATCTGAGGCTAATGACTTTTTCATGCTTTCAAGAGTTCTTTACATGGAGCAGTATTAAAATATTATCTTTTGCAGCATCCCTAGCAATGCCAGAATTAGATTCTGGCAGCTGACAGACCTGAGCTAGGGTGTTATTCATGCTAATGGCTCCTCCTTCCCAGTTTGAACTGGTCCACAAAACATTTCTGCACTGCAGTTTAACCAGGTTTGCAGATATGTTTTGAAAACTTCCTTCCTGAATCTATGGATCTCCTCTCCAACCCCATCCACTTCCTCTTACCCTGGTGTGATCAGGAGCAGCTCTTTTAAAGCAAATCTTTGTCTTATCTGGATTGTACCTCACGTGCAGGACATGTACGGTGTTGTCAGACTGTTCCTTCTTAGCTCATGTGTACCTGCACGTTTCAGGTGTGCAAATAACAGCTAGCTTTGACCAGGAATGCAAAGGTTTCAGGCAGGTGTTTCCCTGGAATTTGCCAAGCCCCTTTCTCTGCCTAGGTACAAAGTCCTGAACTTCATTTGGGGCCATTGTTCTTTTTTCATGGTGACTTCCCAGACCTTCCCCCCTGCAGTGCCTGGGCCAGCATGGAAATGGGGTTTGCACTGACTCATTTTGCACTGAAGGTTTCCAGGAGGGAAAGGTTCCAGGAGAGAAAGGTTCCAGCTCACCTCAAGGCAGAGTCTGAGTGAAAGATGGGAAGAGGAATAGCATAAAGATCTCTCAGGGTTGGGTTTGTTTTTTTTTTTCCTTTCCTCAGCTGCACAGAGCTCCACTTCAAAAAAAAAACAACAAAAACTACCCTGAGCTTGGTAAGAGCTGTGTACACTTCAGAGCCTGCCCTGCTTTGGGGACAGTGGCACCCTTGCCACCAGTAATCACCAGGCACAGGGACGCTGAAGTACCTGGAACAAATTGTGTTGACATGGAGTCAACTTAAACCGTATGTCAAACTACCCACTCAGAACTCAATATCTTTCATGTGAAACAATCTACTTTCTGAAACAATTCAATGTGGCTGTTTAAAATATGACAAAAAGTTCCATCTACTCAGTGTCTCAGGGTCTTTTCCAGCTCTAACAGTGTTTGTTTTGTCTGTGTTTTTTTGTGCTCTGAAAAGCTTAAGTTGTTCTTTCCCTATGCACTTTGATTTGCTGAGCAAAATTCCTTTCAGAGCTATTTTTAAGGATTGCCTTTTTTTTTTTCTTCCATGTGGTGTGGTTTTTTTTCCTGTGGTGGTTTTGTTTTTTTTTTTTTTTCCCTACACTGATTCTTTTGAAGCTTTTTGAATTCAGCAAACATTGCAACAAACAAATTATTTCCCTACCAAAATCTCTCTTCTAATCAATGTACAGTTGGCTTTTTGGGTTTTCTGTAAACTAATACAGAATCCTTGTGTTGTGATATTCAAGGTCATGAAAAACTGTGAATTATAAGATTAGTTTTAAACTTGTCTCATTCTTTGCTTACATGCACAAAGTAGTTGCTGTCAAAGTATCTCTCTCAGGTATTTGATGTCCTAGAAGCTCATGCCAGGATTTCAGAATTAAAAATTTTCTCCTTCCCCTTTGAATATACTAAAAGTTCAGACATGCATTTGTACTTACATTCTCCAGGTGATAGCATATTAAGTGTCCACTTCAGTTGTTTGAGAGGTTTTGAAACTAGGGTTAAAAAAAAAAAACCAACAAAATTTTGAATAAGTAGGAGATTAAGCTAGTAATTAAGGTTTCATAATGACAGACCTAAAAGGAGCACAATATAATGAGACTGTAGTAGAATTTTGGTTTTTTTTTTTGCTGTCTCCCATGAAAACTTCACATGAGTGATACAGGAAAGAAGTCTAAAAAGCAAATTGAGAATGGTTAAAAATACTTACTTTAAAACATTTAATGTAAATAATCTCCATTAATTGCTTCAGAGACAGCAAGTGACAGAAACACTTCATGCAGTAGCACATGAACTGGGCCACAACCTTACACATCCCAGAAGTGGCTTCCTCAGCTCAGGAATATCTTATTTCAGCTTGAGAGTGACTTCCCTAATTGATGCCACCCCCCCTGTTTTTCTTGTCAGCCCCTTCAGGATCAACTCAGCCTTTCCTTCATTAATGGAAAGTGACTTCCCAGATCCAGCCTCTCCCTGGTGAGCTACTTCCTTCAGTCCTAGCCATTCCCATACATGCCCTGGTGCATAAGGGTTATACCTTCCCAATTCCCATTACTGCTCTGGAGCTGATCCTGTGCTCCTTCTGGGAGCAATAAGCCTTAAACTTGCCTGCTTCCTCTTCTACTTGCTACCTAATCATGAGAGGGATCTTCGTGGAACATGAGGTTCATCACCAAGCTAATTCCCACGCTGTGCTCTCTATTTTTATTTGCTGAAAAAACATGGGAATTAGGCTCCCTTTCACTACCTGTTCTGTGCCAGTCATTTAACTCATCGTGTTTGGCAGTCCAACCATACAAGGAGCTCTTTCTAAAACCTTGAAAGGGCTTTAATGCTGTGAAGTATTTTTTCCACCATTCCTCAACAGGACATGAAGCTGGAACACCACGTTGGGTTTTCCTGTAGCAGGAAGACAGCTGACTACTATGAACTCACAGTGGTTGGCTGATATTATTTTAGCAGATGGATGACAACTCTCATGACTGACCTCTGCCTTTCATGTCTGCCAGGTGGTGTTGGATATTCCTATTTTCACTTCTCCATGCATCACCACTACATGGAATATTGTTAAGCTGCTTGACAGAATGTTTTTCAATCCTTGGAGAATGGCTACATACACAGAAGGTATTTCTCAGAGCTGCCAGCTATGGAAAATTCATTTTGCCATTCTGAGCACACATTTTCACAATCTGTGCTGTTCTTCACTCAGAGACTTGTCTCAGGTCATCTTTCACATAATTTTTATGCACTTTGGCCTCACTGTCTTCTTCCCATTCTCAGAAGAACAGCATTTGAGTCACTCTCTTTTCAACAGGATGAGTGTCCACTACCTTCTTATCTTTCAGAAGTCAGCTGTGCCTGACCCACCAGTGGAGGGCTTAAATCCCCCAGTTCTCCACACTACAGATGTGTTCATTTCTTCCTGCTCTGTGAGCTGAAGCAACTTAATTCCCCTGCTCAGGAAACCTGGTCCCATAAGAGAACAGTTTGCTTGAAGACCTACAAAAGCCCAAACCATTAGGGCTGAGCACAGTGGATTTGAAATGCAAGGGAAATTCCCACTGTCACCAGGGATCTGGGAACTGGGATATTGTTTGTAATGTTTTTGGATTTGTTTTTATTTGCTGGTTTTAGTTATTTTTAGAACAGCTGAAATCAACACACCATGTATTTTGATATTCATGTCCTAAGAGGCAATAACACACACCAAAGTCAGAGCTACTGGCTTAAGAGTGGGCAACAGCTATGCTGAACATACCTTAGTGCTTTCCTTGGTTCTCACTCTCCTGCCTGCCTGCCCTCCACTGAAGTCACTTTCTCAGTTAACAACATGTTCCCACAGAAAACCCTTCCCTTCCAGTGCTGTAAGAAATTCCTCTGGAAGAATAGGAAGTTCTAACTGCTTTAACACAGGCATAGAGGACAGACACTTAAATTGCTCTGTGGATCTTTGCTTGACTCCATACAAATACATGTTCTGTTCTGAGAAAGAGAAATATTAGTAAAAATACATATTCTGTTCTGAATATGAAAATTTTAAACAAATCTGGGAGTTTTCCACCTAGAGGCCTCAGTAGAACCAGATTCAATAATACTTTTGGGCATGAGCTGCTTTATAAAGCTTAAGGGCTTGCATAATCAGGGGCACCACATGCACATTTCGAATGAACTGAGCCTAACAAAAACCAACCAAAAAAAAAAAATTCAAACCACCACCATTTGTCAGGAATTAAGTTCTCATTAAACTGTGCAGGATGAGTGTTTGAAAAAGGCTTTTCTGTTAAATGCTTCCATTTAAAAAACTCTCATCCTCATTATATTCCATCTGACACCAGGGGTACTCAGCAGCTCTGTACCAAACATCAATATGTCAGACTAGACTCTAAAAAAATATAAGAATCATCAAGTATGATGACTCTGGCTCAGATGATTTGTAGATATTGTTGCCAAGGTCTGCAAGGATCAACTGTAAATTTATTTATACAGTACTTAGAAAAACAAATAATAAAGGAAAAATGAAGAAAACCAAATCTATTTCCAAGATTGTGTTCTTACAAATACTTCATAGTCAAGTTACTCAGTTTTGAAAGCAATAGGAGGATTGAAGTCAGGAATATGATTTTTCTTTATTCCCTTCATTATTATGTTTTCGAAATAAAGACAAAAATTAGAAATGTGTCTTTGCTTACAAGCAACAATAGCATGATTCAAATAAGTTCCCTCTTTCAGACAGAGTCTTCTATTTAAACGACACAGGTCTACTCAGCTTCACAAAGTAGAGATGTCTGGAGACTGAAGTAACTGGAGAGAGGATCTCACATGTTCCCCTGTATGCAGCTATCTTCACTGTTCACTAAGAGCAGCAGCTGATTCAAGCCCTTGATACACCTGCACTTTGGGGCAGAAGTTGATTTTGAGAGCAGATTAAAGTCACAGGGAGTTCTGTAAGTATCTGAAATTAGAGTAGGACCAGTGGAAGAATGTTTGTGTCTATATGCACAGGGCAATCATTAGATTAATAAGAGTGTGAGTGTACTCTGAAAAGCAGGCTTTTTGAGGAACAGCAATAGCTACAAAAGACATCTGTAAGATGCCTGCCACTTTCTTTCTGAAGTATTCACCCTTGGTTAACAAAACCCACAGCTCCTTGGACTGAAGCTGCAGCTGGTTCTGCTTTTCCCTGTGCCAAGCCTGCCTGTCCAAATGCTTCCCCTTAGCTGCAGTGAGTGCTCCTCTCTGGCATTTCAGAGAGCACAATGGCACCCCCCTGGGCCGGGCTGCAGCCAGTTTGGGTTGGAGATTGTTTGTGGGACGCCGTTCTATTTGCCACACAATAGGGTTTCTGTTCCTCCCTTGGCTCCATTGTGTCCAATCACACGGGATTTTTTTTAAGTTACGTTTTAAGTTATAGCCTCTCAGGCACCCTGAGGCATCTGGACACTGGGTGCACCATAAATTTGAAGTTATTACTGCTCAGGATTGCCATAAATGAGTTAGTCATCTTTTCTCATAAGACAGCAAGGGGACAGGCTGAAAGTACAGGGCAGCTGCATCTTATTTAAAAGTGTGTCTTTCAAGAGATACAAGACATTAACATGCCCTTTTGGAAATTATATGAAAGTCTGCCCAAACTGTAATAAGTCATCACAGAAAGTCTGGAACAAGCCCTGTCTGCACTCCAAGAGCAGCCACGGTTAGTCCCTGTACAACGTGCCTGTGCCCAGCCTGCAGCCTAACACACTTCCCTGGTCTCTCACTGGGGTTGAAAAGCATTAACCTGCATGGAGTCACAGGATACATCACAGCTGACATGCTTGTGCCTGATGCATGCCTGAGCAAAGTTATCCTTACAGCACCAAGGGAGCTCTGGGAGAACTGGCAGGGGAGGACACAGTGGATGCAGAACACTCAATGTGCAGTTTCTGGTAGGATCCTGCCTGTCTAACCAGTGAATTTTTGAACCCATTACCAACCTGGTCCTCCCATAGGCAAATCCATACACACAGAGCACCCAGCAGAAAAGAGAAGCAGAGTCTCCATTTCCCTTCTCCTTTTATATAGCAAGAAATAATTATTTGGCACTTTGGAGTTGCTGAATTCCATTATTTCTGCAATAGTTCTTGACACTACATTACTTCTATTTAGTTTACAAACTGCAATAAGAGTTATTGGGTTATATTACAGCACACTTTAATTCTGGTAAAACATCATAAATTCTGGTAAAACACCATTGGCAGTAGTTTAATTTTACTTTGTTTCACCTCTCTACAGACTTGGAGGCTATGAGCATTACCATTACTCCTAATGAAATTCTGAGGGTTGGAGAATATTTATAACAACCTAACACTGAATTGTGATAAAAGACATAGGAAAAAGATACAACAATCTAAAAAGCTTGTAACAAAACATTAAATAGAAACGGTTGAACATTTGTCCATCGCATGTATTTTATTTTTGTTTAGTTGAACACAATTAATCTCTAATGCTCTTGAGTTGGCTTTTGAAAATTTATTAATAGACACTGTTATGAGAGATTAAAGTCACATAATGACCCCTGATTTAAGAGCCAGATGGTTATTGGATCTGATAGGTCCCACTATTGAAAGCTGTTAGAAAGAAGTGAAAATTTAAAAGGCTTCAATACACACACACAGAAAAAAAAAAAAAGAATATTTTCTTTATAAAAAATCTACTGTTTTATGAGGTCTAGGAAGGAACAGCTACTGATTTTGGTATCATCCCATATGGTTTTTTGTCCATCCCTTCAGCTTGTAGTATTTGTCTAATAGGACAACTCATCCAAAACCCCCATCATCATATAAATGGAGACATTTATCCATTTCAAATGCAGTATGGCACTGCTGAGGGCTGCAGCAGCCCAACATCAGTGCTAACTAAAATTCCACACAAGTTATTTTTAGCATAGACACCAAGCATACCTTTTATGACAAAACATTTACTAAAAGTCTTCTCCCCCCTCTCCATTCACTTCCCTCCCATAGAAACAATAAAAAAGATGACAAAAATATCAAATGTTAAAAATTCATATTGAAACGGAGAGGGGCATAGTCAGGAGCATGGGTTTTTTGCAGGTTTGAGTAACCTGCAAGCTTTCACTTGTTCCTTCAGGCATCAAAGAGCATTTACCCCCAGGCCTTGTCCAAGGGACAGACATTTGGATTGCATTAAGCTTCCAGGGGGTATGTGTGCAAAACTCAAGTATGGAACAGTTATTAAAAAGGCTGCATGTTTGCTATTTCTGTGGTTTGTCAGAAAGGTCGTTGTTTAATATGTTTTCATTTAATGACAATGTGCCTCTATTCTTGTTATTATTGTTTGTTGCTTTCATGTCCGTTCCTCCTCCTCAGTATCATTGTTTTTCCCTGTCCTGTGAAGTGTCTTGCTGTTCTGGTGCCATGGGATTGGGAAGATGTTACGGATTTGTGTAATTTCTCACTACACTGGTGGTTCATTTACAGAGGGGTGTTTCCACCATAGCCACTTCTCTGAACTTGTTGGGAAGATTTAGTCTGGAGCTGGGAAAAAGGAACCATATTCATTTATGCAGAGCTTTATTACTTCAGCAGATGAAGGCTTGTTACAGTTCCCAGAAGCTCCTCATCGGATCACCACCTATCAGAACTTTCCTCTTAATCAAAGCCCCTACACTTGCATTCACACAGGTCTACAACAGCAGAAAATGGGAGAAGAATTATTCATCCCATGCAGAAAATATACCAAATACTAAATCAAACTCTTGATTGTAAGCACATCTCCTGAGCTGGCAGAAATAAGCAGCCCAGGCCACCAAAAATAACCAAATAAGGACCTGAAAGCACAAATTCCAGCTGAAATACAAGACAGTCAGATCACTCAGTTATTAACCTTGCAGAAACTGGAGGTGTGGGCAACTGCTCTTTTTCTCCATCATGAGAACTCAAAAAGGTGTTTTTTATTTTGAGATGGGAAAGAACAGTATGGTATGATATTTCCATCATACAAAGAAGCACACAAACAACTTTGAAAAGACAGCAGGAAGCATTAACAGATGAGTTAACAGTAGCTAAATATTTATATTGCACGTTTCACAATTATCACGACAAGCCCTTCTTTCTCCAGAAAAATATCTGGGTTAGGAGCTAGGACAGAGTATCCAATTTAATTGTTTCTCTTGGTATATCATGTTCTTTTAAAGGGGACAGCACAGCCAAGTGGTTTTCCCTCTGCAGGGGAAAAGATATGGTATCTTCATGTGTGAGCTACTGGGTGTGCTTGAGAGTCAAGAAGCAAACATCAAGGAGACACAGGAAGACAGCTCAGGTTCAGGAGATAGCTAAGAGCAGCAGGACAGGCCAGAAACCAGCCCCAGTGACAATGGGAAAAGTTCCCTAGGGACCACAGTGAGCTTGCAGTCTGCTTCAGCCCAGAAAGCCACAGAGCTGACTGAAAGCAAGACTAGAAGCAGGGACAAAGTGAGCAGCAGGGGATTTGTTTATAAACCCTTCCCCATGTCTAGTCTGTCTTTTCTCTCTCTCATCTCTGTTGCAAGAGGTTTGTCTGATGTAGGCTTAGTTCAAAGAAAACCTGAGGTTTGGGTTGAAAAGCTCTTTGAGAGAGAGCTCTGGACAGACCTACCTCAATGCTCTTGTCAAAGATTTGTATTCTTTAACGACAGAGGTATTTTGGTGTTTCATTTAATTATGCTGACAAAGACTTGGCTGCTATGTGCAACACAGAAGTAGTGGCTTTGTAAAGCTTTACCTCTTAGAGAAGGGTGAGTGGGTGCCAGCATCACCAGCTGTGCACTAGGGCACAGTCTGAGCTCAGGAGCAGCCAGGATCTCACAAACAATTCCTGCACACTTGGAAATAAAGGCAGCACAAGGTTCTGGTAAAAAAAATTCATAACTTTCCAGTCTTCTTCCACTCCTCCTGTGCTCCATCTGAACTAGGAGCTGCTGATCAAAAGCTCTGGGCAGAGCCTCCTACAAAGGCTGTCCTGAACGCTAGACTGAGTTATTATACAATCAGCTGTGATGCCTCTCGGGCATGGCCAGAGGACAGTGATCAAACAGCTCCAAAACAGAATGAGAAAAGGGCCTTTGTCAGTACCAACGGGGAGCCTATGACTACCCAGGATCCAGAAACAGTTGTGTCTTGCTTTAACCCACTGCTCCCACCAAAGCAGCCTTTTCTCCATGTCCCTTAGCCTGTTCCACCCGCTCTGGAGAGGGCATGAGCCCAATTACCCGGCACTCAGCAGCCACCAATTACAGATGGAGCAGAGCCCCTGCATTGTCCATGCCCTGTCAGGCAGCATCTGCCTGCCAAGCGTGCTGCAGCAGCCTTTGTCACCGTGCTGTCCCCCCAGCAGCCAGCTGCACAGCTTGAACGAGAGCGGGAGAGAACATAAGGAAGCCATTAGAGGTTGGGAGCAGTTGCCCAACGTGGCTCAAAGAGGGATCTGAGGAAACATAATGGAATCACTCATGAGCAACTGTCCGTCCGGCCCACATCTGCAGGCGGTCTGCAGCTGCTCTGCTCTCAGCACAGGCCAGAGCAGCTCTCCAGAACAGCACAATCTCTGCATTAGCTGTGTACCTGCCCGTAAGTGTTAAATGTGTCAAACATTAATTAAAAAAAAAACAAAAACCACCAAACAAAAAGAAAACTTGTGGTCTGTGAGAGAGTGGCCATCAAAAGACAGTACTTGGGAAAACAAAAACCAAGAGGAGGAACAATGCCTCCCTGTTGAACAAATGGAGGGAGTTGGCTCCACCTTTTAATTACAACACCATGCCAAGCAACTCGAAGTAAATGTATTTGTGTTTATTTCATATTCAGCTGTCCAGTTGTGCCATGGGAAATGGAGGAGAATGAGCACAGTAATAATGATGGGGCAGGACTGCAGCTGGCAGAGACATGGGTGGGAGGAAAAACATCAAGAGTGCCCACAGCCTTCGTGTGAGCCCTGCCTGTGCTCAGCAGGGGTCCTCATCCCTCATCCCATTCTTTGTGTCCTCAAAGAATTAACTCATTTCCCAGGACACAGGAGGTAAGTCCTGATTCCACTAAGGAACAAAATAAGAACTGTAGTTAACTGCCTGAGACACCCTGCCACCATCATCCCTCCCTCATGCTATCTGCCTTTGAGATGTAACAGCCTTTTTAACAGCCATGCTATTTTATGTCCATAAACAACAAATATCCAAGTAACAACACTTGCACCTGCTCCTTTTCAGTTTTCTTTGCTGTAGATAGGATCAGTAAGGGAAGTCTTCAGAGGAAAAGAGGATCTCTTTTTAAAGTGAGCTGTAAACATATATCACACAGTTCACCAAAAGGTACCTCCACTCTACAGTTTTCAGCAGGCAGAAATCAAATTGTCAATCAGTTGACTTTCCAAAATACACAATGACTGCAAGATCAGATGCCAGCTGTACATTCATTATTCACTTGTGCCTATTTTGAGATAGATAAGTCCCTTTTTTTGTTGGGCAAATTGTGCTGGGAAGTAATAACTAGCTGCATTCACAAAACCTATCAGTGTTACTGGGTCACTTAAACTTTCATTTATAAACAGTTATCTTTAAAAGAAATGGCCTAAAAAAGAGGGGAGGGAGGGTGTTTCCCACAGCCTGGCATCAGCAGTGGCTGTCTAGGCAGGCTGAGGATGATGATTATTATAGTCAGTGATGATTATTATATGATGTGGACTCCAGAGAAGCGATAAAAGCCTTCTTCCAAAGTAGGCTTTGGAACCATCAAACACATAAAATGAAGTAAGAATTTGTCTCCCTGTGACAGGATTAATACCACAAGTTTATAAAGCAGTCTAAACACTTATTTAGAAGACTAAACCATCCCTGAATTGTGTCAGTTGCTGCCGTAGCCTTTCATGGATTCACTGAAACTCTGAAGGGACTCCGAAATCCATGGAGGACCTCTAGACAACCAAAGAAAGGCTCTCCTTACCAACACAGGGCTACTGGAGAAAGGGTTTAATATGGAAATGATGTGAAAATCTCAGCTTCTCTTCTACATATAGGATTAAATTACACAGCCAGAAACAGCTGCTGGAACTCAACAAGAAAATCCAACATTTTAAAAACGGTAGCTCAAAAGGGCAGGGAGTTGGGAAGTCAATATTTATAACACACTCATTTCTACTTAACAGTTAAAGAAATCAGGAGGCAGAGTTGGAGGAGGGGGGAGGAGTAAAATAATTTACTTCACAAAAATATCTCAGTTTTAGTTCTCTATCCCTCTTTCACCTGAAATAATGTGCAATTCCATGTGAAACAGCACAGGTAAAACCAGTATTAATTAGGAATTACATTAAACTTCTGAGTACCCGAATCATATAATTTTATAATCGAGTCTCTCTGATCTTTCTCCTCCAACTAAAAAACCTATACTTTGAGAATTAGCAGGATAATTTCTTACCTTCCATTCTAGAAGCAAAGCAAGCTACAACACTGTTGCTCCCACCTTACAACCAGATTTCACACAGTCAGACAAACTCTTCGCTACCACACTTGCTAGACTTAGATAAAGGATTTTAACACAATTAAAACAAGAATTCAGGTCTCTTTGCAAGGTACGCATTATAAGATTAATACTTAATAATCCTGTCAGCATTTATTTAAACTAAGGCGTTGGAGCAGAAATTTACAGTCATTTTAGCTGCCTGTTGCTACAAACACATTTCTCTAAATCAAGGGAAACAATTAAGCATGAGACTGCTTACCTCTAGCAGGTGTTACCCTACGTGAATATCCAAACCCAGAATTAAGACACAGCCATAGTGTGTGTCAATACAATAATAAAAACCTGAAAAACCAGCAATTAATTATTTCCTCTCTATCAGCCTTTCAGCAGCTTTGCCATTATATTATCCACAGACATTTGGGATGCAAAGCATTTATTTGCTGTTTGCTCAGAGAACAGAAAAAATAATTGCTTGCTCTCTGAAGACATCATAGTTAAACTTCTTATGCACAAGGTTAGCAGGTTCAGGAGACCTCATACAAGGAAACAGGCTTTTTTCACACTTTTCAGACAAAAAGAGATAAAAAGAGAGGGAAAATGTATTTTAATAGTGCCACACTAGTAACCCCTCACAAACAACTGGCTGAAACACCCCTATCACAATACAAAACCAAGTAACTCTCTCTGGCAGAGTTAAAACACAAATGCAAAGCCTCTGAAGGTCTGAGCATTCTCCTTTTACTTAAAAACAGACTTTAAAAAAAGCAAAGACAGTCTTTCCCACTTACCTCTAAGAACACACTGCTACCCTTCTACAGCAGAGGAAAGCAAGGCATCTTCAGAGTTTCTGTGTAAAGGCTCCTTAAAGGAAGCAGGGTCACCTGGCCCCAGTGATGAGGCTCCTAATGAAGCCCAACTACATCCTCCAGGGCTCTGGGTGATGATTCCCTGGAGAATTGGCTTGCATTTTGTGTCACTGCTCATATCAGTAGAAGTGGGGTAAAAGCAGATGGAAAAAGTTACCTTCTTTGGAGCAGTTTTATTTTGCACCCATATTGCCATAAAAAATGTTGATATAAGAGGGAAAACCAGCAAAGAAAGGCATTTTTGCAAGGTTTTCCTCAGATTTCTATGGCCTCAGTTGCCTTTGCTGATATGCCACAGCCCCATGGTTTTTAACACAATCAGTTTTACTTGCCTCCCACAAGAGGAATTGCTCTGAGTTTGTTTATTGGGCAAAACTGTGCATCTTATTCTCCTGCACCTTCTACACAGAACTGTTTGAAAGAAAACCAGGAGCAAGAAGTAAGAGAACAAAAAGAAGTGTGCATTAGTCGAGAACAAAAAAATCATATTCCTCTAGCCTCCTACCATCACTGGAATGCCAGGACACCTCTCAAGTAATAGCAAACATTATCAGATGGAAGAGGACATCAAGGAAGATGGGACTTTGAATAAATAGATGCAAAACTGAGAACAGGAGTTACCAGCTGTGCTGTGCACTGGGACAATCTCAGTTAGACCAGATTCATGTATTTCCACAAAACTGAGGGCTGATCTCTGCTAGCACAAAGGCTTCTGAAGATGTTTCCAGGCAAAGAGAGGAAGAAGAGTTCAGGGTTCCTGGTACACAGTTCCCCAGCATGGCTTATGTGTTGAATTAAATAAAATGCATTTTCACATCCCATTTAACTGAGTGTATCCAAACATGATAATCCTAACCCTAACTAGTCAAAGGACTTTGAGAAACCACAACTACTGCATTTTTTGCCAAGTGCTAAGGTAAATGTTTGCTATTCAAAATAAGGATTTGCTTTCCCCCTGTCATGTTACCAGTCTTAAAATTGCTGCTTAAAACCCAGAGAAATACAGCTCTGAGACCCATCTGTTGTTGCTACAAGTGGAGTTCTTGAAATGTTTGTGTGTATCACTGATGGATTTATTCTGCAGCTTTGCCACCATCATAACCTTTTGTTCTGTAACTCATGGACCATTTTGGGCTTTCTTAAGCTTCCATGGTAAGGCAGCTGCCACATTTTCCAGTGAGTAAAGCAGTAAAACTAAGTCCCCTTTGACTGATGAAGGTGTTGAAGATTATCTTGCTGTGGTTTGCAATGGCTCCCTGACTCTTTAGCAGCTTTGAAACAATCCTCATCTGTAGAGAATTTCTGTTACAGTCCTGCAATGGATGAGCCTTAAGGAAGTGCTGCCATCCCTGTGAGCCACCTCTGCTGCTTTCCTATAGCCCTGTGTGTTCCTCAGCTGCAAATTTCAGCATGGCATTCTGTCCCAAAGGGACACATACCATCAGTATGAATACTGAACTCCATTTAACCTTCCATTTCCCAGCTTGGGTTTCTATTTTAATTAACTTGCCAGCTTTGTGCTTAAAAAAGCCCCTATGTATATTTGTATGTATATTTATATATATATATTGGATATACTGGCTTTTTTTTGACCTTTTACACCAGGTATCCATCTATTATATTCTTTATAAATTCTTTTCATATATGTTTCAATGTTGCCCATGCCATGACTTTTCCCATGGGCTCTCTGCTTTCACAAACACTCTGGAGCTTTCCCAGCAGATGAGACCTATTCTACTTTAACACCTGCTTCAGTCACATCTCAGTTAAAGGCTGACTTATATTTTCCCTGTATAAAACAGTGCCCTTATTTTAACTCCATCCTTCAAAGAACAGCCTCTCTCAGACTATAAAGACCTCAATAATGTGATGATTAGTAGATGTGGTACTAGTATGGTCTCAGTTTCATCCAGAAGAATAGAGCTAGCTGTTCAGGAAAAGAAGAATTCCAGTGGGAAATAAAGACAACTGTTGTGACCTTTAATAGAGCTAGCTGTTCAGGAAAAGAATTCCAGTGGGAAATAAAGACAACTGTTGTGACCTTTTTCTTCGAAAACAGCATGTTCAGAAATAGAAGCTGCACGCATCTTGGGGAGTTTTCTAAATTTGCGACATGCTGCAAACATAAGGGGTTAGCAGGCAGAAAAGCCAAGTGAGCTGGGTGAATATCCAAACAGAGAAATCTGGCCAAAGGGAAAAAGCAGAGCTGGAATTGTGGCAAAACATGTGTTTTGAAGTAAACACTGTACTAGGCCAGTGGAAGGGGTACTGATCCCCACACAAGGGGCAGCAGTAAAGAGAGAAATGCATTAAAAATTTTTCTTTAGCTTAAGGATTCAGTAGCTTTCAGGACTGCAAAATACAGGGAAAGTATTCCACTGGCAACTGTTGATCTAACCTTGCTACCACTGTCCTGTTCTTGAGGATTCCCAGCTGGAGTCACCTGCTCCTGTACACCCTGGCACAGAAATCCAGCAAGCGTGTGTTTCTGAGTTCCTTTAAGGAATCAGAGATCATCTCCAGAGAAATCTCAATTCCCATTATTCCATTTATTATATAACCACATTAAACACAGCAGGTGTCTTCTGATCAGTCTTCATATGGTACCTACATTTTTTGTGAGGAGAATCAAAACAAACTTGGCATGTGGAATGGCACAGGAGCTTGTGCAGCCACAAAACCCTCCTGTCACCCACCAGTGCTGGGGGCAGCAGAAATGAAAACACCAGGAGCTCAACACTGCGGGGCCAAGGAAAACTGGAGCTCACCTCTGCGGGGATGAACAGGTCTGGTTTTCCTTGTCAGCAACCTCAGAGGAACCTGCTTTCAGCCTTTATATGGATTTTGGTCCCTTTCCCTCCTACCTTCACTGCTTGAAATGGGGCTGGCCCAGCTGCTTCTCTGAGGAGTGTTTTCTATTAAGCAGCTCTCTGCAGGCTTTTGAGTCAATGGAGATGACATGAAAAAACAAGACAATTTAGAAAATACGATATCTAGATCTATAATACCTTAAAGAAACCTACACCATGGAAATAACTGCAAATGAAATGAAAGTATCTGGGATTTTGGTAGCATTGCCATTCTTGTCAATGGAAAAATACAGTCTTTTCAGTTTATTGCTACTGTAGTCAAACCTGGCAGCATCCACAAAGGAAATGCTTCCAATGACAATCTAACAAAAAAACAACAAATGACCATACAAAAGACCTGCATGGCCTCTCTAACTCAGACTCCAAGCCACAATGAAACAGGAAAACTGAATTCAGTTCAAGTTTCAGCATGTCTCTTCTGTCCCCACATCTGTCTGCCAACATAGAATGTCAAAAAAAAAAGCCAACAAGAAGTCAATAATATATAATCTAATATTTTTAATTTTATGTACAGGAATATAACGTTATGGCAACTTTGTACATGAAATACATACAGTATTTAAACATGAAAATCGGCTAGGTAAGAATTTACATTAGCAATGAAACTGCTTCATGTGCAGCCCAGTTAATACTTAGTTTAAATCTGTATTTTATTGGGGGGAGATTTTAATAGTTTACAATCATAGAAACATAAACATTTAAAACAAGACTCTATAAAATAATTTACAGAAACCCTACCATCTACACTGAGAGAAAGGGCATATGTCTGTGAGTTGTGTGTGTGAGTAACAAGGTGAACAAATTATGTATCTCAGCCTCTTAAGAGTATAAAATAATTTAGAAGCAGTTCATGCAATATGGAAGCAAAGGCGTGCCAGTTCCTCCGAGGTTTTCTGCTACCTTGGACATCTACTGAGCATCACATGTGGGTCACTGGACACATGATAACACCGCTGCCAAGTGCTACCAGACAGCACCAGCCTCAGTTCCTTCAGACAATGACTTATGTAAACATAAATATACAAGTTGATATCTTTTCTACACAGTACAAATACAGGTCACAACTTCTCAGCTGTGCAAGTAGTCAATCCGTATACTCGGAAGCAGGATAATGCTCAGTCTGGAGTTCCCTGTGTTCCTCCATCCAGGGGCACTAACAGAACTTCCTTGTTTTCACCAGTTTGCTCTGGTATTTGACCGAGTGCCCGCCGTGCCCTATCACGTAAACATCCAGCAGGTAGGACTTGCCAGGCTGCAGGCCTCTGATTGTCTCTGTGGTCACTGCTTTCTGGATGTTCTGGCTGTGGAAGTATTTACACAGAACCTTTTCCGACTTCTTCCTCGTGTCTGGACCCAAGCACTGGTTCTGCTCTCTTTTCTTCTGCTCTTCGTTGTAATTGTCATCCACTTCCCTCTTGTAGATGCAGAATTTGTTCCTCTCCTGTGTGCCCAGCCACGCCACGGTGACCGAGGAACACGTGCGGAGCTTGTCAAAGGCTTTGATCCGCGTGTCTTCGGGAAGGGAAGGGAATGACTGCTTGTTAGGCCTGGTTGTAGCCAAGATCTTCAGCATGGAAGCGCCTTTCTTACTGCCCTTCAGCCTAATAAGGTATTTAGCTTTTGCTTTCCCCCGGAGCTGGAACTGCCGCACACCCTCCACACTTTGAGACAAGAGGAGCTTTCCATCCCTCCTAACTTGGATCTGAACAGCATCCAGGCAGGAATGAATGGAAAAGGTGACTTTTTGGTGAGACGAAACGGGGGCAAAACGTAGAAATTTGGCTCCCTTTCTTTTGATGAACACATCTGTAACTTTGCCGTCCTTCAGCTCAACTGTTTTCTGCTTCGCCTCTTCCTTGGTCCTGGCAAAGGTGCCGACATAGGCAGTGCTCATGTTGGTGTTGGTGTTCACTGCAAACATGTCAAAGTAGTACTGCGTGTCCGGCTTCAGGTCAGACACGGTGAAGATGTTCTTGTTCCCAATACAAACTCTATGCAGGTCAACTCTTGGCTTTGGGGATGTTTGCCGCCCAAACTTGGAGGATTTTAGGAAACCACGTTCTTTGCCAGAGTTGTTGTCTGCAGGGAAGCCAAAATGGGCAAAGTCAAAGGGACTGAAATCCAGACCTGGCTTTGGAGCCATCATGAAGGCATCATCAGAGCTGAGCTTGGCTTCAACAGCACAGAGGCTTTTGAAGTTGTGCTCTTTGTTGATGACTATGCAGTACTGGATGGGCTGTCTCAGTAAGGAGGCCGTGGGGCTCGGTTTCCATGCCAGCGTCACCGTGGTACGTCCCAGAGAGGTGACATCAATTCTGGGATCGTAAGGTAACTCAGGATAAGGCTGGTCCGACTCCGGAGTCGTGGTTGCATACACTTTAAAATGGGTGTCTTTCTCTGTCGACAGCAGATCCAGCTGGTACAGCCCAGAGGGGGAACTAGAGGACACAAAGTACTCCACGTCATTGCCTTTGTAGGAGAAGAGCTCCGTGCCTTCCTCATTGGTAATCTGCTGTTTCTGTTGCTCAAGGGGCTCTGGGTCACCTGGAATATATGCAAAAGAAAACATTTGTACAGACACTTTCTGCAAATGTGAAAAAACAGACTCTAAAAGGCACATTTTACTACATAAAATATGAAAGTGAGATGGAAAAGGGAGGTTTTGTCTTCTGAGGAAGATGTAATTGATCAACACTTCTGTCAAATCAGAGGGGAAAATTGGTTTGGCACTCAGGTTAAACCCAAACACAAAAGAAATTCCACCTGACCAGTGTTAGTGAAGTCTCATGAATGGTAGCTAACACCTTCCACTGGAGTGTCAGGCATCCCACTTGGAGTTGCCATGCAGTTTTCCCCGAGGGAAACTCACTCATCTGCCTGTTCCTGGATGTGGACTCTTGGCTTTGGCCATCTGAGTCACACTACAATTTTGTTCCCAAACAGAGTGGGGACCAGAGGTGTGTCTGCCATAGCAGGCGGTGTGTGGGACAGTTCAGCACTTGTGTCAGAGGCTCTGGCAGCCCTTTTCTCTCCTGAGCGGCAGTTACACGGCTCCGTGTCTGGAGATGAGCCCGTACAAGGGGTGAGCTCAGTCCTGCTGCAATGCCAGCCCTGTTTCTCCAGTTTTATCTTCTGTAAACACCTCACAGCAAAGCCCCCATCAAACTGAGTCACTCTGGGCAAACACAGTTTGCTCTGGCAGCATCCAGACCCCTGTAACTGTAACCCCAGCTTTTACTTCTTTGTAGCCCTTTTCCTTTTCCTGTTGCTGCCTGTTGTCAGTCTCCTGCACTGGAAGACTGAAACAGCAGGAGATCATAAAGACAGGTCTGCTGTGAGACTCAGTGTTTGAGGAACTTTAAATCCAGGAGAAGAGCAGGAAAGGGGACAGGGGAAGCTGCTGATGTTGTTACCTGATCCTTCCCCACTGGCTTCCTCTGGGAGCTCCTGCACACTCAGTTTCCACTCCAGAGGGGCATCACACGGTGTCACTGTCACTGCTAAGGGAGTGTTGTCCTCTTCAACCACAAAGAAATACCTAGAGGGAAGTTAACAGACCCACATGTCAGGAACTCCTGATGGCAGCCAGCTGGCAGGGATTGACTGGACATGATCAGGGATGGTCTTGGTGGGGCCCCAGAGTCAAAAGTGTTACCAGCAGGCAGAGTGAGTATGGAAAGGCTGGTGGGCCAGAGCTAAGGAGCAGGGCTCACACTTCTGTGTCAAGGCAGAGCAGAGGGGTTTCTGGCCTCCTGCCCTCCCCTCCAGCAGCTTTACTTTCTACCCCTGTACTACCTAGATACAAATAATCACAGAGATATAAATGTGGGAAACTGATCTCTCCTGGGACTTGGGGATATGCTCTTCCAAGCAGGACACACATTTTACATTGTATCCAGGACAGCACATGGAGATACACACGCACCCAGTTGTCCTCCCATATCCCTCCAGGCACCACACATCACGTATTGTGAAATGTTCCTCACCAATGAAGGCTGGAGGAGGTATGTGATATGAGGCAATGCAGCTCTTCCCTAAACTCTCTGGAGCCTCAGCTTCTTCCCCAGTCTAACCCTCAGTATTTTCTGACTCACAGGGTAAAGTTTGGGAGGTGGGGATTTCAGACCAGGCTGCCTAATGCTGCTTCTTAAAGCACAGTAGGGAAAAAAGAAGAGGAACAAGTGTCGGTGGGTCAAGCCTGTAGTTTCTCATTTCCTTTCCTCTCTGGTTACCTCCAGACATGGTTAATGGCCCCACTTCAGAGAAATTCTGCAGTCTGGGGGAGCTCTGGGCTTATCCCAGAAATCAAATAAATTGGACAGAACCTCAGCTGAGCAGGGCAGATTGGGCTGAAGGCTCACAAATTTCCTTCACCAAACAGAACACTGGCATTTATATTTTTCTGGTTGGAATCCAGTTTTTCTCTCAAAGCACTCAGCAACCAGAGCTACTGTCTTCAAAGTTCGGCTTCCTCGCTTGGGCCAGAGAGAAATACCTTTTGGGGGTGTCTCGGAAGAGGTAGCTGCTGATTTCGGCTCCGTCAGGGATGACTGACGAGTCGTGGAAGAACGCCTTGTCCCGGATCTGCATCTGGAAGAGCTCCTCATCCCTGGTGGGCAACTTCTGGGGCCTGGAGTTGAGCGGCAGCAGCAGCAGCAGCAGGAGCGGCAGCGGGCAGCGCAGCAGGAGCATCCTGCAGCAACGACAGGGAGTCCCACCTTAGGAGGAGCACCACGTGCAGCTCGTCTGTGCTGTAACGTGGGCACACCTACAACAACCTCACGTGTGCTTTGTCTTTTGCAGGCACCTTCACTGCCACACAAACGCCAGGAAAACTCGCTGTAAGGACCAAGCTTGCACTGTCACAGCGCTTGGATAAAGGGTGTCACCAAGATTTTCCCATCCTGAACAGTGACCGAAGCAAGCCCAGGCACTGGTTTCCAATTGGAATCGCTACCAAAGAGCAAAAGCCTTGCACACGCTTTGGTGAGTTACACTTTGATGTTTTGCCACAGCAGAAACGGAGCTTGCTGGCCTTGGGAGCTCCAGTAAGCACAGAGCAGATGGAGGGTACATGGGCTTTGCTTCCCCTAGGAGACTTTGGTTGGGCTTCCAACAATCCTCTGGAAAGTAAATATTTCCAGTGAAACTGTTCTTGACAAAAATAGCGAATTAGGAAAACATGTGATACAAACCCACACATATTCAAAGCACATTGGTATTAGCATGCAATTCAGCAGGGCTTAATCCTCAAGCCTGATGGGAATTGCAAAACACAAAAGCAGAGAATCCTTTACAAATTAGGCATAATAATTCATAATCTCAGCCTTTTATTATTATGTCTATAACTAGGTCAGAAATTACTACCCTAACATGTACAGTGGGACAGGCTGGAAATCTTTCAGTTCAGTAGATGATCTCATATATAATGGCTCTGGGATGGGGGGCAGGGGGAAAGAGGAAACAACCCATTTCTAGTACAAGTATATCAAGTTTAAATTATTAAATTATAACCATTTTTCATTTGGAGAAGGGGGAAAAAATGTTTAGGCCATTACCTAAACTGTGCTAGCACTAATTTTGGGAAGAAACATGGTAAAAAGCTGAGCTGGCAGGAACAGTTTTATCTCGTCCCTTGGCTGAGTGTGCAGTCATGCACTGCTCTGGCTACTGCACTGTGAAGCAACTACTATTTTATAGCAAACTCTTCCTTTTACCTTTAAGATAAAATCTGTCACTGAGATAGTTCTTTTTCCCACCACCCCTAATATTTTATGTAAAAATAGCAACCACAAAGCTCCTTGAGAAGTGGCACACTGTAGACCAAGCCATACTAAAACTGCTTTTCCTAAATCCCTCTCCCTGCTGCCTCCAGCTGCCCTTCTGCCTGTTCTGCTCTCAGGACAGCTAAACACAGCCACCCACATGCTGCACAGCAGGGCTTCTGACACCAGCAAGGCTATGGAGGGCTATTTTCACCCTCATTTTGCTTCCTCTGCCTCTGATATTGTTATTTAATAATTCCTTCCACCAACATGCAGGTCCTCCCCACTCACCCCTCCTCTCTGCTCTCCCCCAATATTAGCTCATTCCCTCCCCCCTTTCTGCTGTTTTCTCCAACTCCTGCTGTCCAGCTCAGTTCCTTCATCTTTCTCTTTTCCTATTGAAATCAGTGATGGGACAGGTAAAACACATGGCAAACTCAGCAGTATCCATGAGCCAGGAGTGATGTGCACCCACAGAGGATGCAATTTTAGGTCTCAAATGGTGTGCTCTGTTATCATTTGGGATGGTTTAATGACAGGTTACTGCAGTGCTCTGCCCTGCAGAGGAGAAAGGAGTCCAGGGCTTTACCCCACACATGCAATTGCTACCTACAGGTAAATCCTGATTTAACTTTCCCAGCCTTTATCAAAATTTATCCCAAACATGGTCCTGAGTTATCTTTTGATGACAGTGGATATAGTTCCTCAAATTCAGGCTGAAGTGTCAATACTTACCAGCGAAGTTAAAGACATTTGACCTTTTGGAGCAAAGATCATAAGTCAAAATACTTGCTGGCTTGAGTCACCGAAGCCAGCAGAAAGCTCCTCTCACACAAAGCATGATGAGTTTCGTGTGCTCTAACATGCTGTTTATTGATTTTTCAAGTATTATTGTTGGCCAACAGGGATAAAATTCCTTCCAACTTAATCACAACAGTTACAGCAGATTATTTGGTTAGGTAAGAAATTCTGAGGCTTTCTGCAGACAGCGTCCTCCACATGAACCCCCTGAAACTGCAATCCTGTGTATTCCCATAGTCAGTTCCAGTGCAATGTAACCTCTACTAAAATAAACCATTTTGATTATAGGCTAAGCTTCACTTCTTAAATAATTTCACTAGCTAATGCACTTTAAAAACTCCCATAAACAGTGGTTCTGCCCCCCTTAACATCCACAGAGCAGTGACAAGGTACAGATTTGTCTCCCGTGTCTTTATCTAATTGTAAAAGCATTTCGGCTTAAAAATAACTCCAAAAAGACACATTAAATTTAGTTCTATATCCCTGCCCGTCCCACACATGAAATACCTTGCAAAGTTGTCAACTGTTACTGAAAAAGGAAACTTTCATAATCTCTGTTCTTTGACAAATTAATAGAATTTTGAGTGCTTTCATTTTCACGTATCTAACCTCAGAGGCTTAAAATGGGCCCAATTTTCATGCACAACACTTCCAAAAGCGGGACAACAGCAAAGAGGCATCCAAACCTCGCTCACAGTTTTTGGAAGCTGTGCTGTCAGTGTTACACCACCCTTTCACACCACTTAATAAACAGATTTTAGTTTTTGCAGCACACTCATTATAATTTGGCAGGATTTCAAACTAAACCCTCTGTAGTTTACTCATGCAAAACATCAAGAGCAAAGCAAAAAGCCCATTTATTCATCCCATGTTTGTTTCTGGGCAAGCTCACCAGTGACTTTGACAGAGTCCCTCAGAAAACGCACTTGCTAGATGTGAACCTGTGAATTCATGCTCTGCCACCCAGCCCTCAGAAACTCCCCCAAAAAAATTTCCTTGCCTTGGATTTGTTTTTAGAAGCCAGGTACAAGCTGAGGCCTAAGCACTGCACTAAGCCACACAAATTACGTGAAACACATTTGTGAGATTTTTTGTTCTCTAGGCTGTGCTTCCTCCTTAAATGTCTTGTATTCCGTTTTCTACAAGTTTGTCTTGTTTTCTTTTCTTTTAAACTCTGAGTCAATATTTTATTGATATATTCCTGCTGACTGGAGGGATTTTCCTGCTGTTTATCACTGAATTTAAGAGAGTGCCAAAATAAACAGTCCTAAGTGAAATAATAAGCACCGTTTTCCTTCTCCAGGATTGCAAAAGTGCCCTCTAATGGCCCGTCTTTACCTTTCACTTCTTCCCCAAACTGTCTCAACTGAGCCTTAAAGCCAGAGGAAAAAGTCCTGCTGGCTGACTGACCTGGGGAGTCAGACTGAGCCATGGAGCATCTGGAGGGTCCCATCTCCTCCCAGGCAGGGCTGCTCCCAGGGGAAAAGGCCACTCGGTTTTCCTGCCAGGCACCAGGACACTGAACCTGAGCAGGCTGAGGGATGCCAGGGCAGGTGGCCAGGGTTTCCTTGGATTTGAACCTGGAATGTGGCAGTGCCGTCCCCAGGTGAGCAGCTCCCAGGCTACACAAACACTGCAGTAGCAAGAGCCACACCTCAGGAGATGTTTGCTTAATGAACCCAGCTGTATTTACCTAAAAAGATCAACAGATGAAAAATACGTGCTGTACATTGGAGAGGGAGATACATGATTTTAAACACTTCAAAATTTACCACCTTGCCAGAGGCTTGGGGCATTTTCCTTCTTTCACAAAGTAAAAATAATAATTTTATAAATGGCATTTTATAAACTTGAGTTATAAGCACATACATGAAAATAATCATTAAGTCAGATTGTGGGTTTTATGACAATTATAATTAATTCCTACCTTTTTAATAATCTCCTTACCCAACCTTTCCAAAACCCCACCTATAAAAGCCCTACACAGCCCTCTCTCCTGCCTTTGAGACCTCCATCTGCAAATCTCCAGGTAAACTGCAATTATGATCAGAAATGGAGAGGATAATGGGATTTACAGCTGGTTCAGGTTCTGAGTTGAGGGACAAATCAGCTGGAGCTGTGGCAGCACCTCATGGGGTTTTCCCACAGGCTCAGCAGGGTGGGGACATCCTCAACCCAAGACAGAAGCAGGTGGCCTTGGGGACAAATGAAATCACCCCATTTTTGATCCAGCAAGCCACGAATCCATTTTGTTCGGCTTTTGGGGATCCAAGCAGTTGTGTCCTCCTGTTTGGGCTTCACTGTGCATTTATTTCACAGAGACACTCACAGGAAGGCTCAATCTCACCGAACACACCTATGCTGTGGAAAAAGGGAGCAAAGTACTGGCTTCACCACATGCAACACTGGTACCTGTTCACAGTCATCTTCCTTGATCTATGGAAATAATGTGCTTTACTCCTCAGCTGTGGGCAGGTCACCCAGACCAGTGAAGGATTTCCAATACCAAAACAAAAAACATCTGGGTTTACCTGGAGCAAATGTGTCTGGAATAACCAAACCCTCACGTAAATTACAGAGAGTGGGAAGAGCACGACTGTAATTTAGTGAGGATAATTTCAAGGCACTGCTTGACACAGCGCTCTTGTGTTGCATTTCTTCTCTTTTTATTGTATGGATGGTTAACTTTTTTTCCTCCTTACATCCTATTTTTAAACTCGGGTGTGCTGGGGGTGGGGTTTTTTTCTGTTTACATTACCCGTGCTGCATCTCATAATAAGTCTGCAGATTTATTGATGTGATTTAAATCCAGCTTTGGAAATAAAAGGGCACTATGTGACTTCTTTGACTTATTATAGGAATGCTGCAAGTAAAGAGGCCATGAGCTTTTCCCTTATACACTCCATTTCCAGAGATATATGCCACAAATACATGCACCTCAGCACACACAGTTATCACCTGAGCAACAGAGGAGTTTAAAAGCACTTATAAATTTGGATTGTAATGCAATTAGTTATTTTTAATGTGCAAACAAGGAAAAATAATCCCTTTGCAATTTAAGCATTTACTGGGAGCTGCTCAGTTTGTTTGTTTAGGGGGAGACCAGAGGGGAAAAGTGAAGGCCTGCTGTTTAATGCTGACTATTCCCTAAAGGATGTGGAAAACTCTTTGTATGCTTTTCATTTGGGCTTTTTTGTGGTTCCTTTTGGAAACTTGTTGTCTGGTCCTGCCTGGTGCCTGGGGAAAAGCATGGGCCAGGCAGGGCTGTGGGACCTCTCCAGAGGCTCGGGACAAGGAATGCAGCCCTAATGGGGATTTTAAAGACCTGTGGATTTTAAAGTCTCTGTGGATTTTAAAGACCAATTTCTTGTGTAGTGCTACAGCCAGCTTGACATGGCAGCTCCTGTTGGCAGGACCAGCTGTAACCGGGAGGGCAGGGGCTCTCAGGGACCTGTAATCCATGGATTAAAGCTCCTTAAGTACGCAGGGACATGATGGACTATAATGGTGCCTTTGAAGCATGGAGGGTCCACCGTGTCAATAATATGTGGATTAACCAAGCGCCTCTTGCAATTCCAATTCAACCCACAATTTTCCTTTGCTGGGAAAATTATTGTTTTAGCCAAGCAAATCACTGTGGCATTACAGGGGAAAAAATACAACAACGTAAAAACAGGAAGGTTTGAAGAAATAAGGGTACATTTCTTCCAAATCTTATTGGCAGTGAGCTACAGCTTGGGGGAGAGGTTAACTCCAAAGGGGCACCATTAGAAAATGAAGAGCTGTCTCAAATTAGACTTGTTGAAAAGCAAACATACTCAGGGAGATATGGTATCAAAAAAATCAAATTTTACATGAACTATTTTGTTTCTAAGCTGAGACTTATTTATTTTTCCACTTTTAGTGGAAACAGATTGAACCCTGATCACATCAAAATTGTCACCCTGGAGGTGGTGGCAGCTGGACACTTCAAAAACCAGCTGAGCCAGGAGATGCCATTTGGGATGCTCAAGGAAATGCCTCATAGTTTTCCTTTTCTCAATCAGAGACCACATACCAGCGCTTCTCTCTTTCACAGCCACCTCTGCCCACGAGACTCAGCGCCGAGCGTCAAACCCAAACAAACAGCGCGTCCCCGGCGGCCCCTGTTACAATGCTCAGTTTGTTCCGTGCCTCTCCTTGCGAGGGGGTGGCAGCAGCATGGGAAGCAGGGATGTGATGGAGCACGGGGCAGCAGCCAGCTGGCAGCCCTCCCCCCAGGACAGATGTTACCTCCCCTGGCCACTCCAGCACCGGCTGGATCCCTGCTGCTGTCCCTGCTCGTACAAAACCTCCAGGTGGCTGGATGTCACTCCTGGAGAGGGCAGGCATCATGGGATAGGTGACTGGTACCAGCTCCTGCAGAGGAAAATGTGTCACACTCGGAGAGTCTGACCCAACTCGGAGTAGAGGAATTTTTTCCATAGTCTCAGCAGCGGTTGAGCCCCAGTAGGAGAAATAAGGCAGAGAAATCTCAGTTTGCACAACTCCAGGCCATTTCAGATAACCAGCCCTGAATGCCACGCAGCTCCACCACAAATCTTTCAGCGCAAGCGCTGGCGGTGTTTTATAATGGAAAGTAATTATTATCCCCTTGTTACAAGCAATAAAAGTAGGGCAGAGACTTTCCTTGTTCAAGGAAATCCCAATATAATCCTTTCCTTTAATCATAAAACAATAGCTACTTTCCTTGGCCAAGTCATTCCGCCTTCAGCACAGCTCTCCGGGTGTAGGTTGCTCTCTCTCTGTAATGAATTTCAGCAAGGGGATTAGCGGGGAGGAACACACGAACAATTACAAATTACAACCAACACCAGCGTGTTGGTATTTGCTACAGAGCTTCCCACTGTTCCTCTGGAATACTTCAGGATGACATTACGAGTGAGCACCCTCGCCAAAATCCTCCAGGGACAGGGATGAAATGTCAGGGCATGATACAGAGCAGGAACAGAACCAGGGTCTGGGTCATGCTGTTGCATCCTTAAACCACCGGGGCAGGAAGGCTTGGAAAGGTGCTACAACACAAACCCAGAGTCATTCACTTCATTAACTACCAAAGGAGTTAAGGTTGCTTGAGCCATTCCTAGGGAATACCGCTGGCATGGCAGCTGCTCCTGGCCAACAAGGTGTTTGCTAAATGGGAGAACACGAGGGGCTGGCACTGTGGGAGAGGCAGGGACAGGCAGGTCACCAGAGTAACTCCCAGAGCAGGAGTGGGGGAAACCAAGCTCCAGCCGCTCCAGCAACAACCTGAGCACTCACATCCTGTAGAAAGCTGTGCCACAAGCACACTGGAATTCCTTATGCATTTCTCCCCTTCTCGTTTTTGGTTGGTGATTTATAAAGGGAATATTGCTTGGAAAACCTGTCAGCTGCAGAGGGGCTGATTCCCACAGCTTCCACCAGACATGCAGTTTCCCTCAGTGTCAGGAGCACCACCACACAGGTACACAGGATTACAAACCACAGCCAGCCCACGGGCATTGCTATTCCCACTACCTCTACACACACAGTATTCCCACAACAGTGACTCAGGAATTCTCCTTTGCCATGTCACCACACTGCCCTTATTGCCACCGAGGGTTTCTCACCTGCCATGGCACAGAGGAACAGCAGCAGCTTTCCAGAAAGCTGGAAGAGCAGAGCAAAACAGCATGAACAACAATGCACAGTGCTTGTCTGCAATACCTGGGGAACAGACTGCATCCCTGTGCTGCCACCAGAATGGTGTCCTGCAGCTGTGCTGACCCCAAAGGAATGATGAGTTTTTCTACTGAACCCAGAGTTTGGCCCATTTGAGAATTGTTTAGGTTGGAAAAGCCCTCTAAGACCACTGAGTGCTGTCGCTAACCCAGCACTGCCTATGCCACTGCTAACCCATGTCCCCAAGTGCCACAAGTACACATATTTTAGATGCCTCCAGGGATGGTGACTCCACCACTGCCCTAGAAAGCCTGTTCCAATGTTTGGCAACCCTTTCCATGAAGAAGTTTTTTCTAATATCCAATCTAAACCTCCTCTGAGGCCTGAGGCCATTTCCACTTCTCTTATTTGGGAGTAGAGACCAATACATATTACTGGTGACCACAGTAATATATGCTATATTTATCCCTCAAAATTTCCAAAATCCCTCAAAATTTCCAATCCCTGAATTATCATCAGAATGCAAATCTTTCTGATTGCACTTACTATCCAAAAGTGGATTCAGTTTTAGTATTTTCTGCCTTCAGCTTTAAAAGTATGCAAAGGAAACCTTAGGCCCTGCAAGTCCTTAATGAACCCTTAAGGTGCTCTCTCATAATGATTTGTTGCATATCAGAGTAATCCACAGATGCTGTGTCTCATTTTCCCTGGCTGGAAAAGGGCTGCTGGAAATATGTAAACATTTGTCAAGTGTTTGAAAATGGAAAGTATCAAATGTAGTGCTGAGGCTGTTGATATTTACATATTTCTACCAGCAACTCTCAGTGTTAGACCTGGCAGATCTCAGCCACGGTTACAGCAGCAAAGACTCCAAGATCCAGCATGGATATTGTCTCCCACATGGATCCCCACCATCCCCAAGAAGCAGCACACACCACTTCTTAGCCCTGGTTCCTGAGGGGTTGTACTGGCTGAGAGCACAGGATGGCTCATCCTGGATGAACCACATCCCAGGGAGCACAACCAGCCTCAGCACTTCTCCTGGGCATCACACAGCAAATTCCCTTTTGCATGCTCACTTTTAGACTGCACATGGGTAGGTATGAGAAGGAGCAGGAATGCTTACACTGCCTAAATTTTGTATTTACTTCCCCATCATCCTGCTTTAAAAAAAAGACACAGATTCCCACAGAAAAATTAGTGAAATTAGCTCAATAAATTAGTGAAAGTTGTTAATGGAGGTCATGAGCTGCTCCAAATTTCTCGACATAGCTACCTGCTGTCCCCACCATGGTGCCTGACACTTCCCACTGCTTCCAGAGAAAATCCAAACTTCCCCCAGCTGCTCACCCAGCATCACTCAACCCCTCCAGCGCTAAGAAGCCATGTGACAGAGCAAAGATTTGACTCCAAAGGGCAAAATAATGGGGAGACAGTGAGGCAGAGCCATGGAGATTGCCTTGGCCAAAGCTGACACACGCTCACCTCTCTGGAGAGGCTGGAAGAGGCCACGAGTCCAGCCACAGCTCATCAGCCCCCAGCCCATCACACCAAAGCAGGACAGGAGCACATTTGGGAACTGCCAGTTTTCAGTCTTCCTTCTAGCACCTTTTTGTTTTCTAAGCAGTGGACTTGTGCATTTCCAAGCTGCAAAGTCCTTCCCAAGGGCAAAAGGGATGAGTGCTCCAAAGGGACGTGGCGCCAGAGGTTCAAACCTGCCAGGGTCACTTGCAGAGCTGTGGCAAGGGGTCTGAAAAATCAGATTATTGCAAGGGCTGGTTTCAGCTCCACTTTGCTGCTGGGCCAGTGTTTATTTGTGCAGGCTGGCAGGGGAAAGGTTAGCCCTTTATGTGCTGGCTGCCAACAAAAGCGGAGGGAAGCCATGCGGGCGGGGAGGCCGGGCTGTCATGGGTGAGCGAACATCCAAACAGCCCCAAAACCTCCGCCCCTCTTATGGCAACCATACATCCCTGGCTGACAGAGCAGGAAAGGAGAGAGAAGAAGGGAGGAGTTCCTGCATTCAGAAAGGGGGAAGACGTGGTGAGAGCTCTGGTGTGGGATCCAGCGCTGCCTTCTGGGGGTGTCCCTCCGCCAGCGACTGGAAATGGCTACAACATTCTTGGATGAAAGCTACTGCTAGGACAAAACATCAATCCAGCATCACTGCTGATCATTGCTAAACCCAAAAAGCTGTAAAATCATCAAACAGTACCTGCTTCTCGGTGCTGTGTCCCCTCAAAGTATCTCAGCAGAGGCTTGGCCATGTGTGGGGCTCTGCCCACGGGGACGATGCCCCCGGGTCCCACTTTGCTCCCACACCTTTCACCAAGAGCCAGGAGCTGGGGTCTGCCCAGTGCCAGGGTGAACAGACCCACAGTGACCCCACAGAGCGGTGGGGATGCTCAGGTACCCTGTGAGCAACAGGCTGAGCCAGAGCGTGTTTTGGGCTATGGAAACACACTGTGCTGAGGTCTGTGAATTGTGCATTTTCTAGTTTAAGCCCTAATTGCCTGGATTTTCTCATAAACACCCTGCAAATGCTTTTTCTTAGATGAGTGGGAATTAGAATGTGCTCCATAAATTAACATGGCACATTTCTTTCCCTGAACCTGCCACCCTGCTATCACACATTTGCAAGAGATGTCTTAGACTATTGCTTTAAAATACCTGCTTAATTCAAACATTAAATTTAGACTTGTTCACATGATGTGAGAGGGTCTTAAAACCTACTTATTTTCCCTCTTATTATTTTTTCTGACTATTGTACTATAACAGGATTATAAAAGTTTTAATCGACTGATATTAAATCTTCCCTGCAAAATTGTAACTTTAATACCCCCTAGGAATATTAGACTTTTATTCATTATTTCTCATTACTGAAAAAATCAGTTTGAAAGAGCCCCTAGGGTCTTCCCCAAATAAGGATAAGATCCTATTAGTCGCACAAATCATACTCAAGTAATTCTTACCCAGGAGAGAAAACGCCCAGGGAATTAAACACATATTTAGTAGCCAAAGGAAGGGAGGGAACAGGGACTAGAAACTGTTAATGCTGCACACTGATGTTTTCCTTAGCATCCAGAGACCAGCTGGCAGCTCCAAGACACTTGGCTTTCCCACACCATCACAATCCTGATCTGTAAACTGCTCAATTTCCACCAGGTTTCTGGATTTCGGAAGGCTGAGGCACATTTAGACTGTTTGACTAAAAACAAATCAGCAGTAAATCTGCTGCAGCTAAATAAAGTAGAGAGAGATAAAGAGAGGGAGCACTCGCTTCTTCACAATATTCTGGCTGCTTTGTACAAACATCTTCCCTGTCCGACCATCCCTGCAAATGTGCGTGAGGAACCCGCGATCCCGCCGCACCTCGGCTGGTCTGGCGCTGCTCTCTCTTGGTACTGAGCAAGTTAAAGGTGAGAAAGATGAAAAGCATCATTTTTCTCACCCCCTAATAAAGTTTCAACAATGTTGTGTTTTCTCAAATAATACAGGGAGAAAAAAAAAAAAAAAGAAACAGACTCAATTAGGCAAACAATGCTTTTCCCCTGTAAATCACAGGGGAAGTGTTGGCCCCGGTGCTGTGTCACCTTGGGAGTGTGCGAGGGTCACACTGGAGGGGCACTCATATCCGGACCCGTGGAGCAGGCAATGAGGTAGGAGAGATAAATTATTGCCTTTTGCTTTTCAGTTTTCCAGGTGCTAGCAGCAAGTACCCAAGGCTTCCTATCTCAGCTGTCACACAAGCAACAAACATCTCTCTAGCCCCTGAGTTTAATTACCCTGAAGCCAGAGCAGTCCCAGTTCAGGCCAAACCTGAACAAGCCTGAGAAATTGGTGAGAAACGCTGAAAGAACCTGCCTGGGTGCAAGGGCAGAGCCCACGGCGAGATGCTCTGGGCAGGATCTGCTGCTCCCCTCTGGTAACTCAGGCACGTTTGTGTTCAGTGAAGCAGTCGTGCAGCGGGGCTGGCTTCTCAGGCCGCTCCTGTTGCTGATTACTCCAGTGTCATTTAAAACCCACCTTGTAAAATGCCCCCCATCAGGTTTTTGGTGAAGCTGGACTATCAGCTACCTCACACATGAGGTGACATGACACACTGCCTGTTTCTGACATGTCCCACATGACTGACGTGCTCCCTGCAGAGCAATCAAAGCCATCCACGAAGTCATGAGATTTTCAGCTGGTTCCTGTTACTGCTCTGTGTTAACATTTATCCTTCTCCTGTTCAGTGGGTGTCCTTGCATGCAGCAAATGAGAAAATTAATTCTGAGAGAACAAACTTCTTTCTAATATTTGCTCTCTTTCTCTCCTGTCTGAATGTATTTCCAGCTTTAAGCACACTCTCCTGGAGTTATGATTTATTATCCTGACTTGTTTCCCAATCTAAGGGCACATACTTCCTCTCCTAATGACATCTTGTTAAAGTTTTCAAACATAACGTCTCCTCAGCCTTCAAAGCTCCTTCCATCCATCCATGAGCTTACTTGAGTCGTCTTCTCAGGCAGAAACTATCCCTGTGTTTGATCTAATGAGGATTTTTGCCACAGGAGTACATCTCATGATGTGAAACAGAACAGTTTCTGCATTCTGCCTTTTCTCCAAAGCAATGCTTGCTCACTGACTGCTCCCCTCATGAGTTAGCAGAGCTCAAGCAGTACTTAAGTCCCTTCTCACTGGTCTTACTTGGGATATTCTCCCTCCTTGGATGTAATTTCTGATTTCTTCTGGTTTACTGCCGATACAGTTAGTGACACCAAAATACAGAGCTCACCAGCACTCAGTGTCATACCAGGTGCTCCACGATCAACGTAAACGTTGGTCTCATGGCCTGTCTATACGCTCTTACCTGGAACTTACATTCCAAACACGTATTCCTTGATATATAAACTACGTGGGGTTATCCTTCCTGATGCTGGGGCATTCCCAGCGGCATGTGCACCCTTCTGTAAGGGCTTGCAAACTTGTTTTCTTGTATAAAAGAGGCGGCCCTTCCCTCCTTCAGTCCAGTCTACTCTTCTCATCTGCATTTTATGGCCAAACAGAAGAAGAAAGCAAACCCTCCCCCGTTACCTTAACTCTCATGAGTGGCCGAGCTGGTAGCCCCGAGCAGCTCTGTCGCCCTCCGGGTTACCAACCCCAGCCCCTTCGAGCGCCGGGAAGGAGAAACGCGCAGCTTTCGTGCGGCTGCCCCTAATGCAGAAAACGTGCGCGTTCGGCGGGGGCGAATGGAAACCCGCCCGCCCTCTCCGGAGTGGCCATCGCTGCAAATTAGCAAAGCTGCCTCCAGCGAAAGCGAGCCAGGCACCGAGAAGATAAATACCCACTTAGCGCAGCGAAATAAAACCAGCCCCAGAAAGATGCGAGACCCCAAAGGGGGACTGAAACAGCCTCTTGCAAACAGTGAAGTAATGGGCTTACAGTTTTATTATGCGTATAAAGTTTAGTGACTTCAAAATGAACGCGAAGCCAAGCAGGACTTGTTATCCCACTAAAATCTGTGCTGTAACTGAAGCCAGTGCCCAGATGTTCCGTGGTAAAATCCACCGCCTCGCTGCTTAAAAGCACCACATACCCTGACGTACAGTCCTGGCTTGCCTTTATCCAAACCTACTTAGATTCTGGATTGTTTTTCTAGCAATCCTTTCAACTGCCATGGGAAGCATAAAAGGTGGTCTCCTACAAAACCATTTGGTACCAGCCTGAAATGTAACCATTTGCAGAAATAAATCAGGATTTCTTTTTAATAAACTGTTTATCACCAGCCTCTCGGGACATAAATCATGGAAGAAAAAGCAGGGTCTGAGTTTAATAAACATCTCATCTTTTTATATATATTAAGGCAGAAGACCCTGGCACACTTCAGAGTGAAACATCCAGCAAACAGCCTCCATCCAGCCCTGCCGAGGGCATGGCATGGAGCAGAAGGCAACTGCATGGATGGGGCTTTCAGGAAAGGGTTTATCCCTTCCTTTTCAGGGGGCATCTAAGGTAGGCAAACCTTCTAAGAAGGACAAAGGGGACTTGAAGAAGCCCTTTCTGCCCCTGCACGCAGTTTCTGGTCTGTGAGCCGGGGCAGCCTGGGCTCTCGGAGCGCTGAAGGATGCTCAGGCTCCAATGAGCGGGTGGTGCTGCACACGGAGCCAGGGCACCGAGCCTGCCCACAGCACCGAGCCTGCCCACAGCACTGCATCCCCAGGCTGGCTCGCAGGAGGAGGACAGGGGTGCTGGGAAAGCCCCACAGATGGGCTGGAGCTGCGTGCCGGGACGACAGATGAACACCGGCTCTGCGGCGAAGGCATTTAAGCCGAGCGGGGAAGGCAGCGAAGGCGTGACGTGATTTTGAACAGCTTGCTTGACAGTTTGCACCAGATTGTATTTATAAACATTGGGGAAACCTCAGAGCTTTTCCTCCGCATTTCCGAAGTGCTCACCCACAACAACACAGGCGCGCGGGGCGATCCTACACAGCTCTGCCTCGCCTCGCTGACAAACTTCTCACAATTAAATAAAGGGGCCCAGAGTCATCTCGGTGGGATCAGCATCCCACACAGTGCTCAAATTCCCTCTCATCTCATCTCACCAGCAAATGCTGACCTTCCCCAGGGCGGCTGGGGCATGAGGTGGCCTGCTGGCCCATGACGCCAGCGGCACGTCACACGCGTGTGCCACCGCCTGCCAGGTGTGGCTGGCACCAGGCTGCCACTGGCAGAGCCCAGCATGTCCCCACTCAGGAGTGGGACATGCATATTTTGTCACTTCACTGGTAGGGCTGCAATGATACGCTGTGGTGCCCACCCTCCACAGCACGGAAATCAATGGGATTTCTGTCCAGGGCCACACAGAGACAAGGAGAGCGGGACGCACCCGCAGTCCTCATGATGGAAACGTGACAAGGAATTTTGCAGACATATTATAAAGCTCTCACAAAATTAAGAAGAGCTCGTTATCTGCTGACACAGAAAGCCCATGAGGAACAAGTATCACTGTGCTCACAGCAGGGTCAAACACAGCCACAGGACCCTGGATACACCCGCACGGTACCCACACGTGATGCACTACTGCACATCTCACCACGTTCTTAATGGTCAAACTAGAAGGTAAAAAATCTCAGTGCTTTAAAAAGTCCTCTTCTGCTTCAAATATCAGCAAGTTCTAAATTCTAGACATTGCTCTGAGTACTTCAGAGAGTTGCAGTGGCACTAGAAGGCTGACCTGGGCAGCTCTCCTGCAGGTACATGTTTCGCTATGAGGCAGGAGAGCGCAGCCGGGAGGATGAGGCATTCCTGACAAGAAGCAATCTGAAATACCATTCCTAAAATAGTTCAGATTCAGCAATTTTCAAAGCAGGCTGAGCAGAAACACAAAGTTTTTCCCCCTGCTCCCTCACAGCACAGCCAAGGGTGCTGATGGTGTCCAAAACCCAAGCACTATCTTTATGGAAACCAGGTTATGGCAAAGCCAGCAGCGCCTGCCCAGGGTCACCGATGCCATAAATCACTCGCTGCCAACCGCCCAGGGAGGAATTCACCCTCACATCGCTCTCGCCCCTTCCACTTTCACAGGCACAACTCCACTGTCTCGACCAAGCGTGAAATGGGTGCATCGAGGCTGGGAGCCCAGCCTCAGTGCTGGATGGGCTGCCAGAGCAGCCTGCCTGGGGGATGCTCCAGTGGAGACAGTGCCACACTTGTGCCACTGAACATCTCCTGCTCTCTGTGGCTGCTCACAAACAGCCAGCTGGGACAGGGAGGTCCGGGAATTTAGAGCAAGGACCTTGCCTCCGCTCTGAGCTCGCCTCCTGCAGCTCAGTCGAGCCGCAAGAACAGCGATACTGTTTAATTGTTTTAATTAGCATTGTAACTAGATGCTAACCAGCCACTTTGGTGGGGAGGGGAAATCCAAGGGAAGCTACAAGCTTCAGGACCCGCTGTCTGAAACCAGCCTTAGAGGCTTGCCTAGTCCAAGTCGGTGTCCATCGGGATGATTTCCAGAGCAGCCCCGGCAGCATGGCACAGACAGGATCACGGTCATCCCTGGCACCACGCTAACCCGTCCGGGGAACCAGGGCAGGCTACCGCTCAAGTGTTAAATTCATCCAGAACAAACACGCTCAGAGAATCACAGCTTTTCAAAAATCTGCGCTAGCCTTTAACTCCGAAGGTTTAAATACATAAAAGTTCTATCTGCAAGTGATTAAACAGCGCTTTGTAGCCATTGTCTTTGCGCTGTCGAAATAAAAACAGAACCAAGCCTGCACGTTGCAAACCTCAGCACTTACATCCCACCGTAGAGTTTTCTGTCTGCTTTTTCTTGGTAGCCAATTTTTTACCCCGAGAAACACGTATGATGCTGGCGGAGCCGGAGCCGCTGCCTGCCTGGCACACACCGGCTCCGCGGCAGCGCCGAGGACGAGCCGGGCTCCCCGGCAGCCGCACGGGCTGCGGGGCACACGGCCGCCGCGGGCTGCAAGAGGGCAAAACCGGGGAGGAAAACACAAACCTCGAAGGCGAGGGAGGCATCCGAGAGGGCGCCGAGGTTACCCCGGCAGCATCCCGCAAAAGCCGCGGCGGAGCGGAGCCGGGACGCGGGCTCAGCGCCGCAGCCGCGGCTGCAGGGACGGCGCCGGGGTGGCCGCGGCCCCGGCCCCGCTCCGGCCGAGCGTCCCGCAGCCGGGTCGGGGCACCGCGCCCCCCGCCCGCCCCGGGGCAATCGGAGGGGGCTGCACGGGCGGCCCCGCTCCCGGTGCCTTACCTTGCGGCGTCCGGTCCCGTCCCGTGCTGTCCCTCCCGCGGCGGGGGAGGCTTGGGTTGTTTTTTAGGGGGGCGAGTGGTGACCTAGCCCCCCGCTCCGGTGGAGACGGGCTGCAGCGGGGACTGTGTCACGCACGTCCCTTCGCGCTTTATAGCCCCTTCCCTTCCCCACCCCTCCCCGCGGGGAAGAAAAAAAAAAAAAGAAAAAAAAAAAAGAGGAAAAACAATAAAAAGCTGAGGAAAGAAGCCGGGAGCCCCCCGGGCACCCGCCGCCGCCCGGGGCGAGGGCACGGCTCCGGCTTCGCCTCCCGGGAGGAGCCGCGGGGCGGCCGAGCGCCGGCAAAAGTTTGGCGGAGGGGGCGCGGAGCGGCGGCGCCCGGCGCGTCTCGCTGCTGCCGCCGGGGCGGGCAGGGGGTGC